>NC_138208.1:16109023-16709023 GCF_964194415.1 Vipera berus | reverse complement strand
TTACTACAAGGACAATTTAGTTTGAATCCATATTATTATATTTTTTTGCTACAGTTCTATAAGACCTGACCGAACATTTATTTTTAAAGTAAATTAGCCAGTTAAAATATATTCTCTATCTAAATCAGATGGCTGAATCTATCTATATTTACAAAAGTCAGAATCATGCAAGCAACAGTTTTCTCTGTTATACTTCATGGGGGAAAAAGTTGGACTATAAAGACACAAAATAGGGCATCATCTTTTGAACCTGGGTGAGGGAGAAGACTCCTGAGAATACTATGGGCAGCTAAGGAAAGGAACAATATCATTGATAATATCAACCCAGTGCTATCACTCAAGGCCGAAATGACCAGGCTTAATTAACATATTGCAGACACGTTATGCAAAGACCTAGATCAGGGGTCTTCAAACTTGGCCCTTTTATGACTTGTGGACTTCAACTCCCAGAATTCCTCAGCCAGGCATGCTGGCTGAGGAATTCTGGGAGTTGAAATCCACAAGTCATAAAAAGGCCAAGTTTGAAGACCCCTGACCTAGATCTTTGGAAAAATCCATAATGCTGGGAAAATTGGTAAGAAAGAGAACAAGAAGACAGTCAGCAGCAATCATGGTGCACCTTTGGAATACCTGAAGGTCCAGGATGGGGATAGATCCTTCTGGAAAAACCAACGTGGTTGCTTATAGCCAACATGATCAACTTCTTCATAAATCAGTTGATCTACCTAAAACAATTTTTAACGAACAGCTAACACACTAGCCTATTCTACAGCATCTAAGGACTTCATCAGTTAACTCTACAAATATTTTGCATACAGTTTTTAAGAAATCACATAGTTTAGAATCCTTTGCAAAGATTCCAGAATGATGTCTTAATAAAGTTGGGAGTAATTCAATCTCATTGTATGGTAAGCTACTGAGATACTGTAGGTTTAATATCAGAAGATAGTAAAATCGGATTGAGTAAAATTGGGTTGAGATATATATGAATCCATAATATCCACATTTAATTATATACTTATCTTTGGTTTTGCAAAAAAATGAAACTTGACTATTTGGCCTAAATATAGCATAGTTTTAAAAATCAAGCCTTTCGCCACGTTTATGTCATGTCCTCTATCCGCATTTGCACTGATCTAAGAAAAGGTAGTGTCTGAATTCTAACTGGGCAAAAATGATTCCTCAACATTTCCCTTTATGAAGAATCTCCCTTTAGGATAAGCCATGAAGCCATGAAAGGAACTATGTTCCAAATACGCGGAAAAGTAAAATTTGCGTTCAACATGAAATTACTTCCAGACTTATTCAACTTTGTAATGTTACTACAGTCCATCCATCATTTTAAACAGTGGTCCTCAACAGAATTGTTAGATTCACAAACAAAATGTTAGTAGCATCAGAAACCTAGAATAAGTTCACATGGCATTTTTCACAAAAAATATTCCTTATTGCATATGATGTAAAATATAAAACGATATCAGTAAGGTAAATATTATTTACTTCCAAAGTCTGAAACTTTAGGGGTTTTTTTGTAAAATAAATGTGATGTTTCATGTAGTATTGAGTATATACCTGCTTAGTTAATGGATTTTACTTTTAAAAGGTAGTAGTTTTAAGTCTATAAATTTCAAATAGTGGACTATCTTTTAAAAGACAAAACTGATATTTAAATTAGATTTAAATTCTGTATTTCTCCTATTGATATAGACATAAGAGAATTTTTACCAAAATAAATAATGTATGAAGAATATTTCTCGTCTTATTGTGTTATTATTGTTATTTCTAAAATGAATTAAGTTTCTGGGAAATAAAGCAAGACATTAAAACATCTGACCCTCAAATAAAATTGTAACTAAAAACTATGTTTAATTCAAATAAAAAAATACATTTCATCCCAATCAGCTACGTAATTTTAAAACAATAATATAATGAGCACCAAGTGTAGAAGAATGAAGATATTATAGTATTAACCTGGATATTTTTTTCTAAGAGGCACTGAAAGTTCTTAAGTGTCATCTGACTCTGTATTTATTGTTTATAAAGATGGGTGTGAACTTTATTTTGTATGCGTGTTTATATAAACAAACAAACACTGGCTATAAAAATTAGAGAGAGGGATACAGACACACATAACTTTCTATAATATACAGTATCATTTTATTCTAACACCTGCAATACACTCATCCTTAATTATGAATAGCACAGTATTTCTAAAAGAAATTAAAATTATAAATCAAGAAAAGGATCTTCATCGATAAAGTTTTCCATTAATAAAAGTCTTGTGTACAAATAATGTATGCTTTAAAATTATTTGGAAATCATTTGTGTTGCTTGTAAATCACTACCTTTCCTTTCCTTATATCATAATTTCACATTCAACTGAGAAATCCTAAAATTAGGCAGAAAGGCCTTTTCCAATTTTAGAAGGGAAGGTAGGAAAAAGCCCTCAGCCCTAGAGCTCTTCCTTGCCCTGACCATAGTACATGAGTGCCATCTATTGAAAATGGACTGAATTGGCTTTTTAAACGAGGGATTATGCATGTGCACAGAGAAAACACACACACACACACACACACACACACACCCATACACACACACATACATATTCATATAAATATTATTTATTTTTTCTGAGTAATGTATTGTTACTCTTATATGAGAACTCCTATCTGTTTACTAGTAGGATGCCCACTCCATCACCCAACAAGAAAGAAATCCAGCCGTTTCCGGCTAATGCATCCCATGAACTGCTACCAAATTCCAACATTACTCAAAATAAGCCATAAAACGCACTTCATAGCTTCCCCTGACAGCTTTGCCAGTAAAATAAGTTTAAAAAAACAACAACAAATCTTTTCGTCAGAGAGAGAGAGAGAGAGAGAGAGAGAGAGAGAGAGAGAGAGAGAATGAGAATATTATGGAATGAGGATATATTGGATGTTATAAAATATGCACTCCAAAATATGAACCTCGGAGTCAGCATTTGGGGGGGAGGGGAAGGAGGACAAAACCCAGTTTATGCAGGCATGCAGATATAATTACCTTCTTTAAGGAACTGGGAGTGGATTACAAATATAAGAAAGCAGCAGATAGCTGTTCCTGCTAATGCCCATAAAGCTTTCAAGAACTGCATCTCGGGTTGGAACTCAGCAAATACCAAGAAAGTCACGCAATGAATTTCCAGAGCGAGGCATCAATGTTTCTCGGGTTTGAGCCAGCCAGTTAAAGCACTCTTCCGAAATAAGAGAAAAGGCGAACGATCGGAGGAGATAGTCAATTGTTGTTTTTTTTTTGGGGGGGGGGGTTGTTTCCCCCCCACTCTTCTCAGGCTGGAAGAGGGGAAGAAGTGTGTGTGAGGAGGGGGGGGGGAGTTGTCAATACAAAGTCTCAATCGGCAGCGGTAGCAGCAACACCATCTCCCCAAAGAGAGGAGGCACAGGGAGAAGAACGGCTAAGGGCTCCATGAATCAGCTTTCTGTTTCCTTGCGAGTCGAGCAGCGTGGGGGGGGGGGGTGGGGTGGGGAGGAGATGAGAGAAAGAGGTCGAGAAGAAAAGGGAGAGAAGACAATCTGGGCAGGATTGCGCAATCGCTCCCCCTACTCGGATGAGGGCTTTTTTTCTCTCTCTCTCTCTCCTCCCTTCCCCCCCCCCACCCCCCACCCCCGCTGCTGTTTCTTCTGTTCTTCAGCGACTGCTTCAGTTCAGCAGCTAGCAGAATGCGGTCGGCGAGCCGATCTTCTCCGCGGAAGCCGATGCCCCATTGGCAAGGGGTCTGGCTGTTGCTACTGTTCATCCAGGGCTGGCTGGTCGGTCGGCTGGCACAGTCCAGTAAGACGAGGAGGAAAAGAAAAGAGAGGAGGGCAAAAAAAAAAAAAGTGCGGCTGCGGGAAGGGTTTTCCTGCGTGGAAGTGGGGGTGAGGGGGTAAATAACCCCGGCTCGCTATTTCCTGCAACTTCCCTTCCGACAGCCCGCCTTCTGCTTCGCCCCCGCAAGGCTGCCGAGAGCTGGGTCGCTCTCCTCCCCAAATTCAATTAATCCTTTTTTTTTTCAATCGCAGGTGCCAGCTGGCCAAAGCAGGGCAGTTTCTTCGCCGCTCTGCGAAGCTTGTGGAAGGATGCGGGAGTTTCCTTCCCTCCTGCCCGGCTTTCCCCCCCCCCCCCGCTCCCGCTCCGGCCCGCTGCCACCACCTTTCAGTCAGTCTCCCAGCCTCGCCGTAGAAGCGGCTGGTGGCTCTTGCTTCCTTCGCACCCGGTGCGCCTCCCTCGCCGCCGCCGCAAGTCGGGTTTGCAAAAAATAATAATAAGAGTAATAATAATAATAATAATAATAATAATAATAAGCCGGTGCGCCGCTTCGGCTGGCGTGGCTTCCCGATCAGATAAAACCAGCCGTTTCTCTCTCTCCCCCCCCCCGCAACACCACCCCACCCCCGCTTTATTTCGTCGTCATCCGCCACCCCAGAAATCCGTGCATCCGACGCTGAGCAGGCGACGACCCTCGTAGCAGGGAAGCAGCGTCTGAAGCCTTCTCTCCCCCCCCCCCACTTCGCAAAGGCTCTTCGCCTTCCACCAGCCAGCGGCTTTTGCCCGGGTTGCCTCGATGGGCGGCAGGAAGGGCGAGAACCGGCGGCGGCGGCTCGGTTTCCCACGAGCTTCTTTCTCTTGGGGGTCGGGATGTCACTGCATCCTGCTCGGTTTCCCACGAGCTTCTTTCTCTTGGGGGTCGGGATGACACGGGAGGCGGGGTGGTGGTGGTGGTGGTGGTGGTGGAAGCGGGAGGTAGCCGGACTGCCGGCTGTAAATCTCCGTGTGGCGCGGATGCCAAAGCTTGCGTGGACGCCCGCAAAACTCGCCGCGGTGGACCCCCGTCAGCGCCCGCAGCTTCGAAGTAGCGTCTCTGCCGAGCGGTAGACCCAAGTAAACCTCCTCTTCCCCCCCCCCCCACTCTGGAAAGAGGAAGCAAGAGGAGCGAGGATCCGATCGTGTCCTTTTGGAGGGGAGATGGGGGGGGAAATTAGCTACTTCTCTTCCCTCTTCTGGAGGTGGCGGCTGCTCCTGTGGCCGTCTGCCCGCGACAGCAGCACGAGTGGGTACCGCAACCCGTCTCGATTCCAGCTTCTTCTTTTAAGGATTGCTTAACGCCCTCGAGTAACTTTCCCACAGCCTCGGGGCTTCTTCGGGATTAATGAGCATGCCCAAGAGGCGAGCCTGCGCGCTAGGCGCATGGAAACTTGGACTTGCACGGATGCCCATCTCATTCCTGCCGTCGGCTAGCTGGGTAAACCGGGGACGGTTGGCGGGATGGTCCGTCCTGAGGGTCGAGGCGGTGGTTCGGACCCACAGGAGAAGAAACAACGGAGCCACGGTGTCAGAAATAGGTCGAGGAACCCACGGATCTCCAACGCCGAGTCTCTCGTTCCTGCTTGATTTTGGGGGGAGAGTGATCCAAATGAAGGAAGACTGAGAAGGCTTTTTTGTTCTGCCTGCCAACCAACCAACCGACCGACTGGCTAAAAAGGCCAAGAAGTCCTTTTCAAGTTTTGAAAAGGCAACCAGCAACCTACTTTCAAAAGGAGGGAGATAAAAGTGTCATAGTTTACAGAATGTAAAACAGACCAGTATGTCTATTAGCAGGGAGGCATGTGGTGTTAGCAGAACAGCCATCGGGTAAAGAAATAGACCAAAGAGATGCCTTAAAGAGGATAAAGAGAAGAAAATAGATTTGATGTCTAATATGCAAGCCCTTCGTCACCTTTTTGCTATTTAGCATGGTTTATTTTTTTATTTTTTATTTCTCTTCCATCCCATTTTCCATTAGTTTATTTCTACCAATATTGTCCTTGTGCCATCTGCAGTTTACTGCTGACTTCCTGCTCAGGGAATACCACTTGCTAATCATAACTAGCTACTGACATCCCAGCAGCTCCCTGGAGAGTTTTTATTGGCATTTCATGGCCTTATCATCATTTCTTACACTGCAAGTTATCTACCTCTCAATACATGTCACTAACATCAATAGGACTTACTTCATTGAAATTAATAGGACTTACTTAACAATTTTTCCCTTCAATCTTATTGCCTAAGCAAAGATTGTAAAAAAAACATTGTTATATGTATAACACTGTGTACCAAAAACCATCAAGGTGTTATGAACTCTTGAGTTCACATCCAAAATAGAGTGGATACTTATTGTAATGTATTGGGCTTGTTTGTTAACACCACGTGGTAACGGCTGGTAGGTTGCAAGAGCAGGGAGCTAGCCAGCATCTTAAGACAACCAGTCTCCAGCGCTGCTATTGGTTGCCCCTAGGGGGCAATAGGTTGCTTCAAACCTGTTGACCGCCGCTTAGGGGCCAAGGTATAAAATGCTGCAGCTGCAGCTCTGTTCTCTAGTTCAGATCCTGCAAGAAATAAACCATGTTCTTTGCTAAACTCACTCGCCTCATCTTCATTCCTGCGCAACGAACCCAGTACACAACACTTATCCTTTGGGATTACCAGAACAAAAAATGAGATAGGATTTATTTTGTGTGGAGTGGGATATGACTTAGATTTTATTTCAGCAGGCACTGTTGTATCTCACTAGTCCGCAGAACAGACCAAAAGACTTCAATTTGAATTGTCTTTTTATGTTATAGAGTGCAGAATTATTCAAGGATGAATTTGCAGAACTATCTCCTATTTTGATAACATATCTAGCTTTGGAGATTTATCTCTTGTGGAATGTAATCCTTATTCTGTATGTGCTAGTCACATATGGATATTTAAGGCAAACTAAGTCTGAAATTCTATGCACACCTCGGAAGTTAAATATTGATAACTAAAGGATGTGGGAATAGTTTATTAGGCTTATTCTTGGGAAGAATGTTCTCTTCAAATATAAATTGAAGTTTAAATGTTAATATCTTGAAGCTATAAAAGAAGTTGGGACTCCTAATATTCAGTCTTTTGGGGAACCATGCTAATATTAAAATAATAAGATGAACACACAGGTCTGACAATGGGAACAGATGGGAAGTAGACAGATTTTAGAATTTTTTATCCCACCTTTATTATTTTTATAAATAATTCAAACAGGTGAGGATTGCTAACACTCCCTCATCCTTCTATTTTTCCCACAACAACAACCCTTTGAGGTGGGGTTTTGACCTATTCAGTTTTTAATTTTAACTAATTTACACATGAATTTACATATGAAAATCAAGATTTTTAGTTATGAAGAAACTGGAGGAAGTAAGTGATATGCAGGTAAAGGGAAATATATCATTTGTAACATGAATTATTCGAGCAATGCATAATATAAAGGAAAATTTATAATTTCAGTAACATTAATTAGAGGAAGGAAAAGATACATTGTTATATAAAACATTAGCACAGGAATGTTTTTTTAGAAAAGATGGAAAAGTTATTTAAGAATACTAGAAAATCTTCCAATGTAACTAAATAACAGAAAAGATACCTTTTTGCAATATATAGAGCAATGGACTAGGAAAATTTAAATTCAAAATTCATTCTACTATAATTAAAATGTTAATATATTCAATACAGACTATTCATGAGGAAATCATCATCATCATCATCATCTTATCGACAATTGTTAAGTCTGGGGTGTTATGTTGAAGGTGCTTGTCTGTTTGAGTTCAGAATTCAAACAGACAAGCACCTGCAACATAACACCCCGGACTTAACAATTGTCGATAAGAAAGACAAAAAAGTCTGGTTAGTGGACGTGGCAGTGCCTGGAGACAGCAGAATATACGAGAAATAACTGGAGAAGATAACAAAATACAAAGACATAGAAATAGAAAGATTGTGGCAAAGGCAAGCAAGGGTAGTACCAACAGTAACATGTGCTTTGGGTGCAATCCCAAAACAACTGGAGCATGACTTGAACACCATTGGCATTGACAAATTCACCATTAGTCAATTGCAAAAGGCGGCCTTACTAGGAACTGCTTCCATCCTGCGACAATATCTGTAATACCATCAAACATCCACATCTGCCTATCCCAGGTCCTTGGTAAGGACTCGATAGGTAGACAAAAATGCCAAATCCAGTCTGAACATCTGGCTGACTGTGTGGTTAATAATAATAATAATAATAATAATAATAATAATAATAATAATAATAATAATAATAATAATAATAATAATAATAATAATCTATATTAACCACAAGGAAGGGAAATCCAAAGTGTTTATTGAAATAGCATTATTAGATCAATTACATAATTACAGTTAATTACAGTTACATAATTACAGGAATTTTCATACACTATTGAAGTAATGGTAAAATAAATAAATAATATTCAACATAGTAAGTATAAGTAATACTCTTAGTATAGAATTAGGGGCAAAGATAGAAAAAAAAATATATGTTTTCACATGCATAATATGAATAAGCAAATTTCCTTTTGTTCCATGTTGCTTTATATCTTTGTTCAGAATAATGACCATACAGTCTAGAAAAGCAGATTTTGTCAAAAACTGCTTTTTAAATATATAATGAATTTAAATAAAGATCCAGTTTTATGTTTAAAAAAAGAAAAATGATTGTGACATTTGTTAAAATTTAAAATACTGCAAGCATATATAAATACAAAGTTCTGATCTTTTCCAATGATAATTGTTCCTTTATTTACTTGGTGCAAAATTAGTTTTACTTTCCTGAATTATAAATATTGTTTTTATTATATTCAGTATAATAAAGGTGAAAGGCAGGTGAAAGGTGAAAGCATTGATTATTAGGATTACATTATTTTTCTGATTTTTGCAACAGTTTCAAAATGGTACCCTTCAGCCATCTTCCCTATATGGCCCTCAGATAACTTTTTTTCAAAACCTAAATTTCACAGGACCTTCAACTGTGATGACATTCAACCTCATTAAGGTTGAAATGTAGTAAGATTTTTCACAAGAATTGTGAAATGAAAATGCCAAAAAATACTTCAAATGTTGTCAATTCACAATATTTGGTCACACATATGAGGTATATTTCCAATATCTAGCTAGCACCAGAATAGAGAATATTTTGTTATGTTGTAATCTGGTGATTCATAGTAGCATCATAATCAATGTGTTACTCTTCAACATGCCCAGACATTTTTGTTTCGGAATCAAATTAATATGGTTGTCCCACTGCAAACTCTGGACATTCATAACACCTAAAATAACTAATATGAATCTTAATCATTAAGATCAAAATGATAAAACATAGTGCCCCTATTTATTTACTATAGGAATGGATCAGAAGAATATATTTTCTTAAGACAAAAGAAACCACATACATGAAAACAATTAAGAATTAAGAGTACAATTGGCTAACTGTCAATTATTCTCAGAACTAAAAAAGCTTGTTAGATGAGAAGCAAAACATTTTCAAGAAAAAGAAGTCCAGTTGCTTTTGAAAATCACCTTTGGGACAATTGGCATCCTAATTCAAAAATTTATCACTGATGGGAGAAAGTTAAGATTGGGTAATCATCTCTTCCAGATTGGGGAGAACAAATTATAGTGGGATCAGAGGAGGTCCATCTTAACAGCTTAGATAAGTAAATGGTTAGGAGGAGATCCATGCCAACTTCCCAGATCAGCCAATGATAAGCTGAGAAGAGAGCTTCATTAACAGTGAACATCCTTCTTATGATGGTATTGGTTAATATGATTCAGGAAAGAGTAGCAAGCAATGGAAGTGAGTGTTGGCTAAAACTTTTCAAACTGTAGTCTGCTGGGAGAAAAATAGGCAGTCACTCATAATTACTTTGCTTATTATTTACTTGGTTGTATAACACTACACTCAATTGTTATTGTTTAGAAAAGAGAAAGAAAGAGAAAGGGAAGGGAAGGAAGGAAGGAAGGAAGAAGGAAGGAAGGAAAGAAAGAAAAGAAAGAAAAAAGAGAGAAAGAAGGAAAGAAAGAAAGAAAAAGAAAGAAAGAAAGAAAGAAAGAAAGAAAGAAAGAAAGAAAGAAAGAAAGAAAGAAAGAAAGAAAGAAAGAAAGAAAGAACACAGCATCAGGGGCCCAGTAGGCTTGCACCTAGGGAATTTATTTATTTAGTTAGTTAGTTAGTTAGTTAGTTAGTTAGTTAGTTAGTTTTATATACTGCCCTATTCCCGAAGGACTCAGGGCAGTTTACAGGGCAAAATTTAAAAACAATATAAAAGTTAAAATAGAAATAGAATTAAATTAAATTAAATTAATTACTAGCCCAACAAATTAAAACAAAGTTTAAAACTTAAAACCCCTCAGTCCAGGCCAGATAGATCAAAGAGCCAAGTTTTCAGGTCCCGGCGAAACGAACAAAGGTCGGGGGCGGTCCGGAGTTCCACAGGCAGGTCATTCCATAGGGCAGGCACACCCACAGAGAATGCCCTCCCTCTGGGGATCACCCGCTGGCACTCCCTGACCGGCGGCACCCTAAGGTATTTGCTGGTTTTAAAATAAGGGTGCAGCTTATGCCAAACAAATTCTATGCAATCATTAGTTTGTGGGTCACAAAAACTACAGTGAGTTCTACTAACATTCTATTCCCTTATAACACCTGAAATAAATAAATCCTTAGACTGAAACAAGGAACTTATTTTAGCTAATTTTCTCCATTTCTCCAATGGAATAGAGTTAAAAGAAATTGCTAAAGCTAAAAAGCAAAAAGGCATAACCATTATGTGGTAAATATTAGGACAGTTCAAAACATTTGGAAGGATACTTTAGAAAGGAACCAATTGTTCAGAGCACTGAGGCAGCCACATTGTTTGAATGCTTAGCATAATGCCTTAGAGACCCTTTTGTGGTTGTTATCTGTGAAATGTCCAGGAAAAAAAAACTTTCTTGACAGTGAACAGACCATCAATGGTCTCAAAATGTGTTCGCCATCCCTATTTGTTTACAACTACAGTTAATTCCATCAGTGTTATCTTCTTCACTTCTCAATATTGGCTACCCTTCATTTAGTGTTTTCTTTCCATCAGCAAATTCTATTATATATTCTTCCAGTATTTTATATACTATGTATTTCATCTGGGCATTTCTTTTATAGATTCAAAACATTTAAGAATAAAAAAAGTCTTCATAAGAATAAGTGTCTTTACTGTTCAAAATTGAGGACCTGTCTGCAATATTGCTATTGTGATTTGAAGTACCATTATGTCAACAGAAATATATTGACTCATTAATAATCATATATATATATATATATATATATATATATATATATATATATAGTGTATAATCTATTTTACTATCAAGAAGAATAAATTTGCAGTGTATGTATTTTCCAATATCGCTTGATCTAGATGTATCTGTCTAATATGCCAACATCTCTTTAAATAGAGCAGAGTTGAGTAATAATAGCAATAGTGCAGAAGCATTAGTCATTAATCACTCTCATCCCCCTCTAAAAAAACCAATCTCATAACTGAAGACAAGAATCCCTGGAAAAAAACTATGCATAAACAACACTACTGCAATGTAACCATGTCTACAGTTCATTGTGATGGCAAAATCTAAAGAACAGATGATAGTGTGCAAGGCACCTTAAAGCAGTAATTGAGTACAATATTGTAATAGAAGACAATCAGAAGAAAAAATGTTTATGTGTACTATTCCCAGTACATACAGTATGTCTTTACATTAGAAAATGTTGTGAACCTGCATTTACTTGGGTCTTCAAAGCACAAATGATATGCATTTAGGTCAACAAAGTACCGTAGATATATTTATATACCTAAACAAATGTGCATTATCTTTCAGTGTATTTTTTCAATTTTTTATTTTTAGTCACAAACCATAATTAAACATTAAAATGAAAATGAAATGAAACAGAACACTATAAGGTGTTCCAAGCCCAAAGTACTAATATAGGCACTATTCTGAAAAAAAATGAAAAAAATATTACAGAATATTAGTGAACTGGAGTTTCTGGAAGACAGGTTTTGTAATGTATTAAGATTCCAATTATGTACTGATAATATGTACTGAAGAAATATAGAAGAAATATAGAAGAAAACCAATTTGGAATCACGGAATATCAATACATTGTCCATTGGTAACTACAACACTTTTCCCACATTGTATCAGTTTCTCATAAACAAAAATGAGAAAAAAGTCATACAACTTGTCATAAAATTGCTTAACAAAATAAATATTTGGGGAAGTATTCATTTATTATTTATTTATTCGTGCATTAAATTGATAAGGTAAAGGTAAAGGCTAGTCGTTTCCAACTCTAGGGGCCGGTGCTCATCTCCGTTTCAAAGCCGAAGAGCCAGCGCTTGTCCAAGGACGTCTCCGTGGTCATGTGGCCGGCATGACTAGACGCCAAAGGCGCACGGAACGCTGTTACCATCCCACTGTAGTGGTCCCTATTTTTCTACTTGCATTTTTACATGCTTTCGAACTGCTAGGTTGGCAGAAGCTGGGACGAGTAACGGGCGCTCACTCTGTTACGCGGCACTCGGGATTTGACCCGCCAAACTGCCGACCTTCTGATCGACAGGCTCAGCGTCCTAACCCACTCAGCCACCGCGTCGCTCTATTAAATTGATACAGTTGCCTATATTAAATACATGGTCTGGACAGCTAGCAATGAATAAAAACAAGATAAAAAAACATAATAAAACAATAATAGATAGATGGGGAACTCATCCAGTTTGCAGATGACACCAAGCTGGCAGGAATAGCCAACATTCCAGAAGATAGGCTTAAGATACAGGAGAATCTGAACAAACTGGAACACTGGGTGCTATCTAACAAAATGAAATTCAATGGTGAAAAAAGTAAAGTTCTACATTTAGGCAAGAAAAACCAAATGTACAGGTATAGTATAGGTGGTTCCTTGCTCAATAGTAGTAACTGTGAGAGTCCTAGTGGGCAATCACTTAGATATGAGCCAGCAGTGTGCTGCAGCTGCCAAAAAAGACAACACAGTGTTAGGCTGCATTAACAGAGGGATAGAATCAAGATCACGTGAAGTATTAATACCACTTTACAATGCCTTGGTAAGGCCACACTTGGAATACTGCATCCAGTTTTGGTCACCACAATGTAAAAAAGATGTTGAGACTCTAGAAAGAGTACAGA
This sequence comes from Vipera berus, assembly GCF_964194415.1. Classification (NCBI taxonomy): domain Eukaryota; kingdom Metazoa; phylum Chordata; class Lepidosauria; order Squamata; family Viperidae; genus Vipera; species Vipera berus. The sequence continues at coordinate 16,695,946 of NC_138208.1, read as the reverse complement.
GAAGAGCAACAAAGATGATTAGGGGACTGGAGGCTAAAACAGATGAGGAACTGTTGCTATAATTGGGTATGAAGAGAAGGATGAGGGGGGACATGATAGCAGTGTTCCAATATCTCAGGGGCTGCCACAAGGAAGAGGCAGTCAAGCTACTCTCCAATGCGCCTGAAGGCAGGACAAGAAGCAATGGATGGAAACTAATCAAGGAGAGAAGCAACCTAGAACTAAGGAGAAACTTCCTGACAGTTAGAACAATTAATCAGTGGAACAACCTGCCTCCAGAAGTGGTGAATGCTCCAACACTGGAAGTTTTTAAGAAGAGACTGGACAGCCATTTGTCTGACATGGTATAGGGTTTCCTGCCCGAGCAGGTGGTTGGACTAAATGACCTCCCCTCACTACTACTTCTTCTTCTTCTTCTTCTTCTTCTTCTTCTTCTTCTTCTTCTTCTTCTTCTTCTTCTTCTTCTTCTTCTTCTTCTTCTTCTTCTTCTTCTTCTTCTTCTTCTTCTTCAACATACTGTATCCAAGAGCCAAGAGAAAATCAAGCAAGGCAATTAACATAATTACAGTATGGGCTCAAACACCCAAGGTGCCAGGTTTGGTAAAAGAACCAGGTCTTTATGGCTTTAAAGTAAACCAGTAGGGTCCAGGCAAGCTAATCTTCTGGGCAATAGTGCCATGACAAAAACAAAAACCAGGATAAATATCTTTTCAGTTACATTAGAAACTAGAATACCTATGCAATTCTGAATTAATACTATGTTTATCAACAAGCTATATAAAACAAAGCTTAAAAACCTTGATCTTGCCAACTAGGTATTAATGTGCAACATAGCTTTTTTGCATCAGAATACAATGAATTGCCAACAAATAATCTAGAGATAGTTTCCATCTAAACTCTAAAGGCTGTTAAGTAAATACTCTTGTAAAATAAGAACTGGGATGGTAACTTTCTCCACTGTGACCTTCAATATTAGCTTCCTCCTCTCTATAACAAGTCATTTTGAGTTACCATCATGAAATTATATACAACACAACAATAAGAAATCCAGCTAGCACATTGTTATTTGAGATAACTCAGTTACATTCCTTCTCCAGACTTTCACATATATTATTTACATTATTGTTTGATAAGGTATCATCTTAATATATAGATTCATCTCTCTGAACTCTGACAGTCTAAAATGAAGGAAAATGTAGTGGCATTCACATTTTCTTCCTATATTACTTGCATAAAAGACATTTAATAGGTTAATTAAGAAGTCATTTAGGGCTAGACTAGAATATTTGAAAAACAAACATAATAGAGACAATATGTATAAAATTACATAGCATAATTAAAGCTAAATCAGCATAAATTAAGTAGCAGCACAGATCACTTTAATTTAAAATATGAAACTCCCTTGGGATTCATTTCTTAGCAACATATAGAGAGAGATAAATATCCTAATATGCTTTTCTCATTTTGCACTAAGATCTGTATTTCTTTCATTCCTATTGCTGTAATAGGATATTTAAATTGTGCATCAATTAAATATTAAAAATAACATATATAAACAAACTATTTGTCATTATAAACCTTAACAGATTTCGTAACAACATAGATTTTGCTAAGCGTTGTTCTAATGGACAATCCATTCAATAAATCCTGTACTGTATTACCAGTGCAAATTGCCCCTATCTGACCAATTGTACCACACTAAGTTTATCAGCAATTGGTAACCTTTTAAATATGCTAATATTTTGTGTATCAATCACAATTACAGCTAGTGCTTCATTTTATATGTATTGTATATAATGGGTTTCCCAGATAACCTACAGAGGAAATCATAATACAGTACATGATAGATAGATAGATAGATAGATAGATAGATAGATAGATAGATAGATAGACAGATAGATAGAAAGAAAGATAGAAAAAGAAAAAATACATAAAATATTAACAATGTGACAAAATTATCATTTAATTTTAAAACAAATACATCAATCAACAGTCAGATTATGAAAGAAAGAAGTAGCCCAGGTTTTACTGAAAATGCAGAGACGTTTTAAAAAATTAAAGTCCTTTATTACTGTATTATCAAGAATAATTATCAAATTTTCACATGAGTTCTATATGGAGAACTGCTATCCATTCAGAACTAAAGAAAAAATCCTCAGTATTGGAAGAACCACAAATCCAAAGCCATTTAATCTAAAATTGAGATTAATTCTGATCCTCCCCAGGACAAGATCCCCACAGCATCACTTGCTTTCCCCCTTTTTCCTATTTCTTATTTTCAAGCAGATAAATTTATGCTAAAACTATTTCTGATACAAAAATTTTATAGTTGCATCATTTACATAAATTCTGTTCAATATCCTAGTTAAGAGCTTTTTGAGATTCAATGCACTCAAATTTGAAGATGGCTTGTTCAAAATTTATTTATATTCTGTTTATATTGCCATCTATTGCTTTATGAATGGATATTGAACATGAAATTTACTTTTTTTCTTGATTTACAAACACTCATTAAATATAAGAATTAAAATGGCTTTTGGAAATCAGCTGGAAAGCCATCAGCCCAGGTTCAAGACTCGAGCGGCATGCAATGGGGTGAGCTGCCAACCTAGCAATTTGAAAGCATGCAAATACGAGTAGATAAATAGGTAACATTTCAGTGCTCCATGATGTCATGCTGGCCATGTGACCATGGAAATGTCTTTGGACAGCTCTGGCTCAATGGCCTTGAAATGGAGATGAGTACCACTCCCTATAGTTGGCAATTACTAGCAGTGTAAAATCTGCAGGAACTCTTTTACTGCCAAGTCCAGAAAAATATTTTGGTTAGGACGCTGAGCTTGTCGATCAGAAGGTCGGCAGTTTGGCGGGTCGAATCCCGAGTGCCGTGTAGCAGAGTGAGCGCCTGTTACTCGTCCCAGCTTCTGCCAACCTAGCAGTTCGAAAGCACGTAAAAATGCAAGTAGAAAAATAGGGACCACTACGGTGGGAAGGTAACAGCGTTCCGTGCGCCTTTGGCGTCTAGTCATGCCGGCCACATGACCACGGAGACGTCCTCGGACAAACGCTGGCTCTTCGGCTTTGAAACGGAGATAAGCACCGGCCCCTAGAGTTGGAAACGACTAGCACGCATGTGCGGGGGAACCTTTACCTTTACCTTATCAAATGCTGCTGACAGATTTAGGAGAACTAGCAAAATTTGTAAGTCATATTTTGCCATAGATTGAATCCAGATAATAGTTGGTTGATATTCTCTTGACTGTGTAATTAAAATGTTTAAACCATTAAGGTAGTTGGAATGTGAAAACTCTGGCTAAGAGTATCCACTGTTGCTGTTGTTGTTGTTTTTGTTGTTGTTATTTTCTCACCACTGGATGGCAAAGTTCCCTGTAAAACCTGTGGAAGATGGCTGGAAAATCAAATATAAACCAGCCTTCCCTATCTAAATTTGTTCATAAATAAATATAAATATAAATAAATTCCCTTTAGTCAATGGAAATGGATGAGAGTGGAGAAAACAGACCTCAAAACAGTATGCAATGCCTTCAGCTCACCAATGTGCTGTGTCCCTATATGGAAAAGTAGGAAAAAGAATCAGGAATATCCTAGTGCACATTTATATGGATCAAATATTTTTTCTAGGAAGCAGTGGCTATCAGAAGAACTAGTCTACTCCTATTTCACATATAACAGTTCTTATCTGAGTGAGTCTATTTCTGTCCTTACTCTCACTTCAATAAAAGCAGAACAATTACAAAAATATAGCTTATATATCATGCAATTTGCCTCTTATACTATCTCTCTCAGTTATTTATCTAAGAATCTCTCTTACTGCTCTTTCAGTGCCTTAGTTGTATCCAGTATATTGTCCCTAGTAAATGTAAAATATTTTACATTTCTATATTTTATAAGATACTATACTGCATTTAATTATACCGTATGAACTATTTTCTTTATCGTGTGTTTTCTGTTCCACCAAGCATGTATAGCATACAGAAACAGTTTTGCTACCATAGCAGCAGCATTTTTCTCCTCCTCCCTCATGTATGCTAGGAGTGTTCTACACATTTATTAAATAAAGATGTAAATTTTCTTTTCCATGAAAACAGTTAGACTAAAATTTACCCAGGTGGGCTTTCTTATTCCAACACATGAAACTGAAAATCCATTTCCAATTGATTTGGAAACACTATTCTACATCATTCTGGGAAGACACACAAAACAAGATTCTAAAAATAAATGTAACTGCATCCTATCATGGACAAATCTATTTGAGCATAAAACATACTGCTATGGAACAATGTCCATTGCAAAACCTCACCCAAGGCAATTTGATCAGTCATAGAAGGGTGTATGCATTTATTTCTAGATATTCCAACACCAAATCACTTGCACAATGAAACAAATAATAGGAAATTGCTAAGGAAAGGCATTAACTAAATGAATAAAATATGTTCAACATATTCCCAGATTATTCTCACTCATATATATATATATATATATATATATATATATATATATATATATATATATTTGCTACAAGATTGTGGATGCTTCAAAATGTTTTCGTAGATGTGCTTATGAATGTCAAGGAGTGCATTCATTTAATTATTTCTTCAAACTTCATTTAAGAAATTGACAAACTCAGAAACATCAAAAATATTTCAGTTCTTTGCAGGTACATTCTCAATTGCTCACTTAATGTGGAGACTGAAATGTCAGTAATTAGCGTTTCCAAACACATGCAGCTCAGTTATGCTGAACTATTATTCATGCAACTATTAATAAAGTATAAAATCAAGATGATTCTCTAAAATTGAAATATTTGGTAACTGTGAATCATACGTGATATGTCAAAAGGACATATTATTTTCACTGTTGCTTTAGCAAAAACGAAAAAGCCATGTACTGTCTTCTTCCAGATCAAATAAAAGCAAAAGAAGCAAAAACAGCAAACAACAAAAAACACCTTTATTGCAATAACAATGCTATCACTTCAGCACAACAGACAGACATATTTGCAGGAATGTTCCAACAACTTGTCTGTTATTTTGACCCTAAACACATTTACCAGGAATTTTATTTAGTATTTCAATCCACAAAGCAAAGTTAGCTTCTCAAGCAGAAGATGAGCTGCTATAAAAAGTAATATGGAAATATGAGATGTGAATCTTGTGCTCCTAAATAAAGATGCATTTTAAAAGCCAATATTTCCACATATCTAAAAATGGTCTTTTGAGGATTATGAATAAAAGACCCATATTTGAAAAGTTAAAAGAATGATTGCAACAAAAACACAATGCTAAAATACATTTTTATATTCATTTCTCATTTGAAACATTGACATGAATTACTCAAAAAATTAACATCAGCATTCTAAACTATATTGAAGATAGTAGGAAAGATATTTCAACTTAAGGTTGGAATACTGCATCCAATTCTGGTTACCATGATTCAGAAAATATGCTGAGATTCTAGAAGGAATGCAGAGAAGAGCAACAAAGATGATAAGGCATCTGGAGGCAAAACTGCATGATGAACAATTAAGAGTCATCCAGTACTTGAGGGGCATACACAGAGGACTTATTCTCAAAGCACCAGAGGGTACAACAAGAAGCAATGGGTGGAAGCTTGTTAAAGAGAGATCCTACCTAGAATTAAGGAGAAATTTCCTGACAATAAGACTGAACCAACCAAGCAACCAATGAAACAGCTTGGTTTCCAGAGTTGTGGGTGCTCCATTGCTGGAGGTTTCCAAGAAAAGATTGGATATTCATTTGTCTGGGATGGTATAAGGACTTCTGCCTTGGGGAGTGGATTGAACTAGAAGATCTTCAAGGCCTCTTCCAGCCCTATGTTTCTAAGATACAGTATATTATCTCAGTAATGAGAATGTTGTATTTGCTAATGATAAAAAAAATGCATAGAACCAACAAGAGACCAATTTAAAGAATACTTCAAATAAAGTGGATGGTTATATATCAGAACAAAATCTAAGTAAGGTGCAGGACATTTTAAAAGCACATTATTTTATGTGCCAAGAATCTAAACTGTTAAATAAATCATCTTAATTCCTAGAAGTAATAAAAAAGAGTAGGATGGCAAATGGTCTGGTTAATCAGTCATTGATGGCTGAAGTAAAACCTATGGTGAGCAAAAGCCTTGAGGTAAATTCTCCTCCCTAGCCTAGGGAACAAGAAAGTATTCAAACTTCCCTGCTTGTATTCACCATGCTGATTAGTAAATTTGGAGTTTTAAACCAAATACACCTTGCATCAAACAGTGGGATTTTAAAATATGCATGTCAGATATAACACCAAGTACTTTCCTTTTAGTAAATGTAGAAATACATTTTAATTTCACCAATATTAAATATGTTATAGTGCCATAATAAAGTTCTGAATTATATATTTTTTCTGTTGTAAAATCTCTTTAAATAAAGTACGTATAATTTCTTCTGCACCAATTTCTTTGCATTATTATTTTATTCTCTTTTAGGGAATTGTCTTGCTGACAAATAAACAAAATCCAGAGCCCTTTTACATGCTCCAAGGAGAGACTGTTACATACTTACCTAGTATCAATGATTCAGAGCAACCTATAGGCCATACTGTCTTCCCCACCGTGATATACTACTTAACCAGGATCTTCTCTCCACCTTCCCTACAATGTTTAAGCTTTCTGTACCTGCTTACTACTATTGGGGATTCAGCCCAATTTCCCAATTGCCAAAGTTGTAATTATGGTTTTTTGTACAAAAGTGTAAAGATAAAGGTAAAGGTTCCCCCGCACATGCGTGCTAGTCGTTTCCGACTCTAGGGCCTGGTGCTCATCTCCGTTTCAAAGCCGAAGAGCCAGCGCTTGTCTGAGGACGTCTCCGTGGTCATGTGGCCGGCATGACTAGATGCCAAAGGCGCACGCAACAGTGTTACCTTCCCACCGGAGTGGTCCCTATTTTTCTACTTGCATTTTTTTTACGTGCTTTCGAACTGCTAGGTTGGCAGAAGCTGGGACGAGTAACAGGCGCTCACTCTGTTATGCGGCACTTGGGATTCGACCTGCCAAACTGCTGACCTTCTGATCGAGAAGCTCAGAGTCCTAACCCACTGAGCCACCGCATCCCTAGAACTTTGGCCATCAATTAATCCTATACTATTTATTTGCCCTTTAACACCCTTGGCTAATATTCAGTTTAAGGAAGAGTGAGACTCTTTAAAAAGGCCCTTTAAAAAAGAGATACGAAAAAGAAAATATTTATGGATGAAGTTAGTTAGTCTAATGCTAAAAGCATCAGTAGTATCAGACAAATTTGTTCTGGAACTCAAAAAAAATACGAATAAAGTATAAATCAATCAGTCATGAATAAACTTAAACATAAGGTAAAGCTAAAGGTTCCCCCGCACGTGCATGCTAGTCATTTCCAACTCTAGGGGCCTGTGCTCATCTCCGTTTCAAAGCCGAAGAGCCAGCATTTGTCCAAGGACGTCTCCGTGGTCATGTGGCCAGCATGACTAGACGCCAAAGGCACATGGAATGCTGTTACCAAAATCTAATAAGAGTTAGTGGGGGAGACCTGAAGAGAAAAAGAAGGATGGAAATTCAGATAGGTAGCCCTTTTAAATGGATTAGAAACGAATGCTGTCACTTATTGAAATGCTTTTGCATCTTCCCTAATCTGTTCTTCTCATGGGTCTCTTGCCCCTTAGATCACTTTTGGATTCCAGGGGAAACTTTTTTTCTTATTTTTATGTTGTATCATTAACCTCATTCTACACTTTTTCCCTCTAATTCAGGGGTGTCCGGATGCATAGTGAAACTACGCCCACCCCATTGCCGGCAATGGCAAAAAGTCACGATATGTCGTGACACATCACGTGATGTTGCGAGTTTGACACCCCTGCTCTAATTTATAACCATTTATTACTGCATTTCTATAAACAAATCTTTCTGATTCAGGGATCCTAACAATATTTAAAATATTTTAAAATCATTTAGAAACACAAGAAAGTAGATGTTCATTACCCTGAAATTACCCTGGAACCGTCTTCCACAATTAAAATATCGGCATCCTTAAAACCAGCAGAACAGATAGCTCTAAAATTTCATTTGAACTAATTAACATTAAAGAGAACTTACATAGGTTAGGGCAGGCATTCCAAAACTCATAAACAATCATAAACACTATTTCACTGACCACTGTTTTTATCTAATTATTGCATCTGACTCCCTTTTCAGAAGGTGTAGGAGGAAACACTCTTCCATAATCAAATAGCCAATTGCTTTAATCTGAAAGAAATGAATCCATCTCTCCAAGAAACCCTGAATGTAGAACTGTTACATTGTGTATTCTCGGTTTAGAAAATATCCTGAAAAATATATAGTGTCATCTATAGGGATGATAAAAATGATCTTCAGTTAATACAAAGCTTTTTAACCCCATGGCCCCCCGATACTCCCATATTACACCTCTGCTCCGTGAGCTGCACTGGCTTCCAGTTGCCTTCCGAGTGAAATTCAAGGTGCTGGTGATGACATACAAAGCCCTACATGGCATGGGTCTGGATTACCTGCGGGAGCACCTACTGCCTGCGTCAACGTCCCTCCGTCCGGTACGTTCCCACAGAGAGGGCCTCCTCAGGGTACCACCGGTCAGAGAATGTCGGCTGGTGACCCCCAGGGGGAGAGCATTCTCTGTGGGTGCACCAATCCTTTGGAACCGCTTACCAGCTGAACTCCGGATGGCCCCTGACCTTCGCTCCTTCCGGAGTGATCTAAAAACTTATCTATTTGAACAAGCCGGCCTGGCCTGATGGATTTGGGTTTTAAAATTATTTAACTAATGTATTCTTATTTTATTGCCCTGTACACCGCCCTGAGTCCTTCAGGAGAAGGGCGGTATATAAATCAAATAAATAAATAAAATAAATAAACATCACGAAAAACTTCTTGTTTTAGAAGTATTGATACAATACAATGAACATCTAAAACAGATGCTGATTGTTGCTTTCAAAGAGATACACATTCAGAATAATCTAATTCCTTAATCCACAGGCAATTAATAAAAAGTGCATATTTAAATATTCCCCAGGAACCTGTTTTATTTTCCTCTGACAAAATTAACTGAACAGATTTGATTAGATATATTTTGGAAAACTGTGCATAGGTTTAAGTTTATTGAATTTATATACCGCCCTTTTCCCGTAGGACTCAGGGCGGTTTACAAAGTATTTAAAAACATCAATAGAATACAAGAGTTAAAAACAGTTAAAATAATTAAATTTGATCCCTGAGGGGGAAAAAAAAACCTCTCAGCCTAGGCCGGAAAGCTCAAAGAGCCAGGTCTTCAGGTCCCGGCGGAATGACTGAAGGTCGGGGGCGGTCCTAAGCTCCACGGGCAGCTGGTTCCACAGGGCAGGCGCACCCACTGAGAAGGCCCTCCCCCTGGGTGTTATCCGCCGGCAGTCTTTTTCTCTATTTCTCCAAGGAGCTGCTATTATTTTCTTCTTATTATTTCACCCAGTGAATAGAATAGGCTTCTATAGTAACTAACATAGAGTTTCTTAATTATTTCCATGGCCAAATGAGAATCAAAAGTAAGGTAGAAATGTTATGTTTTTAATAATTTGAATGTATCTATGTTAAAGGGGAGTTAAAGCACATTATGAATTTGGTTAATTTTATAATGGATAATTTTAGTTAGAATATGATTATTATATCTATAACCCTGTATTCAGCTCTGGGAATTGGGGAGGGGAAGGGGGGTGGTTTGGGGTGGGTGGGTTTTGGGGATATGTATTGTAAAATTTTGTTTTAAAACTCTTTAATAAAAAAAGGTAAGGTAGAAATGCTTCAAGCTAAACTCAGCACCTGAGATACATCTATGAATTTTTCCTGAGATTATTTTAACAGTCTTTCCTGTATCTCTAAAATTAATTGATGGTCTTCTATCCCTGTATCAACTAAACACTATTACAACAGTACTACACCATAGTAGCTCTTTGTTACTATACAGCAATTATACTATAACTGGTGGCACAGTAGTATAACTGAACACAGTAGTCAATTTTGACACTGCTGGTAATGGAAATGTAAGAGGATATATATCTGTTTGTTTCACTTGGAAATTCTATTGTATGGTTCCCTTTACATATATATTTGAAAGAATTACAAGAATCACAGCCCGTTTCTTAGGGAAAAAAATAAAAGAACCTTTAAACGCCTCAGGCTATATGTTTACTATGGACACAAACTGGGCATATTGAACTGTTAATGAGAATTCTATGTTGTCCTGGTTGAAAGATCTGAGAAAGCAACATCATTCTATAGTTTAATTTATAATTTTTAATCAGACAGAAAGCCAAGACAGAGGATTGATTCTGCTGTTGCCAAGAACTTGTAAGCTTTAATTAGTATGGCTTCCAGTCATATATATATATTCTAACTTACCTAACTGTTTTACATAGGTTTTTACTGCTCTCCTTAGCTCTTATGTAAGCGTCATCAGAAAAAGCATTGATGACGCTGGCAGAGGACCAGCAAAAGCTTAGATTAGGTAGATATACTTTAAACAGTTACTTTTTATTGCTTATTATGATCTTTTAGCAATAAACGACTGCTTTTTATCCATCCCGGTGTTCGAAGATTTTATACTTTAAGTAAATATGCCTGGGATTTGTATTTTTAAAATTATTAAGAATATATATATGTGTGTGTGTGTGTGTGTTTGTGTATGTGTGTGTATACATATACATATATACCTAAACCTATATGTATTCCACAAACACTGTCATAAATCATATTCTCCAATTAATGCAAGACACGGACTTTTCTCGCCAGCTCCTCAGCCTGCCTAATGGATGAAAAGCTTATGACAATCCCTGCAATGAGCCAATTATTTTCAGGAAACCCCTCCAAACCCTGGCCCTGAACTGCACCCCCCTGTCAGAGATTATCCATTTTGGCACACCATGCAGTCTGTAAACATGTTTAAGGAACATTTTGGCTAGTTTCTGGACTGATGGGAGTCCCTTGCAGGCTATGAAATGAGCCTGCTTTGAAAAAAGATCAATCACAGTCCATATTACTGTATTTCCTCTGCTTTTGGGTAATTCAACTATAAAATCCATAGCAATCTCTTCCCATGGCTGGGAAGGGTCTGTGACTGGCTATAATAGTCCAGGGGGCTTCCCTGGAATTCTTTTCATGGTGGCACTCACCGCACAGCTTTTGACATAGTTTTCCACATCCTTCTTCAAGCACGGCCACCAAAACTGCCAGCGAATTAAATGTAGCATTTTCAAATAGCCAAAGTGTCCCGCTTGCTTCATGGCTGCGTTGAAGTGCATGGAGGTTGAGGGTTTCAGGCAGATATAATTTCCCCCCCTTGTAAGCTAGTCCATCTCTACAGGTTAGGGTGGTTTGATGGTCTTTAAACTATTGATCATGGAGGAGTTCATACTTCAGATTTCTCATCACGAAGTCATCTGGGTTCGGATCTGTCGTAGATGGAGTTTTCTGCAGTGTTAATTGAGAAACAATTTGTGCCGTAGGCATGATCAGATCATATGTTAACTATTTAGATTACCTTGCTAGGCCCCAAACATGGGGCAAATCTTTATTTCCTGTTTCAGCCTAACCGAAGGCCATCGACAGGCAATCTAAAATTTACACACACACACACACACACACACACACACACACACACACACACACACACACATATACCTTAGGGAACACCTGCTGCCGGCATCAACTTCCCTTCACCCTGTACGTTCCCACAGAGAGGGCCTCCTCAGGGTGCCACCGATCAGAGAATGTCGATTGGTGGCTCCCAGGGGGAGATCCTTCTCTGTGGGCACCCCGGAGCTATGGAATCAGTTACCGGTTGAGCTCCGGATGGCGCCCGATCTTCGCTCCTTTTGCAGCGATCTAAAAACATTCTTATTCGAACAAGCCGGCCTGGCCTGATGGGGGATTGGTGGGGTTTTTCTATTGTTGTTTTATTGGGGTTTTAATTGTATTGACTGTTTTTAGTGGGCATATATTTAATCCTTTTTTAATTTTTGTAACTTTGTATTTTTATTCTTGCCCTGTTCACCGCCCTGAATCCTTCGGGAGAAGGGCGGTATATAAATATTATTAAATAATATATATATATATATGTTTATGGCTGTTTGTTCCTCTTTTTTAAACTGCCAGAGGGGGTGTGTTCAGCTGAGACCAGCCCATCCACTCAAAACACACCCCCACCCAATCAGAACACCCCCACCATTCAAAACACACTCCCACCCAATCAGAACACACTTACTCCCCCACCCAATCAGAGCACACCTCCACCCACAGAACACACCCCCTCTGGCAGTTTAAAAAAGAGGAACAAACAGCCACATGCTTCTCCCAGAAGAAGGAAGCAGAAGCCACCAGCCTGATGATGACGGATGGGATTCCGTCGAAACGTCGCCCCTACACCTTTAGTTCTACGCGGAAAAAACCCGAATAACCAAAGATCCACATATGTATATATATATATATATATATATATATATATATATATATATATATATATATATATATATATACCTACATACATACATACATATATATATATGTCTGTGTGTGTGTGTTGGTTTAGGTATGTATAGTATATCATGTGTATATGGGTGTTATGTATGGGTATGGGTAGATGTATATTTCTTTTAAGAGCAGGCAAAAGAATTTCATTTTTTAATGTGTGCCAATGTGCTCACAGAAAAAAAATGATAATAAAGGTTATCTTAACTTTTCTTATTATCTTTTGTATTATTAGAATTATTATTGATTAGCTTTTTTAGAAATAAAGTTAAATTACTTTTTACTGTTGCTTCCCTCATCAAACCTTAATTTTAGACTGTCTCCCATTTAGATATACTAATGAAATTATTACACCATTTCATGCTTTTTGGTAGTCACTGTGATAATATTTAAAACATTTATATTTAATCTAGTGATACCTATTTATTTTACTGAACATAATATACTGAATTATAAACCAAAGGTTCATAATCTGAAAACCAAAACTATATATCCAGCCTTCTAAAATCACAGATACACAAAGGTCCACACACATGCACACACACACACAAACACACGTGTACAGGTGTAGTGCATAGTCTTTAGACCAGGGAAAAGAATCAAAATGTTAAGCCATAATAGAAGGCGATGGGAAAAAAGTATTTCTGAAAAAGAACTTTTTATAAATCACATCAAGAACTCTAATGCAATGTATTAAAATAACTGTGAAGACTGAAAAGTTATATTTGTTGGCCAGTTTCCTTTCTGGTTTCCTGAAAAGCTGGCAGACCTGCCAGGGTATGTAAAATGAATAACAATCAGCTGTCATCCACAAAGAATGGAAAGGAAATGAGTTGGGTATGTATGAAATCTACACTAGCCAGTTATTCTAGCTATACTTTAGCAAGAATGTATTTTTCTTCCAGGCTCGCAATATTTAATCATTTCACAGTAAAATATATATGCTTTCCCAAAGCTTACTCAGAGCCAATATTTATTGAATGCAGGGTTTATTATATTATCACACTTCAATTAAAGCACACACATGGAACTGCCTACTAATTTAGTCAAACGACTACACCACCAACAATAATTAAATGTTAAAACAAATAGTAATTCTACCTAAGATTCTGAAAGAAATTATTTTCATTTGGATCCTCTTCAGATCCTGAAAAACAAAACGAAACAAACAAACAAAAAAAACTCCAGCGTATCTCTCTACATTTTCTTCCCAAAATATGGTAAATATTTATGAGTATACATAGGATAGGAGTAAAAACATAAATAAATCAATGAACTCAATGACATACACAATCACAAGTGCCTGAATAATAAAGATATGAATGTAACAGTTGGAACTAGGACTTAATATGAAAAATATGATATATTCTATAATTGTTAGAAAATGTATGCTGCATATTATAAATAATAATTGGCTTATGTGCATTTTGATTAATTATATGTCAACTTTAAGCGACTACATAGACTTTTTCCATGAGAATTTGAACTTTCAGATCTTCCAAATGATGTCCTCATCGCCTTTGTAACTAAGCCCATTCACCTTACTGACATTGGTCATCCTCTTTCTCTTTCCCAGCATCAAAAGCTTCTCGAGGGAGTTAGGTCTTTGTATAATTTATTCAAGGTTAAGTAACATGAGCCTGGCCACTTGAGCCTTGAGTAAAAACTCTGGTTTGTTGTAAGATTTGTTCTAGGATCTATTTTTGTTTTCTTGACACCCTAGAAGTCTCCTCCACTACCAAAATTCAAAAACACCAATACTCTTCCTATCCTGCTTCTTCAAAGTCCAACTTTTGCTTCCATAGAGTGTCACAGGGAATGGTGCATTTTAGGGAAGGCCAAACCCCATTATTTCTTAATTGTTATTATTGACTAATAACTGACTAAAAATGGCCCTATGAACCTTATGTGAAATCAGCATTTGAAATAACTACTTACTGATTAAAAATATCTTAATTCAGACAAGTTCTTGTCCTGCCTTCAGGTGCTTTTGGAGAATAGGTTGACCCCCCTCTTCTCTGTCATAGCCCCTCAAATATCAGAAGACAGTTATCATGTCACCCCTAATTTTAACAGTCACGTTGTCTAAAAAAAGTAAAGGTTTTCCTGGCATGACCTGTTTTTAACAAATGCTGGCTTCTAGTCCTCACCTTGTTCATTACTAGGTGCTCACAAATCTGCTATCTGATTATCTGTTTCCAGGATTTTCCTAGTTATTTTCCTGTTTATTATTTTCCTGGTCAAGGTGATTGGTCTATAGTTTCCTAGATCCACCTTTTCTCCCATTTGAAGATTGGAACCACATCAGCTCGTTTCCAGTCCTCTGGCAGTTCCCCAGTGCTCCAGGAGCTCTGAAAGATTCTGTTCAGTGGTTCCGAGATCATGTCTGCCAGAACTCTCACGTGTAAACTGTTTGGTCCTAGTGATTTGAACTCCTCTAGAGTGGATAGATATTCTTTTACCAATTTCTTATCTATTTTGACCTGAGTTTCTTATCTGACTCTCATCGTGCTGCTTTTTGTAGGAGAAACTATTTTTTCCCTTTCATGTGAAGACAGATGCAAGGCAGGAATTAAGCAGTTCTGCTTTCTCCCTGATAACCATTACTTTCTTGCTATCTTCTTCCATTAGTAGATCAATCATTTCTTTGACTTTCTTCTTGCCCCTTACATATTGAAAAAAAAAACTACAGCTGGTTTTTTTTTTTGTTATTTTTAGTTCCAAGCCTTATCTTTCCTGACTCCATCCTTGCTGATTTGGGACATTTGCTGCTATTCTATTCTAGCTATATGCTCATTTCCATTTTTTATATTTGTCCTTTTTCTCCCTCAATTTGTCAGAGAATTATTTATAATAATAAAATACAGTATCTTCTGCATTGATATATATACAAAATTTATCTTCTGTCTTACCACCAAATGGGATTCCAAAAAGCTAATAACAGTTGCAGATAAATACAAAGCAGGATATAGGAACAAAAAAATTTCTAGAACTTTCTTTTTCTCCATATGTGAAATTACTTTCCATTAATCATTTCCTTTTTTTCCTTTAAATACAACCTCCTTTGAGTTTAGCTTGAGCTTTGATAATTTCATAGATACTTCCACCCAACTTTTTGGCAATAGTACAAATGTGGTGGTACTGGTTGACCACTGTCTTCTTTTAGGATGTTTTTGGCTTCTTAGCTTAGCTTACAACCCTATTTCCCTTGTCCCAATAATTAAACAGGGCTGCATTGAGCTCCCGAGACATCATCCAGGCACTGTCATACAATTAGCCATTTTTCTTCTCTCTCCTTACCTTTGTAATAACAGAGTTTCCTTCATTCTTTCCTGTTACTCAATAAGCCCTAGATCCACTCAGGTAGTGCTTCCCCTTCCCAACAAGTTAAAGGAAGTATTCATGGCTTTCTGGAATTCTTTTTGATCACCCTTCCAGCAGTGGCCACAGAGAACATATACATTTTCTTGTATGTAAGGAAATAAAGGTTCCCTTAAGGCAAGGGTTATGTCATGGTTCCAATAGATGAGACCAATTAAAGCAGAACTCCAGAGTTTGAATTTTCCTCTAATAACATTTTCATTGGTTACAAAGTATTGGCATGGTCAAAAGTGAAACCAAGACTAAAGTACCCTCCAAAAGCTAACAGTATTACAAAGTTAAACTTCCCACCCCATAACCTATGCAACCAACTACATTTCCCAATAGAATAGTTTGGCGGGCTTTCTAACATTAGCTCAATCCCCAGTCTAACAAACAGAAATGACCTTGGTTCCCATGGGACAGAAAATTGTTTACACTAGCATAAAACTCCCCATTCCTCCCCCCAATCTTGTGGCAACCGAAACAAGCAAGATGGCTTCAGCCAGGTTCATTGCAGAGTTGACCAGTTATATACACTGCGTAGAGCATATGCATATACTTTATGCAGAAATATAACCCTTGCCTTAAGCAAGGGAACCCTTCACATGAGGCAGGAAAAAAGTGGGTTATGTAGCAGGGTGTTGAAATTTGTAATGCAAATGCATTGCTTATAAATTTTTAGAGCCTCGTTGCCAATGAAATTGTGTCACTTAGAGTCACCTTTAGGTGAGATGGTGGCATACAACTTAAATAAATAAATAAACTTCACTTATGAAAGTATGGATTATTTAGGAAAAACTGTCCCACATATTTCAATAATTCAAAATTAGATAAAATAATGCAAAATATTATATTTAATATTAATGTAATAATAAACTACTTGTGTTGTGTTTTTTTTCTGTAAAAGCCGCAGAGTGGAAGGTTCTAACTACTAATAGAATGAACTACATTTTAAAAGTTGATTTCTCTTTTCAGACTATTTTTTAAAATTAAATATTAAAATATTCTACAGTTTCTACAAACAGAACAGAACATATTTTATACATAGTAACAGCTGCAAAAAAAATTAAGCTTCACACTACAATAAATCCCTTTCATAAAAGAATACAAGCACTGGAAAACTATGTTTGAAAAACAAACACAAATATGATATAGATTTTAACTTAACATGGAAACTGCTTTGGGATCACAATGTTGTATATGGGTTTATACCATATCAAATGTTTGAGTTTTTCCTGAGATTGGGATATTCAAAATTTTACAATCTGTTAAACTTGTTAAATATTTTGGATTAGGCAATTTAAAAAAAACATCTTGAACTATAATTTGATTTATATTGGTTACAGTTATAAATTATTTGATAATAACCTATTTTAATGTTAATAAAATGTCAATAAAAATAATGCAATACAAAAATACAATAACGTAATAGAGTTCCAAGTGCCTCAAGGTATATTCATGCTGGTCACATGACCATGGAAATGTCTTCAGACAATGGAGATGAGCACTGCTTCCTAGAGTTGGACATGACTGGAAAGGGGAAACCTTTACCTTTTATTTTAATATTAAATTACTTAATTACTGACTTAAAGCTTTAAATTGATATAGGACAAATGCATAACTATGTTATTCAATTTTCCCCCAGTTAATTTTATGTTGATTTTATATCTCCTTTCTATATATTTTGGGCTTAAAAGTTCAAAATTTGTTCTTTTTAAAATTCTTCATTTTACCTTAATTGTATTATTATGGTTGGTTGCACTCAGCCAGATGTTTAGTCTGGATTTTACTTTTTTGTCCATCTATGATCTGGCTGACTGAAACCAAACAAATTCCAGCATCGTATTGTATCACAGGTATAACCAGGTATCAAGGCTATGACAGTGTTTTGGTGTATTCTTAACTAATGACATTTTAACTTCTCCATGTTTGATGTTATCCAACTGATGTTATTTATCATTATCATTACTACTTTTAATTAGATGTGCCACATTCTACTTCTATTTGCAGGTCTTTATATTTTGTGATTTCTTCCACTTCTTTCTCTTTTATTCTGCTGTCTCCTGGTACTATCACATTCACTATCCTGACTTTTTGTCTTACTCATTGACAATTATTAAGTCTGAGGCAAATGGCAGGTGCTTGTCTGCTACTATTACTGTTGTTGTTGTTATTGATAATCCAGTAGTAGAGCCAGTTTGATTCAGAAACTAAAAAATCCTGAATTCAAGTTCCATCTTAAGCAGAAAGCCAGCCGGATGACTTTAGGCCACTGTATCTCAGCCTAGAAGAAAACAGCAATGGGAAACTACTTCTAAAAAATTTGCTAAGAACATTGCAAGGTCTACTCTAATCAATCATCAGGAGTCAAGATTGACTTCAAGCCACCATCTCAAAAAATCCAATAATGCCATACTTAAATTCAGAGAGGTCACTGCAATGTGCCTTAAGAACAATTCAGTGGGTGCGGGAGTGAGATTCCTCACCAGAGCAGATGAGTTGTAGATAGCTTCCTCATCTTTCTGGTACAGATAACTGGCGGCACTAAAAGAAAATAACAGGGGAAGATTCTGCCAACCCTCCCCTCTTATTTTTCAGCTGTAGTTGCTGTGTGTAATTCAAACAGCAGCCACTGTCTTTTATGATGTCTTACTTTCACTGCTGAGAGGATACAGTATTTTGAGAAAAAAGTAATCTCTGAAGAAAAGGGAAAGTAACAGCGCAGTACATAATTTTATTTGAATTAGATACTGTACGTTCTAAAATCATGAAGACACAATTCACATATTGTGCTTACTGTGTAACCACAATGTGTATCATCTGCTTTTGTTTATAGAATAAGAGAATCATAGGACTGGGAGAGACCTTGAGGGTCTTCTAGTCCAACCCCCTGTTGTAGAAAGGAATCCTAGTTCCATCCCATACAAATGTTTGTCCAATCTTTTCTTGAATGCCTCCAGTGATGGGAGCACTCACAACTCTGGGAGGCAAATTGACTAATTGTTCTCACTGTCAAGAAGTTTCTCCATAGTTCCAGGTTAGATTTCTCTCTTACACACTCTAGCTTCACTAGCTTCACCCATTGCTTCTTGTCCTGTTCTCAGAGGCTTTGGACAAAAAGTCAACCCCTTCCTCTCTGTGACAGTCCTAGTAATCTTAGCTGTTCATTGTATGGTTGAGCCTCTAGACCCCTTATCCTCTTTGTTGCTCTTCTCTGCTCATTTTCTAGGGCCTCAGCATCTTTTTCTATTGTGATGACCAGAACTGGACACAGTATTCCAAATGTGGCTTTACTAGTGTAGTGTAGAGTGGTACTATCACTTCTTGTATTCTTGATGCTATCCCTCTGTTGATTGTATATTAGGCATTAGCACAGCAACATTAGATTTTTAAAGGCGATCAGAAAAACAAAATCCCATGCTTTTCTCTTTTTCCTTTCATGTTAATGAATTGAGTACATTTTATAGGAGTCAGTAACTTTTTTTCAGTACTTAATAAACTTTTTTGTTTATTATAAATTTTAACATGTCCTTAACAATGTTGTATTTTTTAAAGCTGGAGATATCCATGATGAAGCTTTACCTTAACTGCCCTGAAATTGTTTTACATCAATAACAATATTTCATCAAAGGTAACAAAATACCATATGACAGTGTTTCATGACAAATTGACCATCCATATTTTAAGTTGCAAGTTAAGGATGTGAGCTGCATGCACATGCACAGCGATTCCGGACGTGCAGGAACAGTCTGCTTCCTGCCATCTGTTCTTTCTTTTTTGGAGGACCCTGAAAAGGGTTGAAAATTGCCCTGGAAGGGCAACTACCACAAGGAGACCTTCCCTGTGATCACGGAAGGGCGGCAGCCCTCCGCTTGAATCCAGGACAACTCCTTTGGCCTGAAGAAGAGACCAGCCATAAAGATGGCCGATCATTAAGCTGCTCCCTGCCAAAAGCAAAAGGCACTACCTAGCACTAAGAAGCAATCTGGAGGACTATATTACATCAATCATGTAATACCTTTTAATGGATTAAGGGGAATCTCAAAAAAATATAACTGATTTTACATTTAGATTTTAGGTCTGTAAGGGAAAACAAAATTAAGCTTTTAGAATATAATTCTGAACTATATTATAGAATTTGGAATGATATATCAAAAGATAGTATTTTAACAGTTGATGTATGGTTAAGACGACTTATAGAATATATTAGTTGCAATGATATAGATAGAAACTCATCTTGTATTTAATTTTTAAAAGAAACTTATTAGAATCGATATATATTATGGAATTTGGAAAGATATAATATAAGATATTTTAATATAAGGGGTGAATTGTTAAGATAATAAATAGATGATATTGGTAAAAATAAGAATGTTTTGAAATGAATAATGTACGTTTTGTACACAGAATAATTACTTTTTATTGAAAGAGGGAAATGTGGGTCACCCAAAAGTAAGCTTTCTTTCATTTAATATAGGCTACTTTAGATTACTTCATTGCAATTAGTTAAAACCTAAAAACAGGATATTGATATGTATTAGTGAAAATATATTGAAAATTATTTTAATTGACTAGGTCACAATTAGAAACATATTAATTTGATTAATTTGACTAGGTTATAAATAAGGGAAGCGGAGAGGGAATTTTTGTGTTGTAACCTGAGCTATGTACAAATAACCTGTTATTTGATATTGTTTACTTTTGATTATCCAACCACCGTATTACTTCACAAATATTTGAATATAAATAGTATAAAATTAATAAAACTTATAATAGAAAAAAATGTGAGCTGCACAAACAAGATTTATTTAGTAAACCCTGTCATTTACTGTCATTACATATATCTGAAAAGGTAGCACCCTGAGGCTCTGCCAAGCCACAGTCACCAGCTTTTTACAACACTGTTGTATCATATGCTGAAATACGCAATGAACTTCTGGTTCTTCTTAGCCCCAGGCAAGGCTTCTTACAAAGGTTGTTCTTTCTCTGCCCTACTTTCAGTTCCTTTTATCATGCAGAGCTTAAAGCTCTTCTTCTAATTTATTTATTGGTCTGAACACCAAGGAAGCTTTTTATTGTGATCTACAGCCATAGCAGCTTTTGAAATATTTTTTAACCCTACTATTCTGCAGAATCCAGCAGCAACAATACTGCATTAGTATGGATGTGACTATGTGAACTAGCTTGATAATATTTTCTTCAACAAGCATTGAACGTAAATATAATTTTATTTTCTATATTTGGGATTTTAGTCAATTAATACATTGTGTGTGTGTGTGTGTGTGTGTTTAACAGATCAAATCCCGAGTGCTGCGTAGCAGAGTGAGCGCCTGTTACTCGTCCCAGCTTCTGCCAACCTAGCAGTTCGAAAGCACGTAAAAATGCAAGTAGAAAAATAGGGACCACTACGGTGGGAAGGTAACAGCGTTCTGTGTGCCTTTGGAGTCTAGTCATGCTGGCCACATGACCACAGAGACGTCCTCGGACAAGCGCTGGTTCTTTGGCTTTGAAACGGAGATGAGCACCGGCCCCTAGAGTCGGAAACAACTAGCACACATGTGCGGGGGAACCTTTACCTTTAGGATGCTTACAAGATGAGACCTCCAAAACCAATGTCAAAAGAACTATGCCTAGAAGAGGAAAGTGCAGGTCATCTTTTAAAAGCACAACTGGAATATTGTATACTTTTCTTCTTCATACCTTCTAATCACCAGAAGTTCAGGAAATATTTAGAAGGTTGGATCTTTTTGTCCTGCCCTCAGGTGCTTTGCATAATGGGTCAACCCCCTCCTAACTGTGACAGCTCCTTAACTATCAGAAGATAGCTATTATGTCACCCTAATCCTTCTCTTCAACAAGCTAGATACAGTCCCTTTAGTTTTCCATAATTTGCCAGACATCAAGCAAATATTAAGAAAACTGGTGGCCAAGATATTTTGTTAAGTACGGAGTTTTGTAGATGCTTTAGGAGAGGGCATAGAATTTTTGAGACAAGAATAAATAAGTAACATGATTTCTCTCAGCAGCCAGGCAACCACAGAGATCAAGGAATGAAGGAAAGAAGAAGAAAAAAGTTACATTTCTAGCCTTTGAAATTAGAGTTACACTCCAGAATAAGTTAGAAATACTGTTATTTGGATTCGTTAGCAAGCCAAAGAACTTGAGGCCTACTCTGGACCAAAATCAAAGTGCAAAATTCAAAGCAAAGTAGCAAGGCAATAAGATCCATTAGGCAATTTACAATTGTTCCCAGGACACGTAAAATATTGCTCTGACCAGTGAAAAGAAATCCAGGTATCAAATGACTTATGTGCCTGTTGAAGACTAGGCAGCCTCCTAATCCACAAAGTGGTTATTGCAATTACTCTGTACCAATTTCTCTATTAGAACTCTAGTTGTGTTAATTTAATTCAACCATTTTCTATGTATCTTTACTGATGACAGGTGACTTTCTTTCTGTAACTCAGTTGTCCATAAGGTATACAGGCTAGAGTTATCATTGGTTGTTTCAACAGAGACAATGTATTTAGAACAAAAATGCAAACAAAAGTAAACTCTGAATCAACTTTATAGATAAGGTCAAGCAACCATGATGCACCAAAACACACATGAGTAGAAAATATATTCCTTTGCAGCCAAAAGGAACAAAATGTAGAAAATTCACTAACACCTACGTATGTTACTAACATTGTTGTTCATGCTTTAAAAATAATGGAGAAACACTAGAGTCTGTATTTTTCAAAAAGTTGCCTAATATTCTACCAATTTACCTTGATATCCCAAAGGAAAAGGTAACATATTGTTTATGTAAAGTTATTTCATTTGGGACCAATGTAGTACAATTCCATCTGAGTGAGAAGTAGCTTACCTAAGGCCATATTATTAGCCAATACATGCAGCAACTAGTCCATTTCATCTAATTGTAAGAAACCAATCAAGCTTGGACTAGTCCTGAAAACCTGAAAATATTCTGGTTGTAGGCTAGTTAGAAAAACAAACCAAACAAAGACAATGGCTAATCTAGTTGTATTAGTGCCAGGAAGGCTATATGAAAGTGTCCAGGAAGTCAACTGCCTTGAAATTTTAACCTTTTCTTTTTCACACTACACTTAGATTCAGATAAAACAAAGGGGCATTCAGGGAAAGGTTGTTTGTAACAGTAGATTTGTCATCTTTTTAAATGGTGATGCCGCCTATGCTAATAATATTGTTGCTATTTATGCATTAGAGTTTTAGTTCTTTCTTTGCTTTCCAAACAACTCTCATGTTTTCCATATAATAGACAGGCCTTGCACTCTATTATATACATCTTGCAAATGCTGTTTTGTGTTTTGCCAACTATAATGAAAATAAGGATGTTCAGACAACAGTTAAGATCTTCACAGCAAAGGCTATAAGCTGTCTTTTTTGTAGCACACAGATTTGCATATACAATAATGTGTCCTTCTTACAAAAGAGCTTAAATATTATCGTGTATCCAACCTTTCATTAAGAATGAAATATGTTTGATTTAAATATTCTATTTCTACAATTGACTTGCCCCGTAACAGATTGGGGTCTACATTAACAATAAATTTAGAAAAAGGAGCTGTGCTTTTTTCCCCCGTCTGCAGGAAGAAAATAAGATTTATGTCAGATTTCTGACAACTATTGTGCACTGAAATTTTTTTAGTCTACTAAAGATCTTACTATTTTTGTATTGTTTTAAGTGTCCCAGCATGATTGTCTAAAGTTTTTACTCTAGTATTAAGAAATTGAAAAAAGTGAACCTAGCCATGTGGCTTCCAGCGTTCTGTTTTATAGAAACTTAGTGACATCCCCATGGAAAGAAAGCAGAGAAAAAGTAGTAAATTACTTTTCTTTAAAAAAAACATTAGTATGCAGGCATGTCCCTATAGCTTTCTTGTGTTATCTGACAGTGATGGCACCCACAAGGGCTAAACAGAAATTATGAGCCCAGTTGTGTGCTTCAGTCATCTGCTAGCAACTATGCTTCAATCCCACCATGCTTTCTCATCCTGGAAAATCTAATTTGAAAAGGAGAAGAATGATGGTGCTCCATGATTGGCATCTCAGCTAACAATGTGTCAGTTGTCACCTAGTTTACAAGTTGAGGGCAGGAAACATTGCCATCCCACTTTATGGGAAGCACTGCCAAGAAGAAGATGTTTTTGTCAGGACTGCACTACTGTCAACGGGAGTAGAGAACACACTTTGACAAGCCATCCTCCTGATGAAAATCATTTGCCAATTATGTGCCATCCATTGAGCAAGCTTTTAAAATTATACATATTAATTGATGTGCTTGTAGAGAAATGAAAATCCAGGAGTTTACCCACTGCATTGTTATTCTCACTTGAATAATTTTATCTAATTCACTCACTGATTAGGCATCATATATTAATGATAAGTGATCAGTATGCATATAGGAAGCTTGCTTTATCTAAACAAAGTTTACTTCTATATTCTGCTATAGCAACTGTTTCCATTGTTCTCATTAAGCAAATCTGGGACTGAAACAAGGGTAGATAGAATTAGTGCAACTTTATCTTCACCCTTCTGATTTTCAAGGCCATGTCATCGTCCAATTCTAAAAACAATCTCCAAAAGTGTGCTTCCCAATGATGTTTTTAAGGATTCATGGAAATCCAGATCATCTTTTCTCCCTTTTAGATCCATTTCGTCCATTTTTTTCTTCCTAAAACAAGTATATTAAATGGTTCACAGCACCTTTTAAATGAAAAACATTATCAATAATTGTTTAACTAAAAATACAGAATGTGATACCTTAAATTTTCCATCTGTCTTTTTTAAGCGGATGACAAATTAGCATCCAGAAGTGGAAATATATTCAACATTTATAGTTAATAAGCAACAATACCTTTGGAATTATCAGCTCTAAATTTCATGAGTAATCCATGGTTTAAAATAAGCATTTTGGGAAAGAAGATATTTTCCCATTCAAGTCTTAAATTACTTATTCTTACATTTTGTTTTTAGACAAAAGAGCAACTTTTTCACATGCATGTATACACACAATGTAATGTATTAGGACACTCTTGGGCCTTTATAAGTCATACGACTTTACCAACCTACGATCCATTGTTAATTATTAGCTACTGAAAGAAAAAAAAATCATATCCATGTTTCTGAAATTAAATGGGCATTTAAATATATTAGCTGTTACTCTACTTACATCCCAAACTGTTAATGTTCCTGGTTTCATTTTTCACAATTCTCTTTTTTAAATAGTTTGATTGATTTTCAAAAACAGAAAATTCAACAAATGGACAAGTAAAAAAGGTTTTAGAAAAAGGAAAAAGAAAAACAGAAGTGCAAAAAAGAGAGAAAGGTTAATTTTTTTAAAAAAAAGAATGACTTCTGACTTTCTTCGGTACAGATATATACATTAAAAATACATTAATCTCTTATGGTAAGGTCAACATGTCTGCATTATTTCTATAATCACATACAATTCTAATCAAATCCCAAAATCAACATTTCCTTTTGTCCAGTTTCTGACAAAAATAATAATAATCCAGAAATGGCTTTCAAGAAGAAATAAAATAGTCAAAAGCCTTTTCTTTAACCAAAGCTGTTAATTTTGCCATCTCCACCAATTTCATCAGCTCTACCATCCATTCTTCCATTGCAGATATTTATGTCCTTTCACTTCTATGCAGATAAAAGTCTCACTGCTCATATTATTTATAAAAGCAAAGTTCTGTAAGATGTTTCCATTTGTTTCTCCAATAACCCAAAAGAAAAGTTTCTGTTTCAAGTGTACATTCACTTATGAATATTTACTATTGCATGTATTGCACCACAAATACTCATGCCAAGCAAAATTTAAATCCTATCCTTCTAATGCCAATAAATGCCTACTTTTTAAAGCCAACTCTTTCATCTATACTAAACAAAAAGCTGCAATGTCCAGTTTCAAATCTGGTTGTTCACTGGTGTCACATAACTAGGAAAAAGAGTTTGCTCACTGAATGTTATGCATACATGTGAATAGGAATATTGTCTCACAGCTTTTGATTCTCCACTGTGAAAATAAACAATAACAAGAAAGAATGAACAATCCAAGTAAAGGAAGTTATTTCCTCAGGTAGTAGTTTGTGTACATTGTCTTCTTTAACCAATTTTTATAAAAACCTTTGCCAATTTGGTGTTGTACTACATGGGCTCTTGTAGTATACCATATCTAGAAAGCATGAGATTGGGTAATGTATTAAATAAATACATTTTAAATTGTTTTATGGACCTATATTACTTCTCAATATATATCAACTAAATGAAGAGTCAGAATAGACAATGTGGCCAGTGCTGCCTTCTGGTATTTTTTTCAATTTCTTAATTTAACTGTTCCTGATGGATCTTAGATATCACTAAATAGGTTTAAATAGCTAGAGATGCTTTTTCAAGCACTGGCTGGATTTCTAGATATGGCTTATCTACAGTGATCTGAGGTAGTAATCTCAAAATTACATTTGTTGAAGGAAAAGTCTTCATCATGGTTCAGTCCAAGCCAGGAATAAACAACATGGTGACTGCTTTAGGAAGAAGGTTGCAGTTTATTGAAGAGGACACCCAGACAGGAAGATGGCTCTGGAAGAAAAGAGAACAAGCACATGTAGGGAGTGGGTTTTTATACCCTCTGGAGCCTTTTGTTTGGAGTTGTTCCTGTGGCATGAACTTTGACCTGAGTCTGGGTTAATCCTATTATGTCCTATCTTAGAGTTTGGGTGGGGTATGTAGATTTTAGGTGTCTTTGTCTTCCTAAGTTTCTAGCTGGGGGCCTCCAACCTTCCTGGATTATTTAAATCTGCATTTCTACAGAGCTGGTTTCTGCTTGGGGGAGGGAGACGTGGGGCTATTAAGAAAACTGGGCATGCTTTTTTGTCTCTTTAAGATCCTTTGAGAAAATATATTTTTCTGCCCTTTTAATATTCCCTTCTCTGTGGGGCTGACTTCCCACACATTACCTTTAAGCTTGATTTAGGAGCTTCGACTAGTCAGAATGCCTTGACTGAGAAATTTAAGTGAATAGTATATCAGAAATGTACTACACCTATTCTGAAGAAGTTATATTGCTTCCTAATATTGTTAACTAATTTGCTAAGTTCATGTATTTAGATTTGCATAGATTACTGATGACCAACCATGCCCTTTATTACTGTCATGCCATCAGAGACAAAGTGTCTATGGAGATTCTCAGTCATCCAAGTCATGGTTGTCCCAAAGGTTGTCCCAAGAGGCAATTGGACTTTCTTGTTTTTCTCTGAAGACATTTCATTTCTCATCCAAGAAGCTTCTTCAGATCTGACTGAATGGTGGTCATTCCCTACCATCCAGTCAGAGCTGAAGAAGCCTCTTGGATGAGAAGTGAAACATCTTCAAAGAAAAACAAGAAAGTCCAGTTGCCTCTTGAAAAAGCACCTTTGGGACTACCAGAGACAAAGGCTCCAAAAATCCAGATAACCACCATATAGCAGCAAACAATAGTCTTTTCTGTATCTTCTTGTTGCTTGCCTGGATTTTTGCAACCCAAATTTGGTGTCTGAACCTGACTATCCTTAAGAAAGGATTCCTCTATGCCAAGAATTTGCTATGTAGCCTCCATAGATGGATATTCAAGAGCCTGTGGTCTCATTGAATTCCTTGGCTTATGCAGTTACTGTTGAGTTTCACCATAGTCTAACAACATATAAGTTTATTTGAACTTCTAACTAAATTTGGGACATTATGTTATTTTGTTCTGCTTTTAATATTTATATATTTTAAAGTTTTTTGTTTTTAGATGCTATGATTTTATTCTTGAATATTACTTTGTATATATTGGTTTTGAATTAATACATTATAAAAAACTCACTAGGTTATTAATGATATATAATATATATACCTTTACAAAGTTCATATGCAAAATTACTTTTTTTACTATTGGAAATATATATCACTTGACTGAGATGGGCGGCTATAGAATCAGTCAGCCAACTAATTAATCAATTGATAAAATATGACCTCTAGGAGAACATTATTTCTCTGAGATGTTGGACTCCATCCACCAAACTGGTAATCTATGTTATCAGAAAATTAAATAGCTCCACTGATTTTTTCTGCAAATTGGAGTTGTTCAGTTGGCAATGAATGTAGGGAGCATGATATAGCATAGATATTTAATATGAGAAAGAGCCAGAGTTAAAGTTATTCCTTTTTTGAATTCAATCAGTTCAGAAAATACTGGTGTCAGGGTCCTTGGCAGCACCTATAAGAAAAAACTAATGTTTGTCAAGCATAATTCCCACAATGTTCTTTGCCCCCCCCCCAATAAATCTTAAGATGAATGGGATGGGTTTCAAGAATTTCAACTGAATTATTTTAATTTTAATTATTTTAATTATTATTTTATTTTGCTTTCATTTGTGAATTGTTTTTTAATTTACAAATAATATCTCTCATGCATGTTAGGGTAGAGACTATGTTTTTCTTTGTAACAAGCTGTCTTTCTGTGATCTAGTAAGCAGGATGTTCGTTTCAATAATAAAGCAGAAGTTTGTGATTCAATTTATACATAACTGTTCTTGAAACTTTATTATTGGTCCTAGAATCAACTGGTACATCTGGGTTGGTGGTCTAATTTTATGTATAATTTACTGTTTTGATTTGCTTTAAAAAAAACTTTAACAGAACTTAGATTTTAAAACATATTAGTTATCTTAGAAACATATCATGGTCTTAACATTTTACTGTTATTTTAATTATTATTATTTATTAAATTTGTTTGCTGTCCATCTCGCCACAAGGTGTCTCTGGGTAGCTTACAACATTATTGCAAAGCTTAATATTTTATTACTTCTATAGTCAGCATTTATTTCTATAATTATTCAAAATGTTCAAAACAGTTTAAAATTAATATCTGGACTACATTTTTCTTCCTTTTTCTATAGATATTATTTTTTAAAATTTGAACATTTTATTAATATTTAAAATTAATTTAATTTTCTCTGAATTTTTGTCCCTTAAACATTCCATTTTTAATGAATGAAGGTGAACATTACATGTCCCAGGACCAGGGGTTTTGCCTTCCAAGCTTTTGGACTCATGTTGCAGCACATCTTCAGAGAACCTCACTCCAGCAGAGCGTGTGCTGTTTTGGTATGTTACCCCTTTCCCCCTGAAAATAAGCCTTAGCATGATTTTTCAGGATGCTCGTAATATAAGCCCTACCCCAAAAATAAGCCCTGGTGGAGATCGTCAGCCAGATGGACGCATTTTGTACCTTCCCCCCTCCAAAAAAAGACCTAACTGGAAAATAAGTCTATTGTGTCTTTTGGAGCAAAAATTAATATAAAACCCAGTCTTATTTTTGGGGAAACATGGTATTTATAGTGCCTGTTGTAAGTGGCTTTTTAGAGGTTGATCGGCGTGTGTTGCTGGTTGGCATTTATGTCATTAACTGTCATTTGCTTGTGCTGCTCAGCCCTCGCCTTCTAAGCACTTGATAGGCTGGTGGTAAATCAGCACTCCTGTTGACCGATGAGGGGTCTGTTTCCCAGGCTTCAATCACTTCCCTGGCTGTTTTTGTGCCTGCTCGTCAACTATCTTAGTAGCTGTAAAACTGAATGTGTGAGGCTACCCATGAATTTGAGTCTCCTCGTCTGACTGCTTTGAAGACAAAACCTCTGGTCTGGGTGACCGACCCAGATTGGATTCCATTTCTAGGCCACATGTGTAACTCAAAACTAGTAAAACAATTCCTTTATTTAAAACAATATTACTAACTGACTGCTGTCAACTGCATGACTTTTTTGATAATATTGTAATCAAACAAATGATACGATGATTATGTTCCATATGAATTGTATTTTTTATTTATTTTTTATTCACTACGATTGACAAACATTATCAGGTAATTAATTTAACATAAATCCAAGGTGTGTATAGAAAAATATATAAAAATACAAACAAATCTACTAAAACGTAAGTAAAGTACATGTACAAATTTACCATATACATAAATATTACCATATTATGGTCTACTGTTAATAAAGTAAACCATTACATCCTTTCAGATATACTAGAATTGTGCTTCCTGCTTCTGATGTCTCATTATTTTAAACCTGTGATTCTGTTTACAAATATGGCATTTAAAGAGATATTGTTAATCTAAATCTTAATCCTAAATATTATATGATCTTAAGTTTTGCATAGTGTGGTGAACTACTCACTTTTTGACCCAGCTATTATTTCTAATATAGACAGTTTACCTCACTAAATACTTTAATTAGACAATAAGATAATTCAGACAGAATGTTAAGGAAGGAAACTCTATGCAAGGGAAAGAATATCAAAGCTTATTTGGAAGATGTCAAACAGGTTTGGGAGGTATCCCACCCCAGCAATGACAAAGTGACAATAGAGAAAGAAAGTACTACCCACAGACATAGTCAGACATCAGATATGGATGTAATTGGACAATTAGTAAAACATTTTTTTAAAAAAAGCTGAAGACAGAATGGAGTAAAGATATTGTGGGAGTAATTATAGACTTAGCAGATATGTTTGAGCAAACAAAACAATTTAGGCAAATGTCACAGCAAATAGCAGATACCGTGTAGCTAAAATAGCTAGTAAAGCTTGTGATATGATTATAAATAATATTCTAGATCAGCTCTCAAAACTTTGGCAAGACGTTTATGTGGACTTCAATTCCTAGAATTCCCTAGCCAGCGTGAGAATTGAAGTCCATATGTCCTTGCCAAGATTAAGAAACAGTGCCCTAGAGATAAAGAAGATTCAAAAGAATATTTCTGAGATTAAGACTTGAGTTGGCATATATACAGGATTGTAACAGGAAACATAACTTAAGGATTAAAGGAGTGTTAAGAGAAAACTGGCATGACCAATTTAATCACTTATCTCTAAGATTAATGAAAGGGATGCGGTGGCTCAGTGGGTTAGGACGCTGAGCTTGTTGATCAGAAGGTCGGCAGTTTGGCGGGTCAAATCCCGAGTGCCGCGTAACAGAGTGAGCACCTGTTACTTGTCCCAGCTTCTGCCAACCTAGCAGTTCGAAAGCACGTAAAAATGCAAGTAGAAAAATAGGGACCACTACGGTGGGAAGGTAACAGCGTTCCGTGCGCCTTTGGCATCTAGTCATGCCGGCCACATGACCACGGAGACGTCCTTGGACAAGCGCTGGCTCTTTGGCTTTGAAACGGAGATGAGCACCGGCCCCTAGAGTCGGAAATGACTAGCACACATGTGCGGGGGAACCTTTACCTTTACCTTTAAGATTAATGACTTGAGTTCTGATTTAAATTAATAGATAAAGGTATTGAACATGTTCACTGGATTTACTCTCCTAGGAACATACAGAAATTTAGAGATATCTTGGTCAGATTTGTTAAATCAAAATTATAACAAAACCATGTGAACTGAAGCAGATTAAATGGGCAGTGAGAGATTATTCTTCTTCCAAGAAAACAGGAAAACACTGCAGGGGAAAAAAGGGATTTAAACCACTAATACAAAAACTTATGGTGGAGGAGATTTGGTACAATTGGGGACTTCCTTCAATTAACTTTTTTTGTATCACAAGGAAGAAAAGTTATTTCACCTTTGACTGAGATGCACAGCTTGCTGGCATTGCTTTCTAACAAGGAGACAATTTCCAGCTTGTCCTTGGAACTGTGGAAAATAGGCTCAACTACAAGCTGAAGATAAGAATGCTGCACTGATATGTGAAGTAAAATAAATTATGTTGACTGTATTAACTCTTTGTGAACCTTTAGATTTAGAAGAAGAAGAGGGAAAAAAATAATCTAGGTTAAACTCTAAAAATTAATTTTGAGGTTTTACTGACTGGGGATGGGATGTAATCATATGGGGAAACCCCCTGGGAGATGGGACGTAGAGATACTGACTAGGGAATGGTCAGGTGAGAGACAATATGGTTCACAGCTGGATATCTGTGCAAGAGCCTTAGAAGGCACTCCTCTTCGTTCGTAAAGAAGATGGTGGAAGAACTATACTTTCAGACTTGCAAGATTGTTGTCAGCTTTACCACATAGCCCACATAAGAAACACAATCTATTGTGATCTATTCTCCAAAGCACCTGAGGGCAGGACAAGGAGTAACCTGTGGAAGATTATTAAAGAGGGATCCAACCTAGAATTAGCAATAAGCTTCCTGACAGTGAGAACAATCAATCAGTGGAATGGCTTACCTCCAGAAATTGTAGGTGTTCCATTACTTGAGGTTTTCAAGAAAAGATTGGACCATTTGCCTGAAATGGGTCTCCTGCTCAAGTAGGGGGTTGGACTAGAACATCTCTAAGGTTCCTTCCACATCTGTAATTCTATGTTTTACTTTAAAAAAGAAAAGAAAACTCCCCATAGATAAGTTTACTGAATTTATTTATGGGAATCTCAAGCCTGAAAATCAGGAATGTATTATCTATTTAATTTTAGCAATTAAAATACTAAATTGCCCAACTTTGGATGGGGAATTATACTAAAACTGGGATGTGTGGCTAACCTCATGCATCCAAATATATTGGGCATGAAAGTAAGATTTTCAAACCAAATGCTTATTGCAAGTTCTAGGAAATCATGCATTTGAAAAGCATTACACTGAGAAAGTCTATACTGTAGTAAATTATTAGACAGCTGGTAAATTGCTCTTAAATATTTTTGAACACTCTAAATGAATACAGCATGCTGAAAGTCAAAAATATGCAAACTCTGGATAACATAAATAAATGTAATTGATTGATAATACTGAATCTTAATAAGAAGCATTAATCTTAACTGATTTGTTGTTGACCCAGCAGAGAATAAGTAAAACTTGATTGTAATATTAACCATGCTGATTATGTCAAAATATACACTCCAGTCAGCACATGCATATTTACAGTTTATATCCAATACAATTAACTGAGGCCAGTATTTTTGACTATGAAGTTTCTACATTAGATTTAATGAGCAGAAAGGGTCATGTATCAATCATACAAACATCAATATTCTGATGAACTTGCCAAAAAAAAAAGATGAGAAATTCTAAACGACAGCAGGTTAAGTGCTGGAAACCACCCCCACCCCAATTTCCTGCATTGTTCACTTATTCAAAACTTTGCTTCTTAATAAAGTGTCTGGCAAATAATTGCTGGCATGAATTTTTGATAGTCTTCGACAGCTGAGCTATGTCATACATGTACAGTGGGGGAGTATGTAAATATGATATCTTCCTTAGACTTTGTATTTCTAATTCAATTAGTCATAAGAAAAATATTTTTTAAAAAAATGTCTTTTAAAAAGCCATTCATAAATACTGTTCTTTTTTCTTGAACAGTCAGCATAACCTATAGTGAGTTCATACTAGGCTTAGAAAATAAATAACCACTACAGTATGAATGTTTAGGAAGCTGTTGTATGCAGTATTTTAAAATGTTGGGATTCCATCTCTTAGATGTCTTAACTAATTGGGAGGAACTGAAAAATAATATCACCTATTACAGTACAACTTATGCAACAGAATCCATCAACGTTAAGAATTCTTTGAAGGCTATATTGTAATTTGTCAGCAAATTAACTCCTTTTATTCATCAACGTTACTTTTTTATGGCTTTCCAGTTATAATCCTCTCAAGCCTTAGATTTAAATTTACTCAGATGGATTTATAAGAAAAGTTATAAACTCAAATCTAAATTAAGTCTGTGCTCTTGGGAAAAAAATTATTCCATAAATGTGCAATTTATTCAAACTGTGTTCATGATCACAATTAGATAACATGCAGCATTGGTAGCAAGGCTGAACCACTCTATAAATCCAATCTCTGAAAGAGGCTTTCAAGTGTGGAGAAGTGTGAATGTACATCCAATCTGCAATATCTTAAAGCAGCTTTGTATTAAGGTATTACACAGATATTACACACATGCTGCACACCTTCCAAAAAGAACTTGTAGAGACTGAATAATCTGAAATGCTGCACAGTCTTTATCAACAATATCCAGTATTTACTTCTTTTGTTATAGTATTGACAGGACTTACCATCTTATATGTAAATCATTTCAATATTCAGTCTAGGAAAAAGTAGCTAGCGAGATGGGGCTGCTGAAAATTTTCCATCAATAATTGAGGAGGTCCCATAATCAGTGACAAGAGATACAAAAATGAAAGGAAAGGGGGAATATTCCCAAAAAGACCCCCAAAATAATTTCACTGAGCAGCATACAATTAATTGTTAAACTATTAAAATTCAACTATTGTCATTATAAATTAGTTGCAAGAATATAAAGTTTAGAATTTAAAGAGCAAAGAATATAAAGTAAATTGAACAAATACATCTATCTATTAGAAGGTTTGAACAACTAATAAAACATTTAAGAAATTCCTGAGACTCCTAGGAATTAATGAGCATTTTGGAGAAAACTCAGTGCACAGTTAAATAAGAGTGAAGGTTTATTCTCCAAGCTTGTGGGTTGATTTCTGAGTGTTTTGTTACCAGGCTAAGTAACATCTTCAACAGGGTTTAGGGCAGACATGTCAAACACAAGGCCCGGGGGCCGGATCTGGCCCGCAAAGTGGTTTCATGCGGCCCGTGAAGCCATCCTGGAAACAGTGAGGGAACGGCCCCCACTGCCTTGGCCCTGGCCCAGAGACCCTCCTTCTGCCAGAGACCCTCAGATCTGACCCACTCCTGCCCAGGCCCCCATAGGAACCCTTGATGCGAACGATGTAGAGCTGGCCATGCCCACCCAGTAGGCCATACACACTCTAGCCATGCCCACCCAGTAGGCCATGCCCACCCTGTCCATACCCACCTGGCCCCCTGAGGGCAACCACAATGCTGATGCGGCCCTCAATGAAATTGAGTTTGACACCCCTGGTTTAGGGGGTATCAGTGTTCTTCTGTTTATAAGGGCTTCAGATATGGGTGTGTAAAGTGAGGGTCTGTGATCAGTCAGGTGTGAGTCATTATTGAATCTTGTGATGGTGATGGGGAGGTTAAATCAGGTCAGTATCATTGGGAGGTGAACTGCTGGTGGTGGGAGCTTATGTGGGTTGGTTGAGGGTAGATGCTGTCTCTGCTTGGCTGTGTGGTTAATTTGGATTCTGAGGGGCTCATAGTCTGGTTGTAGATCATGAGCATGGTGGGTGGAAGCAACACAAAAATCATTGGTCATGACTTCCGGGTGGCACTTCAGTGGCGTGGATGGTCGGGATCAACCGCCAGCCTTCCAATTTCATTAAAGCCACGGAGCAGCTGACGATCAGCTGTTCCGCGGCTTGAAAACCCTTCTCCTCGGGCAAAGAGGGGAAGGGGAGACTCTGGGTAGGGGTAGAGCTCCCCTAGAGCCCCAGAATGTTTATTCTGGGGCTTGAAGGGTGAGAGCTCCCCCGAAGCCCGGAAAATACTCCAGATTGGAGGACTTTTATGCTTTTAAGCAGAACAAGATGCTGAATCCACTCCTGCTGGATTTGTTTGTTATCTTGAGTAATTGATGCAGGCGGAGCAGATGCGGGAGCAATATAAACAGCAAGTATAAGACTTTAACTTTATACGCATATTTGCGTATCTGATCAAAAATATTTGATAAATTCTAGACTGGGTATACAATTTATGTTTTACCTAAATTCTTATTCTTGTTTCAAATGATACCTATACTTAAAAAAGATTCAAATTTGGAGGAATGGCAGAGAGGTATTAATAAATTCATTTGGGCAGGGAAGAGACCAAGAGTTAAACTTAAGATAATGCAAGATGTACGTGAAAGAGGTGGTCTTAAAATGCCCAATTTTAAATTATATTATGAGGCTGCGGTATTATCATCAATTAGTAATTGGTTTAACTTAACACAAGGGAGATTATTGAATATTGAAGGATATGATTTGTTATATGGTTGGCATGCTTATTTATTGTATGACAAAAAAGTGGATAATGTTTTTAAGACACATATATTAAGATTTGCCCTGTTGCGAGTTTGGAAAAAATATCATTATAAGTTGAATTTTAAAATTCCAATTTGGGCAATTCCTAAACATGCGATAGAAAATATAAATGTGGTATTTAAGCATGATGTGATTACATATAAAGAAATTCTTAGATTGGAAAGAAATGTATGGCAATTAAAGCCATTTAATATTTTAAAAGAAGAAAAGATAGTACAAACTTGGTTTCAGTATGGGCAGTTACAAGCTAGATGGAAACAGGATCAGAAAATTGGTATTTCTATAGTAGATGAAAATTTGGTCAAACAAATTAGAGATCAAAGTCCTGAACATATAAGAAGGATATATAATGCATTGATAGAAATAGACTCAGAAACGGAACTTGTTAAAGATTGTATGATAAAATGGGCCCAGAATATTCAAGAATCAATAACGATGGATACTTGAGAAACAATCTGGGTCAGAAATGTAAAATTTACACAGGCACAAAATTTAAGAGAGAATTTTTATAAGATGTTTTATAGATGGCATTTAGATCCTAAGAAATTGGCATGTATGTATCCAAATTATCAGCCTAAATGCTGGAGGTGTAGTTGTGATGATGCAATGTATTATCATATTTATTTTTATTTTAATTCCATTTATATCCCGCCCTTCTCCGAAGACTCAGGGCGGCTTACAAGCTTAGCAGTAGCCTTCATTCTATGTATATGCCTGCTTATTAGGGCTTTCATACACACCCCAAGCGGCATTATTACAAAGTCAGCTTAATTGCCCCCAACAATCTGGGTCCTCATTTTACCTACCTCGGAAGGATGGAAGGCTGAGTCAACCTTGAGCCTGGTGGGATGCGAACCTGCACTAATTGCAAAAAAGTTAATTGTAAAAAAGTTAATTGTAAAAAGTTAATTAAAAGTTAATTGTAAAAAGTTAATTGTAAAAATGTTAAAGCTTTTTGGATTAAAATTTGGTGGAATATGCAGAAGATATTTAAGAAAAAGATAAAGTTTTCTCCACAATTATTTTTGCTGGGTATTACTATAGGCTGTACTGCTATAGAAACTAAATCGATGCTGAATTTAACAACAGCAGCAAGACTTTTGGTAGCGCAATACTGGAAGAAGGAGGACTTGCCTACTATAGAAGAATGGACTTTAAAAGTTTCGAACCTGGCAGAAATGGCAAAAATTTCAGCATATTTGAAAGATCATTCGCAACAAAGATATATCTTGGAATGGAGAAGATGGATTGATTATATTCAGAATAAATATGGGAATAAAAAGTTTCATTTAGCATTTGAATAAGTATTAGATTTATAAGATTTGTTATTATTTAGTTACTTTTAAGGAGAGTTAAAGTGCAATAGGATTTAAAGTGTTATTATAGCTAGTTAGCATTTTATAGTTTCAGATTGTTAGGGTCAATACCCTGTATTATGCTCTGGGAAGTCGGGGGGGGGGAGGGGGAGGGAGGGGAAACTGGGTGGGTGTGGGGGAGGGATGGGTTTTATGTTTAAAATGTATCTGTAAAACTTTTTAATAAAATAAAACAAAAATCATTGGTCACACGATGCAACGTACTATCATATATGGTGGACTTGTAAAAAAGTTAAAGCTTTTTGGATTAAAATTTGGTGGAATATCCAGAGGATATTTAAGAAAAAGATAAGGTTTTCTCTGCAGTTATTTCTGTTGGGTATTATTACAGATTGTACTGTTATAGAAACTAAATTGATGTTGAATTTAATAATGGCAGCAAGACTTTTGGTAGCGCAATATTGGAAGAAGGAGGATCTGCCTACTATAGAAGAGTGGACTCTAAAAGTTTCGAACCTAGCAGAAATGGCAAAAATCTCAGCATATTTGAAAGATCAATCGCAACAAAGATACATTTCGGAATGGAGAAGATGGATTGATTACATTCAGAATAAATATGGGACTAAAAAGTTTCATTTAGCTTATGAATGAGTATTAGAATTTAATAACATGTATTATTTAGTTATGTTTAATGGGAGTTAAAGTGTGATAGGATTTAAAATGTATTCATAGTTAGTTAGCGTATTCTAGCTTAAGCTTGTTAGATGCAATACCCTGTATTCAGCTCTGGGAAGTTGGGGGGGGGAGGGGGTGGAAAAAAAAACAATTAAAAAAAATCATTGGTCACACTATCACCCACCATGGTCATGAGTTCATCAAAGCCTGGCACTCCACAAACAATTCTATCAACAGACACATTGATCAAAAACTAGCCTATGAGCCCCTCAGAATTCAAACCTAATTTGCATAGCAAATTAGAGACAGCACCAACTCTCAACCAACCCACGCAAGCCCCCCCACAAGTTCACCTTCCAGTAACTCTGACCTGATGTAACCTCCTCATCACAAGATCCATCGCAAGATTCACTGATGACTCACACCTGACCCATCACTGACCCTCACTTGACACACCACACTTGAAGTCCTTATAAACAGAAGAACACTGAAGGTGTTACCTAGTCTGGTAATGAAATGTTCAGAAACCAAACCACAAGCTTAGACAACGAATCTCCACCCTCATCCTCCACCCAAGCTACAGATATTTGCCACTATTGCAAACACAGTTAAGTCTTCACTATTATTAGAAGTTTCTAACCTGAGATAATGGAATTAGAGTATAAAGTATTTGAAGAATACATAATAAATCTAATATAATGGAAAAATTAAATACAATCATTTCTCAATATTCACTCCATGTTCAAAGAAAGTATAACTAGAAACATCAGAGGGAGCATATTCATACGCACAATTATGATGTTGACAATACTAGACCCTCAAATTAATGGAATACTAAAGACACTCATTATTCTTTAATCTGGCCAATATACAGTATCTGATCTGATCTTGAAAAACACAATGAAGTCACAGAGTATAAATCTAGTAATGAATTACTTCATTTATCTGCCTGCTATCTAAATAAATGAACCTTCCAATCCCAACACAGTTGTTAAAGAAAAATAAGCATAAATAACTATATTTTAGAATAATTCTGATGTAACTAACCAAAGGGGAAATCACTATACATGTAAAACTAACTTCTGCTTAAGCTCTTAAAATTGAGTATTGGTGAATTGTGATCATAGAATATGCATTTCAATTATAAACAGATGGGAAAAAATTTCAACAAAATCCAACACTTACTTTCCCTATGTACAAAAATGATTGATAGCTGCATTTACTCTTCAGAATTAAATGTTGAATTCATAACTTTCTTTTGAATGGAATAGTTCATTGGTCAAGTTACAACAAGTGACATCTTTCTGAGTTTATGCACTCCTAGAAAGTCAACTCCTAGGATAAAACATATTTTTATTCCAATTGTTCTTTTATAATATGATTAGGTCATCTAGTTTCAAAGCTGATATTTGCAGGATTCTTCTATCCATTAATCTTCTGTCCATTATTGAATATCAAAACTATTCAGTCAAACTAAAATGATCAGTTAGAATGATCTTTGTCAACATATGGCAACTGAATGCAAAAACAAAAAAAGAAAAGAAGAGAAACATTAAAATGTCACTACATTTTTTGGATCAGAAAGAGGTTCTTTTGCCTGTATGGTTTCTTTTCAATAATGTTAGAAAGTATCATAATCAAATAAAACTAATCAAAGAGATAGTAAATCTCCCAGGCCATCTCTTTTTCTCACTATATCATTGAATGACAACCTACCCTTTCTATTAGTTATGAACATGGGAGAATCTATATTCAATTGATGAATTGCATATGTTTTCTTATTGGCTAAAGAGGGCCCTCTTGTCTTTTAGTGTTTATATCTACGGAAGGGGGATCATATTGATTTAACTGCTCAAATTTATTAAGCAGATATCAGAGGTGACTGAAAGAGGCTCATAGGCAGGTTACCAATATTGGGTAGCACTCTAATCCAACACTTAAGTCATCTAACTGATTGCTCAAAGCCACGTGATGAAAAAACTGCTAGAAGAGTGACTATCTTTGATACGGCAGTTTCATCTCATCTAAGAGTTGAATGTGATGCTATATAACTTGGAATGGCTTCCATAATGTAACTTTTTACCTAAAAGCATAAAATGGCACTGATTAGACAAGAAACTGATTTAAAGTTAGGCTGAAGCAATTTTTATTAAATTTACAAGGCATAGGTATTTTGCTCCACTAAATTTTAGTGTTCTCATGCCTCAGTAATCCACCAATGGATTACTCCAATGTACTCTACTTGGGGCTGTCCTTGAAGACTATCCAAGGTTATGCAATAATACAGCAGAATACAGTCATGGCTGTATCTATGCACATGTTACACCTCTGATCTTTGAGCTGAATGTCTCCCAATGTGCTTTCAAATAAAATTCAGGGTACTGTTTGCCATGTTATCCTCTCCCTAGCTGTTTCCACCATGAGGTCAGACAGGAGAGGCATACTCTAGGTCCCCTTAACTAAAGAACGGGACTTAGGAAACAGGCCTTTTTCTATTGCAGTGCCTGCTCTCTAGGACACCATACCTTGAGATTAAATTAGTCTTGATCCTGCTCGCCTTTCACAAAGCACTGAGACCTGGATGTGCTCCAATCTATGGAGGATCAGGATATCAAAAGACTTGTGATGTGTTGTTCAGATAAATGTTTTCTAGGTTTATTATCAGTGATCACTGTAAGGTTTTTTATGTTTTGTTGATATTGTTTTTTCTAATATTTTAATATGTGTTTACTCACCCACAGCTGCATTTGCAAAAAAGAGAATCCATATATATTGATTAAATAATAAATATTATGTTTTATTTTCCCCATGTGCCTCAAATTCCTCTGATAGTTGAAATTGGGATAAATACAGACTATAGGTAGTTATGATGACAGAAAAATAGCAAAATGCTGGAAAGATATCATTCATTAAACCTCAACTTTATGTATCCCTATCCCAAAGTCTGACACAGGTAAATAAATTCAGATTGCACCATACCTTGTGACACATACTTCATAAAATTAATCTTTTGTACTGTCTAAGCAGCTATATTAAAACCAACCTCATATTGACAGACCTTCAAAGTGACAAGCATTCTGCCTCCAGAGATCAGGATGGCCCCGATTCTGCTGGCTTTTCATAAGACCTAAAGATATAATTCTATGCCTGGGCCTGAACCCCCAGTGGGTGGAGGGATCAATCTCCTAACTGTTTCAGAAGCTAAGGGTTGTGATACTTTCCTTGGCTGCTATGTGTTTTAATTTAAACTGTTTCTGTTTTTATTTTAATATTGTTCGCTACACAGAGTAACATACCGAGATGGATGGCTAAACAAATTAAGTAAATAAACAGATTAAAAATAACTAATTAATTAAATAGGTATTCCTCCCTTTGCTTCATTCTTTAACTTAAAATTAATTCAGAGATCGCATTGTTTTCTCCACAAAGCCAAAGTGTGAGGCTTTATATTGAAGTGACTGCCTATGAAGAGAATATACAAAAGGCATCCAGGGTTGTTAAACATACCTTTCAACTACAATGTAAAGGGGGAAAAAAGAAAGGAAGAAAAACAGGTGGACACCATCACCTCCACACCTTTGTCAACATCTAATTCACAGGAGAAATATACTCAGGTGAGCATTGCTGAATTCAGCACTAAAAGGTCTCTATCCATACAAATTCTAAACAAATGCATTAAGACAGCTAGTTACCATTTCAGAAAACCATGGGGCAGGAGGAGGTCGCAGTGACATGAAAATATTAACATAGCTGATTTTAGGAAAGTCCCTTATTACTGGGTCAGAAGATAGTAATTTCAATTATGATAAAAAAAATACAGGTTCTATCTACAGTAACAGATGTTGGAACCAGAAAATGGGGTATGGATTTGAAGCTTAGATATTATACTAGGACAAATTCACACTCTTGACACTGAAGACTTATTTGTATAACATTGTCAAGATTTTGTTATTGTATATGTCAACATGAACCTGACATGTACCTAAAGATTCTCTATAATGAGAACTCTTCCTCCATCGCAGATTGCATGCCATTCTGATAAGAAGCCACATACAGATAGTCCTCAACTTATGATCACAATTGAGCCCAAAATTTCTGTTGCTAAGTGAAACATTTCTTAAGTGAGTTTTGCCCCATTTTATGACTTTTCTTGCCACAGCTGTTAAATGAATCATTGCAGTTGGTAAATTAAGTGAAACTAATTTCCCCATTGACTTTGCTTGTCAGACAGTCGGAAAAGTTGATCACATGATACCGAGACATAACCATGATAAATTTGAATCAGTTGCCAAGCCTCTGAATTTTGATCATGTGACCATGGGGATGCTGCAATTGTTGTCAATGAGAAATAAGGTCATAAGTCACTTTTTTCAGTAACACTGTAACTTTGAAATCACTAAATGAACTGTGGTAAGTCAAGGACTATCTGTATAACATTTAAAAAAAAAATTGCTGTTTTACACACACTTTATTTTATTTTATTTTTCTTTATTTTATTTGTTTATTTAAAATATTTATATAGGTACCCATATTACAAACAAATGTGGCCAGCTCCCAAAAGTTAAAATGGCATACCAAAATCATATTAATATCCCACTTACTGTCCCACTTACCTGAGAGCAAAATCCATTGAGTAAATTTGTGAACAGATAGATATAGGATGATGTCATTAGAATGAGTCACCTCCCATTTAAAATTCTGCACCTTTAAAAGATGTGAACTTATTCACTAAATAGCTTTTCAGCAATGGGAGGGGGGAGGACAAGTAATACAGATTAGCAGCAGTGTCCCCTCCTTCCCAATTACAACTATTAAAATTGCATTAAATATACCAACAGTTAAATTACTTATCCTATAATAAGCTTATCTACTGCTTTATAGGTTAATTAAAAGTAAGACAGTAGATTTAGTTACTAATAGGTACATTTTAAAAAATCTTACCAATAAGTTTCTAAATACTATCCACAAAAGTACTAATACTAATTAATGTAGAATTATCCCCAGCACACACATTCTGCATGGCTTTAAAGTAATATTTATTCTAAGGTAATAGAATAATTCTCAGGTTCAAAATATACCGTATATGCAACATAACAATGTACACACTGAAAATACTGAAAGCAGAATAGGGTTGTTTTCACGTTATTCTCTCACAAAGATGAAAATGATAAACATTATGTGTATATTCTCAACTGATATAAGAAGTCTGAATAATTTTAAATACTGCACTTAATATCTTTTGCCGGGAAAACTTTTGAAACTTTTAAAAACAATGAAACTTTTACTCCCTTTTACTGTTATACAAAGAATATAACAATTATAGGTCTGCGGTGGCTCAGTGGGTTAGGACGCTGAGCTTGTCAATCAGAAGGTCGGCAGTTTGGCGGGTCAAATCCCGAGTGCCACGTAAAAGAGTGAGCGCCTGTTACTCGTCCCAGCTTCTGCCAACCTAGCAGTTCAAAAGCACGTAAAAATGCAAGTAGAAAAATAGGGACCACTATGGTGGGAAGGTAACAGCGTTCCATGCGCCTCTGGCGTCTAGTCATGCCGGCCACATGACCATGGAGACGTCCTCAGACAAGCGCTGGCTCTTCGGCTTTGAAACGGAGATGAGCACTGGCCCCTAGAGTCGGAAACGACTAGCACGCATGTGCGGGGGAACCTTTACCTTAAAAACCCACACAGAAATTTATTTGAAAGGCCTTTAAATAAAATCTAAACTCTTATCCAGTGAAGAATCTAGAATGAAAGTACAGCACCCAGTATAAGTGGCTAGTTGGTTGCAGCTTAAATATTTTCAGCAAAGCAGAATGTATGTTCTTCCTGAGGCAGACATTTCTAGCAGCCCATTTAGCCAATGATTAGGGACTAATTCTTGGGCCTAAGAACTAGCTTTGAGATCTTTATAGAACCGTCTTATTTTATCTCTGATTCTCTAAGTCTGGATTCTGAAACCAACATAGAAACACATTCTCCAAGCTTATAAGAATGTGAATACCAGTGTACAGGTAGTCCTTGATTTATGGACACAATTGAGCCCAAATTTTCTGTTGTTAAGTGAGACATTTGTTAAGTGACTTTTGACCCATTTTACAATCTTGCTTGTCTCAGTTGTTAAGTGAATCACTGTAGTTGATAAATTAGTAACATGGTTGTTAAGTAAATCTGGCTTCCCTATTGACTTTGCTTGTCAAAAGGTGACCACATGATCTTGAGTCACAGCAATGGTCATAAGTATGAACCAGTTGCCAAGCATCTGAATTTTGATCTCATGATCATGGGGATGCGGCAAAGGTCGTAAGTGTGAAAAATGGCCATAAGTCACTTTTTTCAGTGCCGTTGTAACTTTGAATGGTCCCTAAATGAACTGTTATAGGTCAAGGATTACCGGTATTGAGAACCAAGGGACAGGAAAGATGTAAAAATGCCAAAAAAAATTTAACTTATGTATAGAGGTCAATTTGAAAAAAAAGGCCTATTTAGAAATAAATTCATCATCCCATGTAGCCCATTTTACATAATAATATTCAGCCTTTACAGGCAGATAGCTTGTCAAAGCAAAATGAGGAAAATGTAGCTCTTACTGTACTACAAATACTGTGATTTAATTTTATAATGAAGAATGTTACTTCTATTGATTCTGATTTGATAGAAGTTGATGTGGATAATTGCAGTTTTTGGATTTAAAATATTGCAAACGTTTCATAGATATACCTATTTAGTTCAGTGGGACTGTGGTCACAAAACTGAAGTTCATCAACTGAATTAGAGTAAAAAAGTGTGATCAGTTAATTTAGGAATCAAGGGTAACATACCTCAACCCTCTAGAAACTGTTTATTTTTTTGAGTGCCAAATCAGCAATTTAAAAAGAATTAAAAATAAGAGTGAGTTAACAAATAATAGACAATATTGCTTCATACTTTTGCTATCTATTTTTTTTTACATTT
The DNA here is from genome assembly GCF_964194415.1 of Vipera berus. Lineage (NCBI taxonomy): Eukaryota > Metazoa > Chordata > Lepidosauria > Squamata > Viperidae > Vipera > Vipera berus. The sequence goes on along the minus strand of NC_138208.1, from coordinate 16,651,118 downwards.
GCTATCTATTCAAAAGAAGTATCAAGATTTTTTTCCTTATTTCTTCAGTAATAAATCATCCAGGACCCAATTTTATATCTTTTATTATGAAGAAATGCCATTCAGCTTAAAGAAATTATTTATATGAACTTTTTTTTCTTTTTTTCAGTCTCACAAACAAAAATATTGCATTTCTCAAGATCTTCCATTTAATTTAAGTCAAATTATATTATTTGGAGCACATTCCTGAATTTGTTCATATAAATCACAGGTGTCAAACTCGCCACGGAACATGACGTAGTGCAACATATCGCGACTCTTTTTGCATTTCAGGCAATGGGGTGGTTGTGGTTTTGGTATGATGAAACTGGCCCGTGGGCCAGCAGTTTGACACCCCTGATATAAATAGTCAAAGTAAAAAAAATCATGCACCTTAAGGGACGCGGTGGCTCAGTGGGTTAGGACGCTGAGCTTGTCGATCAGAAGATCGGCAGTTTGGCGGGTCTAATCCCGAGTGCCACGTAACAGAGTGAGCACCTGTTACTTGTCCCAGCTTCTGCCAACCTAGCAGTTCGAAAGCACGTAAAAATGCAAGTAGAAAAATAGGGACCACTACGGTGGGAAGGTAACAGCGTTCCATGCACCTTTGGCGTCTAGTCATGCCGGCCACATGACCACGGACAAGCGCTGGCTCTTTGGCTTTGAAATGGAGATGAGCACCGGCCCCTAGAGTCGGAAACTACTAGCACACATGTGTGGGGGAACCTTTACCTTTACCTTTTACTATATGCCTTACATCTTCTACACACTCCACCTATTCCATAAGCATCTAACTTTTTTTTTAAAAAAATGCTTTATTCTGAGCTAAAAAGAAAGCAGCTGAGACTCAGATGCTCAGCTGAAGGATTTTAAGCAATGTTCCAATGAAACTCAAAATGGCATGAATGTTTTTATTCTGATATAATAAAATTCAAAGTATTTTCATGCTCTGGCTATAATGAACATTCTTATTTTCATTTCAGGGCCATAGGAATAGATAGGGTGGTAGCCTAATTGAAATGCTATCTGCCACCACAATGCAGAAAAATTAAACAAAGATACTGTTTTTAAAGCATTTAAAAAGAATTTGATACAGAACAATAAGAACAAAACCTATCTGTCCCTCAGTGAAAAAAAATCAGTTTAGACTGGGAAGGAAAAAAGATGATGCCAGTGCAGAAAGTTTAAAAATCTGACCTGTTTACAACATATTTCATCATCCTTTCCTGATTAGAAAAGTTTGCTTTTCTCATACTGGAAGATTTTAATGTTTTACAGAATTTTGGCATGAGATTTTTTTTCCCTTGTGACCAGTATTCTAAGTGTGGTAAGCCCACACTTGGAATATTGCATCCACATTTGGTCAGCATGATATAAAAAGATGTTGAGACTCAAGAAAGAGTACAGAAGAAGAGCAACAATGATGATTATGGGACTGGAGTCTAAAAGCCATGAAGAATGGTTGTGGGAACTGCTTTGGCTAGTCTAATGAAAAGAAGGAGTAGAGGTGACATGGTAGCAGTCTTCCAATATCTAAGGGGCTGCCATAAAGAAGAGGGGGGGGTGTCAACTTATTTTCCAAAGCACCTGATGGCAGGATAAGACACAATGGATGGAAAATAATCAAGGAGAGATCCAACCAATAAAGAGAAATTCCTTTTCAGTGGAAAAAAAATAACTAGTGGAACAGCTTGCTTTCAGAAGTTGAGGGTGCTCCATCAATGGAGGTTTTTAAGAAGACATTGGACAGCTACTTCTGAAATGATACAGGGTCTCCTACTGGAACAGGGAATGGACTAGAAGACCTCCAAGGTCCCTTCCAGATTCTATTCTATTCTATTCTATTCTATTCTATTCTATTCTATTCTATTCTATTCTATTCTATTCTATTCTATTCTATTCTATTCTATTCTATTCTATTCTATTCTATTCTATTCTTTCAAATGCCTTATTTTTTTTTTACTAGCAAAGCATTTTTCTCCTATTTCATTCTGAATTGTCAGAGGAATGTATGCTGCATTAAGTCCCTAGAATGGAGAACAAAAGAGAAAGAGATATAGATTCAAGAGATACAGATCACAGGTACAAAAACTTAACTACATTAGTTGCATACCTCTAATTAACTAAACTATCTAACTAACTGCAAGAAACGTCATCCCCTTCTTGGATGGTCAGATGAAAGTACTGATTTATCACAGGCTGGAAAATGAGCTCCTCCACAGGAAAATTCCAGTGAGTAATGGATGAGAGAAAGAAACAGTAAGGCAAATCAACAGTGAGGAACCAACTAACTTTGAAATGGTCGTCAACCAGCATCTTCTTAAAGCCTAGATATTGATTGCCACCTTTGAACAACTAACAGCAATCAGAAATAATAAAGTAAGCAAGCAGGCTTAAAAGTCTTCTTTTAATTCTGTTCAGTAACATAGTGTCATTGCAAATGAATACTAAACGGAGGTTAGCTTTTGGAGAGAGTTGCTTAAGTTATTTGTGAAATAAAAAACACTCAACTTTTAAGCAAATTGTCAATCTGATATACAAAAACCCCCACAAAAAATTCCAATTAAGTCCAATTTTGCTCCCCATAATTCTTAATAAAGCTAATGGAATATGATGATCTTCATAGAAAGCAGCAGTACATGTTATTTGAGCCAGTTACCCCATTTTGAGCTTAAGCAAACTGATTGGTGAGATAGCAAGTGGTCACCAAATTGTTCGCTCATAATCTGTTCCCTTTTCTCTTTCAAACAAAATCTGAATCCACTTATGTTACTCCAAATGAAAATAATTATCTTCATATTTCCAGTCTTATCTAAGCAAATTTTCCATAATGGATTTGGGGAAAATGACCTATGCAGTTGTTAAAGATTCACTTGCTAGCTAGCAAGGGTTTTTGTATTAACACATAATCTGAGTAAAACATCAGCATTACCTCCAAACTGCATTATTTCCAAAATGTCATGATTATTTCCAAATTAGTAAAACGATGCAAACATAATATCTATAAAAAGGGTTCATTAACCTTCTGCTTTTTCATCAAAAAGGGGAAAAACCCCACAGAATTATTTTGAGATCTATTTGGCTCAATTCCACACAAACTGTTACCTGTGCTACTACTGCACCAATTAGCTGTTGCCTATCATCAATAAGAGTATCTTGATAAGTGTTTTTGATACTTCTAGTAAAGCAGATGAAGATATATCTATATATCAATTTGATCCAAGGGCATAAACATCTTGGTGAATATGTTTTGCTGGGATACAGCAACTTTTAGTATTCTAAAATATTACTGATCATTATGCTTTGAAATCTGACTGATCTTCCCACTGTAGCGTCAATTTGGACATAATTTTGTTTCAAGTGACCTGGATTCAATAGGAAGGGGATCTCAAGTGGTTTTCCTCCATTTACATAGGTTTCCACAAAGAACAGCAAGGGAAGTAAGTTATGTCATAAAAGTCAAATATATATTACAGATTCATCATCTTGCTAAGTATTACTAGCAAAACCAAATGCTACACTTTGACATCCTTATTGAAAATTAGAATGGCTTGATAGAATGAATATCTCAGCAAAGGAAAAGTAGGTTTCAGAGAATGCCTTTAAAACTATACGTTATTCACTTTAACATACTTTTGAATTCATATTTACTGTACAAACTGGATCTGGAGAAAATTGCAGCAGTCCTTCATAAATGGATGCCTAGTATTACTCAAAGGGACGCGGTGGCTCAGTGGGTTAGGACGCTGAGCTTGTCGATCAGAAGGTCAGCAGTTTGGCGGGTCGAATCCCGAGTGCCGCGTAACAGAGTGAGCGTCTAGTCATGCCGGCCACATGACCACGGAGACGTCCTCGGACAAGCGCTGGCTCTTCAGCTTTGAAACGGAGTTGAGCACCGGCCCCTAGAGTCGGAAACGACTAGCATGCATGTGCGGGGGAACCTTTACCTTTACCTTTATAGTATTACTCACATTTGTACAGTGGTTCATAGCATTGTATGTACAGTTATAGTTCTAATTTTTCAGTTCTGGTGTATACATTAATTTTTTTAAATGGGAAGAATAACTTTTCAATTGTGCCTGTCATTTCCCCAGACTTGTCTCTCTTCCTGCTCTATGCAAGTGCTGCAGTTCTCCTTTTGACATACAGTAGCTGCTGGTCTGAGAAGACTTTCTGGACTACATACAGTACATGGAAAACAGATGGAAAATCTGTTAAACATGAGGCTGTCTCAGTAACTATACCGATCTCAAGAGCTTGAATTTAAAAACAAGCAATGTTATAGTTCATATGTACTGTTCCTTACAAATACTGTATGCATGTATGTATGCAGGCATGCATGTATGTATATTTGAAAACTCTTTCTTTGCATGGAATCATCTACTTTTTTAAATAAAAACCAAATAACATCCCTTGTATCCTTTATGGGAAGAACTCTTGATTTTGTCTATAGAAACCTATCAAATTTTCTCCCTTATTTAAACTGCTGTTACATTAAGATTAATAAACTTTATAAAATGTTTGATATGGTCAGATGATTAAATAAAATTCTTAATCTGTTAACACTGAAACACAAGTAGTGAAGAAAGAGAGAGAAAATGATGATTTGTGGATGTGATGACTAAGACAGACTTGGATTAAATGAGAGGCTGAAGGGACATCCCAGAGGGACAATAATTGTAACTATCTATTGAAAAGAAGGTGGGAAACAATTCATATATTTCTTAAATTCTATTTTTGTTCTCTTTTATGTTTTTCTTACTTATATTAAACTTATATGCCACCCATCTCACCAGAGACAACTCTAAGAGGTTTACTGACATCCAACTAAAATGTTCTATAAACATTAAAACAATAAATTTAAAATTCAAATGAAATAAAACTAACCAGGATGGAGAGAGAGGAGCTGGAATGTTATCTACTCCATTAGTCATATCTAGTGCCACACAATCATGCAAATCATATCTTGGGGATATCAGGGGACAGGAACCATGACAAATAAGGGTCTTCTTCTGGACACCACCTGCCAGAGTTCCCTAGCTGATGGGGTCCAAAGCATGCCTCTTCTGCCAGTGTGGGTGGAGCAAGCTAATACCACATTTGACCTGCCTAGAGCAGGACCTGGCTTTTCTCACCATCGAGCTGTTGACTAGGGCCTAATGACTTAAGTTACTTTATTTCTTTCCTTTTATAATTTATCTTTCATTTTCTATGGAAAAAATCTGAATAAATATAAATTTTAAAAAGATGTGCAAGTATCTAAATCTAATTCACATTTTATTTATTGGGACCTGCATAATTTAGTGCCCCTAGAAAATAATTAGTCAAGAACTTATTTTTATCTTGGGTATCTCAGTTCTGTAGTTAACGATCTTTTATTTCTGTATGACATATTTACATTGAACTGATTGTTCTCATGAATATTGTAAGCAGGCTCTATAATGCTACTGTTCTAAGACATATATATATATATATATATATATATATATATATATATATATGCAAATTATTCAAATTGCTAATAAAGAATTTGGGAGGCTAAGATGATCATTTCGAACTCTTTATGTTCTCATCAGTTAGTCATACCCTTTATCTGAGATTCGAACCTGGGCTGATTATATATCAGGCAGTGTTTTAACTTCCTGAGCCACGGGTTCTTTCTCTCTTTTATTAGCTCAAAAAGCCTTGACAAATACTTAAATATATATATATATATATATATATATATATATATATATATATATATATATATATATATATATATATATATATATATATATATATATATATATATATATATATATATATATATATATATATATATATATATATATATATATATATATATATGGATCTTTGGTCATTCGGGTTTTTGCCCGCGTAGAATTGAAGGTGTAGGAGCTCCTACACCTTCAATTCTACGCGGACAAAAACCCGAATGACCAAAGATCCACATACAAACACCCGCGAAAACCTCAGAAAACACACACAGACACACAGACACAGACACAGACACACACACACACACACACACACACTGCTCAAAAAAATAAAGGGAACACTTAAACAACACAATGTACTGTATTTAATAGTAGGATGTCTTATCTTGTGTTCCCTTTATTTTTTTGAGCAGTATATATATATATATATCCTTAATAACTATAAAAATACAAATCCCGGGCATATCTGTATAGCAATATAAAGTTCTCGAACTCCGGGAAGAATATAAAACAGCTGTTTATTGTTAAAATAGTAAAAACAACAAAAACAATAAAAACAACTATTTACAAACCTAAAATAACCTAGTTTTCACTGGTCCACTGCCAGCGTCATCAGGGTAAATGCTAGGGGGTGGGGAGTTTGTTTATAAACCTTGTTGACTCAGTGCCCTGCCCATTGATGATGCTGGCAGTGGACCAGCGCAAGCTAGGTTGTTTTACATTTGTAAATAGTTGTTTTTATTGTTTTTACTATTTTAACAATAAACAGCTGTTTTATATTCTTCCCGGAGTTCGAGAACTTCACATTGATACACACACACTCTCTCTCTCACACACACACATATACATATGCAGAGAATTGGGAAAAAAGTTAAAACAGTAACAAATAAATTAGTCTTTTTTCTTGTTCATGTTACTTAACTGAATACTGTATATTTCAATATATTCTGTGAAAGACAACAGAAATATTTCTGAATTTTCATGTCAGTGCCAAGCCTAGCACTTAGACATATACTATATACCACTCCATAGTGTTTTCAGCACTCTCTTAGCAGTTTGCAAATGTCAGCATATTGCCCACAACAATCTGGATCCTCATTTTACCGAACTCAAAAGAATGGAAGGCTTGAGCCAATAGGATCAAACTCCTGGCAGTGAGCAGAGTTAGCCTGCAATATTGCATTCTAACCACTGTGCTACCATGGCTCTTAAGCTACTACATCAACCAAGTCATCTCAGACATTTATATACTGTAAAATTTCCTCATGTGATTTATTTATTCTATAAAAATCTACATCCTCCGGACTTCCGGTGGCTCCGCGGCGACGGAGGGAGCCTTCCCGGGCTGCCCGCGGCTCAGCTGTTGTTTTTTCGCCCGAAACAGCGCCGATCAGCTGTTCGGGCGAATCCGAAGCCCCCTCCTCGGGAGAAGAGGAGGGGGCGAGCTCCCAGGTAGGGGTAGAGTTCTCCAGGGCCGCCTGAGCTTATGGCTTGGGCGGCTGAAGGATTGAACTCCCCCGTAGCCTGGGCTGCTCCCAGCTGGCCGTCGCCTCTGCTCCTGACTTCTTGGAGCAGAGCCAGCCGTCTGCGACCACCCCTGCCTGAAGGAATGACTATGATTTAAAGGAGCAGGCAGAGCGATACAAGAGGAAATGGTAAAGAGGATTACTATGTTTTACTCTCCAGCTTGATGGACTTTTTTGGATTACAAATCTGAAGTGAAAGTGCGTCATATTTGGTAAAAGATGGTGGCTAAACCACCCCCTAAAACTCTTCGGAGTGCTGGAACTTCTCCCGTGCAACAATCATTATTGCAGGCGCTGCATCCTCCTGATGTATTGACATCAAAGGACTTACAAGATGCTCTTGAAAAACATACCCAGGTAATTTTGGAATCAATTAATATTAGATTTGCACAGATGGAGGAGAAATTGGAGAAATTGGAGGAGAGAATGGAGGAGAGGATGGAACAGAAGCTCAAAGCGATGAGGGTAGACATCTTGACTTCAGTGTGTAAAGTGGCTCGGTGTGTGGAAGAATTGGAGGAAAAGCTAGAAGACTTGACTCAAAAGAATGCTATATTAGAAGCAAAAGTATTGGAGAATGAAAATAAAATGGAAAAGGAACTGTGTCTTGCTCAATATTTCCAGATGCAGTTTGCCATTAGAATTAGAGGTTTAAAGGAGAATACTAAGGAAGATCTAAAGCAGCTGGTTTCTGAGGCTTTTGAAATAGTGTTGAAACAGCCAGCATCTGAAATAAAAGGAGGCATGGACAAAGTGTTTCGTGTGAATTCATGGATTGCCAGACAGAGGAAGTTGCCTAGAGATGTGGTGGTATATTTTGCAAAAAGGGAAACTAGAGATGAAGTTATACAAGCTGCTTATGATACTAAAGTTATGATTGCTAATCAAGAAGTTTTGGTCTTAAAAGAAATTCCTCCAAAGATTCTAAGGAGAAGGAAGGATTTTACATTTCTTGTGCAAGAGCTCAAGCAGCGAGATATAAGGTTCAGATGGGAGATCCCAGTGGGGTTGATGGTGACGCACGAAGGTAAAAAGTACCGTTTGGTTACTGTGATGCAAGCGCGTGATTTCTACAATAATGTTTTAAATGCAACGCCATTAACACTTTTGGAAGCTGGAAAGGGATCTGGAGAAGGAGTGCATCAAGAGGCCGAAGATGGTCAGATAGAAGACAACGGTGTTGGAGGAGATCAAGATACAACCTTGTCGGATGAATCTATAAAACAGAGGGTGACGCGTGCTGCTGCAAAACGATCTAAGAAGAGAAAGTAGCAGGAATCGCAGAAGTCTTTGGAACTTTTACGATATAGTCAAGTAGTCAAGTAGGGGAGGGGGGAAAAGATTTGGGTGTAGACGCAATATATTTTTATATTTGGTGGTTTTGTGGAAAGGGTGAGCTTTTTTGGATTAAAGTTCAAGTTTTGTTTGCAATCTTTTTTTTTTCTTTTTTGTTGTGTTTGGAATAATTATAGATGTGGTACTGGAAGAGGAATGGTCGATTACAGAAGAGTTGACTTTAAAGTTTTTTGATTTGGGATCCTTGGTTAATTTGGAAAATTATTTGTAAGAATGTTATATCATGGAATGGATAAAATGGATGGAGTTTATTTAGGATAAGTATAGGGTTGAGACCCCTTAATGGATTACTGCCTTGTCGTGGCGAAGGGGCTTGCGTAATTCAATGAAGCTATGAGCTATGCCGTGCAGGGCCACCCAAGACGGACAGGTCATAGCAGAGAGTTCTGACAAAACGTGATCCACTGGAGAAGGAAATGGCAACCCACTCCAGTATCTTGCCATGAAAACCCTATGGACAGTACCAAAAGGCAAAACGATATGACGCTGGAAGATGAGCCCCTCAGGTCGGAAGGCGTCCAATATGCTACTGGGGAAGAGCAGAGGGCTAGTACTAGTAGCGCCAGAAAGAATGAAGCGACTGGGCCAAAGCCGAAAGGACGCTCAGCTGTGGATATGTCTGGTGGTGAAAGGAAAGTCCGATGCTGTAAAGATTTTTTCTCCATAGGAACCTGGAATGTAAGATCCATGAATCAAGGAAAACTGGACGTGGTCAAACAAGAGATGACAAGACTGAACATTGACATCTTAGGTATCAGCGAACTAAAATGGACAGGAATGGGTGAATTTAATTCAGATGACCATCAGGTATACTACTGTGGGCAAGAATCCTTCAGAAGAAATGGAGTAGCCTTCATAGTCAATAAAAGAGTAGGAAAAGCAATACTGGGATACAATCCTCAAAATGACAGAATGATCTCAGTTCGAATCCAAGGCAAACCATTCAATATCACAGTAGTCCAGGTCTATGCCCCAACCACCAGTGCTGAAGAGGATGAAATTGACCAGTTCTATGAAGCACTACAGCACCTTATAGAACTAACACCAAAAAATGATGTTCTTATCATCATGGGGGATTGGAATGCTAAAGTAGGAAGCCAAAAGATAACTGGAATAACAGGCAAGTTTGGCCTTGGAGTGCAAAATGAAGCAGGGCACAGGCTGATAGAATTCTGTCAAGAGAATACGATGGTCATAGCAAACACTCTTTTCCAACAACCCAAGAGACGGCTTTACACATGGACATCACCAGACGGTCAACACAGAAATCAGATTGACTATATGCTCTGCAGCCAAAGATGGAGAAGCTCTATACAGTCAGTAAAAACAAGACCAGGAGCTGACTGTGGCTCAGACCATGAGCTTCTCCTTGCAAAGTTTAGGCTTAAACTGAAGAAAGTAGGGAAAAGCACTAGGCCACTCAGGTATGAATTAAATCATATCCCTGTTGAATATACAGTAGAGGTGACAAATAGATTTAAGGAATTAGATCTGATAGACAGAGTGCCTGAAGAACTATGGACAGAGGTTCGCGACATTGTACAACAGGTAGCAACCAAAACCATCCCAAAGAAAAAGAAATGCAAGAAAGCAAAATGGCTGTCTGAGGAAGCTTTGCAAATAGCTGAAGAAAGGAGGGAAGCGAAAGGCAAGGGAGAAAAAGAAAGATACACCCAATTGAATGCAGAATTCCAGAGAATAGCTAGAAGAGATAAGAATGCCTTCTTAAATGAACAGTGCAAAGAAATAGAAGAAAACAATAGAATAGGGAGGACCAGAGATCTTTTCAAGAAAATTGGAGAAATGAAGGGAACGTTTAATGCAAAAATGGGCATGATAAAGGACCAAAATGGCAGGGACCTAACAGAGGCAGAAGAGATTAAGAAGAGGTGGCAAAATTACACAGAAGAACTATACAAGAATGAGCTTAACGTCCCTGATAATCACAATGAGGTGGTCACTGACCTCGAGCCAGACATCCTAGAATGTGAAGTGAAGTGGGCCTTAGAAAAGCTGAGCAACAACAAAGCTAGTGGAAGTGACAGTATTCCAGCTGAGCTATTCAAAATCTTAAAAGACAATGCAGTAAAAGTGCTACACTCAATTTGCCAGCAAATTTGGAAAACTCAACAATGGCCACAGGATTGGAAAAGATCAGTTTACATTCCAATTCAAAAGAAAGGCAGTGCCAAAGAATGTTCAAACTATCGCACCATTGCACTCATTTCTCATGCTAGTAAAGTCATGCTTAAAATCCTACAAGCTAGACTTCAGCAGTATGTGGATCGAGAACTACCAGAAGTGCAGGCAGGATTTCGAAGAGGCAGAGGAACTAGAGATCAAATTGCCAACATACGCTGGATCATGGAGAAAGCTAGGGAGTTCCAGAAAAACATCTACTTCTGCTTCATTGACTATGCTAAAGCCTTTGATTGTGTGGCTCATAACAAACTGTGGCAAGTTCTTAAAGAGATGGGAGTACCAGACCATCTTATTTGTCTCTTGAGAAACCTATATGCGGATCAAGAAGCAACAGTGAGAACTGGACACGGAACCACTGATTGGTTCAAAATTGGGAAAGGAGTCCGGCAAGGCTGTATACTGTCGCCCTGCCTATTTAACTTATATGCAGAGCACATCATGAGAAAGGCAGGGCTAGATGAATCAAAAGTTGGAATTAAGATTGCCGGAAGAAATATCAACAACCTAAGATACGCAGATGATACCACTCTAATGGCAGAAAGTGAAGAAGAACTAAAGAGCCTCTTGTTGCGGGTGAAGAAGGAGAGTGCAAAACTTGGGTTGAAACTTAACATTAAGAAAACCAAGATCATGGCATCTGGCCCTCTCAATTCCTGGCAAATAGATGGGGAAGAAATGGAGGTAGTGACAGATTTTATTTTCCTGGGCTCCAAGATCACTGCAGATGGGGACTGTAGCCAAGAAATTAAAAGACGCTTGCTCCTTGGGAGGAAAGCCATGGCAAATCTAGACAGCACACTAAAAAGCAGAGACATCACCCTGTCAACAAAAGTGCGTATAGTCAAGGCTATGGTCTTCCCAGTTGCAATGTATGGCAGTGAAAGTTGGACCATAAGAAAGGCTGAGCGCCAAAGAATTGAGGCCTTTGAACTGTGGTGCTGGAGAAGACTCCTGCGAGTCCCTTGGACTGCAAGGCGATCAAACCGGTCAGTCCTAGAGGAGATCAACCCTGACTGCTCTTTAGAAGGCCAGATCCTGAAGCTAAAACTCAAGTACTTTGGCCACCTAATGAGAAGGAAGGACTCACTGGAGAAGAGCCTAATGCTGGGAAAGATCGAGGGCAATAGAAGAAGGGGACGACAGAGAATGAGGTGGCTGGATGGAGTCACTGAAGCAGTAGGCGTGAGCTTAAATGGACTCCAGAAGATGGTAGAGGACAGGAAGGCCTGGAGGAATGTTGTCCATAGGGTCGCGATGGGTCGGACACGACTTCGCAGCTAACAACAACAACAACATAGGGTTGAGAAGGGTTTTTTTTTTTCTCTTTCCTTTTTTTTGTCTTTAATATATGTATAATACTATTAAGGTTTGTTCCATTCTATATAAGCTAGAGAGTGTCCTTTTCTTATTCTAGTTTTTTTTTTATATATATATATTTAATATTGTTAAGGTTTGTTTTATCCTATATAAGCTAGAGAGTGATGGATTTTAGAATTTATAGTTGTTAGTATATGGTTGCTTAGGTTTGCTTTTTTTTTATATATATACCTTGTATTCAGCTCTGGGAAGTAGGGGGGGGGAGGGGGGAGGTAGGGGGGGGAGGAGGGAGGGGGGAGGAGGGGAGGTAGGGGGGGAGGAGGGAGGGGGAAGGGGGGTTTTTTAAAGGAAAATTGTATTTTAAAACTTTTCAATAAAAAAAAAAATCTACATCCTCCTAGGAGACTCAGAGTCATGCTTTATACATATATGCGTTATCGGTTACAGAAGGTTCTAAAAATCTGTTAAAGTTTCATGATATAATCCTGCTTGGATGCTTTCCTCTCTAAATAAACATCAATTTCCAGCAGACACATTCTTAACTTCACTTGAGATACAGTTCAGGTTAGATGCATTATCTGCAGAAAATGAGTGTTACCGGTTTATTAATCAGCATAATGGGGGTGAAATTCTGGATTTGGCAATGCTTACACCAAGGAAAAGTTTAAAAGGTTCCAAGATGTACCATTTTTGAATATTAAATGGGAGAGAGAAGATACTCTCAAGTTTCACAACAGATCTACACACATTTATTTTCATAATTAGTACAAGGAAATACCACTTTAGCAGGAAAATTTCTCCCAGAATCTGTTTCAGGAGATAAAGAAAAACAACGTAAAAATTTGTCTCAATAATGAATCAACATTTGTCTTTAACAACTCAGTTGAAATGAAGTCTTCTCTGTGGTTCATTTTTAATTGTAAAATGGATTTGGCAGCCTCAGATAGAAATGGAATTGACTTATTTGCAATAGAACTATCCCACACAATGTATTCACCTTATTTGGGAATGTTTAAGGTTCCTGAGCTAAGATCTTGGAAATGGGAGCAGAAACAGTGATTTTCTTTTCTTTTTTTAAAATATGTTTTATTAATTTTTTTAACATAATCACCTTAATATTTGGAAAACAGCATGTTGTTTTGGTTTATATTTAAAAAAACAATCAATAACAATTACTTTCTATAATTCTATAGTCCACATAATAGCTTTGCTTGATTTTCTCTTCCCTCCAATAATATTCTCTTTTGCCAACCTTGAATTAATACAATTCTTATTATTTGGATAAATAACAATTAAATATAGACTTTTTTCTAATTATTTCTGCAAATAATAACCACATCAAAATAAAGCTTCTTTTCTAATTGATTATTTTGATTAACTCATCATAGATCCTGTTTACAAAATTCTTATTTAATTTTTTCCCCCCACAATATTAAAAACATTCTTACTGGTTAAGATTTCCTCAAAATTAGTTACACTTAAGTATTTAAGTCTTTTTCCTCATACAGGCCATCCCAACACTTCTACATTTCTCATATGTTAAAAAGAGAGAGAGAGAGAGAGTGAGAAGAAAAAGAAATAAGAAGATAATATACTACTTAAAATACATGTCCCTCTTAGGCTAATGTAAATTTATATTCAAAATGTTACTCTTCTTTCTAACCAAATTCAAACATATGTATGTTTAAATGTTCCATTTAATAAATCTACTGTAATTATCAAATCAGTTTACAGACACAACAATCTGGGTCTCATTTTACCAACCTTCAAAGGATGGAAGGCTGAGTCAACTTTGCAGGTCAGGATTGAACTGCTGGCAGTCGGCAGAGTTAGCCTGCAATACTGTGTTCTAACCACTGTGCCATCATGGCTCTTATGATATTAGGAGGATTGTTAGGAGTATTAGGAGTTGTAGTTCAATAACTGATGGATGGCCACCTGATCCATTCCTGTTTTAATAGAATGTTACCAAATTTTTAGGCATTTTTTTTGTTATCCATGTTAGCAAAGTTTTGCAATTAAGCAACTATAAATGTTAAGAATACTACATTTTTAAAGTATTGTTTAATGAGATGTCAATTACCCTGTGCTGCCATGATAAAATAAATCCATAACGCACCTTTGCAGCTAGGAGTAAGATGCAAATATGAAGACACTCTAGCAAGAGTATACTTTATATTGGTTTGAGAAAGTTTCAGAATCATCCTAAAGTACTGATAGTTCAACAGGATAAGTAAACAAATTAGGAAAATAAAGCTGCATTCTTTTTTTCATAGCTCTTAAAGTAGCTGCACTATAGGACAACCTGGACAGGAAGGAAGTGAGCTTAGAATGGGGGGGAAAGGCAGCATGCTGCACCATTCCTTGAGTGTCTCTATCATAGAAATGCATTGGGGGACTTGGGAGATTTTTTTTTCTGCACAGCCTCTGGATTGATCAGGTCCATTTGTTAATGTGATCTTTCTTTGGCCGGTTCCTCCCTCCAAACAACTTTTTATCCTGTTGTGCTTTCAAAAAAATAGGGCTCCTAGAGGGAGGGCGATGGGTGGCTAAGAGGTCTGATAACTAAATAACTAAATAAATAACTAAAGAAATAGTTAATCTGCTAATGGACAGAATTCTAATCCCAATTGTGTTCTTTAAAACATTCCACAGGTTGTTGTTATTGTTGTTGTTGTTGTTTTTTAAAAAAGGAAAATACATTGACATAGCTTCTAGAAGGCTTATCTTTGCCACAAAAGATACTACAAGATATCCTCCTTGCTATTCCATTCTCTTTCCTATAGAGATATACTGTAGTTGAAGAATTTTTAATGATATTTTTTTCCTGCATCCCTCTGCTTATTTTTAAGACCTGGCTCTCACAATGATAGAAAATTTAATAGTGTTTTAAAAAATAACAATGTGATCCAAAGTAAAAAAATGAATATAGATTTTCCTCCATATATGGGAACAAAATGTGAAAGTAAAGTAGTTGCTGGAAATCTTGTGTTTCAACAACAACAACAATGATGATGATGATGCAAAAGGTGACCTTACTAGGAACTGCTTCCATCCTGCGACAATATCTGTAATACCATCAAACATCCACATCTGTCTATCCCAGGTTCTTGGTAAGGACTCGATAGGTAGACAAAAATGCCAAATCCAGTCTGAACATCTGGCTGACTGTGCGATGATCAATAACAACAACAACAACAACAACAACAACACAGTTGGAAGTGACCTTGGAGGTCATCTAGTCCAACCCCCTGCTCAGGCAGGAAACCCTATACCATTTCAGACAAACGGCTGTCCAGTCTCTTCTTAAAAACTTCCAGTGTTGGAGCATTCACAGCTTCTGGAGGCAGGTTGTGTTTGGTTCTGATAGACGAGGACTCAGAGTGGTTTTTGCAATGAACGAGTTTATTGAATACACAACTGTCAACTGTCAAGTGTTAAGTGTTGCAACCTTTTATAGTGGAACTGTTTGAACTGTAACCAATTAGAGGCGTTTATTCTCCCGCTTCTTGCTGTTCTCAGCCAATGATTGCACCTGAATCTCCCGCTCAAACCTAGCTACGGTGCAGTCTGCAAATTCCCTAGTTTGCAACTATTTACATACACAACACCCCTTACCCCCCAGTTGTTGTTATTTATGAACAAAATCCTTCAAGTATTTAGGTGGCCTATGGATTCTAGAAGGGTATCTATTGCCCTGGCTGCTAGGGACACCCTTACCAGATTGTCTGCTTAGCTGATTGTCTCTGTTGGACCTGGGCTCTTGGTTAACTGGCTCTGATGCTTCCCTATTGCTGTTTTGTGGATTTGTTTGTGTTTGAAGATCATCTGATCCTGGCCTACTCTGCAGGGGTATTTCCCAATCGTACTGACTAAATTGCTGTTGTTGGTTACCAGGGACTAAGTTGTTATGCAATTCTGCAACCCCACTATCTGGCAGGTTGTTATCACTGAACCAGGATGTACTGTTCCCCACAAATGTGCTTTGCTTCCCTTCTTCGGGTACGCACCCACTAGTTCGCTTCCTCAACTGGTCTACGTGTCTCTTACTGATCCTATTCCCTTCCCCCTCAATAGTATAAGACAGGGGACCTAAAATTTCAGTAACCACCCCTGGAATCCATTTGTCCCCTTGTGCATAGTTTCTAGCCCAGATTAAATCCCCCACTTTAAATGTTCTACTAGGCATGTCCAGTTCAGCGCTTGGTGGAAGTCTGTCAGGGTGTAATCTGTCCAATTTGGTGGTTAGTCTTCTTCCCCACCTCATTTCAGCTGGACTTTTGCCCGTGGCAGTACATGGGGTCGTGTGTTGGGTTAGCAAGAATTTGGCCAGTCTTTGGGGCCAGTCACCTCGGATGATCCTTTTTAAAGCGTCTTTCGTGGTCCTCACATTACATTCAGCCAATCCGTTGGTGGAAGGGTGGAAGGGTGCTGATGTCTTGTGCTTAATCGAGTTGGCCTTGAGGAAATCCTGGAATTCAACAGAGGTGAATTGTGGCCCGTTATCTGACACAATTACGTCTGGTAACCCGTGAGTGGCAAAGAGGCCCCTTAATACCTGTATTGTTCTACCCGAAGTCGTAGAGCTGACTGGTACTACCTCTAGCCATCTAGAAAAGCTGTCAACAACCACCAGAAATGTTACCCCCTGGAATGGTCCAGCGAAATCAATATGAATCCTGGACCAAGGATTTCTAGCTAACTCCCATTTATGCGTACGAATGTGTTGTTGTTCTGGCCTAGAGCGTTGGCACAGGTGGCAATTGGCAACGCATTCCTCAATGTTGTTGTCCAGGCCTGGCCACCACAAGTGACTCCTAGCCAACGCCTTCATACGTACTATTCCTGGGTGGCCTTCATGTAATTCTAATAGAATGGCTGGCCTGTGGATTTCAGGAATAACCACACGATTTCCCCACAGTAAACATCCCAAATGAACTGACAGTTCATCTTTCCTTCTGAAATATGGGATGTACTTGGCATCCGGATTTGCATTAGGCCACCCGCTTAGAACCCAGGCCATTATTCTCTTTAAAGTTGGATCAGAGTTTGTTGCCACAGCTATATCTTTAGCTGTTAAAGGCCAGTCAGGGATGTCCTGTAGTGACATTATTTGTCCCACAGGGGCAGGGTCATCCTCAGTGATGTTCAAGGGCAGCCTGCTCAGGGCGTCAGCATGTCCCATGTCCTTGCCCGGTCTGTATTGGAGAGAAAATGAATATGCTGAGAGGAAAATGGACCACCTCAACATTCGGGGTGACATGATTTGGGGAGTCTGTTTATCCGTAGTAAACAGTCCCAACAGGGGTTTGTGGTCAGTCAGTATGGTAAAGTTCCTACCGTAAAGGTAGTCATGGAACTTCTTTACTCCAGCCACAATGGCCAATGCTTCCCTGTCAATCTGCGCATAGTTCCTCTCGGCTTTAGTTAGTGTCCGGGAGTAATATGCGATTGGTCTTTGTATCCCTTGGTTGTCTAAATGGCTGATCACAGCCCCCACACCATAAGGTGAAGCATCACACGCTAGGTAAATAGGTTTATTTTCTATAAAGTGTGTTACAGTTGATTGGCTGGAAAGAATGTCTTTTAACGTTTGAAAACTTACTTTATGCTTATTCTGCCACTGCCAAGGGGCCTTCTTATCTAAGAGTCTGTGGAGGGGTTCTGCAATGGCAGCCTTGTGAGGTACAAACGTATGGTAAAAGTTTACCAAGCCAAGGAAGGCTTGTAGTTCAGCCTTGTTTCTTGGCTCAGGAGCCCATTTAATTGCCTTAATTTTGTCAGGGGTAGGATGGATTCCATTCTTGTCTATCCTGAATCCCAAAAAATCAGTGGACTTAACCCCAATGGAACATTTTTCCTTTTTTAATTTCAATCCAGCCCCCCTAAATCTGCCCAGTACCTGTTCCAGCCGCTCTACTAACATTTCCTCATCTTTTCCAGCTATCAGGACATCATCAAAGTAAGGGCATACACCAGGTATGCCCTTTAAGGTCCTCTCCATCACTTCTTGGAAGATGCCTGGAGCAGCTGCAATACCAAATTGCAGTCTGTGGACCCGGAACGCCCCCTTGTGGGTAACAATCGTCTGTGCTTCTGCTGCCTCTTCAGAAACAGTCAATTGTAAGTACGCATGCGCCAAGTCTAACTTGGCAAACATGGCGCCGTCCTGGATCGTCGCGAGGACCTGCTTCACCGTCGGGACCGGGTAAGCATGCTTTTTCATTCCAATGTTCAGGGTGGCCTTATAGTCAGCGCAGATTCTCACATCCCCATTAGGTTTGAGGGGTGTGACAATCGGCGTTTCCCATAGGCCACCCTCAACAGGTTCTAAGACTCCTTGGCCTACTAGCCTGTCGAGCTCGGCCTCGATTTTTTCCTTCAGGGCGAAAGGCACCCTTCGGGCCTTAAGCCTGATAGGTTTCACTGAAGGGTCTAGGTTAAATTTAATCGGGGGCCCTTTGTATTTACCGAGAGACCCATCGAATACGTCTGCAAATTCATTGCAGACTGATTCGAGGGTCTTATTTTTAATTACTGAATTTATTCCCCCAACCCAAATGCCCAGGGCCGGGAACCAGTTAAGGCCAATTAGACTAGTCCTATGCCCTTCAGTAACTATTAAATCTAAGACCCCCTTAAATCCCTTAAATTTTACTCTAAGGCTAACCTTCCCTTTTATTTTTATTGGGCTTTTTTGAAAGTCTGTTAACTGAATTTTTGTTGAACTAAGTGGAATTTTTCTTCCACTTAATTGTTCAATCCTCTCAAGGGTTTCACTGGAGATTATTGACACTGAAGCCCCTGAATCTATTTCCATTCTGCAAGGAACCCCTTGCAGATGGACTATGATTTTTAATTTTCCTTCTGGAAAATTGCTGTTTTTCCCTTTCCACCTGCGATTGACGCGCGCCACCTCCCCTAGATTTGGAATTTTAACCCGGGGTCTAGGGGTCTCTTTGCCACTAAAGTAAGGGGTTACCTTACCTTCGGGCCACACATCGACTTCGTGCAGGCGGTTGTCATGAGCGCGGCTCCTACAGATGGCCTGGATGTGGCCAGTCTTCCCACACGCCCTGCACTTTGCATTTCGGAATCGGCAAGATGCACGGGGATGGTTGCCTCCGCAGCTGCCGCACCGGTTTTGGCTGTCATTGTCTCTCGGTCTGGTTGCGGTGTCCCTCCATGGTCGTTGTGCCCCGGTCGCTTGTCTTTGCGGAGTTGCGGGTTGTTGTCGGCGGTTAGGATCGGGCCCCTCACTTCTGGGCGGTCTTGGCGCCAATTTCCCGAATCGTCTTGAGACCTCGGCGATGTCGTCTTCCCACTGCTGGTCCACCTCCCCGCAGTCCACATAGCCCTCTTGGTTGATCTCGGACGCCGCTGCCATGCTATTGCAGGGGGGGTCGCGATACCCGGTAGACTCGTACGTTAAGAGTTCGTCTATCACCTCCTGCAGATCGCCGGTGGGTTTGGCGATTATTCTGTTTTGTAGCTGCTCATCACGCAAGCCCAGTACGACTCGGTCCCGAATTCTTATTTCTAAGTTATCGTATTTACATCGTACTGCGGCTTCCCTGACGGCAGCGACAAATTTTTGGATGGATTCACCCGGTCTCTGGTTCCTTTTCTCAAAGATGCGGCGCCAAAAGAGCTCAGATCTCCTAGGTGTAAAGTGGACCTTTAGTTTGGCTAAAAGGTCGGCATAAGGCACGCTAGAGACTGGTTGCGGTTGACACAGTCCGACGGCGATTCTGTAGACCGGTGTGCCGCAAATCGTCAATAATGCTGCCGCCTTTTTCCTGTCATCGGTGATTCCGTTCACTAGCAGGAACCCTTCCACTTGACCGATGTACTCTTCCCAATCCTCGGGGAAGTTTGGGTCGAATTCCTTCAAGGACCCTATTTGCGCCATTCGGAGAATTTTTCTGTTTCACCGCGGCCGCTGGTTGACTGTGACTCGTTTTCGAATTTGCCGCCTTTGCGCAACAATTCTCCGATTCTCTGGTCTTCTGTCTATCCCACCTTCGTCGCCAATTGTTTGGTTCTGATAGACGAGGACTCAGAGTGGTTTTTGCAATGAACGAGTTTATTGAATACACAACTGTCAACTGTCAAGTGTTAAGTGTTGCAACCTTTTATAGTGGAACTGTTTGAACTGTAACCAATTAGAGGCGTTTATTCTCCCGCTTCTTGCTGTTCTCAGCCAATGATTGCACCTGAATCTCCCGCTCAAACCTAGCTACGGTGCAGTCTGCAAATTCGCTAGTTTGCAACTATTTACATACACAACAGGTTGTTCTACTGGTTAACTGTTCTCACTGTCAGGAAGTTTCTCCTTAGTTCTAGGTTGCTTCTCTCTTTGGTTAGTTTCCATCCGTTGCTTCTTGCCCTGCCTTGTATAGTCCCCAGACACTAAATTTGGTCCTTTCCTGCTCAGTTTTCAGTTATTCTGATGATGGATAGAAAATCAGAGTCTGCAATTTTTTTCAGGAATTTCTTTCTGACATTTCACTACATTGGGTTGGGGGGGGAAGGCAGAGACAGAATGCGAAAAAGAGAAAAGTTCACAGACACAATTGGAGAACAGCATGTAACTGAAATTTTAGTAAATTAATTTAATACACTAATAATCAAGTATAAGGTTTTCTTGATACTATGAGAAAAATCTGCTTTCTTATTATTCTTCTATCCTCATCATGTAGGTAAATATTGATATATTTTGGAGTAATATTCTTATATTCCACCAATTTCTCAGACAAACTTAAAGAAAAGTTTAATAAAGCAAGATGGACAATTGTAAAAACTTCCAGTTTCACGTTATGCCATTTTGCACATAAAAATGCTAACCATATGGAAACATGTTATTAGATATTGTTGAAGTTATATTACTCCTAGCTTCTATTCAAATGTTTACAATAGGCCATCTGGTTGCTCAACCTGTTATTAGCTACATCATTGTAACAGGGGAAGCAATTCCATAAGAAGATTAGGTATTAATTTAAAGAATCTTAGTGTATCTGAAAAGCTTGAGCCTGAAGACATACAAATGCAAAATCCACTTGCATTATTTCATAAGCAATGAAAAACCTCAGAGTTTTCCAGAACTGCTCAAACACTTTCCATTGTACATAAGTCTATTTCACAGACATATCAAATCTGGTTATTTTTTGAATAGAAACAGCATTGCTTACTTTAAATCATAGTGCAATAAATACTTATAGCATTTATGCATAAAATTGTTACTAGTGACAATAAAAGATGAAAAGAATACTGAAGTCTCCTGTCTCCAACAAACATGTAACAAAATTTAAATTCCATCTTATTCAAAATCATTTACCTCTTACTATTGTGCAGAAGCATACCGTCCATCAGTTCAGAATACAGATAACTTCTTAAGCTGAATAAAAAATTACTCTGTTTCTTTTGACTGAATGCTAATTTTCAGGGTTCTTTTTTTAACAGAAGAAATCTATGGCTATTTTATTTGGATCACTACGAAGAAGTAGTTTATTAACTGATAGTCTTATAAAATAAAATTAAAATACAGGCTGTAATTTCAGGGTAAAAGATGTAAAAGAAAATAGAATGAGGAAATAAGGTACATATTTGGTAAATACAAAGAAAGAACATTCAAATAAATAATCACCTTTAAATTATATCCTGATCTATTCAATATTATGGTTTCTCAGTTTAACTGCTCTATCTATAAACTTAGTAGTTCTGCTCACAATATATATCTTAGATTGAGGTCCCAGTAGGCTGTTATTTCAAGTAGGAATATTAAATATCTAATTCTAAAAGGGGCATAAGAGTTATAGTCACACAGTAACTTTGATGGCTGGCGCACAAGCATGTACCTGTCCTCTAATGATATGGCAGGTGATGGAAGCATTCATAGAATCCAACAACCCAAATCTTGCTCTAGAATATTGTGTCCCTCACTGCTCTAGAATATTGTGTCCCTCTCTGACATGTATTTTTTAGTTTGGAAAATGGGGTACTGTTTTTAGCCAGTCAATTTAAAGATGTAGAAGAGCAGGCTGAGCTGGAAGGCAGAGTTAAACATGTCATCAGTTGGAATCATTGTGTTGCTGCAAGAGAACCAACTCCAGCCACATGAATTCCATTGAGCTTTATCTAGCACCAATTTAGCTTGTTACAGTTAATGGAGTAGATTCTTGTGCATAAGTCACACTAATAAACTCTTCTGTGCTTTGAACTCAACAAATTATTTTGTTATTTGATTATTTGCACCTAATGTAAAATCTATTTTTTGTCAAAAACTCCATGTGTATTTGGGCACTGATATCTCAGACACTCTGTTTAAAAATTTCCTCTGCCTGGGAGGAGTTGAGAATAAATACTGAGTGGAAAACCCATGCTATATAAGATAACTTTGGTAAGTTGGCTTACTCAGGAGATGGGCTGCGCCATAATTATCTGTTCAATTACATTTATTTTAAGTAATCTATCAGTGTTCATGGACTCCAGAAGATGGTAGAGGACAGGAAGGCCTGGAGGAATGTTGTCCATAGGGTCGCGATGGGTCGGACACGACTTCGCAGCTAACAACAACAAAAATCAGTGTTCATTGAATGAATCACTATAGTAAACTTCATTGAACTAATTAAGTGGTAATGTTTAGATATTAAATTTAGAGTCAATATCTGAAACATATATGATTATGTATTAATCTCTATCATGCCTGCAAACAACCCTAAGAGAACAAAATGAACTTTATTTTAATTAAACTTAAAAGGTGCAATTAATCAGTATACTGTGGATTTTTACTTTCTCAGCTTTTAAATTTCTCCTGCAGGTCTTCAACAAGAAAAAATGTAAAAGCATATAATTCCTTTCTTTAAATTTATTTCCAATAGCCAGTACAGTCCTTTCTGGTTGCAAGATGATATTTTATATAGCAAGCACTGCAAAATTAAATGCCATTTCCATTAAATTGGAACTATGAAGACAAAACTATACCAGCTCTGTAACAGATTAACACACAGGATTCCAAATAATAAACAATAGTAACTACTAAACATTACATACATAATCAATTTCATAAAAGGACTAGTGGAATTTCTGTGCATGCTTGCATACGTAACAGAAATATTCATATCAAAATAATTTCATCTACTAGCCAAGAATTTGTGAATGTGATTGAGATAAAAGAATGTATTGAAATAAATCTCTCTCTGTGTGTGTGTCTGTCTTTGAGTGTGTGTGGTTTTGGGTGTGTAGTTACCTAAATAGGTATCAGATTTCACTTTCTTCTTTTATCTTACTTCCTTTCCTTTTCCACTCCAAATGTCAATGCTATAACAATGGATGTTCCTGCTCTGACAACTGATGGAAACTGCAGCCATTTTTGCTTCGAATATGCTTTTTTGCATCATCTTACACCATTTTGTTGCCCATCTCTGGACTCGCTCAATCTTACCAGTACCTTTTGTTAAGTGAGGTCTCCAGAAATGGACACAGTGTTCCAAATGGGTCTGACTAAAGCCCTATGTAGTGGGATTAGGAACTCCTTTTTCCTGCTGGTGATCCCTCTACTGAGGCATCCCAAAATTTTGTTTGCCTTCACAGCTGCCTGGACACACTGTTTATTCACTTTGCAATATAGGTAGTCCCCATGTTCAAAATGTCTGTGGTTAAATGAGACATTTGTTAAGTGAGTTTTGCCCCATTTTACAACCTTGCTAGCCTTAGTTGTTAAGTGAGTCCAGCTGTTAAGTGAATCTGGCTTCCCCATTGATTTTGCTAATCACAAAAAGTGATCACATGATTTTGGGAAACAGCAACAGTCATAAATATGAGCCAGTTGCCAAGCATCTGAATTTTGATCACGGGAATGCTGCAAAGGTCATAACTGTGAAAAATGGTCATAAGTCACATTTTTCAGTGCCACTGTAATTTTGAACAGTCACTAAACAAACTGTTGTAAGTCGAGGACCACCTGTAATCTGCTATGAGCACACCTAAATCCTTTTTTCTTCTGCTGTTTTGTTCCTCTTCTGAAATGTCACAATCTATTATTTTAATTATTTTCATTAGTGATGACTATTTTTTTTTAAAAAATATATGTCTCACTTTCAGGGAAAATATAAATTATTGATTAGCCAAAAGCAGTTCTCTAGCCACTTACATGCAATCCTATGCAAGTTTATTCAAAAAGACGTCTCAGTGAGCCTAAGAAATAGGAGACTGAACATTTAGAGCAGTGATGGTGAACCTTTTAGAGACCGAATGCCCAAACTGCAACCCAAAACCAACTTATGTATCATCGGGTGCCGAGTGGGCATGGCCCTTTGGGTGGGTGTGGCCAATTGGGTGGGTGTGGCCCATTGGGTGGGTGTGGCTGTAGTGGTAATGGCAGGCTGGGTGAGACTAAAAAGTTCAATCAATCAATTCCAATTTTGCGAGAACTTTTTTTTCCCGCGAGAAGTTGAAATTGATTGATTGATTGAACCTTTTTTTTTGTACACGGTGGTGGAGGCCTAAAGTGAAAAGGTTTTATAAAGCCCAGCTGAAGGCGTAGGACTAGGACTAGGTGATGGCGCACGTGCCCACACAGAGGGCTCTGCGTGTCACCTGTGGCACCCATGCCATAGGTTTGCCACCACGGATTTAAAGTGTGTAGGATTGCAGCCTGGGTCAACAGACTGCTATTTACTCAGTAGCATGGTTATTGCAATAGCTTCTAACCACCACCCAAAAGTAAAGGAAGGACAAAGAAATGTGATCATTCAGTCCTTAAATGTATATTGCCTTGAATACTTTCTGGAGACATATAACAAGAAATACTGGGACAAGCAGCTTATAGGTTTTGATGACAAAATGTATTGACCACTAGGGAGTATTTTGAAAAATATATCTTATCAAACAAGATAGAGTATTACAGTTGAATGAACGTTGTGTGGAAATGCTAATGATAAAATTGGTCTATTATTTGCAAGGAAGAACTACTGAAATTGTTTTCTGTCTAATATGAGCTAAAATTCCTGTATGCCTTACAGCCCATAGTCATGTTCTTTCAGTTTGCTTTATGGCACAATAACAAAAATATATATGTATGATGAGGTATGCCAGAGAAATGACATGTTTTACTGATTTGAGGCATTGTATTATAGCTTATATGACTGCACTCTTTTTTTGCCTTTCCAATTTGTTCTATTAAAGATTATTAGGGAAGAAAAATATCACAAGGCAAACCAAGGCAAAAGAAACAGATATTATTTTCAAAGATTCAGCTATCTATAGAAAAACTTGCACATGTATTAGAGAACAAACAAAAGTGTACAATATCATCAAGCGAGTAAAAGAAAATGGAAAAGGACGTGGGCTGCTCATATAGCAAGAAGAATTGATGGCAGATGGACCAAGGCACTCATAGAGTAGATCCCACTTGATAAAAAGCATCCACGAAAGAGATCTAAAACAAGATGGATTGACAACATCAGCAAGTATTGTGGGCCCAATTGGCAAAAGAAAGCACAGGACAATGTTTGTTGGAAACATCCTGCAGTGGATAGACAATGGCTAAAATGATGATGATGATATTATTTTGCATCTGCTAATTCTACCAACAGGAACAGACCTATCATAAGCTATTTGTTTATTTATTCCATTTCTAGGGCTGCTCACTCATACAATTCTGTACTATTGTACTCAACTGGTATTGTCTCAGCAGGTTTCATCCAAATACTTTTTTTAATTACATATTGGCTAAATCCATAATTCACGTTTAAGCATGTTTCTTTTACATACTTTGTTGAATAAGCTGTAGCAGTCTTGTCCACAGACAACCCTAAGTTATGAATCATGATTATAAACATGTATACACATCAGGCTAAACCAAAACCAAACAAACTACAACAAAACTATTGTTTGTAATGACATATGAACCTATCTATATTACTTAACTAAGTCCTTTGTCTCACTTTTCTTCCTCATTGAAAAGACTGAAAGTTAATTAAAGATTATATAGGATACAGAAATAATAAACAAAAAGGCAGATTATTAACATTTCAGCTTTCACATCACCCTCTTTTCTACATAAGCTTTTCCTACCAGACTGATTATCATTTCATATAACCTATTCAATGCCACTAAATGATATACTGTAATTCATTTAGACTGGCATTTATTCCAGATGGTCAAAGACTATTCAAAATTATTTAGTTTTTGAATAAAGTATTCCAAACAAATATATCTCATTTTATGCATCTAGTCAAAACATGAAGCTATCTTATTAGATGAATATATTTTGCTCATTTTAAATTCTCAAACTTAGATTTTTATAGTGTCTAACAAAGACAAATGATGCTTCCTTTGCTGTAAATTCCATTACATGCATTTTAAATTTATACATAACACACACTCTGTGGCATTCTAGACATAATAAATCATAGTGAATTTTATACCTGAGGAATAAATTTGTAGTAAGATGTGGACACGAAGAAGTAGGCTCGAATAATTGGATATATATGTATGTATGTATGCATGTATGTATGTATCTATATTATTATTTTTTTGAAGTTCCCACATCATCTATTTCATTTTGGTTTTAAGGTACTGTTCCAAAAGTTGAAATATCCCTGACTAACCTTTTTTCTCTCTATTGCACACATCTTTTGATGCTAAGAATTAGTTTTAGTACCATTATTAGACAGGAATAGAACATTTGTATTACAGGCACTTCTTCCTAGAAAAGGCCCAAGGCATTTGTAATTGGTTTATTATACTTAGATTTGTATAATGGAACCATAGTTTTGCAATTAGATTTTGAAGCACGTGGTTTACTTTTCATGACAGCATGCAAGTTATAAAAATACAGGAAGAATGTGCATTAAAAATACATGGGGGTGACTTCCTGTTTGACATCGCAGCATGACGGGTACAGGAAGATGGGGTTCCAACTTCCACGTTCAATTTTGCCCTGCTGGGGACCCTAAAAAGGGTCGAAAGTCATCCTGAAGAGGCAACAAAGGAGGGAACCCTTTTGGGTCGCAGAGAGGCAATGGCCCTGCCGCTGGATCTGAGGAAGCCCTCCAAACTGGCAGGGAAAAGGCTGGCTACATTCATGTGGCCAGTCAGAACCTGCTGTCAACCAAAGATAAGCACTAACAAGCAATTTCTGAGCAATGTGGATGGAACTGGGTGAAACTTTATCCTCTTTTTATGTCCCTAATACAACTTTCCTGGAAAAAAGAATACCTAAAGCAAAGAATCTTCCCTGATGAGAGAGGGAAGGGGCATTTTTGCCCCACTCCCTTAGGAAAAGAAAAGTGATGAATTAATTGTTTGGGGGGAAAATAGAGAAAACTACAACATTAATTTGGAACTAATACAGTTCTATAGCTTGGAAATTTGGGGACTAAAATACCTTTGAGACTTTTTTTAGAAAAAATATTTGAAAGTTTGCAAAATAAGCTTGGATTTGGAAACATGGAAGATGGTGGCAATGACATCTAGTGGAGAATTATGGCACTACAATTTATTATGCTTAAGGGAAACTTGGCTTGAAGGCCAGACTCAGATAAGACTCTTTGTTGTTCCTGAACAGTCACTTTTGCAGACTGCAGTTGGGGAAAGGGAAAAACAAAAGCTCTTGGGCTGTTTATCTGGGTTGGGGACCCTATTTGACTATAAAGACTACATACTCAGCCTTAAATTGTAAAAAAAAAGAAATCATCATTTGAGGATAAAGAAGAAAAGCTGATTGAATGGATGATGAAGCTGTTAGGAGAAATGTTGAATATTGACAAACAGGAAATGAAAAGCAAAAATGAAGAAGGATGGAGGCTGTTTAATGAATATAAATGGGTTGAGCGTTCTTCCAAAAACACTTCAACCAAATTCTTTTCCTCATTCCAAACAATATATACAAAAACAGAGGAAGAACTACTTGATAATTTAAATGTACTGACTTGGAAAGTTATTTGGCAAAAGAAGAAAGCTAGAGTAAGGCTGAAGAAAATAGAGGTTCTGACCTATTAGATGGGATATTATACTACTAAACAGATGTTTGAATATGGCTAAGAAAATAGATAACTATTAGAAATAAAAGTATTATCGTAATTAGAAGGATAGGATTTGTAACTAGAATATTATACTTTATTATGAGATGGAAAATATGAAAATTCTAAAAGGGTTTGAATAAGGGAAGCTTTTGGTTACCCAAATATAATTTATTAAGAGAAAATTATAAGTGTTGGAGATATTTTGAACATTGAAGAGAAATTAATTTTTTTAAAAGCGGGAAAAACAGAATATTGATTGAACAACTGGATTTTAAGTGCAAATGCAATTGAGATATATTTTGGCTAGAAAAGATATTATAAATTGATACTATTGATATTATGTATAATACCAGATGTCTGTATTTAACTGTATATGTATTAACAGTAATAAGAATTGTATTTGCCCAGTATGCAAAAATGCATACTACGGGAAGAAGAGAGGACCAAGGAATCACTGGAGGGTGTAGTATTGGAACTAGTTAATATGTACCACTGAATTACTAATAGTTAATATATACCACTGAATTACAAATAGACCCAGACAACATGTTGCTTATTAAGTACTTATGATTGTAAAATTAGAAAATTAATGTTTATAAAAAATACATGGGGCGATGTTAGGTTTTATTATAATCTTACTTTTATGATAATCAGCGCATTTGGAATTTTGAAAGGTTTTTAATGGGCATGCTCACAAAAGAGCTATCATAATAGGTATGTCCATTCACAAAGAATAAATCTACTCAAAAGCAAACTAATGGAATTGCTCATGTGTTTTAACTCCTTGGCTTACTTTTCTTTCTTTTTTTTTCTAGATACTGTATAAAATATATCAATGGACATACATGAACCTTCACCACCATCATTTCTACTTCCTAAGAATGCTTGTGGAAAATGTACAATGCCCCAAAGCAATCTTAGAAGTACAGATTATTGCTGAGGCTGATACTTTGCTTTGCAGTTTTCCATTTCATTTTTTTTTAATTACAAGAATCAAAATGGATAACGAAAGAATCAGGTGAGAATTGAGTCAAACAGACAGAATGATGAAAAAATCAGTACCTCAGACTGGAAATCCAGACACTGAAAAATCATCAGCTACAAAGAACTGAAAATCACTGCTATGCAAGTTACAGATTTTTCTGCAGTTTTTACTTCTTTTCCATTCCTTAATGCCAGGCGATCATTCTAATTCTGACCAAACTTTTAGTTTATCTTGAAAACAAGTGGAAAAAGACCCTCTCTTTCCATTTCATGGAAAAATAAGGATTACATGCAAACTGCATCTCTTTTCCAGTCTGGAAGACTCAAAACATCAATTAGAAAGGCAGTATGGCATTATTGTGTCTTATGCCATAAAAAGCAATAGTGACAAGTCACTACCAATAACAGGAAATAGGCGTTTGTTGTTCTCTTCTAAACATCTGCTGCACAAAACATAATTTGCTCAGTTATTCACACTATACATCCTATGATTCAATTAAGCATTATTCTCAATGCAAATGCATTCTGTTTTAAAAGTCTGTTATTCCAAATAGATTATTCTAAACATTCCAAATTATTTCCAGAAGCTCCAGTTATCTTCAAGATTCTGAACTGCTCAATAAATATGGAATTGGTTACACATTATCAGAAAATAATTAATTATAGCATTTTTCAAACTATTAAAGCATTTAACTCCCCACCCCCCACAAAACATATGCTGTTTTACTTAATTTTGATCCAACTTAAACATAAAAATGCTTATATGCCTGTAAGTCAGATTAGCACACCATATGGTTTAATTACTCCATTAGGTACAATGCTATAACGTTAATAGCAATAATGTTGCGAAGCCATCAGAATGAATGGCTCCATTGCAATATTTGACTGTGGATATTTATTTCATACCCAATGACTGTGAGGTCAGAGCAATCATTTTCTGCTTGGGTTGCATTACTGCTACTAGTTAGCAGATGTTGTCACTCAAAAGTCACTATGTACCATACTAGATGTTAAGATAAAAATCAGTAGAGCAAGGGAACTTCAGTCTGCTAACTTAATTTTGCCTTTAAAAGGTCTCATTTTTTCCTAAATTCTTTAATAATTTTTGTTTATTAATATTTCCAAAATATTTAGACCAGTCTAGTAATGTTATACAAAAGAATAGAATAATGATATACAATAGATTGTTATCTCTGTATGTATACATATTTCCATATGGATTGACACAGAAGTATGTCCTTGGACAGGATCTCTTTGTCCAATTTCATCATTATAAATTGCCAAGAATCTTGGGATTGCTATCAGTAATAAATCTAAAAAAATAAAGGAAATGCACATAATGAAAGAAAGGAAAAGCATAAAGGAAAATAAAGGAATACACACAATTTCAAGGTATGATAAATCTGACCAAGAAAATGGCAAGGGCTGCTCCAGATCAACACTTAACACTTAAGTTAAAGGGATAAAATGAAATGAAATAAGATTTCAAGATTTTGTTGTGATTCAGTGTCAGCCTGTGCTCACAGCAGCTGAGTCCGATGAATCTGAGGAGGAGGAGGAGGGGTTTGGAGAGCCTTTGGTGTCGGAGGGAGGTTCTGATGCACTGCAGGACTCTCAGCCTGGCCCCTCCAGTCATGTTCCTCATGAGGCCCAGCTGTGTGAGCACGAGGTGTCAGACTTAGATGAGTCACAGCTGAATCTGTTCAGAGACGCTAGAAGCAGAAGGCAATCCAGCAGAGCAGAGCAGAGAAAATCAATGAGGCTACTCAGTGAGAGGAGGAGAAGGCAGTGAGAAGCCACGCCTTGGGACTGATAATAAAATGGGAAAGTGTGGGCAGGGCTGGTTGCTGAAGGCAACTGTTTGAAGACATTCTGAGAGAGTCCTGGTCTGTTCTTGTTACTTCTAACTCTTGTTTGATATTTTGATTCATTTATTCTATTGCTTTTTTGTTTGAACTGTAAATAAATTTGGGTTGGGTTTTTCCAGCCTATTGACTGTAAAAAGGAAAAAGGGGTTGTCCCTGATACACAAACAGGGCCGGTCGTAGGCTGGAACAAAACAGTTTGCCTTCAGCCTTGCACCCCTTACTATCATGGAACAGGTACGTGCTGTGAATGTCCAGCTCTCCCAGCAGCTCACTTTGTTGGCAGCTCAGGTGGCTCAATTACAGACACAGGTCCCTGCTGCTGCTGCACCACCACCACCACCCAGGAGAAAATGCCACGTTGCAATGCCGGACAAATTTGATGGCAATCCGGATATGTTTTCTGCTTTTTTGAGACAATGCCATTTGTATATCAGTGTGAGAGCAACTGATTTCCCCACTGACTGGGATAAGGTGGGGTTTGTGTTAAGCCTTCTCTCTGCTGATGCAGCTCGTTGGGGCACATCCCTGCTAGCCCACCCTAGTCCATTGTTGGACAACTTTGTGGGGTTTTGTAATAATATGCATCTAAAGTATGAGGACCCCATAAAGACGCAGACTGCTACCTGACACCTGATACTCGGATCCGGGAGGCACAGCAGCAGGATGTGTGTGGGGCTCAGCGGAAGGAGGAGGTGGGGCCAGATTCTCCATGGACAGTTACGGATGGACTCTTATTTTATCATGACTGGCTCTATGTTCCGGGAGGGCCACTCAGGGGACTCATCCTCAGTCAGTGTCACGATAACCCGGCAGCGGGGCATTTTGGCCTGTTCAAGACCCTGAACTTGGTCTCCCGTACCTTCTGGTGGCCCCGGGTCTGACACGATGTCCAGGCCTATGTATCCCATGTAGGCAGGCCAAGTCAGCAACAGGGGCC
This sequence comes from Vipera berus, assembly GCF_964194415.1. Lineage (NCBI taxonomy): Eukaryota > Metazoa > Chordata > Lepidosauria > Squamata > Viperidae > Vipera > Vipera berus. The sequence goes on along the minus strand of NC_138208.1, from coordinate 16,619,162 downwards.
CCGCCCAGATTACTGCAGCCCTTGCTGACACCCAAAAGACCATGGGGGGCTGTGTCCATGGACTTTCTGATGGATTTACCCCCATCTTCTGGTTTCACGACGGTGTTCGTGGTGGACATGCTGACCAAGATGGCGCATTTCATCCCATGTCATGGTTTACCGTCAGCCCGCATCACTTGTCGTATGTTCATCCAGCAGGTATTTCGGCTGCACGGCCTCCCTGATAGGGTCGTGTCCGATAGAGGGGCCCAGTTTACAGCCCGTTTCTGGCAGGGATTGATGCAGGCGTTGGATGTCAAGATCTGCCTCTTGTCCGCGCATCATCCCCAAACTGACGAGGGGACCGAGGTCATCAGAATTCTGGAGCAATATCTGCGCTGCTATGTCAATCAGCAACAAAACAATTGGGTGGACTATCTGGCCATAGCTGAGTTTGCATTCAACAACTCACAGCACACCTCCACACAGATGACACTGTTCTTGGCCAATGTGGGATATCACCCCCGGTTTTCCCCCCTTTCCCCATTAGACTCACCAGAGCCAGCAGCGAACGACTACATGGCAGTTACAGGTGATCCATCAATTGGTGTGGTGACAGTTAGAGAAGGCCAAGGCCGATTACAAAAAATTTGCTGATCTGTCGAGGCAGGATATGCCTTCACTATCAGTGGGAGATCGGGTCTGGATGTTCACCAGGAACCTACCATCAACCTGGCCAGCCAAGAAGTTAGACTACCGATATTTAGGACCATTCCCAATCAAGGCTGTCATCAATCCGGTTGCCTATCACTTAACTCTGCCATGTTCCCTGCGTGTACATCCAGTCTTCCATTGGTCTCTGTTGGTCCCTGAGCAACCAGTGTGTCCACTCCACTGAGCAGAACCTCCCCCACCAGAACATCGTGATGAAGACAGTGCCCCCGAGTACGAGGTCACCAGCATTCAGGACTCCTGTTGGCTGAAAGGTCGCTTCCAGTACCTGATCAAATGGAAAGGCTACGGACCAGAGGAGTTCACCTGGGAGGATGCGACCACCATTCAAGCTCCTGCTTTGGTGTCTGCCTTCCATGAACAATTCCCATCCCGACTGCATCCAGATTGGCAGACCCGGGGGAAGGGTCCTGCAGTGCGGGATAGTGTTGTGATTCAGTGTCAGCCTGTGCTCACAGCAGCTGAGTCCGATGAATCTGAGGAGGAGGAGGGGTTTGGAGAGCCTTTGATGTTGGAGGGAGGTTCTGATGCACTGCAGGACTCTCAGCCTGGCCCCTCCAGTCATGTTCCTCATGAGACCCAGCTGTGTGTGCACGAGGTGTCAGACTTAGATGAGTCACAGCTGAATCTGTTCAGAGACGCTAGAAGCAGAAGGCAATCCAGCAGAGCAGAGCAGAGAAGAGAAAATCAATGAGGCAACTCAGTGAGAGGAGAAGGTAGTGAGAAGCCACGCCTTGGGACTGATAATAAAAGGGGAAGGTGTGGGTGGGGCTGGTTGCTGAAAGCAACCGTTTGAAGACATTCTGAGAGATTCCTGGTCTGTTCTTGTTACTTCTGTTTAACTCTTGTTCGATAATTTGATTCATTTATTGTATTGCTTTTTTGTTTGAACTGTAAATAAATTTGGGTTGGGTTTTTCCAGCCTATTGACTGTAAAAAGGAAAAAGGGGTTGTCCCTGATACACAAACAGGGCCAGTCATAGGCTGGAACAGAACAGATTTACTAAATAAATATATTAATATAAGTACAATCATTAGGCCTATATGCATGCCTAATGCAATGGGAGTTTTATCTGTTTGCAGTACTGACAATTATTTATATGGCTATTTGCATTTCCATCTTTTTCACTTACATCTACATTCACGTCATCTATGTTCCCATGTGTGCCATCATTTCAAAACAAAATGACACTTTTATACCAAGAAAATATAGTGTCTCTCTCTCCAGTTTTACAAGTAACTATAGGTGTTCTTAGATTTGTAACAGACATGATCAATGACGCAAAATTAAGAGAAATATATTTACTGTTGTGCAGCATGTGACATTGGACAACATCTGAAATAAAGAATGCCTTTCTCTTAAGATTTCCTTAGCATGAAGCCCACTGAGGCTTAAGCAATTAACTAAGACCAGTAATTTCATCATTTACATTTTAGTAGTGAATTAACATAAAAAGTGAATGAGAAAAAGAGGAAAATGATCCATTTGATAGAAATAAAAAGTAATTCTATCCTTAAGCTAATTATCAAATCTATATAAAACCATATTGTTCTCTCATATATTTTAAGTACCTCATGGTCACTCAGCTAATATGGTATGGATTTGTGCTTTTGCCCCCAATTATTGCTTTCATTTGTTATCTATGCTATTTGACTTAAAATGTTTCTCCATTGTAATCTTTGTATCATCAGTCAATATAACAAGAGTCTTGTAGCACTAACACATTTTTGTTTGGTAAAAAAAAAATGTAGTTGGTCAGCCAGTATAAATCCATCTAGTGGTCTATTTTACCTTCCCAAGAAGTAGGCTGTTGTCTACTTTGTCAAATGCTTAGTGAAATCTAAGTAAACTATACCTACAATATTTCCCTGATCCACTAATTCAGTCACTTTGCAAAGAATGCAATAATGTCTGTCTGGCATGATCTGTTTATCACAAACCCCTGCTGGGATCTAGTAATAGCTTTGCTTGTTTCTAGGTATTCTCAGATCTGTGACTTAGTGTACGTCACTCAACAACTCATGGTGATTCACTTAATGACTGGAGTAGAAATGAATTGCCTGTTGCTTTCATGTGTTGTTTTATTTAGTGCCTGCCTTACTTAGTGATAGAATTACCACAGCTTTTTTTATAGAATACCATTTAATGATTCAGTAATTTATTTTCCTCTCCATCTGTCCTTTAGTACAGGTATATGCACCAACGTTTCCAGTGTTCGTAGGCATCCAACCTTTCTGTCTCTTCTCCCACAGCTTAACATTGTTCAAAGGGTATTTCACCCATACTTGGTGATTTTCTGACACTTGTCTTTTAAGGGAGTCAGGTTTCAAATATACTCTTTACAAGTGTTTCTATCATTCTGAAATCCCATTCGGAAAAGACGTTAGTAGGGTCTTGTCTTTTTTTTAGTTTAATGTATCTTAATTCTATTGCTTTTATGTACTCTTACTTTAGCTGTAAAATTTCTGGTGATTTCCCTCATTTTCTCAAAAATGTCCCTTCATTTGCCTTTTCTAGTTATTTTCCTCTATTTCTGAATTTTCTTCATTCTAATACATTTCGTTGTAATTTCTTGCTTGATGTTGAAAATCTGGTTCAATTGTCATATATCCCTCATATAGTTGTCCAAAGCTATTATTCTCCATTTTTCCAATTTGTTCCAAAAAATACTTGGATCTTTTCCTATTTGGAAATTTGGATATATCTTTATTCAGGCTTTTTTTGTCACAGAACACTCAGAACGGAGTTCCAGCATCTTTTTTGGATGGAACCTTGTAGGGTAGGCAAGGCGGGTTGTATGACATGTGTGAGTTCCGGCACCTTTTTCTTTTACAAAAAAAGCACTCTTTATTCCATTAAATTTTCAGTGTCTCTTACATCTTCCTACACCTATGAGGCTCTCTTTTGTATATCATTAAGCATAATGAATCTGTTCTTTATGTTGAACACATATTCTGAGGTCAATTCTTGCTGGTATATTCATTCTCTTTAGTTTAGCATGCGTGTTTGATTCTAATTATTTATCAAGTCTTCCACAATATCAATGTGCAAGTGTCTAGCCTGACAAAATAGTATTCCTCCATCTTCTTTTTTTAAATCATGTATTTTTAAAAAATTCTGATGCTATCTGTGAAGTGATATCCATGTCTATGAATGTTTGAAGCAGTTGTTGACAAGTTACGTGTTCTTAGATATTAGATCTTGAAATACTGCCTTCTATTTACATTCTAAGTACAGCAATTAATATGTTGTGATGTTCTATTATATGCCTACCAAATAACAATCACTTTTTGGAAAACTTTCAAAATAAGTTGTCACAGAAAAAAAAATACAGAGTGAAGTGCATCCATATTTTTCTTATATCTGTATCAGTCCTCTCACTAATTATACTACCAACAAATTTTAAAATAAGTTAAATAATCAGGCTGTTGTTTAGTTTTAACTACATCAATTACTGTATGTGTGTTCTGTCAGAGATAATAGTTATTAAGTATACTGTCAACCTAGCAAAGAGAAAGAGAAGAAAGGAGTAAGTTAAAGTATCAAAGGAAGGATTTACAAATCTTAGAACATCAGTTTCCATGGAAGCAAAAATTATTGTTTAATGAACTAAACTATCAGTCTTAAGTGTTTGCTTTATTATAAATGGAGTGGATATGATTAATTCATATGTGTCATTCATACACACACAGCATTAAATGCCATCTGGTATGACTGCTTAGCTTCTCATCTCACCCTTAAATAAGAGGGGAAAAAATACTATGTTGTCTATATAATTTCCTCTTCAGTGTCTTTAGTTACTTATGGGTCTCATAACTGACATATTTTTTTCCAAAAAAGGGAAGATACGTCTCTTAAAAAACACATCTTTATTTTATTTTTTTTGTAAATAAATAATCATACTATTTTTCCTCCAAGACCCTAACAAGGATTTATGAATTTACACTGCGTACAACTGGACCAAGAAGACTCACAAAAGAGTAAAGAAATGGGGAAAGATCTTCTGCTCCCTACATCAAATTCTTCATCCTGAGCAGTAAGATTTTTCCCCCTTACATTCCAAAATGTACAGTAAACCGGTCACTTGAAATATGCATTGCTCTGAAGGAAATGGTAAGCTTACTCAATCTTCTCACCTAGAAGTCCACTACCCACTGGTAGAATATAGAATACTGAATGACAACCATGAATCAGTATATTCTCACTAACTATATGTAATTTCATGCCAGTATGATTGCATGGATGGGCATATATCAAAGATGGAGAATGTATCAGAATCAGAGGAGGCAAAAAGTTTGCTCATCAGATTCAACTCAGACAGCCTATAGAAAATAATACCTTCCAAAAAGGCAGAAGATGAAGCAAGAAAATACATTATGCACAACAACAGATGGATTTTCAGAACAATAGTCACCTTGTGAAATGGGTTATGTACTGGATTCAGATGGAAGTCAGGAAATTGAGAAAAGTGCTGAAATGCGACTGACCAAACCTTGAAGGAAAGAGTAAAAATGCCTACAAAATATAGATTTTTAGAGCCAATACACAGAACAAGGACCAGGGCTTTTTTTGTCATAGAACGCTCAGAACGGAGTTCCGACACCTTTTTTGGATGGAACCTTGTAGGGTAGGCAAGGCGGGTTGTATGACACGTGTGAGTTCCGGCACCTTTTTCTTTTACAAAAAAAGCACTGACAAGGACCATGCATAGTGGCCATCTGGCATCAATTCTTCTGGAACTCAAACCTAGCCTGATTTAGGGTTAGATTGAATATGCCTTGGTATGTGACTATGTCATCAAGTACAGCTTTTAGTTCAGAAAATGAGCATCAATAGGTATATCTCTGCATGTAAATTTGTTTACTAAATAAATTTGTTTCCACATGTCTGAAACTTGAATTAAAAAAAAAAGCACAGGAGGTTCATGGAGACCCTCAGGATGACAACTCCATCTTACTAAGCCTGAAGTAAATAAAATTGATGTCATCAGCCCACTGCCTACTTAATCAGCATAATTCACTTTTACATATTAAAATGTCGTATATGCCACTTTCTTCTCAACTTTTTTTCTTATGAAATAAATCTTTTTTATTATTATTCATTAATTCCACTGTGTACATACATGAGGTAACCTGTTTGCAGATCAGTAGTGGCTCAGTGGGTTAGGACGCTGAGCTTGTCGATCAGAAGGTCGGCAGTTTGGTGGGTCAAATCCCAAGTGCCGCGAAGCAGAGTGAGCGCCTGTTACTCGTCCCAGCTTCTGCCAACCTAGCAGTTCAAAAGCACGTAAAAATGCAAGTAGAAAAATAGGGACCACTACGGTGGGAAGGTAACAGCGTTCCGTGCGCCTTTGGCATCTAGTCATGCCGGCCACATGACCACGGAGACGTCCTTGGACAAGCGCTGGCTCTTCGGCTTTGAAACGGAGATGAGCACTGGCCCCTAGAGTCAGAAATGACTAGCACGCATGTGCGGGGGAACCTTTACCTTAGTTTCACATAACATTTACAAGCCGTCAAGAGCTACATTGAGGTAAGATGGCGGGGTCTATAAATTTTAAAGCAAACAAACGTACAACATTTTCTGCATTGCTGTTAAGGATGCAAGAATTTATTTTATTTATTTATAAAATTTATTTGCTACACATTTTGCCACGAAGAGACTTTGAGTGGAAGTCTTAGAGTGGGAGAATACATTGGTGGACACAATCGTTTTTAATTTTAAAAGCCATTTTGAGGCGGCTTTTTACTGTTCTAGTTAGGAAACAGGCAACAACACCTAAACATTTCTTGGCCAATTAGTAAAGCTAAGCTGGGCCAGACTCTGTTAATGCTTGGATAAGGAACCATAAGGAAATCTCAGGGATATTGATATCTGTCTGTAAAATTAAAAAAAGAAAAGAAAAAGAAAAGAGAAACACCCCATCCTTCTATACGTTGTCAAGAAAACCTCATGGATCTGTGCTCAGAATCACCAGAAGTCATGCTTGACTTACAGGAAGCTTTCTCTTTTTTTTATATAGTACTTTACACTTAATCCATCTGCCCTTTGCTATGTTGATTTTAAATTGCAGGCTATCCTGTGAAATTCATTCTTGGTATTAAAATAAATGAGTCTGGGGATTATAGTTTCTCTGGGCCTTTTCTTCATTCACTGGAAGAATGTGACAGTTGTAAGATATAGTGTGATCATCTGCACAAACATGTGTTAAATACTAGTTAAAGAGGAAACTAGCGAGTTTTTCTGTTAGTCGATAAAGGCTAAGTTCCTTATTATTTCAGGTGGAAAGTTGGGTGTTTTTTTTACATGAACATTCTCTATTTGTTTTGAGTTCGTTGCAAAAAAGACCATCAGACTTGATTTGGTCCAAGCTTTTCTGTCTTTTCCTTTCTAAGTCATTTCTTTATTACCATATTTTTGCTAAAACATATTACTAAAACATTTTTATCTTGTCAGGTTAATAGCAATGATTATTTTAAGTTACTAAATCAAAACTTATGTAGATCGTAAATAAGAATGAAGGCACTGAAGTTTTAGCTATATTGGATAGACAGTCTCAACACTATTGTCCTCTGGGATCCCTTATAGATTAATGTAGTATATATTTCTCTCTCTTGCTTTAAAAGAATTACCTTTGCCCTTCCTGTAGCCTTCCTCATTATCCACATGCCATAAATAGTGTTTTCTTTCCTTATTTTTCCATGAAAAATAAGGCCTACTTTTGAGCAGGCATGTATAATGTTGCAGTTTTATTTATTCATTCATCAGTCGTAAGAAATTTTTATGCTTTTTCATCAAGCAAATCTGTTTAGCAGAAGTTAACATTTCCTAGAACCAAAAACATCACTTTCAAATACCACTTACAAAGCTCCTTGTAACTTGAAATGTTGCTTCTTTTAAGTCTGCAAAATAGGCTGAGAAATGTAAAGGATCAATTAGACACACAGCTATTTGAAGCCACTATCCATTTCACACTTACAAGGAAATAAGCTAATTGAACTCAGTGTGGATTATTTTTCAGTAAACAGGACTACTGGCAAAAATCATCCAATGAGCGAGCTCTCCCCTGTTATTTCTGACCAACTTTATTCAGTCATTTGCACTATAACTCATAGAAGTGCAGGGGGGACATAATTTTTTGCAAAAGAGCTGAAGTACGTTCAAAAGATTCTACAAGGGTTTTTCTAGTTCTTCCCACTATCATAGAAGAAAGGCTGCAAACATTCAGATGATCACTTGATGACAGTGAATAGAAGCAGGAAACCATAATCCTTGTTCACATCAACTTAGAATTTTGCAACTAAAATATGATAACTCTATCACATAGCTCCCCTGGCAAATCTATTTTTCTATTTTGCTCTTTGTAACAGGATTTTAAAAGTTCCATAAGGAGATTGGCAGTTAATTTATTCTAAATGCTATTATCCAACAAGATGCAATAGTTAGATAAGATCTTGCACTTAGGCATAAAAAACCAAATGCACAGATATAGAATAGGTGGTACCTGGCTCAACAGTAGTACCTGTGAGAAGGATCTAGGAGTCCTAGTAAACCACCACTTAAGTATTAGCCAGCAATGTGCTGCAGCTGCCAAAAAAATAAACAAATGCAATCCTAGGCTGCATCAATAGTGGGATAGCATCTGGATGGCAAGCGATAGTACAGCTCTATACTGCACTAGTGAGGCCACACATGAAATATTATGTTCCATTCTGATTGCCAAAATGCCCCCCCCCAAAAAAAAATGCCCCCCCCAAAAAAAAGATGCTTGGAAAAATAGAAAGTGTGCCGAAAAGAGCAAGAGACTAAACTGTAGGACAAATGGTTAAGGGAACTAGGTATGCCTGGCAAACAGAGAGAAGGATTAGGGGTGACATGATAGCTGTTTCCTGGTTGAGTTATTCTTCAAAGCACTTGAAGGCAGGACAAGAAGCAACTTGGATCTAAGGAGAAATTTCCTGACAGTGAGAACAATTAATCAATGGATAAGCTGGAGCTGTTGGTGGTCTATCATGGCAAATCTTTAAGAAAAGTTTGGGCATTCATTTGTCACAAATGGTATAGGAGGGGGTTGGACTAGAAAACCTCCAAGGTTCCTTTCAGCTCTAGTAGTAAATACTACTGGACTCAGTAGGATTTACTTTTGAGCAATCAAAGAAAGATCGATGAAACATCTCTTTTCTACTATACAAACAGGATTCCAAATGACCTTTCACCAGAAAATAAAATGATTGTTACAGCAGCAAAAGAAGACTTTGAACCTGATCCTTGGAATAGCAAAAATAAGCTCATGAGAAAGAAATTTGTTCTACATTTATATGGCAGTAAGAGGAAAATCAATCTATTCATTTGAAAAAACCAATTCTTTCCCTGGTTTGTGCACATGTGCTTTGAAAATAATATGGGGATAGAAAAAAACCCACCTTGGCTAACACACAAATGTGGAAGAGATTAATTCTGTCTCATAAAACAGCTTCTATTGGGATTAGAAACATTGTTTTTAAATACCCATTTTGGTACACTATGGTATTAAGTGTCAAATTGTTGGGGAGAATGTCTGTGATAAAATGATTTTGTCTAGAATGATGTTTTTGTTCCACACTACACTGCTTTTTACAACTGATACCTCATTTAAACAGTGGCAAAAATATATTTTAGATTGTATGGTGAGGGGGAAAAACAGGAGTTAAATATAAGATGCTAAAAGATGCAAAGGAAAGAGAAGTAGGTATATTTGATTTAAAATTATATTTTGCAGCTTGCTAATTAGTCTGTATAAAAGAGTGGGTGTTGCTGAGAAATAAAAGACATTTAGAGTTAAAAGACCTGAGACCTAATATTTGGGTAGTATGGATATTTGTGGTATAATAAAGTCAAGGTTAATGTATGTTTTAAAAATCACTTTTTAGACATGCCGTATTGAGAATATGGAATAAATGAATGTTTTCAGGTTGTGCCTAAAAACATTGCAGCTTTCAGTACAAAAAGCATTTTACACACAAGAAATAATAGACAAACACAAATGGTCCAAATACATGAAATATTAGAATTATCTTAAGGGAAATTTAAATACTAGTAATACTCTTATAAGTTTGTTTGATTGCTTGTAATCTTCAGTTGGGCTGAATCCAGGGCTTTTTTTCTCATAGAACACTCAGAACGGTGTTCCGGCACCTTTTTTTTTTTTTGCAAAAAAAAAAAAAGCTGCCTCTATTGGCTTTGGAAAGCCTATTGCAGTCTTGGCTCTTTTTTATGACTCATGGACTTCAAATCCCAGAAATCCTGAGACAGCCACGCTGAGGGGAAAGAGAGAGGTTTCCAAGCTGAGCCATGCTGGCTCAGGAATTCTGGGAGTTGAAGTCCTTGAGTCATAAAAGAGCCAGGTTTGCCTACCCTGCACTAGACGACATTAAAATTATTTACAAGGTTACTTCTTTAGGAACTAAACTTTTAGAATCTAAAACAGCTAATTCAAAAAAGCCAACAGAAAAGAACCTCACATTTTTCATCTGCTTCTGTCTTTTGGAAGGTAAAATTAGATAACAAAATAATCCTATTTCCTATGTTACCATCTCTTCAATGAAATCAATAAATCAATAAGGAAAGAAATGAGAAACATTTTTTTCAATGTAATATGTCTAATTTAGCTGATGCTAGAAAAAAATAGTATCTTTTGTAAATACTCGAAAACTATTCTGAATCTATAAACATCTATTACAACTAAACTACTTTAAATTAAACAAATCTTAAGAATGAAATATTCTTAATTTGGACTTTACTTTTACTGTTTGGACTGTTGTGTGTTTTGAAAAATAGATTATTTAGAATCTAGTTATGTTGCACTTCAGTCTTTAAATAATTAACCTAGTATATACATAACAATATATGATGTTTTCCCTGGTGAGCTTAACATCAATAACAACATTTATTAAAAAGGCTAAAATAATTTCTGGTGGTATTATCTGTACATTAAAATTTTGTTTATTCACAATCTTTCACTTTTCACATTCTGGGCAAGCAGTAGTCATGTATCCTAGCAAAAAATGTTACATATGTGCATAAGCATGGTCAGTAGCATATGCCTTTTTAAAAATATCAAATATGCAAAGAAACAAAAATAAGTCCAAAATATCTGTATTACATCCAGAAATGCCAACTTTGCAACCAATATTTCTCATCCATAACTATGGCACCCTAAGGATACCTGCATACATGCAAATGCTTCTCTGGGATCAGTAAGGCAGCAGGGATTGCTTTTTCCTTCCAGTAACATATACCTAAAACCAGTTTATTGCATTTGGCAATTGTACTAAAAAAAATCTCATTGTCAACCAATATAATTCATTTAATTTGAAATCAAGTGAAAAATTGACTTACATTGTTTTATTAAAACAAATTAATGGCAATTCTTTTATAAGAAGTTGCCTCAAACAAAATGAGTTTGACATGCCTGCTCTAGATAGCTGAATGCTCCAAAATAAATTCTAGACCAGGCCTGTACATGCAGCCTACCAAGCACCCTTGGACAGAGCACAGACTTTTTAAAAATAATAATAATAAAATCACCACCACTGCCCTGAAAGTCATGTTGCCTAGTGCCTCCATAGCTTACCATGACCACGAGCTCCAACACTGTAGATGCTCCTCTAGTCACCAAATCATTGATTAGCCCACCAGCATTCTTTTGCAGACCACAAAGATTTTTAATTTATCAGTGTGAGCCTTTCCCTTCTACAAGTTGCACAGATCTCTTCTAGATTTTCCTCTTGCCTTTCCGAGTTAATTCCTTGGTCTGTCATTGAGCAAGAATTGACTTTGTAGGGAAGCATATTATCATTTGATGTATATTTAACATAGGTTCTACCTTTATTTACCAATTATATAATATTTGTATGCAATCCACATGCGAGGTTTGGGCCAACTTACAATAGAAAAAAAATATATTTTTAAAATCAGAAGATTAAAACATAAAAGCAGGGCTTTTTTTCTCATAGAACACTCAGAATGGTGTTCCGGCACCTTTTTTTGTACACACACAAAAAAGCTTTTGCACAAGCTATGCTACTCCCTCTATTGGCTTTCGAAAGCCTATTGGCTTTAAAAAACCAATAGGAATTGCTGCTGAGCACACCAAAAGACCTGGCCGGCAAACATTGCACCGGCAAGTTGTCTGCAGTGAAGGCGAGTTGGCAGGAACTTTGCATCCCTCCCTGCTGCCCAACTACACCATCTCAACTAGCTAAGAGAGGACAAGGAGTGGGAGGTGGATTCTGTGGAGTCCATGTGCACTCCTTCCTTGTGCTCACCCGTGACAGCCAGGCTGGTGACCTACCCGGTGCTGGACCTGCGCCTCCATCGCCTTGCCCTGCACGCCTAAGTGGCTGCCCTGCATTGTCTGGCCCGCACCGCCTCCGCCACATGCCCCGCGCAGCCCCACCATATAGAGCGGGCCCTGCTGCTCCCACAGCACCAGCCGTGCCGGCTCTGGCCCCGAGGGAAAGCCTGCCACCAACACCCCTTGCACCCATGACTGCAGCAGCGCCGCCCCCCGCCCCCCGCAAGATGAGAGTTCTGGCACCTTTTTCTTTTAGAACAAAAGCTGTGGCTGAATCAATATATCTCAAGTAGGCCAATTTACAGATAAGTTAACTTACAGAATGTGCCCAAAATTCTGGACCCATGCTCTTATGGGATTGAAATTTTGCGAAGTTGTGGACACTTTAATGCTGCTACACTGTCACAGTCAGTCACAGTCACACATTCATCATTTCCAACATTGCCTGCCAACTTCATACAAGGAAAGTCAATGGGAAAGCCATCAGGAAGCTAGAAGGCACTCTGCCTTCCACTGTTGTTGTTTTTTGCCTATCCCTGGTCATGCTGATACTCTGTTTAGGTAAGGAAACAATGATCTCTGAATTAATGATCCAACAGGTCACAGGTTGTCTAGTACAAAGTAAAATCAAGAGAACATCTGATGGCAGAGGGACATGGTCAATGTTTTTCCTATTTACAGTTATTAAAAAGATTCAAAATAGATAAAAGAATTTATGGTACTGAATTTTCTGAATTGTAAAAGAAATACTGTACAAATGATTGCAAATTTCTTGAAATTTGAAGCAGATTGAACAATGGGAAAAATATGTGGTTGAAAGGATTGCAAATTATACTATGTTATAATATTAAACATCATTTATAAAATGGTATATGATAAATTATCTAGAATGTATACATGTTCTTCAAATCTATATTGGAAACGTGGACAAGTTATTTTATCATGCTTAGTGTCCATGCAAAAAACCCCTAGATTTTGAGGTTTTTTGCACTGATTTTGCACAAATTTAAAGGATTTGTAAGATTAATATGCAATTGAAACCAAACTTTTCCTCTTGAGAATGATAATGAATAGCTGGAAAAAAGTCATAACTGTTTTTTTTTACATAACCATGGTGAGTATATTGTAGACACAATGATGGAAAAATTTGGCAATAGCTACCGCAAAGGAATGTTGATAGAACTTGATCAACAACCAAATTGACCTGTTCGGTTAGAAAAAAAACAATATCTGCATTATTTCTGACAGGTAACCCGCTATAGATTTTTGCATAAAACAGAAAAAAATATCACACAATGTATGGTTTTGAGTAGACATATTATAGAAAGAGGCAAATCATGATGTAATTTTAGAGAAAGAAGCAATCCCACCAGGCTCAAGGTTGACTCAGCCTTCCATCCTTACGAGGTAGGTAAAATGAGGACCCAGATTGTTGGGGGCAATAAGCTGACTTTGTAATAATGCCACTTGGGGGGGCCTGAAAGCCCTAATAAGCAGGCATATACATAGAATGAAGGCTATTGCTAAGCACATTGATTTGTGCTTAGATTGTAAGCCGCCCTGAGTCTTCGGAGAAGGGCGGGATATAAATGGGATTAAAAAAAAATTACAATTGTACTTATAACTACTGTAAAGAAGATTGGAAGCCATTTATATATATATATATAATTAATATAATATAATATAATATAATATAATATAATATAATATAATATAATAATATAATATATAATATATAATATAAAATAATAATAATATAATAATATAACCACACACCCACACACCCACAAACACCCATGGTTTTAATATACTTTTAATATACTGACTTTTATTTTTCTTCTTTTTTGCCTGAGCTTTCTGTTTTATTTCTCTTTTAAGCAATGATACCATGGCACCAAGATATAGCACTTCTGGTTCTCTCTGCTACCATCTTGTGGTTATCCCAATTAATCTATCATAGACCCAATAAACTTAGTTTCCACCCAAGCCCTAACAAAGCTTAGTGGTTTTTTTGTTTTGTTTTGTTTCAAGCAGCCAATGTCAGCTTGGTACTGCCATCTGCTATGAACTCTGATGGTAAACAGTAGGGATGTGCAAATATTCAAAAAATATTTTGCTTTGATCAAAGTTCGACTGAAGCCTGATGTGAAGCTGTTTCACAAAGCAAGATGGCTACATGGCTTCTAAGATCAAAGCAAAATATCTGCAGTGTTACACTTTGTTCTGGTTCACAAAGGCTATGAACGCTGCATTGTATCTCCTACAGACTGCTCACCAATTGCTTTGGTAACAGTGTGGAGGACACACAAGTATGCAAACTATGTCAGAAACCTATCTTCATTTTTTCCCCACATGCCTTTACCAAACCCGAAGGCAGTGTCAAGTAAGAGAAAGGAGGAAGCTTCAACGCATGAGACCGTTTCTCTGAAATAATCCAAATTGCTTCCTTGCTTCACAAAAAGAATCAAGCTTAAATCTTGTTGAAACAATCTAGATTTCCTTGCAGAGTCATCATAAATAAATGCATTATATATTCATAAATAAATACATTGTATATAGAATATGTTTTCTCTTTTGAAATACCTTAGGAATCTGGAATATATTTATTTATTTGTTAGTTCTATATCTTGACTTTCCTTCAGTTGCTCAAGGCAGTTTATACTGTAGAACATTCTCTCATTTATTTTGTTTCTCACAAACATCACTACGTAAGGTTAGCTGGGATAAGAGGGAATGACTAGCCCCAAGTGATCTAGTTCAGAGGTCCCCAACCTTTTGGGCACCAGGGACCGGTTATGTGGAGAGAGGATTTTCCGCAGACCAGAGGGTGCATGGTTTTGTGTGCTGCCTGCGTCTCGCGGATGGGGCTTTGTTTGTGCAGACCAGCTGCTGGCATGCCGTGGCCCGTACTGGTCCACAGATTGGGGTTGGGGACCCATGATCTAGTTGATTTCTGTGGTGAGGGTAGACTTGAAAGTTAATTATCCAATGCTAGTCTAACATCATTGCAACCACCTCATTTCATTTTTATTTAAAACATACATTTTTTAAAAAAAAAATAGGAAATAAAATTTTAAAAGGCTAAGTTAACCAGCACATTAATTAACACAATTTCCTTAGAAGGTTTGCACTCACTTAACCTTGCACTCAAGCAAAGAATCAAGTCTTCAAGGTCTATTTAGAGAACAGATAGTACAGGGTTATTCAAGCCTCTGGAGAATACTATTCTAGAAGGCAGGTACCATGATACAACCAGCACCTTGCCAAGGTTATGGTAAGCGATTCAATTGATATACAGTGGATGTATTGTGGTGCACGCATAATTTCACACATTGAATTCTCAGTTAAGTGCAGCTTCTAATGTAAAGCACTTTGCACTAGGCCATAAGTATGGTGACTAAAGTACTGTATTTTCCGCCGTATAAGACGACTTTTTAACCCATGAAAATCTTCTCAAAAGTCAGGGGTCGTCTTATACGCCCAGTCGTCTTATACGCCGGAAAATACGGTATGAATGAAGATTCTTTGTCTAGGAAAGACTAAAATTGGTGTATGAGTCCAGGTAAAGATCATACAGGCCACAGCCACCATCTTCCCTTTGAAGAGGAGCTGAGAGTCAGGGGGAATTCCAAAGTGATGGACTGCAACCCCATCCAGAACTAAATGAGAAAACGTCATAGTGGAAGTCCCAGGAATACACAGCCCCCTTTTTTCTCAGGAATGAGTTTAAATCTATTCTTCCTCATCCAGAGTCCAACAGCCTTCAGTCACTGGAACAGGACCAAAGGAACTGACACGTTTTTACACCTATAAAACAGAATAGTGAGAATAGAAAATCATTGCTTTGTTTCTGAATATGACACACTGATTACACCCATAATGGAATAAGAAGAAAGAAAGCTACACTAACTATTCTGTTGCTGTTAAGATCATGAAATTCTTGAAAGCAAAAAGAGTGTAAAAATAATTCTTTTGCAAGCATTTCCATTTCACAAGGCCTAACTTATAAATGCAGACATTCTAAAGAGATATTTCACAAGCAATTTTAGTCTTTCAAATCATAAAAACTATATCGCTAACCAATTTCTATGATAGCTTTCTGGAAAAATTAATTTATTAAATGACTATATACAGATAAATTACAGAATGATATTCAATATCTAAATTTGTTTATAAAGCTGGTATTATTTCATAAAATGAAAATGGAAGCTAAAGAGAACAAATAATAAGTTGAAAGAAAAATTTTCAAGTTCAAGTATTTATTTACGGTAGATCAATACGTAGTTGTGAGCTCATCTGAAAAGGAAGATAACAAAACTTTTTTTAAAAAATATACAGCTCATTTATATAAAATAACCATTTCAATTAGAAATGATTAGACTCAAAAAGTCCAATCCATTCTTATGCTCTAAACTGCATTATCAATGAAATGCAAACAACAGCGAAAAAGCATCTTGACTTTAACCTGACATCTTAAGCTAAGTGTGTAAAGTCGCATAACTGCGGGAATGTTTTACAAGGATTAATCCTTCCCATCAGAGTCTCTCACCTAAGCAAAGATAAGTACCTTTTTGTGTTATGTGAAAAGAGTTTCACTAGACTAAAGTTCATGTGCTTTACTTATGCACATATTTGTTTAGAAGACAGATGTTAATGAACCTCTCATGGAACTTAAATGTTCCAAAAAACACTTGCCCGTCCCTTTTAAGTGAGCTGAATTCTTGAGATAGTTGGCAATGGAGACTCTTGGTGAGCATCTGTCAGCTATATTGCAATATACGAGGGTTTTTAAAATAAAAATAAAATCAATTGAATTCCTCTCCAAAACCAATCTGAGTACAATCTGCTTATTAAAATTTGAAATGCACTCAAGGTTAATTTTAAAAAAGGAAGAGGACACCTGCAAGAAGTAATCTCCTTGTTTTCTCTATTAGTTATTGTTGTTTTAATAAAGAATTTATCTCTGAACTAACTTAGCAGTTATATTTTTACAAATTATCTTAATACAGTATATCCGTAACTATTTCACTTACATTCTCAATTTATTTAGAAGTTCACTTACAGTTCCTTAAATAAGCAAGTTTAATTTGAGGTTAATAATACAGAAATTGATCTTTGAGTATGATTTACTTGAATAAGTTTAGCATTAAAATGATCTTTAGAGGTATAGGAAAAAAAACAACAACCTCATTACATCAGTCATTATAGGCAAGATGCTGAGATTGCAGGCTGGAAAAAAAGCCAGTAATGTTATTCCTGGAATCACTTTTTATAGGATGTTTTTGTGCTTGTAAATACAGAATATTTAACCCAATAATTCATAGAATCATAGAGCTGGAAGGGACTTTGGAATAATTCTAGTTGAAGTTCCTGCCAAGGCAGGAGTCCTTATACCATCCCAGAGAAATGATTGTCCAATCTTTTCTTGAAAACGTCTAGCAGTAAAGTATCCACAACTCCAGGAGGCAACCTGTTGCATTGGTTCTCTGCTATCACTTTCAGGAAATTTCTTCTTGGCTCCAGGTAGGATTTCTCTCTAACAAGCTGCCAATCATTCTTCTTATCCAGTCCTGATACTTTGGAGAATCCCACATCTCTGTGACTGCCTTTCAAGTACACAAAGATAAGTTATGACGTCATCCATATCCTTTCTTAGATAGGCTAGCCGAGGGGTCTGCAACCTCGACAACTTTAAGACTTGTGGACTTCAGCACCCAGAATTCCTCAGCATAGCTGGCTCAGGAATTCTAGGAGCTGAAGTCCACAAGTCTTAGGTTGCGGACCCCTGGGCTAGACATACCAAGTTGCCCTAACCTAACCATTCATCATATGATTTAGTCTCCAGACCCATTATCATCTTTGCTGCTCTTCTCTGCATTCTTTCTAGGATCTCAGCATCTTTTTTTGTATTCTGATGACCAGAGCCTGATGCAGTGGTTTCACTTGTACAGTATAGAGCATATAATCACTTCATGTGATCTTGATGCTATCCTTGTGTTGATGCAGCCTAGAACTGGCTATCTTAGCAGCAGCAGCAGCATACTGCTGGGTTATACTTAAGTGGTGGTCTGCTAGGACTCGTAGATCCCTCTGTTATTATTATTGACCTATGTACTGCCTATTCTATTCCTGTACATTTTGTTTTTCCTGCCTAAGTGCAGGACCTTACTTTTCCCACCACTGAACTGCATCTTATTGGATAGGGCCTATATCACTAATTGTCAAGATCCGTCTGCATCTTGGGTCTAACTTCCAACCTATTAGCAATTCCCCTCAGCTTTGTGTTGCCTGCAGAGTGCTCACCTTCTATCACCTCATCTATGTCACTTATGAAGCTATTGAAGAGCACTGGGCCTGAGACAGAACCTTGAGGTACCATATCGTATGCTTCTCTCCATGTAGATGGAAGTCCCATTGGGAGCTGCATGATTTACATGATTTAATACTGTTTAGTTAATAAATTAGGCCATGATTTACATGATGCTTACTACCAGGAAGTGTTGTAAACTACTATGAGTCACAACATTTGGCAGCATAAAAATCTGATAAATAACTTACATTGCTAATAGTTATGTGTCTATGTAAATATAAATTTCATTGAACGTAACAGGCTTACATCCTGAAATTTGGTTCTGGAATGGCAGCGTTAAATACTTTTAGTTATTTTGATGTCATTAGATTTAATGGTGAATTATATATCAAAATGAAAATCTGGTAAACGACAATGTCCATTGTATTGGAGGAAAAATCATGTTAGGATGCAAATCTTTCTAGAAATGTTAACCTCTGATCTAGAGAATTTTTATTTTATTAGCCGGAAAGCATAACAGTATTGTTTTTGCAATTCAATGGAAAAGCAAAATATTTGCATATATTCATAATACTTTTCCATATGCTACATTACAATGGATAAGTAGATATGCAATTTCTGTTGTATGAGTTTTTCTTCATATTTATCCTTGGATAGTAGATTACATACTGCTATATAATCTGCTATTTTTTTCAGATTTCAGCATTAGTTTGACTGATACGTGTTTTTTGTTAAGATCCCTATTTTCAAAATAATGTTTTTAATTAAAATGTATTCTTTAAAAACATAGAAAGAAAATGTCAAAAACATGTATGCTTCATAATGCCATTCTGTTCTGTTACAGTATTATAAACTGATCACTATATTTTTAATTATGTACAATAAGTCATATTCAAAATAGATTGAAAATGAAAACTGTATCTAAAAAGTAATATACACAACAATGTTGTAATTGTGCAAAGGGACATAATGATACATAAATTTTATTAAAGGATAATGATGGTAATTTTTCAGAAGGAAACATTTATATTTTATATTGTATCTGGCTACATGCTGTGTCAATAATGAAGAGTTAAGTTTAGTCCCTTCCTCATTATTTCCATTAGCAAAATGAACTGTTGCAGAAATATAATCAAGTATATTTCTACAAACTTCCTTCTGATATTGGTTGTATTCTGGATGTAAACATAATCCAAAGATTTCTCTAGTTGGAATAAACTGAAATGAATCTTAGGAGGTACATTTTTGCTTCTTCTCCAGTGAGGACATCAGGCCATTAGAAACATTCCCTTCTATTTTTACATTAATTGCACTTTAGCAATCTCTAAATCATGACTCAAACCATTCTGAAACAAGCCAGGTTTGTAGCCAATAAAAAAAGAAATTTGTCTGATTCAAATAAACTATAATCAAAATTATCTGCATTTTGTAGGATCTGCATGAAATGGCATGGTATAGATAAAAAAATACAAATGAAAGCTTCTGAACTCTTCATTATAGCTGTGCAATAGGGAAAGATGAGAAAGGAGACACTAGCCTGGGATTTAACTAGGCTCATTCTTATTCTGATGCATTACAGTTCATCCAAAAGTCCAATGGTAACTATTATTTCAGCAGCAATGTTTTTATTCCTGGAGCAACAATTACATTAAACCTGTCTTTAAAATGGAGTGCTTGTAGCTGTTAAGCAGCATTTTTTAAAATGAAAAGACAATATAATATGCAAAACATGAGAGAAATCTACATCATTTTTCATCCTTATTTATTTGTTTAAAAGATTTATATATCTGCAAAGTTGCAATTCTGGGTAGCATATGTCAAGTAAAATCTGGAAAAATAATAATAAATGAAAGTAAAAAATAAAAAATAAAGAAGTAGAATCCGTAATCAACATATAGTAATAACATTCTGCTAAGGTTAAACATACACTCTATCTCCCGGAAAACGGCTCTCTATTGTCCTGCCCTAACAATAGGGGGAAAGGCCCATTTTTAAAAGCTTTCTGGAAATCTAGCAGGGCCATTTTTGTGGGGGGAGGTGAGGTAAGATTGTTCTAAAGAGCAGATGCTTATACAGTCTGAGATAGATGACAGGTTTAAAATTTGTACTATAACATTCTCTTATATACTGTATTAAGCTACTATTTTAATATGACTCTTAATGCAAGATAATTTCCATAGCACAAAATAAATTATAAATATAAATTATAAATTCTAACAGAGAATTGTCTTCAGCATTTACCCACCTTCCTCAGTGGGTAAATAGTGAAGATCTACAGGCTGTTTTAATTTTGATAAATTAATTTATTGGTACTAAAACCAATATCTAGAATTCTGAAAATTGACTCTTGTACAACGAATAAGTTGTGAAAATAGGTTAGTTTTTACTAATTGGATAGAGGTTTTTTTTAACTGTTTTTAACTGTTCAGATGGATATAAGTATCTTATCCGACAACTGTACTGCGAATACAGTGTCATTCAATGTGCTATATAATTTACACACGGCACATATTCCTAAAATATTATTCAATTAAACTAACATCATTCTTTCGAAACATTAGATTTTTAGTATAGGAACAAAAGTGTCATCCAGAAATTATCATTTAGGTAAGCATCAGGAATCTAACATAAGATTAATATTATTTATACCATTCTTTGATTTGTTTGCCAACATTTAATTCACTGCACAATTAATATCTCTCCTTTAGTTTCAAAGTTCCACATTAACCACTTACTCCAATTTGGAAAGTTATTCCATTCTGCTCTGGTAATTGCAATTTATTATCTGTTTTCTATATAGGATGGTAAAAGTCAATAAAAAGACACATATCCAGATAAATAATAAAAAGAGACTGAAGTAGCAAAGGGCAGAATATAAACATACATTTTAAAACAATGATAAATTAAGGTATGCTTGCACAATGTTCTAAGCTAAAATGGCTATTTTTACATTTCCAAATTCAAAGCAAAACATCCCATGTTCTCCAAATTCAGGACAAGACGTGATGTTATTCGTCATGTTCTGATGTTTTCTGTCCCACAATTGGCTTTTCTCCTCTTCAAGTGATAGATGTTTGTGAGGCACTAGCTACTAATGGAAACTCTTGCAGAACTGGCTGGAACAGATCAAAAAGAAACACCAATATGTAATAGTAGCTAACTTTTACTATTTCCTTGGAGAAATTAAGCGAAGATGATGCTACAAGACTAGGGCAAAAGAGACTAGCTTCAGATGAACACCAATTCATCGATTATATCAAGTATATTCATAACTTTTTTCAATAATTCCAAAGCACACATCTTTCATGGAAAGAGATGCAAATTAATTTTTGTTCATCCTATAAAGATGGTCACCCTGGTTTTTACAATGATACACTCCAGTTGGAAATTTAGTCCTCATGGATTATAACATAATCTTTCCTGTTGTCTGTATTTTGTGTTCATGCATGCTACCAATGCAAAACTGTGCTTTGGCAATTGATCGAGGGCTGCTTTTTTGCAGGCAAGTTAACAACAGTGTAATGAACATAGGCAGAAGTCAATCCTCAAGTCAATAGCTAAAACAGTATATTATTCCTATTAAATCATTTGTGGACTGTTTGCAAAATTTAATTCATTGTTGGCATTAGTTTTATGGCCTGTTTGTGCTTCTATATAAAAGCACTCCTATTTTTTGCTTTCATTGTATGTTATGGGATTTTTTAAAAAGTCTTGGCTGACTTTGCTGGCTTTTGTGTAAATTGATCAGCAAATAAAACTCTAAATGGGATACCACGCAATAAACAAGGATGAGAACTAAAACAGGAGAACCCCTTGTTTTGAGTTCCCATTGGTCTTTTTGGCAAAACACTCCAAATATTTCAAGTCTTGTACCAGTAGCAAATGGAGCATCCAAAATATTTCAAAGTCCATTATTTTAAACATTAAAAGCATGATAATAAAACTTTCAGAATGGAATTCAGAAACAAACGTATGTTGCTGCTCCCATTTTTAGCATATACCTTTTAATGTTGCTTCGTGATAGAAAGATAACTAGTGTAGGTACAAATCAAAGTCATCTTCCCACTAAAAAAAACTTTCTCCCAAGACTCAATGTATTTCAAATAATAACAGTGTTGCAAGAAATACTCTTTTCTATAAAAATTAGTGAAATGAATTGGTAAAAAAACAGAATAGCATTCAGTCTATTAATGACTCTGAGTAGCATGGCTTTTGATTAAACAATTTCTGAAGGATAGTCCAGTACAAAATATACTGAACTAGGTTAGCCAAGCTAGTCTAGCTTGATGTTTTACAGCAGCCATACCAGGCAATTCTAGAGGCTTGATAGACTATAAATAATTTATTAGGATAAAATTCCAAGACAGTGTTTTATTTTATAACTTATATGGATTCAGTTTACAGTATTTCACCACAGTTATTCCTTTCTTACTTCAATCACCACTTTAAAAGAAGAACTTGGAATCTTTTTCCTCCCAAACAGCTGCCCCATAAAGCTTTATCGCTATAGCAACTAACCTAATTGGTTTCCTACAGGTATTTTCTGCAACCATTGGGTGGAGCTACTATCCCTAAGTATAAACCAAAGAGTTAAGGAAAGAAAATAATAATCTTTTCCTAATCCTTCATGTTACAAGAAACAAAGAAAATAAGCAATCTATTTTCTGATAATTAAAAAGCAAAAGCACCATGGAGTCAGAACTATATGTTAATAGAGAGCCTTTTTTGTGTTCTAAATTTGTTTATTGTCTCATAAAAACATTTCCCTCTATAAGAACATATTTTAATAGGGAAAGAAGGGGAAGGAAGAGAAACATCATGTCAAGTCATTCTGAAAATTACTTCAGACTTTAAAATATTCACTGATCCATTCTATTCAGTTATATTTTAAACCTGTCTTTGCTGTCAGTTTAGCTGAGTGTTTGGAATAAAGGTGTCATACCCATAGCACATAGCTGTATTTTAAAAAATGAACACAGGTATGTATGTAGAGGCATGGAAATGTTCATTATCTTTCCATTTCAATTACAAAAAAACCAG
The DNA here is from genome assembly GCF_964194415.1 of Vipera berus. NCBI lineage: Eukaryota > Metazoa > Chordata > Lepidosauria > Squamata > Viperidae > Vipera > Vipera berus. Next base: position 16,595,765 of record NC_138208.1, on the reverse strand, counting down.
TGTTGTTAACCAATGACTGATTTTCATTTAGTAATAAAAATGTTTGAAGTATCCTGTTTTAGATAATGGGATTCTATAGAAACTATATTAACATAAATTTTGTCCATATTTCATTCCTAGTATTCTTCTGAATTTAAAAGTCATTTACTACAAAGGTCTTTAAGCAGTGTGGCTGTCAGATTACATGTGAATTATGTCATCATATTCAAAGTTGCACATTCAGTTATTAAGATACTGAAATAATGAAAAGTAGTAAAGTGTTTTGACACTGCATATTTTAAGCTAGGGAATACTCTGCTCAGAGTTGTGCAGAATATATATTCATCATGTTTAGCAAAGATTAACCTAGGATCTGCAAAAAAGAATTTCGTTATAATTTAAAAATTCATTATTTAGAAATTATGAGATTGCATTTCGGGCTAATAGAGAGATAGGCAAGTAGACAAAAATATATGAAAACAAGAATTATAATACAGAAGGTTTTTTTTAAAAAAAACAGTGCTGTCCTTCCTAAATAAAAATGTTAAAATTATCAATACCGTAATATATTTTAAAGTTATTGAAAAGTATTGTCAGTTGACAAGAAATATTGTATCATTATGTTACACATATGGTGCCCTCACATGCAAGATTTATGACACAATGTAACAGTATTTGAACATATATTTTATTAAATACAAGAACTTGAAGACTAAAATGTTATCTAACCCAGAGTAGTGCATGAGATCTTCCATGCAGAATTTGATAATTAGAAGATTCTATATTACAGAAATATACACTAAACTTTAAACACAAACTCAGTATTAAGAATCCTATCCTTACCTTAAAAAGAAAATTCCATTGATGTAGCAATGCTCAGAAAGTTTTGTAATAATAATGCTTAGTAAACTGCTATTAATTTTAAAGAGATTTAAAATTCACTAACTATCAAACTTCAGTTATGATAAAGAAACTGCATTTCAAATCTATTTTGCTTCAATAAAAGTCAACATGAGATGCTTCTCCTCCATTGAGGAATGTGTATTATGGCTATCAATGATAAATTCTGTCAAATTCATGCTTGCTAAGAAGTATATTTCATTTTATTAAATCACATTTGTATTATACTTTAAAAACATGTTTTCCATACTCTGACAATAGTCAAAAGCTTCTAAACCAATTTTTTATTAATAATAAATAAATAAGTAATTTCTACAGTCTTGTAAACTCCATCTTATGGTACTTCATACTTCTGAATCTATCTCAGAAATTACTGATTATAAGCTATAACAAAACAGATGATAAATTTAACTAAGGATGCTTTGTGATACTGCAACACTTGCAATATAGGGTCAAGTTCTATCACTAAGGAACATCATCATAAAGCCTTAATGTATGAGAGGGTGAGACTGGGGCATAGAGAATAATAAAGACAGAAATATGCACCAATGATAGCATAATAGAAAATATAAGTAGTAACAAATAAATGTAGAACATCTGGGTTGCACTGGTGTTCACATACAGTATGTTGTTAGGTTTCCGAAAAGTGGTAGGAATGACAAATTATTTCCCAAACATTTGGAAGCAAGCATTGCTTTTGACGAAGTTTAATACAAAATGCTGCTTCTAACCTAGTTTAATACGAACACTTAGTGGCTCTTGGGAAACAGCCTGGCCTATAAAATTAAATGTGGTCCATTTAAGTCAAGAAAGAAAGAAAGTCAGATACAAAGAAATACGCGGATTTGTCATCTGCTGAATCTATACTTACTGCAGTAGGCAATTAAAAGGCCAACTAAGATCATGATTGCCCAGAAAGTTGAGGAGGCACTCGGCAGGACGTTGGCATCTTTCCTACTGCTTCGCTTAAGAGATGGAGCCATTGAAGCCATAAGTTCCCCCAAAGCCAAAAAAAAAAAAAGAGGTGGGGGGGAGTCCGATAAGTTTCACAAGCCAGGTCTCCCTCGACTTTCGACACACCTAATCCCAAATAGAAACATCTTTAGAGAAGGACCACAGAATCTGGCTGTCACCAATCATCCTGGGGTGTCCAGAGGGGTATCTTCAGCCCAGCCAAGCCAGAAGACATTTTGTTTCGGCGGGCGACGACCTCTAGAGCCGAGTTTTCCCTCCTCCCCTTCGAAGGTAGAGATTCATTGGCGACGACCTCGAACTTTCCCTTCTAAGAGCGGCGGGAAGGAGGCAGGCTGCCCCTCCGTGAACCCTTCAAGCAAACCCGGCGCGCCCAAGGGGGCGTTTGGTTTTTCCGCTCCTCGGGAAGATCCCAGACGGGGCGCGGCAGCAGAAGCCCAGGCGAGCAGCGGCCGGTGCCTGGTGGCGAACCCACCCACGAAGTCCCGAGCGAGGGGGCGCCCCGCGCGCGTCCGCGCGCACGCGCATCCACGCGCGCCCCAGCAAGCGGGCCGCCGGCCCGGCCACCCACCCGGGCGAGGGAGGGAAGGAAAGGTGGCTACCCGAAGGCGCAGAAGGATGGCCTCGAGGGAGGGCTCCAGTAGGGCACGGCAGGCAGGGGGGGCATCCCTGAGAGCGCGCGAGGGGACGGCGAGGGAGAGCCGGAGCCGCGGACCAGCTGCCGAAAGTCCCCGGAAAGGTTGGCCGCTTTCTTCCCCCCCGGACGACAAACTTCTCACGCCGCTCCCTCAGCGCTCGTAGCTTCGTCCGGAAAGAGCCTTGCCGGCGCGGCAGAGGTCGCCCCCTTTTGAGGGCAGAGGTTAGCCAAGCCCGCCCACTGGTGCCGCCTCGCTCTCCGCAGCCCCCGACGACGACGACGCCTTCGTTTCCCCTCGGGGCGGACAGGGCAGCGTCACCCAGCTTGGCCACCTTGGCCGGACGGGCTGGCCGCCGCCGCCGCCGCTGCTAGTCCTCAGCCGCTCGCTGCCTCGGGCTCCGTAGCCATCCGCAGTAGAAACCCCGCGCTTTCCCCGTCCGCAGAGCGGCGGCTTTTTTTCTTCTTCTTTTCTTTCTGGTCGGCAGTCCCGTCGGCGGAGCGCGCTCAGCTCCCACCCCTTTGCCGAGGGTGCGTTGGGGACTCCGGCCGAAGCCCCCCCACCACCACCACCATTAACGCCGCCCCCGGCCCGCCTCGCGCGCGCTCCTCAGCCAAGCTGACGCGCGGAGGGCAGGCGGGCGCGGGCGCGCGCGCTTTCCAGCCCGCAGGCGGCTTCGCAGCTCGGCACGCGGCTCTTGCCCGGCTCGTCGTCTCGCCCCTCCCTCCCCTGCTGCGGTCTTTCGTGGCGGGAGTGTGTGTGTGGGGGGGTGGTGGTGGTGGTGGAGTGAGGAGTCCGCCCATCCCATCCCGCAAAAGTGAGGGAGAAAGAGGCGCTCCTTCCGAAGACCCTGCTGGCCCTGCCCCCCTTCCTCGAAGGCAAAAACTCCAGGGGTGACATAAATCCCGCGATGGTAAATGAGGAAAAAGAAGAAGAAGAAAAAGGCGTTACCAGACAGCTTATGCTAAAGAGCTGCCGCTTTCCCCCCAGAGGACAGGTGTGAAGAGCGCCCTGTTTTTAACAAGCTTGTTTGCCGCTTTGCCACCCGCAGTGGTCGGCATCCTGAAGAGGCGATTACGAGTCACGAGTTGCGTTGCTAATTCTCTTCCCTGTCTCCTACCTTGGACTTTTAACAATCTTTGTTTTTTTCTTCCCACCTCCCATTTGCAGTGAAGGAACATTGCGGCCGTCTGATCTGCTTCTTCTGAGCAAAGCCACTTCCAGGCTGCGGCGCTAGGGGGCAGCAGACTGGAGGCAGCCGCCGTTACTTTGTCCATTTCCTGGGCATCGTGGAAAGGAAAGAAGAACTGTCCCAGGGTTGTTCATTTTACATCTGACCACCGTGATTAAGAAAGGAGATTTGATTCTGGAAGGAGCTGCTGCTTGACCTCATCCCTTGTCACCTATCTTCCCCCTGGGATGGCAGTGGGAATCTGACCAGCCACCCCAGATCTTCCCCATTCAATCCATTTGAGTAAGAAAGACTTCTGATCTTTCTTTTTTTCCCCCCTTTGCACTCCTGAGGGCTCCATTCAGCCCATTTCCAAAAAAACCAACCAAACTGACTATGCCCTGACATTTCAGAAGAACCCCCAAGTGTTGCAGTCATCAGCAAACTTCAGTTACTTAGACCTTGCTACTGAGAGAAAGAAGGAACAGTCGTTGCTTGGATGCTTTGAGGTGGAAAAGTTTGCTGCACTGTGTTTATAGTCCATTACTCCAAATCCCATAAGCAGTTAAAAGAATAACACCATATCACCTTCCACAATTAATTCAATATACTGCAGGGTGTGTATAAGGGCAGAAGCAAATACTCATAATTTCTTGGTACTACCATTTATTCGGTCTTCTCTGCTATGGTGTCCATAAGAATTAAAGATATTAAACAATATAGTACTTTATTTTGTAGCTTGCATGCCCGTATACACTATTTAAGGAGCAGATAAGATGTTATCTAAAAAAAAAGATTGCTAACCTAAATCATGATCGTTGTTGCTGTTAGTTGCGAAGTCGTGTCCGACCCATCGCGACCCCATGGACAACGTTCCTCCAGGAGGTCCTTTTTGTACTGTCCATGTGGTTTTCATGGCAAAGATACTGGAGTGGGTTGCCACTTCCTTCTCCAGTGGATCACGTTTTGTCAGAACTCTGCTATGACCTTTCCGTCTTGGGTGGCCCTGCACGACAGAGCTCATAGCGTTGTCGAATTACACAAGCCCCTTCACCACGCAGTAATCCATGAAGAGGAAATCATCATTAGGGAACAGCTAAGATTAAGAATACAGTTCTTTGCAGATTTGCTGGGTTCAAGCCCATCTCAGTGAACTTAGTGAAACTTCTAACACACGTGCATAGGGCTGTATTCTGCATCATCTGTAGAGGAAATATTAATCTAGGGAATTAAGGGTTAATATCTGTATTTTAGTCATAATCCATTGTGTTCAGTGATAGGCACATCATGACCTTAATGTGCTTGCCTTTTATTAAGGACATTAGCTGTTCCAGATTTTCTAACTCTGAAGAGTCGCTCTATGTCTGTACTATTGATTTAATAAGATTACTTCTAGCCATGGTCTAATAAATGTGCAAAAGGGCAATGGATTTTGTTCCAAGTTTGACTTTCCATTCTTGTTGATAAACTTTTTTCTTTTTTTTGTATTTTATAGGTCAGATGAAATAATCTTAACAGAGAAGGGAAAAGAAGCAACAGTTCCATGTTCTGTTACTTGGAAAAGAAGATCTGCAACAAGAAAGAATTAACATAATATCATGGCAGTTCTAATCCAGTCAAATTTATCTCTCAGCCTAGATGCTTAGAAGTAAGATCTACAAAGTTCATACATTTTATTTTAACTCATACCGTCCTTCGGGAGAAGGGCAGCATACAAATAAAATTAATAATAATAATAATAATAATAATAATAATAATAATAATAATAATAATAATAATAATAATAATAATAATAATATATGTACCCTAGTGCTAGGGTCAGTTTGGCCATTTAGAATTGTCCCTCTTTTGTTCTTATGCTTTGGTGCCATGCTCATTAGAATGAGTAGTTTGTATATAGTATTTTGCAAAATATTTGAAGTTAAAAAGACTTTAATTTGGGCATAAAAACCTGTCAGTCATATCAGCAGTATATTGCTACTGTTGCAGTCATTCTAAACATATTCTGAAATCTCTCTTCTTACTGTGGCCACACTCCATAAATGAATATTAGTTTTATATTTTTCATCAATTAACATAGATATGTAAATTATGTGAATAATCCAAGATTTGGGTAACAAAGCACTTGAATTGCTTGTATATTTGTTTTCACTAATATTCACAGAAGTAACCTCCATGAACTTTGACTAATTAGAAGCTTGGCATAATCGATGTTTGCTTATTATATTTTAACAGTTTAAAAAGGCTTCCTTTCACAAAAGACAGAAAGAATTTGCCAAACCAAAATAGGTTTAAAATATTAAAAAATGTAATTCCACTGAGCTAAAATAAAACAAAATTCAGCAACATTGGTGAAAAAATAATAATTACAGTAAACCACAAAGCTTGGTGTACTCAGAAGTTTTTAAGCATATACAATTAATGTTAAGCTCCGTTCAATTCTATTGCAGTGGTTAAATATGAAAATTGACTTTTAACCTTACTGGTCATGATTTAATCCTCTATAGTACAGGAAATAAGAACCATCTGAAAAAACCAGCCTAATTTATTTTTACTGGAGCAAATCAAGATCTCTTTATGGGTTTATGATAATAGACAATAGATTATTATAAGTAGTTTTTAGAAGGTTGAAAATTAAATGGCTGCCTTACCGGAGGGTATTTGCATGGGACATTGTTGGGCCAAAAATCATAGGAATTTGGGTTTGGGTGCCGGCTATTCTATGCTGTGTGTGCATCTAGTAAATATTTTTTTGTGCTTTGATTTAAGCTTACCATAAAAAGCAAGTTAGTTCTGGGTAAATGGAGACTGTCTTCATAGAAAAGAAATTGATAAAACCAAAGGGATGAAAGCTGGCAGGAAAATTGTATTCAAGAAATTTCGATTTTCTATATTTTACTCAACCAGAGAAAATTATAGAAATAGAGTTCCATTAATACAACAGTAGGTGTTCAAATAGGTTACTGAATATTAAGAATTCCTCTTCCCAGGCAATCTGTGCATGTTTTTGGAACAGTCTATGTTGGATACTTTCTTATAGATATTTGATTAATGGATTGAAATCATCTTCATCTTAACGAAATAAGGGTCCAACAAGTATGGAGTGAAATCTCATTTTAAAATAATAAATGCATTGTCTGAAACAGATATTTTTAAAGCTCTTTAGAGAATGAAACTACAGTGCAATGTGTGTGTGTGTGTGTGTGTGTGTGTATACATACATACATACATACATACATAATTAAATTCTTTACTCATAATCTCACTAATTAATGTTTCCCGTACTTATGCACAATTGCTCTCAAATTTCACAATGGAGAAAAACGTATGTTGAAAAGCACCTATCTTGTCTCCCTTAACAGTGAAGTATTAACTAGGATTATTATCTAGTTATGTATGATAAGAATAATTTCTGCTTTTCACATCTTCATTTAATGAACACTTGGGCTTTAAAAGAAATCTAGTAAGTAAATACATTTCTGTATCTTAAAGATTTCACATAAATATTATGAAAGAAAAAAGAAAGAAAGAAAGAAAGAAAGAAAGAAAGAAAGAAAGAAAGAAAGAAAGAAAGAAAGGGAAGAAAGGAAAGAGAAAGAAAGAAAGAAAGAAAGAAAGAAAGAAAGAAAGAAAGAAAGAAAGAAAGAAAGAAAGAAAGAAAGAAAGAAAGAAAGAAAGAAAGGCCAGCATGCATGCAGGCAGCCAGACAGATAACATGAATTGGATGTTTCTCTCAGAAGGAAGTAATTGTTCAGCACAATGTATAATTTCATTTACAACCAACATATGCTTGACATTGTTATCATTTTCTTCAACTTTCATATGATTTTTTTTGTAAATTAAATAAACTGCTGAATCATACTATCATTCCAGGCTGTTGATTCTTATTTGTCCTTTACTCTCATCCTGCTCTATTTGCCATCTATTTGCAATGGGAGAAAATTCCTTATTATATTTACCCAGATTAATATTATGTTATAGTCAAAGAATTAAAATTCCTCCCCAAGATGGCTACTGAACCGCAGAGAGAGTTTTCTCTTCTGCTGACAATATTCTGGTTTTCCTGCCAAAGCTGGTTCTTTGGCAGTGCTGTTCCCTGGGTTTGAGTGGGATAACTAAAGAATCACGCAAGACTGTTTTCGGACAACCGTGAACCCACCCAAGATATGGAATCTTGAAGATTACAGTTTCTATTGTGGGAAAGGTGGAAAATCAGGTCATCTTTGTCTTTTGGCAGATAGTTCTCTTAAGCATGCCTGAGTTTTAATTACACTTTCTTGAAGTTTCTGTTTTGTTTTGGTTTTCAATGCTGGTTGAATGCTAATTTATTTTAACCCCTTGCTAGATTTTATGTCTTTTTTCTTGTTCTTTTTCTTTGATCTTTTTAGTACTATTGAATAACTTTTGTCTTCTTTAAGGAAATCACGGCATGTCTTTGACTAGTGGAAGTGTTTGGACTTGATTTACATCTATTTCTGGACTTTCACTATAGGGATTTTGCATTTTATTCACTTGTGAAAAAATTGGAGATTATTTTTTTAAAATCTTTTTTATCCTAAACTGAAACATCCAAAATATTCTCCCTGCCTCTATACTTATCTTTTCACTCTGAGGAATATCCTCCCTGTCTCTGAGGAGTTTTATCTCTCCATTGCTAAATTACACTAGAGAAACAACATATCAGATTAAAGAAAAAGGAAACATGGCTGATAGCAAAATAAATAGATATTGTTTTCTTTTTTTATTCTTTGTCCTTTCTCATAAAAGATCCTTCAAAACCTCTTTTATAAATCTATCATTTAAAAATCCAGTAAACTCTATTGGTTTATTATTTTACTTATTTATTATAAGTCTTTTGATTTTTGAAACATCAACTCATTTCTTTATATGCTGACTGAGTCATCCTTTTCCATGTCAGTTGCATAGACTGTCATTTGTAGATCCACTTTCAATGCCATCTCTGTCTTATCAAATAAAATTTATTCTCATCCTCCATTTCTTCCATAACAACTTTTGGACACAGAATATCCTATGTCTAATAGTGAATATCACTACTAATATTGTTGCATATCCTATGACTAAATTAAGAAACACAATCTTTTTGTTAAGGTTTGGTTTATTTTTTCATCAAATAAAGCATAGAGAAATTCTACTTAAGAAATTAGGTCATTCCCACATAACTACTTTGCCATTTGCCCTAACATTCATCATAAATATTTGTCAATAAAAAAATTGGGGAGTCATGCATAATTAGGGCTTATTAACACAAACCCTTTTTTATCTGCTGCTTACCCAACAATCCTGAGTGTTTTAGGTGAGCTATAAAGATTATGCAAGGTTTCATAATCTTAGATAATTTATTTGAATAGTACTCATTCAGTCAGTATATTTATTGTTGTGGCTGCCCTATTAACATTACATAGAATTAAAAAGGAGAAAAGGGAATAGATAGAAAGGAAAAAAGGACAACAAAAAGGCTTGCTAAGCAGCTAAGTTAAGATACAGCTAATATTGAAATAGGAATATAATGTTTCTAAATTTAAAAGAAAGCATGATAAAGGTAGCAATCTGATTACTAACACTGGAATCACATCTGCAAAATGGTAATTCAATTTTTTTGGTATCCAGCCCTTTAAGTCTGTTTGTGATCAGTATTTCTCCCTAATTTCATAATAGTTCGGAGATGTAATGGATGATATCATCCATTTAACCAACACTGCAAACCAGAGATGCTGTTGCATTAATGCACGGGTTATTTATAAATTTTCCCTTCAAGATATGTAGTGAGCAAGGTTTATAAGTGATGTAAAAGCTTCCTCAATGAAATGTTAGAGATGTTGACAAGAGGTTTCAATGTTTCTTGTAATGAAAAGTACCAAGATGAAAACTCTGAAGATTGTGTTGCAAGAATGCTCTAGAGTCATCTTGTTCAAAAATTGTACCCTTGATCTTTTTTCATTCCTACAAGGACTAAGTTCCCTACCCTAAGATCTTAAGTGGACATGGATTATAATTATAGAATAGAAGACAAGAGTTTGATCTATTGATTTTCACCGGTAAAAGTCTTCCACTTTTTTCTTTAGTTTCCAAATGAGATTCACTTGATGTTCATATCCAGAGATAAAAATGTTATCCAATGCAACAAGTATGCTGAGTACAAAGACTGATTTTATTTGATTAATGTCCTTTTTGAGGTTATAAATGCTTAGTAGGAACCCATACATGTCTTATGTATGAGCTGCTAATTCTGGGGATAATGGAAATGATGGACAGGCAGGGAGTTTAGAACAGTTTGGGAAATCAAATGTCTTGAGCTATGAAAACTGATTTTTTTGTGATTCCAGGTCCATGACAATGATGAAGACACTCTTTGGTCAGTTCATTGCTGTCATCCAAATCTTTGTCATGTTGGAATTCTACCTAAATTTGTAAATCTTTCTATAAAGCATAAAATAATAAAGCATAGCTTTATATGACTCTGCCAAACAATGAGAAGGGGTTAGTTTGATAAGAATATGGAATATAACCAATATGGCAGTGATTTTTTTTATTTCCTTCATAATATTCACTAATTCTCCTTTCCCCCCCTTCTTTGTTACCTATTTATTTCTTTCCAATGTCTATACTTTAATCAGCACTTGAACATTTTTCTTAGCAACTGTTGAAATGCTATTTTTAATGCTTTCTTCTGCTGCTTATTTGTCAAATACTTATTTTCCTGTCTTTTTCTTTCTATGCTTTTAAGTTAAAATTATTAAAAACATCATGCATGTCTATGTACTGGTAATTGTTTCAGTTTATTTAGGCAGGCCTCTAGAATTTTAATTGGTCTGATACAATATGTTTTACTGATGTGGTTTTAATGATATTTTATTATATGTTTAGTTGTGTTCTTAATTCACTGTTAAGGGCTTTCAATTTCATTATTAGTCACATGGAGCTCAGCTGTATTTCACTTAACGTCATCAACTGGCAAAAACCTGCACAAAGCCAGGTTTCTGTATGTAGTCAGGCACAGAAACAAAGGAAAAGGTACATGCTTTGGATTTACTCAGGTAGCTGGGTTTATTCTAGATTGACAGGCATAAATGCTAGCAAATAAATTCCCTGTTCTTTTCCCAATGAAATACAATTTTTCCATGAAACCTACACAATTTTGTTATTATTCAATTTTTTTTTCACAACCCTGATGACTCTCCAGGATCCAAATGGATACCAATTTAGAGACATCCAACAATATCTACAATCTTATGTCTTGGCAGAAAAAGCAGCAAAGATTTCTCTCCCTTGTATAGAAGGGCTAAGTGAAAAAAAAATGACAATTGTAAGGCAAGAACTTTCGTGACCTTCATAAAGTACTGTTAAGAACTGTCGTGAGACTTGTATACAGTATTCCTAGGGAGCGCAAAGTAGGAATTTTTCTTTATCATCTGTAGAGAGATGCCCAGTATAGAAATATTAATTATTACACAGACAGAACTTTTATTTTGGTCGTTGACCAATAAAAATACAATCAAATAATACAAAACTATCCCCTAACAACAAGAACTATTAGCAACCATTTATGGTGCAGCTTACATATAATACAGCAAAATTTTGCTACTTTAAATAAAAAATTTTTTTAACAAATACTGCAGATAAAAGTTGTCATAGTAAACTGGAAATTTAGATAAACACAGGGTAATCAACTCATGTTGAATGTCTCTGTGGAACTGGCAATACAAAAGGACATCAGTTGTGAATTCTAGGGCATCCATATCACAGGGGCAATATTGAGCTTCCTTATATTTCTCTTTCAGGACAGCTTTGGGGAAACGTTGTTGTTGTTGTTGTTAGCTGCGAAGTCATGCCCGACCCATTGCAACCCTATGGACAACGTTCCTCCAGGCCTTCCTGTCCTCTACCATCTTCTGGAGTCCATTTAAGCTCATGCCTACTGCTTCAGTGACTCCATCCAGCCACCTCATTCTCTGTCATCCCCTTCTACTATTGCCCTCAATCTTTCCCAGCATTAGGCTCTTCTCCAGTGAGTCCTTCCTTCTCATTAGGTGGCCAAAGTATTTGAGTTTTAGCTTCAGGATCTGGCCTTCTAAAGAGCAGTCAGGATTGATCTCCTCTAGGACTGACCGGTTTGATCGCCTTGCAGTCCAAGGGACTTGCAGGAGTCTTCTCCAGCACCACAGTTCAAAGGCCTCAATTCTTTGCCGCTCAGCCTTTTTTATGGTCCAACTTTCACTGCCATACATTGCAACTGGGAAGACCATAGCCTTGACTATACACACTTTTATTGGCAGAGTGATGTCTCTGCTTTTTAGTGTGCTGTCTAGATTACATCAAGCTAAAGATAAAATTTGGTGGCTGTTTTATAATATAAATATGAGGCTGGTTAGATAGTAACATTTGGTTATTTACAATTACTTTCTATATCTAAGATGCATTGCCTTACTATTGTTCTGATTTGATCTAACTCTAAGGTTAAGATGGCAACACTGGAGAAACCTTAGAACAGTGGGGGCGAACCTATGGCACGTGTGCCACAGGTGGCATGCAGAGCCCTCTCTGTGGGCACTTGCGCCGTTGCCCCAGTCCTATTCCTTCAGCTGGGTTTTATAAAACCTTTTCATTTTAGGCCTCCACCGCCATGTGCAAAAAAAAAAGGTTCAATCAATCAATCAATTTCAACTTCTCACGGGGAAAAAAAAGATCTCAGAAAGTTGGAATTGATTGAACTTTTTAGTCCCACCCAGTCTGCCGTTACCACCACAGCCACGCCCACCCAATGGGCCACGCCCACCCAATGGGCCACGCCCACCCGGCACCCGCCAATACATAAGTGTGTTTTGGGTTGCAGTTTGGGCACTCGTTCTCTAAAAGGTTTGCCATCACTGCCTTACTCAGTTTCTTTTGGATTGCTGTTTGCCAGGAAGATTTTTAATTGTCTGCTAATATTAGATGGCTCAGTTAGCTAGAGTTGTGGTGTAGTTTTAACCAGTAGGTAAAATTTTAATTCAAGTTTACTGCTTCCTGCTTCCTGTCAAAGTACTGCATTTGAAACACAGCTGGTGACTTGGAAGATACATTTTATTGGAATCTCTTCTTAGGTGAACATACTGTTATATGGTCTTAATTGAACTACCTATAGCAATTGTAGTTGGAATTTAGCTGCAAGCAACTTAACTGCAGCAGGGATAAACAGTGCTCCTTTGGAAAACCAAGTTTGTATAGCTGAGGCAGATCTTTGTGTGCTGCAGGATATGTAGTCCAGGTGGACATTTCTGCTTCCTGAGGCTTGAAAAATCATTCTCAGATATCTGAAAATCTAAACTGCTCAATGGATTGTTCACCTAAGTTCCAACTTCTTATTTGGGGCATTTAAAGAAAATAGTCTTAGTATAATTTATTATTAATCCCTCTTCTACTGTTTTAAGACCAGTGGAGGTTAATGAGAGGAATACTATATCATTGGCATACAGAAATAAATTGATATTTTTGGGGGCTAATTTATTCAAGTATCATACACTCCTAACATAGTAGCACTTGAACAAGACTGAATTCTTCCTAATTCTGACATATTTCTTACTCTACTTCCTCAATTCCTAATATGAAAATATAAAACTGTATCTATAAACTTAAAAAAAAATAGTTCATATCTTGAATACATATACTGTATAACAGTCAGGCATATGAACATATTTTTGACAGAAAATGAGTTAAAATAGTTAAAACAAACCATAATATTTTAAGTTGCACAATTTCATGCTCAATCTGGCAACTGCTGTGCATTCAAGCATAAAGTCAGATTATAAGTGATGATCAGTGAATTTCTTAGTAATCGCCTAGAATATCTTTGCCAATACTATTATAGTGGAGGCCAGAGGCTGAAAATTACATCCTTCCAATTATAATTTCAGATACCTAAAAATTATCCCAAACAGAGGATCAAAACTTCTTTAGCTTGGAGCAAATGTAGATAGAGTGCTATTTCGGCATTTCTTGCTATGTTTATAAGTCACAGTTAGTCATCAGAAAAGAGCTACTGTATTTATAAAATGCATATTCCTTTGTGGTATGTGGTCAGTTTTATTGATTTCAAATCCCCAAGGCATATACTTGATACAAAGTTCTTTGGGGAAATTTATTAAACCAATCAATATCCTGATGCTATACTAAATGAATAGTATGTAGATTGAATTATATTTTTCCTGTTAATATATGAAATAATATAATAATTATAACTAATTGAAAAGTATCAGCCCTAGAAATGGATTTAGCGTGTTGGATGGTCTCTGCTACTTTCTAAGATGGACTGGAGGCTGGAACAGGATTTGGGACATTTTTTTCTCCTGTTCCCGTGACCTCCCTATGATGTTCCGGAAGGAGTCTAGGACAGGCCGTGGTGAGAGGACGGCCCTGGACTGGCTATCAATCCCCTGCTGGTGTGAGAGACTAGCAAGGGGGACTTTTGCTTCCCCAGCAACGCTGCCCTTATCCATCCCAGGCTGGATTTCATGGCTAGGTGAGAGGACAGTCATGGGCTCTTGTCTGGACCGGCTCAGGTGAGAGCAGAGCCGGACTGGCAGACTGCTGGATGAAGACACGTTCTGGACTTAATGTTTTTTACATCTGAACTAACATCTTATCATCTTAATAACTTCTGACCCCATTTGTGAACAATGGCTCATATGGACAGTTCCATCTCATGGCTCGAGTACAATACTCTGGATCGGACTTGTGCGCCCTCAGAGGGGTTTCTCCCTCCTGGATACGACCAGCCTTCTTTTCTAACATTCCCCTTGATGACGGACCCAATTGCTGGGACCCCGAGAGGTGGCTGGGCTTAACTAGGAGCCTCGAGTTGAGACGTGCTAAGAGGCCCCTGATAAAATTTTTAGCCAGTTATTTTAAAAGGTTAGGGAGGGGTAGGGAGGGGGGGTAGGGAGGGAATCTTTAACCGGCACTTCCTAACCTTAATTTTATCTCTTAGAAGTATGTACAGCTTTATTGTAATTTTACGACCAATAGTTTAAGTGAACTGTTCTTTTACGCCTTAGATAATATTAAAATAATCCAACATGATGAGGGGTCAGATATAAGATTTGATTATAGAATTGCTATTGGTGATGTTGTACGAAATGTCCTTGAGAATATATTTCATCTTTATCAGCCAATTCTCAGGTGTTTTTTTTTAAAGATAGCATTTGCCCATAATTTGATCTTCAGTTTGCCTTCATTTATATTTCACCTCCTGAAAAAACTACAGTTGATTTTTTCACAATAATTCCTTTGATATCTGGATTCTCATACTGTGTAGCTTACCTTCAGACCTTATTTAACTTTTAGTGGTATCCTCTAAAGTCACAGCAAAAAGATTTTCACATCTCTGTAGGTTCTGTAAAATCTCACAAATCTAAGGTAACAGAATAAAGAACAAAGGGAAGTGCATGAAGCACTATGGGCATAGCGAAAGCAAGGAGTGGTATATGAATTGGGATGGTATAAATTAGATTTAGCTATATTTCCTTTCCTTTATTGCATGCCTCAATTTCTTTGTTATACTATTTCCTTCTATTTCTGCACTTGCATAGACACACACGCATATACACACAAAATGGTGGTGAGATATGTATTACCTCTCAAAAGAGATAACAAACATCTATTTTCTCATTAAATCAATTTTTAAACACAATTTTTATTCTTAAACACTGGAAAGGATAATGGCATTAAGCATGCCAATTTCTAGATTGCCAACTGATCAAGAGATTAAATGTCTTCACTTATAGATAGTCCCCAATTTACAACCACAATTGAGACCAGACATTTGATTGTTAAGCAATGTGGTTATTAATCAAGAAATCACATGATCAGACACGATTTTATTTATTAGCCCAGGCCCCCAGGGGAAGCTCCTCACTCAATCTTCTGAGAGCAATCCAGGTCTCCAAATACATTCACTTCTAGAGCCACATGCTTGTGATAGGCTAGGTAATAATGGACTGAAACCAGGAGGAAAGGTTGTGCAGCACATCTGGATAAATTTATTTGTAAAACTGATGCCCTGAAAAAAAGAAAAGCTGCATGTCATTTGAACTTCACCATCCTGACCTACAGTTAATACTGTAGATTTATTTATTGATCTTATATGCCACCCATCTCACTGTCAAAAGCACCATTATAATAAAGGATGTATAGTTTTGTATTGTAATGAGATGCTAAAGGCTGCAGCATATGCATATCTTCAAAGAAAGAGCAAAAAAGTTAAAGGTATATTTAATGAATTGACTATATTTTTATATTTGCACTAAAAACATTGGAGAAATATGGAAACTGGGGTACAAAGGGTAAAAATTATTACATTTCTGATCATTCAATAGGTGGATAGAATGAAATTAGAATGGTAGATCTTCAGGACTGCTTGAGGCTTAACAACGTATGAAATTAGTGCAGGACTTCCAAGATATTTTCCTACAAAACCACTTACTTTAAAAAACAATGCTGAAACATTTATCACATTTGGAAATAATTTACATCCACTTTCTTTTGGAAGCACGTAGGTCAATTTTGAAATAGATATGGAGGGGTCATTTTGTATGAACTCAAAATATCCAGTATAACTTTTAAAAGAAAAGGTAAAGGTTCCCCCGAACATGCGTGCTAGTCGTTTCCAACTCTAGGGGCCAGTGCTCATCTCCATTTCAAAGCCAAAGAGCCAGCGTTTGTCTGAGGAAGTCTCCGTGGTCATGTGGTCGGCATGACTAGAGGCCAAAGGCTCACGGAACGCTGTTACCTTCCCACCGTAGTGGTCCCTATTTTTCTACTTGCATTTTTACGTGCTTTCGAACTGCTAGGTTGGCAGAAGCTGGGACAAGTAACAGGCACTCACTCTGCTACATGGCACTCAGGATTCGACCCGCCAAACTGCCAAACCTGTCTCCAGCCATGTTTATATCTATTCCTAGGTGAAAAAAGAAATTGTGCCTAGATGTTTTATTTATTATTTATTTATAATGTAAACTTAGAATGAATCACACTTGTGTCTCCAACAGGTAAAAGAAAAATACAGGACTAGAATGTGGATTATTTCCCCACAATAACAACCCTGTGAGGTGGATTGGGAGAGAGTGACTGGCCAAACGTCACCCAGGTGCGTGGGACTAGAATGCATGTTCTTCTGGATTCTGGACCAGCACTTTAACCACTACACCAAGAAAGAGAATGTTTAAAGATAGAGGAAAAATTATATTTCTGTAAGGGAAAATAAAAGTCTTGTTCCATTTAACAAATAATAGAAAATTATTTAAATCATGGGAAAAGTATTGTTTAAATTGTTTTTCAACACAGGAAGATTTGAGAAAATAAGCAAAACACAAAGTTAAAATTTTATCAGTACATTGTCGAAAGATTTGGTCTTAAACACAAGGAATCTCTTTTAAATTTATAGATGGGAGAAAAAGTAATATATAACTTTATGTAATAATTTAATGATGAAAGGTTTGACTTTGAGTCAAATTTAGATTAAATCCACATCATAGCAGCGACTGCAATTCCAGTTATCGCTGCTCAGAGGCAGTAAGTGTTAATTTTTATGTCACCTACTGAAGTGTCTTAATGAATTGAGACTGAGGATTTTGAGTTTCAGTTCTATAACAATCAGTTCTACATTTGCAACCTTCAGTAATGTCTTTCTCTATGTTACCATTTTATTTATAAAGTGTATAGACTGTTAAATTCTAAAGACTCTAAAGGCATGTATATATGACCAAGACTAATGCAATACAAATTCAACAATAAATAAGGTAACCATATAATTTTCAAATTATAAGATAGTCAATCATCAGAAAACCTAAATCATCATCAGAAGACCTTTGAAAGAAGCCAGATCTTCTCAGGCTTTCAGAATGCTGCAGATGTGGTGGCCACCGCAAAGACAAGAGGTTCTAAAGCAGGAAAGTCTCCACAGAAAATGTCTGCTTTTGTGTCATTCCTGTTGCATCTCACACTAGGTTGGTTCTATCACAAAGCATTGTTTTCATGGACTGGTAAGTCAAGTCCTGTATACCTGGAAAATATAGCTCATTCTATACATTGTATGTGTGCGTGTAATAAATTAACATTATGCATCATTTAAAGATAACATGCTTCACATTTCTAGAAATATCCGACAGATTGTCAGTATCAGATATAGAACCAGACAGTTTAAGTCATAGTGTGTACATCAAGGTTTAATATGATTAAAAATACGTTTACAGGACAGCATATTCTACAGACATATGTGCAATATATAGTCTTACCCATTTTTATTGAGAATACATTGGACTGTATTTGATGGGGCTGAAGATTCCTTCCTACTGTTGGATGTGCAAAGATTTTATTTACACTACAATCTTAATTAATATAAATTTGGCACATTACTTTTGGTTATGAATATGTAATTTCTTTGTCACTTTGTCTATTTTTAAAATGTAAGAGACTGAAGCTTTCCAAGAAAATAGCTAACTGAGGATGTTGGGGGAAAAAATAATAAGCAGCTCTTGTTTTACGTTGTAGTCAGTTCATGTTATTGGGAACATATGCTGTGGCAGTAGGCTGGGAAATATGAGAATGGTGCACAGAATGTTTAGTAATATTATTTTAAATGAAAAAGAAACACTGAGCACTCCAGAGATCAACAGAAAGTGTGATGGTTTTTATTAGTGTGAGCAGTTCAATATGTGGGCAATCAACAAGTTTATTCAAGCAAGATATTCTTATCCGGTTCTGTAAAGTACCTTTGGGTTTTTCATGATGGTTGCCAAAATAAGTAACCCAACATGTCAAGTAATTTTAGCAGGATTATCACATTCCTGGAAAAAAAGGAAGTTTATGAAGCTTTACATGTTAAGATGAAAAATCTTCATTCAACCCTTATTCAACTGATATCTTCATACTAGTAGCTTTTTATGTGGCTTATAATAGTTATTCTATGAAATGCCTAGAAGGCAGAAAAATACGAATATTCATCTTAACATAATGATATATTCCCCCTAAATATTCTACATTTCCTGTCAACATGATATCAAATTTATTTCTATATTTTCTCATAGCATTTGTCATGTCTTTTAAAATGTAGGTGTCAGAATCCATTTATATCACATTCATAAATGTATGTTTAAAACATTATCCCCCCCATGGATTCTGCCATCTTCCGAGGAAAGAGGAGCGCATGTGGATTCAGCCTGCCTTAGGTTATTTCAAAGACCAAGGGAAATCTTTTGAACTGGGGGAACAAAAGGGAGGGTTAGAGAAGAAGGCATCTGGCCTGTGTCTTCATTTAATTCTGTAGAGGAAGAAGGCAATAACCATAAAGATTCGAAGTTCCTTTTTTCCCCACGAAAGGGATGACATGAAGTAAAATGATGGGGGCTGACCAAATGGGGTTGAGGGAAGGGGGGTTGAACCGGGAACCCTTTATAAAGTTTCAATTTGTAAAACAATACTAAGTCCTGTCTTGTACTTCCACAACCAAGTATGTCCTAGTAAAAATTCCTTTTGGACTAGAACTGACTCCAAGAGTTTTTGTTTTCCTAAGATGTGAATTGGGGTGGGTCCTGACAGTAGGTTTTCCAAGATAGGAAGCATGCAGTTCAATATTAATATAGCAATAAAACAAAATTCCTCTCTACCACCACCTGAGTTTTCATAAAACCATGTCTCTGAAATCAAAACCAAATAGGTAATCCAGAAGACTACTAGGATGATAATATTAAAAGACCCCGTGAAGTCTAAAATATAAAACTGCACTTCCATATGTAATTCCCTGAATTGACTAAAACCAAGCTTAAAGACTTGACTTTGAATAGACATCTGGAGTCTACAACAATAGTTCCATCTTATTCACTAAGATTATAGATACAAAAATCTGTTTTTTTTCTTACATTGAGAACTTCAGCTAACTTTATAATCCAAACAATTCTGAGTTGACATTTCTTTCTTTTTCCCTTTTTTTGTGTTGTGCAAAATCAAGTCAACTGACAATTGTGATAACTTGAAAAAATAAATACAGGTAGTTCTTGAGTCACCATTTTAATGTACATGCCCATCATGGTCATAACTCACAACCATAAATCAATATTCCAGTATTTGAGGGGCTGCCACAAAGAAGAGGGGGTGGGGGTCGTGTTATTCACCAAAGCACCAGAGGGCAGGACAAGAAACAATGGTTGGAAACCGATCAAAGAGAGAAGCAACCTGGAATTAAGGAGAAACCTCCTGACAGTGAGGACAATTAACCAGTGGAACAGCTTGCCCCCAGAAATCATAGGCACTTCATCACTGGAGATTTTTAAAAAGAGGATAGAACTAGACAGTCACTTGTCTGAGATGGTATAGGTTCTCCTGCTTGAGCAGGGGGCTGGACTAGAAGACCTCCAAGGTCCCTTCCAGCTCTATTCTTTCTTTCTGAGAAAGTAATGCCTATACATTTTAGATTCTTTAAAACAAGTCATTCTTATGATTAATCTATATAAATCATGCTTTAAATTAAAACTTATTAACTGTTGTCTATCTCTAGTATATAGAATTGTACAGAGCAAAATATCATCCTCTATTTCTTACCATTAGTATTTCTAATTGTGTGATTTTCAAAAATAAAACAATCAATACTTTCTATTTGATACATTTATTAGCAATATGAATTAACTTTGTCGTGGCAATTTCAGACCCAAATATGAATCAGAAAACCCACATATTTAAAATACTCAAAACAAAATTAGATACAATTTATTATCATAAAGTGCATCTAAGAACAGATAAATTTAACTTGTGATTTGTGCAATAAAAGAATCTTACTTAGTAAGAAATTATATATCTTTGGAATTTAATTGCAAGAGGCGCTGTCACTAAAAGATTAACGGTGCACAGTTTTTCACTTCAGATCATTGCAATTAAATTAATATATTATTCTCTCAGATATAAAGACAACTAAATGAGGCAAAAAGAAAAGAGTAAAAATCAGAATTCTCTTAGGATTGGAAAAACTTTTGGCACGACTAAAATATTTTACATATTTGTGCTCCTAAATGGCATATCAAAGTATGATTATTATGTAATTTGAAAAAGGTAGACATTGTTTTCTATGAAATGAATAAAAGTAGCTTTGGTAGATTTTAAAGTCTTTGCAGAATCCTATGGATTGTTACTCAGTTTTGAACCAAAGAATAAATCTCTCTTCTGTTCTTGTCCTCTGAAATGTTTATTCAGAATTACACCATAACAGAGCCGGAAGGGACCTTGGAAGTCTTCTAGTCCAATATCCTGCTCAAGAAGGAGATCCTACATCATTCTGGAAAAATGGCTATCCAATCTCTTCTTAAAAACCTCCAGTGATGGAGCACTCATAACGTCTGGAAGCAAGTTGTTCCACTGATTAATTATTCTCACCAGTAGGAAGTTTCTCCTTAATTCTAGGTTGAATCTCTCTTTGATGAGCCTCCATCCGTTACTTTGGAGAATAGGCTGACCCCCTCTTTCCTGTGACAGTTTCTCAAATATTGGAAGACTGCTATATTCCATATTCCTTAAATATCTTGTCACTGAGACTACAATCCTGATACTGCATGATAGAAAGAAGGGGAGGGCCCTGATTTCAAAAAGAAAAAAAAATGACTGTGCATATGTGTGTTGTTTGTTGCTAAAAGCACTTAAACCACCATGATCAAAATGATAAAAAGGATTTGCTTCCAGTGCCCTGAGGCAAGACACATCTTCCTAGAAATAACCTTCAGTTTGCTGTAGAAAAGAGTAATGCATTTTTGAAGTGCAAGTAATACAATGAGCATTTCTATGCTGAATAAGAAATGAATCCTTCCTTTTTCCATCTCCTGTAAAAGTGGTCTTTGTGCTAAGTGCCTTGCAGTTAGGTGAGAGAAAATAAACACAGATAGCAGTGAATGGAAGAGATGTTGGTAGATGGAATATGACAAAGGCATTGATAGTGAAGAGGAAAGCATAATAATAGCCATATTTTGTGCATTTCAACATGATATCTCTATGGCCACTTAGTTAATTCAATACCACTTACAAAGAAGAATCCATTGTGGATGTTTAGTTTCTTTAATGGAGTAGATGGGTTATTGTTAGGATCTCTGGAACAGACCTTAGGAACAAGAGGAAGAACTTCAGCCTAGACAATCATCATGAAAAAGGTGTCTCGGCCCATAGAAGGAAAAGAAATGTAGGAAGCATCATCAACTAGGGACCCTTCCTAGTTTTCGGGAAAGTAAAATTAAAGAAGGGGAGATATGTTTTCAGACTTGCAAAATATTGTTACTGTAAACTTACCAAAAAAGTAGTGTTAGTACTAATGCTTCTTTTATGGACTACCATGGAATATCCCATTACTACCATACAAGAATCACTTTGGTAGTTTCTTATTTTTAAAAGCTATGCTATAGTCTCCAAAGCATTGCAGCATGTTGAATGCTATTCCCAATTCATTTGCTTGTAATGCCCCAAATTGTTTCTACTTGTACCTTATATTCAACATATGATGTGAAGCTGGCATTTGCGTGTATGTGTCTGTGCATTTATTTTAAAGAAAGATGTGCAGTTATGATCCATACAGAGAGTTAACAAATAATGTTATAAAGTAAATGGTGACATGGGGTGCAAAAGACCTGGTATATAATTTTGTAAAAAAAAAGGCATTGAGGCCATAGCTTGCATGAAACATTATAAACTCAAACTTGGTTCAACAAATAGAAAAATTATGCAATTATGTAAGTATTGTACCTCTATAGCTAAGGAAGTTTTATGTGTATTTGTGTGTATGTTCTTGTCAGTGTAGGTCAGTGTGTATGTTCTGGACTCTGGCAAATGCCTACGCAAGTCCCTGTAGTCTTCTTGGCAATATTTTGGAAATGGCTTGCCATTACCTCCTTCCCAGGGCTGAGAAAGAAAGACTGACCCACAGTCACCCATCTGACTGTGCCTAAGGTAGGACTAGAAGTCCAGTCTTTTCGTTTCCAACCCAACGGTTGCACCAAACTGGTCTTTAAGAAAGTATGTCTTGCTCAATCCTCTCCTCCATGGAAGAAAAAAATTAGAAAGAAACTACCTGAACTGAAGAATTACACTTCATGCTTCATGTCCTAATCTGGATCAGGAGCTTATTTCCTTATATTTGAGAGAAGGTGACAGCTGCATGCTACATATTTAATATAACATGTACTTTAATCCCTACAATCTTTGTCCTCCAAAACATTGTCTTGTTCCAAAATAATGAACCATCTGCAAATACTTTTCCTTTTTTATAAATATTGAAATTTTACACACACACACACACACACACACTACAAACATACAGTGTTATTCCTCATTCATATATCTTCTATGTTTGCTTGGAGAAAAAAGAATTAAGATACTGTATGTTTGGTGCTAAAAATGAAATATAATATTCTAGCCATCCTGGAATCACTGAGATTTGGAAGGCAACATGGAATATAAAATAGATTAGAATGAGAATAAAGCTATACAACTGATGTGCATAACCTAGAAAGCAGTTGCCCTCATTCTTCTGTTTTGTTTTTTTCAGCTCTGGTAGAGAATATCCCCAAGAGACCAAGAGAATCCAAACTCAGCAGTGGGATTGGTTCAGCAATGAAAATGACACACACATACATTTAAAAAATAAAAATAAATAGCTATCTATAAAACCTCTGACAACTTCAAAGAAGGAAAAGACTTTTTTCTGTTTTGGGACAGAAAAGTACTTTTAGCTACTATTCTCAAAAGGCAACAGATAAATAATAATAGATGTGCAATAAAACTCAGTAGAGTAATGAGCTTGAGCTGTTCAACAGTGGTTCTTCAATAATTCCCTTCTTTGTTTGAAGACTGTATCCCCAATATCTGAAGTTTCATTTTGAACCAATGTTGAAAATAAACAGAAAGAACATATAGCAACTCCAGAAAATGTCAAGGGGATGAAAAAAAAATGACTGGTTATAATTATAATGTGATTACCATCATATTGTGGCTAAGTGTCATTGATCTTGTGATCACCTCTTTTGATTGAAACCAAATTATTTGTCTTGCTATTTTAGGCTTTATTAGTTGTTGTTGTTGTTTAATTAAAAAGGCAAGAAAGCTAACACATTGAAAAACAAAACATTAATTTCAAGCATTATCTAGATCAGACATGTCAAACACAAGGCCCGGGGGCCAGATCCGGCCTGCGAAGTGGTTTCATGCGGCCCGCGAAGCCATCCTGGAAACAGTGAGGGAACGGCCCCCACTGCCTTGGCCCTGGCCCAGAGACCCTCCTTCTGCCAGAGACCCTCAGATCTGTCCCACTCCTGCCCAGGCCCCCATAGGCACCCTTGATGCGAACGATGTACAGCTGGCCACACCCACCCAGTAGGCCATACACACTCTAGCCACGCCTACCCAGTAGGTCACGCCCACCCAGGCCATACCCACCTGGCCCCCTGAGGGCAACCACAATGCTGATGTGGCCCTCAATGAAATTGAGTTTGACACCCCTGATCTAGATTCCTAACAATATTATTGTCCCATGTAAATTCCAGAAGAATTCTTAGAAAATAAATTGGCAGTTGGATCTGATATTTTAATTATACTGTACATCATCATTTGTCTAATATAGTTGTCTAGTCCAATATCTTGTTCAAGCATGACCCTATACCATTCTGGACAAATGACTGTCCAATTTCTTTTTAAAAATCTCCAGTGATGGAGCGCTCACAACTTATGAATGCAAGTTATTCCACTGATTAATTCTTCTCACTGTCAGGAAATTTATTCTTAATTCTAGGTTGGATCTCTGTTTAATGATCTTCCATTCATTACTTCTTGTTTCTCCCTCAGGTGCTTTGTAAAATAGGTCAACCCCCTCTTCTCTGTAATAGCCTCTCAAATATTGGAAGACTGCTATCATGTCACCTCTGCTCGTTCTCTTCAATAGATTAGACATTTCAGGTTCCCAGATCCATTCATTATATGGTTTAGCCTCAGTTCACTAATCATCTTTGCTGCTCTTCTCTATACTCTTTCTAGAGACTCATGGTAACCAAAACTGGATGCAGTATTCCAACTGTGGTCCTACCAGTGCAGTAGAGAGCAATGGGAACACTAAAACCAGAATAGGTTTGTATTGCTGTGCTAGCTAACTAGGAATAGGCATGCTAAGTATGGCACTCAGAAGACCAGAATATTTTAACAACACAGCTTAAAACAGGTTTCTTTTGTTCTAAGAACAGGAATTTAAGATTTAACAAAATGCTAAGGATTTAGACCCGAGCATAAAGGCAAGAGAGCAAGACCAAACCATATTACTTACTGCTGAAGTATCTCCAACAGCAAATCTTATTACACATTGTTTGAGAAATAAATGCCTATGGCTTGTCAAATTTCCATAGGATGAAACCACAGACTCCTTCATTCTTATTCAAGTACCAGGATGCAATGAATCACTTTCTTGTGTTCTTACTACCCATCCCCAGTTTTTGGTTCTTTGATGCTGTTTTTGTAAATGTGTGCTACACATGCTATATATGTAGTAAACACATTGTAGTGTTTCATATCCCAAAAAAACAAATTGGAGGTGAAGATTGATAAGTAAACTATGATACATGCAAAACAATCAGATATAAAAGTTGGTTGGAAAATTAAATGTCTTGCATTTATGTTCTATAGCTGATATAAACTGAGTAAGTTGGTTAGGCTACAGCAAAGCAGTTCTTTGAATGTAAGTTTGTAGAGATATTTTTAGGTTATGCGGAACACTGCTGGGAAGGGCTATTTATACCTGAGTACCAGATCTGGAGCCTGAATCAGGGCAACATTTGATGGAAAGTGATTTTTTTTTACCAAATTGCATGGAATTTGAGAGGTAGCTGTGGCTGACCTCATTGAATTCCTGCTGAAGAATCGTATTTACAATCCTACAAGCACTGCATTTAGTGAATAGATGAAAATGGATCTTCTACATTTTGAACAGATTCCCAGGAGTGCAATCATACATATCAGCATCTGGACTAGTTTGATGACAAATGTACTCCAGATAAAAGGTATTTTCTATTCCTGCATCTCAAGGGAGTTCTGTTTTCACTTGTTTGGTAGTTATTTACCTGTATTTTAAACAGCTGATGCATTTTTGTTTTATTATTTTGATGGTTCTTGTTTACATTTCTCTCTAAGAGAAATGGAGCTAAGGCAAGAGATAGTCAGTGAAGCACTTAAAACATCCAGGAGGCATTTACAAGCTCCTCATCAAAAGGCAAAGGAAAGGTGGATCAGTTAGACCAAGCCACTACTGTCCCAGTTACTGATAACTTGCTGCTACTCATTTATCTATTCCTTATTAATACCTAGGGGCTGAAGACAGTGGTGGGATTCAAATATGTGAACAACCGGTTCTCTGTGTGGATGCCGCTTCCGGAAGTCCATTCTGGGCCTGGGCAACAAAAAATTAGCTACCAGTTGTGCCGAAGGGGTGCAAACCAGCTGAATCCCACCACTGGCTGAAGACTATATAGGACAGCTATATTCTTCTATGTACCCAAGAGTTAGAAGGATTCTGGGACCATTTTTTCAGACAAAGAAATTTTTTCAGACAATGAAATTGTATTAAAAGTGATAAACATTTAGTCAACAACAGCTCACTTCATCAGATATGTGGAGTGGCTAATCTGCTAGGTGTGATGATAGGGGGGAAAGAAGTAGGAATATAATCTTCCTCTGCCTCAAAGACAGCACCAGCACCTCAGCAAGTAAGAAGAATGGCCACTGTAGCTGATAGTACAAGTCTGGTAATGCAGTGCAACACATCTGGAAGGTACCAAGTTGGAATCAGTTGGTGAGATTAGAATCAGTAAAGAATTTAGGAAGAAATGTCCCATTACAGTATCTTGAAAGGGTCTGTGCTGATGTTAAGAAAAGCCAAAGTCTCCCACTGACTTTAGATGGGCTTGCCAAGTGAAAGAGATGATAATTTTCTCCAATACTTCTGTTTATATATGTTTCTTATTCTCTAAATGATATAGCTGATCCATTAGTGTCTAATATATTGAGACAAAGGCAATTTTCCTGATATTCTTCATTCATAATTCATTATGGATTTATTTGCACTTAGCATTCTGATCATAACTGTTTCCAATGATGTTATTCTTCTACTTCATTATTGTAGCATATACAATTAACAGTAAAAAAAACTATTCTTGTAATTTCATTGTTTGAGTTTGACAGACAACCAAATGTGGGATAAAGGTTGCATTAATCACAGTGGTTCTGAAGCAGAAAAAGATACAGTGGTATATTGACTATAAATCAGGAAGAATTGTTTGGTAATTCATATTACATTTCTTTTCTGTCAACCACCTACTGAAATTCAAGCACTTCTGCTAATGTGTAGGAACTATGTATTTTGTTTGTCTGTTTTTGTATAAAAACTTTGATAGTGATAAATCTGTGCGTATATATTCAGGGAGCAATACTCTGTTTGGCCCATAAATTTAGGAAACAGCAGAATTTCTGAAAATATATAAAGCAGGAATAGGACTGCCACGAGACAGAACGGAAATGCAGTAAAAAATGAATTTCTCTTCATCCATATATTTTATAGGAAAGCATATGACTATACTAGCTAAATATAGTGGGGGGTTTTAGAAAAAAAAACTTAGGCTTTTAGATCATTTTTACCAGGATGAATGTTAATGTTAATCATATGAAATTCTAGGACATGCAAAAAATATGAGGGATTGCTGGACAATCAAAAGAATAGCAAACATTAAAATCCTAAATCACAGTGTATGTCATATATTTAAAATAAAACTAGAAGCAACATAAGCAGCCTGCTTAAGACTTAGAACACTTTTAAATATAATTTAGACTGATATGGAAATAGATGCATTATATTGTAATTGTGTAATACATATGACATAAAACACATTGATACTAAATATCTATCTTAATAAACAACAATAATAAAAATACATCTAAATAAATATTAAGTAAAATCAGTATTGATATTCTTATCTCACTCAAAATCCACTAAATTATCATAATACAAAATATAATCTAGCTTAGAAATGCTGCCTACATGTATTCAACTGAATTTTTTTAGCTGCTCCCATATATTTGTGAGTTTTTCCTTTTTTAGCCTGAGTTTAATTATTTAATTACAGCAATTTTTAGGAGAGAGACATTACTTTATAGCTACCTGCCATCAAGTGGTTAAAGTTAATTGCTCTGTAAGAAACAAAGAAGTACTGGAAATCCTACTTCAACACCACAAATACAAATAACTATAATAAGATATAAACTTAAATCTCCTGGACAGTTTGAACAATATTATTGTTTTCCTCATCATTTTTAAGTTGAAAATAACTTTTTGCTGTCCTGTATATGCATAAATACATAAAGCTGTTATCCAACTAATAAGTAAGCAATTCCAATTAAAATTGACTTTGTATTTTAATTGGCAACAATAAATAAAATACAGATACCTATTCTGTATATTAATTTATGAAGAAAGCATCAGGTAGCAGTAATATAAAAAAGAAGGATATAGTAATTAGAAATGTTAGTCGAAATTATAAACTAGCATACAAGAATATAATCATTGCAATATATTTCTAGAGAGAAACCATATTCTTAATGAAATATATTAATGGTTGTCATCCTAATTAAATTTAACAATAGCAGTATTATCCCAGAATTTGTACTTTGTTCAAACGTTGTGAATAATTACAAACTTTGTGACAATTACTGTCTATCTATCTATCTATCTATCTATCTATCTATCTATCTATCTATCCATCTTTAATTTGAATCTAGACCAGACATGTCAAACACAAGGCCCGGGGGCTAGATCCGGCCCGCAAAGTGGTTCTATGTGGCCCGCAAACCCATCCTGGAAACACTGAGGGAATGGCCCATGCTGCCTTGGCCCTGGCCCAGGGTGGCCGGGAGCCAATGTACAATTTCGTGGTGGCCATCTATGCTGAGATGCATTCAGTCTTACCTTCATAAGGCCATCTGAAAACAGTGAGGGACCGGTCCATGCCGTGTCAGCACTGCCCCTTGGGCACACGCTGGGGAGGTATCATCCTTTGTGAGAAATGAAGAAATGCACCATCGCCTGGAAGTGGCCAGCACATGGCTCTGCCTACTTCAGGCAGGCTAGGGGCTGGGTAGTGTTGTGCTTCTCTTCAGATTCGTGCCACCCGGCTTAGCCTCTTGGCACTGTGAGGAGAGCACCCCGCTGCCTGCCAAAACTGGGCAGACTGGGGGCTGGGCAGCATTGCGCAGGTAACATTGACTCTCATGCTACTCATGGCATCCCCTCCACCAGAGCCCACGAAGCTGGATATGTGAAGTAGGCGGGGGCCATGTGCTGGCCACTTCCAGGCGATGGTACATTTCTTCATTCTTCATGAAGGATGACACTTCCCCAGCTGCGTTTCTTGCCTGTTTTTCTCCCTCCCTCATCTCAAATATTTTCCCACCACAGGAAGGAAGGAAGGAAGGAAGGAAGGAAGGAAGGAAGGAAGGAAGGAAGGAAGGAAGGAAGGAAGGAAAGAGAGGGAGGGTCTGAGGGAAGTCCTGCCTTAGTCCTTCCCTGCTGCCCTTTCACCATCCCCTTGCCCCTTCCTCCTGGCCTATCCTGGGAGTCTCCCATCCTATTGCTAAGGAAGCTTTGGATACAAAGCCAGGTCTCCTCACATGGAGAGGGAGTGGGCCTCCCTCTTGACTTTGCCCTCGTACCCATCATGAGCAACCTAGCTAAGGAGAGCAAGCACAGTAGCAGCAGCAGCAGTGCAGCTGGGCACTCCCTTGGGGAAGTGGGGCTGGGCTTAGTGCCGCGGGTGCTTGAAGGCTGGGCTAGGCATTTTACCTCCGCACCACTGTCCAGCTTCCCCCCGCATGGCCTAAGAGGAACAGTAAGGCTCCTCCAGTGGACCATGCCTTGGCACTTGCCCCAGTTCCATCTCCTTCTGCCAGAGACCTTCAGATCTGTCCCACTCCTGCCCAGGCCCCCATAGGTACCCGTGACGTGAAAGATGTAGAGCTGGCCATGCCCACCCAGTAGGCCACATGCACTCCAGCCACGCCCACCCAGTAGGCTGCACCCACCCTTGCCACACCCACCCGGCCCCCCGAGGGCAACTGCAATGCTGATGCGGCCCTCAAGGAAATTGAGTTTGACTCCCCTGATCTAGACTGTCTTAAGCCCCTTTCTCTCAAATGGACTATTACACTTCATTACATATTATGCAGATGGTACTTCAATAATTTAATTATCAAAACCATATCAATGATATTTTCATTTTCTAACTACTTGAAATGCAAGTTTTATCCTGGCTTTTAAACAGGACCTCAGTGTGGCAGATGTAAAACATTCCTAATGTGCACACAGAAAAAGGGGTAGGGCTTGTGACCTAGTTGCATCTGGCATTTTGCCGTTATTGCCTGCCCCTTTGAATATTGCATTCAGCTTCATTTTCACAATGTTTGGTTTTTTTTTATTTTTGTGGGTTTACAGTCCAATGTTCATTACAGTGTTTTTTGCCTTTTCTATAGTGCTTATTAGCAGTCTCTGCTACATTGTCAAACAATCATCCCTTGTTGAAATGAATGTTTATTAAATAAGCTGGCTGTATATTCAACATACAATTAGCTTTTGGTTTTGTCCTGATTTTTGGAAAGTCTTACATTAGTAAGAAAAATATTTTTTCAAGAATTCATATTTGAGTATTTTTTTTCCTTTTTAGACAAGAATGTAGGGCAGCAGATGTGCTGATATGAATATATTAAAAAACTGACAAATGATGAATCAACATTCATTTTCATTCATTTTTATTCTTTTTCAGTTGACAACCAATTCCCCTGGGAAGTACCCTGTTAAACATATTTGTAAAAAGAAAAGAAAAGTAAGTTTCCTATTTAATTGGGGAAAGGCTACTTTGGTATTATAAATATGGAAAACCTTAACACATGTAATTTAAAAATTATATCAAATGACTTATCTGGTTACGATTTGAATTTAGTTTTTCAATTATCATTTGCAGGTAAATGGTTTCACAAGTCTGTGGAGTGCTCATTTTGTTGTCTTTTGTTTTGTTTCCACGGTTATTATGAGAGCATATTATATGCCTTCCAGACATCTTCGTTCTGTTAAGTTCTAAGCAGTTATTGATTATATATATATGCTAACTGTCTAAAAAATTATAATACATTGAACTTCTGTGAGGTCATATAGCTTTCCACATTAAAAAAACCCAGCTCCTTTAATGCACTATTTGCACACATTAACTTGAGATCCTATTAAAAGAAGATAGGGTTATGTTCTGGTTTGGCATGTAACATGAGGCCAATATGGAAGAGGGTTATTGCCATGGCTTTTAATTCACCTAAAGTTGTCTGGAATTGTCTAATGCAACCCACCTCCAATTTAAACTCGTTGCCACGTTCAGTTTTTGATATACACTCTTAAGAGTTCAGTGCACTAGACCAGGAGTAGGCAACCTCGGCTCTTTTATGACTCATGGACTTCAACTCCCAGAAGTCAGCATAGCTGACTCAGGAATTCTGGGAGTTGAAGTCCATGAGTCATAAAAGAGCTGAGGTTGCCTACCCCTGCACTAGACAATGAAGCATGCTAAAAAAGGAGCATATTTTTAAATAAGCAAAAACATGGGTGCTTGCTTTAAAAAAAATGGTAGGAAGGAAACAGAAATGGTGATTCAGGAAGGAAAGTGGTTGTATTAGACTGAAGGATCAACAGTTGTCTCCTTAAGTTGGAGTTATCTATTGGAACAGCTTTCCTATGTTTGCCTCTTGTGATTTTCATAATTGGTAGCAAGAGACACAGAGATAGAGATTTATATATTTATTATTGGTATAAGCTCACCTCACTGTCACACAGATTTTCTTCTAGTATTATTCTACCATTCTGTTTTTATATGGAGCTGTCTGGATTTTTCTTTCAGTTCATCATTCTCATTTGCTCTTGATCCATTCTTTTAATTTGTATGCTGGTTCAATTTTACATTATACTCTATTTCCATTACTTCCTCCTTTCCTTACACAACCTGTTATGTTGAATTTATTTATTAGAGTATTTCTCAATATTCTTTATTGGAGGCATAATAACTTTACTTTTACTTTTAGAATTTGTTATATAAGACAATATGTTCTCATCCACTCACTGAGTTAATCTGGGGAATTTTGATTAAAAGTATGGCAGGCTTGTCTGGTGCTGATTCATTTTAACCTTTTCCTGTCTGTCCAACTTTCTGGAATGAACTGACAACCTTTTTTTTGGAAAAACAGATTTGTTTTTATAAGTAGGCTTTTGAATGCATGTCTTGTTCAGCCTTGAGGAAATCAACAAAAATACAATAAATTCCAATTGGAGTATCATGCTTAAAAATAAATAATTTTTACTTAGAATAAAATAAAATTATTCCAAAAAAGACTGTAGCAAACAAAATCAATAAACATTTCTAAATTAAAACTATGAGAAATTAAAAATATTTTGAAATACTTGATGTTAATTAATTTTGTTGTTCGGTTTTCAGTATAAAATGTGGTGAGACTTCAGTCGCTGGAGTGTGAAAACTTAAATCCAGTGAATAAAGAAATACTTTTCCAGAAAGTTTAGAGATTATTGGGAAAGTTCTTTTAAGAAATGGTGGATATAGCCAAAGAACTTTACCTTGAAAATATCTTCCAAATTCTCTGAAATTCATTCCCCATTATGTCCCATTCCAATTGTAATTCTGATTAATATTATAAGATTGTAGTTATCATTATATTTGTTTATGTTTTTTTTCCCTATCTTAGATACTAAAACAAAACAACCAAAAACCAACGAACACATAGCACAGCACAGCAACATATACTCCACTTTTCAGGAGGGGCAATTTACAATACATGAGGTTCCACACAAGGTTATATATATATTTCATTTCATTTCAGCCATGAAATCAAATAATATAAAAATATAAAAAACCCCATTATATTGGCATGTAGGTTTGTCTACCTAGATGTGGAAGATTTCACGTTACAGTAAGAAATAAAATGAACATTAGTAGGTAGGCAACATATCTCGCCCTTATTTATATGCTGATATATATATATATATATATATATATATATATATATATATATATATATATATATATATATATATATATATAGGGGACACAGTGGCTCAGTGGGTTAGGATGCTGAGCTTGTTGATCAGAAGGTCGGCAGTTTGGCAGGTCAAATCCCGAGTGCCGCGTAACAGAGTGAGTGCCTGTTACTCGTCCCAGCTTCTGCCAACCTAGCAGTTTGAAAGCCTGTAAAAATGCAAGTAGAAAAATAGGGACCACTACGGTGGGAAGGTAACAGCGTTCCGTGCACCTCTGGCGTCTAGTCATGCCGGCCACATGACCATGGAGACGTCCTCGGACAAGCGCTGGCTCTTCGGCTTTGAAACAGAGATGAGCACCGGCCCCTAGATTTGGAAACGACTAGCACACATGTGCAGGGGAACCTTTACCTTTACCTTTTATATAAAAAAAACCTAAATGCAGAAGATTGTTATATTTTACGTCTTCCTAAATAGTTTATTTCTATATTTTTTGCATTCATTAGGCTTGGAATATCAAGGCCATATATCAATTCCATTACTGTTGCCACTTCTCAAGGATTTGCCACATGGATGTAGGGGAGATTGTAGCTCCAGTGTCACTTCTGTTGCTGGCAGAAGATTCTGGTACAGTAATTTTTGTGATGGAAGGGGAGATAAAAGATGAAAGCAGATGGAGGTGGTGGATTAAGGCAGCTGGGCAGATGACATTAGAAAAACTAGAAACTTTAAGCTCAAATCCAGAAAAAAGTGATGATAAGCCACTTCTATATAATCGCCTAGAATACGTCTTAAAAAAGGTTATTACTTAAATCTTAAGTCCTATATATTACAAACATTAAAATTTAAATCTAAAATCTAAGTAGTGGTAATCCTATCAATAGTATTGAACATAATACTTTAAAATGGTTAACAAAGCGAAGTTGTACACCTAGTCAAACTCTTAAGAAATATAGGCACAACACTGTATCCTAACATATTTGGTACCTTGTAGGAAGAAATTCAGTTTCCTTTCAACATTCTAGTTTCTTCTGCCATTGAGGAGCAGAGATAAGTAGCGATCCATATACTTAACAAAGGATCAGTATTCCAATATATAATATGTAGGATCCTCTACTTCACCTGTTCCACACATACAGAGTATATCTTACACTATGTTACCTTGGAATCTGCCTTTTTGCATTGTTTGCTCAGTTGTGGGCTTATTTACTAAGTTACTTAAAAGTAGCTATCAGAAAGATAAGAGTCTCACAAAAACGGAAACAGAAAAAAATATTGCCAAAAATTAAAGGGGGGAAAAAGATGCAAGTGGCTTTGAAAACAAACTTTCACTGTAACCAGAGAAATACAGAGAATGAAAGCCTTGGGCAACAAGAAAAGTATACAGTGCCTGAATGCTGACTTTCAACATCAAGCAAGAAAAAAAAAGGAAGGATATCTCAGGCAAGACTGTCAACAGAGGGAGGAATATAAGAAGAAAAGCAAAATGAAAGATTTTTTTTCAAGAAAATCAAAATTATGGATTTTTTTCCTATTAAGAATAATCATGGAAAGAGATTTGATGAAGGTAAATAAAATTAATGTTCAAAAATATTATCTTAAAATGTGAACTTTGAAAATGAAGCAACACACCAGCTTCAAGTAGAAGAATAACACAAGCTTATCAGTGCTGAATTGCTCAAAACAGCAACAAAAGGAAAATGGTAATAGTTCTGGGCCAGTGTATATTCAACCAGATTGGGTGGGCTATAAAAAACAATATTTAAGATGGGAAATAGAAGACAATATTAATGTTAATGAATCATTACACTAATTCTTCACTCAAGCAGAGATTTAGTCAAAATTTTGCAAAAAATAATAAAGCCATATTTAGAGAGAGAAATACCTAATACCTTATTCTTCTGAGGAATCTTTAGCAATACCTCTAAGAATATATGTTAAATAGCAATAAAATATATATAATTCATTTTTTCATTTTTGCTCTATGTTGCTAATTGTAATGGAAGTTTTAAAATTATAAAGATACATGAACAGGATAAAACTAAATAGAATTTCCTCATACATATCAAGCTTTCATTTTTCTTATTGAAGAGCAGGTGTTAACGTGAAATTTTTTCAAGACCCATTAATTATTGACAGAATGGCTCTGGAAAATAAATTGATATAAAAAGGCTAGCAATTAGCAGATTGACAGAGCCATGATTTTTCACATAATATAAAGCCCAAATTGTAACTTCTTTATTTGATTCAGACAATGCTCATGAAATTTGCAAGTGGAGTTAGTGCCATAAAATAAATTATGTTGCTTAGCTTTCCACAAAATTGATGTACATGATAGCACCTTTATTTACATAACATCCAGTGTTCTTGTCAAATTGACTTTAACAAAACTTTTCTTTTCCTGGATTTCAAACCTACAGAATTAAAAGATTAAGCTATAATTATATCTTCAGGTAACATGGATGCAATAACTCAGCTGTTAAAGATGCTGAGCTTGTCTCCTGGAGCTGACAGGCCAGGTTCAAGACCTGAGAACTGTGTGACGGGCTGAGCCCTGTTACTTGTCCCAAGTCCTGCCTACCCAACAGTTAGAAAGCATGCAAATGTGATTAGATAAATAGGTACCATTTTGGGGGGAAGGTAACAGCATTCCATGTACCTCGTCATATCATCATGCTGGTCACATGACCATAGAAATGTCTTCGGACAATACTGGCTCCCTCAGCCAAGAAACAGTGATGAGCACTGCTCCCTAGAGTTGGACATGACTGGACAGGGAAACTGTTACCTTTATGTCTTCAAATGAAAAAACAAATAGCTATAGTACTTAGACTTATAAACCACTTCATAAGTGCTTTACAACCCTCTCTAAGTGGTTTACAGAGTCAGCCTATTGCCCCAAACAATCTGGGTCCTCATTTTACTGACCTTAGAAGGATGGAAGCTGAGTCTACCTTAATGACCCCTGAATAAAAATGGAATCCCTGTCCCCCCCCAAAAAAAAAATCATCTCCTTTTAGTGGTCACACAAAAGAGGATATTTTCCTCTCTAAAGGTGCTGTAACTGTTCTTTCGAATCATAATATGTGATTAGTAATCTTTCTACATTACTAACAATCTATATCTATACAATGTAGTCAAGGTCATACATTGTATAGATGTGTATAGCTTGCTTGACCTATTTCCTTTCAATATGGTTGTGTGGACAAATGGACAATCCAGACTTCATTTTGCTTCCCTTTTACTAACTTTACTTGAAGAAGTTTGTTTTAACAAGCTGGCTTTCCAGTAGGAACAATTATTGAGTAAACAAGATTTAAATAAATAGAGGACAAGATCAAACATTCTGACCCTGTCTATGATGTTTGTGCATTCCATTTATTCCAACCCTGATTCTACTTACCTCCATCAGCTGAGTGTGATAATGTGAAATAGAACTATACTCACAGTTATCTCAGTGGGATTATGATTCTGCATGTGACTTTGGGCCCTGCTTTATTAAGCTTCTAATCACATAGAGTCCTTTTCCATATTCACACAAACTTGAATACATCCAGATCACTTCATGAAGATTTAGAGAGCAAAGTGAGAAAAAAGACTATAAAGGTCAAGACCAACATGCACACCTCTAAACAGATGAAAGCATTTCCTAGGAATTAATTGTTACCCGGCTCTGAAATAATTCCCAACTCTGCTTCCATAATTAATTGTTCTTTTATTTCTTCAAGTTTAACAGTCTAATTATTGGAGCTCCATCATTCAAAATGTAGCATAAGACAGATTCCTCCCACCCTCCAAAAATTCCTGTAATTACTTTTTTGGGGGATTATAATGCTGTTCATATTAGTCGTTCTTCTCTTTCTCTAAAGTATTTTTTTAAAAAAGATAAAATATATATTCTGTCTTGTGTGGAGCATAATCCATCCTGCCTTTTGGCCCCTTGAATCACAGAGAACAATTGACCTGACATTACCCATAGCTTTTTAGCTGTGCAAAGGTTCATCACCTAGCAGTTCAGTTTAACAACCTGAGATATTGTGTGCATATAAGTTTTATCAGCCAAGAACCATTTCTCTCTGCTCCTTGGAACTTTTGTGATAATCCCTGTATACCTGTAGGCTATGAGAAGACCTATTGCTTTTGCTAGAAAGATCTCAGATACTCTTTTAACCCTATTTTTCTTTGGGGGAATCTGAAACACTTCCACAGAGTTTAATGAGAGCATTAATATTTTATGAAACATTTTTTATCAAAGCCAATTTCATTTAGTAGTTGTGGAGTGGCACTGAGAATGAACAAGCACTGAATTTTAAGTTGTTCAGAGAGAATACAGAAGATCTTTGCTTATAATATTCTTTGAATTAAACAAAAAGTACTTAACTGGTGATACATTCTGTTTACAGACATCTCAGAATGTAACTTTTACACACCAGTGGCTTTTTTCAATGATTTTCTTTTGCTTTATTGTAGTAGAATGATGTCACCCAAAGGAAGAACATCCAAACACTTCGGCAACTTTTGAAGCTTGGCTGATTTTTCCTAGAAACCTCAATCAGCTTCTTTTGCTCTCTTTCATCCAGTCATTGGTTGATATAATGTGGGACGATTTACCACACTGACTAATATTTATGAGCCAAAGTTAAATTCTTTTCAATCATGAGTCCTCTGAGAAAGACTTTTGATTGAAATATATCCATGCATGAAAAGGAGAACTGGCTGTTAAAAGAATGCTATTGAAAGAATAATAGAAAATGGATAATTAGATTGGAGAGGAAATTCTTCAGTGTCTTGAGTTGATAAACCAATAGTCTATGGACACTGTAAAGCAAGCTGCTGACAAATACTCCTTTCCAAAAGGAAAGAAGGAAAGCAGTATGCAAACAGCACGTTACAATATAAAAAAATAATTACTGAAAAAAGATGTACATTTATATTACAGCTGTTTGCAGTATGTACTGAGAATATAGGAGATAATGCAAATACATTAGTATGATGGAAGTGCTACAGTTGCTTACAATTAACCCCAGATTAGTAAGGATGCATACTTGCTTGTTACAAGTATTGAAAATTCCTGTGCACTGTGTTGAACTGTGACCCATTTCTATTAGAAGTACCCCAGAATAATCAAGGCTCTACATGCCCAGGCTACCAAATCAGCCATACATCCTTGCCCAGAGGAGAAAATTCACACCACTTCAGCTGTCCAACTAATTATCTATTTATTTGTTTGTTTTGGACAGAAGAAGAATGTGTAGTTTTTTTTTCTTCTTCTTCCCCTTTCCTTAAACTGAAGCACAAGAAATTTAGTGGCTCACCAGAGTGGATGAAAGATACTGAGTTGACTAATCAGTGAACACTCAACTTTGGGGAAAAATGAATGCAATTTGTATTCCTTGACTTTGCTTTTGCACCATCCCAGTTGGATTGAGGTCCCAAATTGCTTGGAGCAATTAAATGTTACATAGGTTATTTGTACACACACACACACAAACACACACACACACACACACACACAGAGAGAGAGAGACAGAGAGAGATTTTTTATGTTAGCTGGACAAGCCTTGGTGGAGCAGTGGGCTAATGCCTCTTTAAGTAACACCAGCTGCCTGCAATTAGTGCAGGTTCGCATCCCACCAGGCTCAAGGTTGACTCAGCCTTCCATCCTTCCGAGGTAGGTAAAATGAGGACCCAGATTGTTGGGGGCAATTAAGCTGACTTTGTAATAATGCCGCTTAGGGGGTGTATGAAAGCCCTAATAAGCAGGCATATACATAGAATGAAGGCTACTGCTAAGCTTGTAAGCCGCCCTGAGTCTTCGGAGAAGGGCGGGATATAAATGGAATTAAAATAAAAAAAAATATTAATTTCTATATTAGTTGTGATTATTTGATTGTGTAGCGATTAGTTGTAGTATTTTCTCCCCAGAGATAGCAAATGAGGAAATAAATAGGAAGTGGAGCCAAAAAAAAGAAAAAAAGAAAAAAGAGGGGGAGGGTTAAATCAGAAGACCATGAGTTCTAATCCCACCTAAAGCAAGAAGCTAACAGGGTGACCTTGAGCCTGTCTCTCAACCCTAGGAAGAATCAACAACTGCTTCTGAAACCTTTCCAAGAAAACTGCAGGGACCTGTCCAAGCTCTCAGCAAGAGCCAAAAACAGACTTAAAAGAAACACAAGAAACAAGCAAACTTGGGACTTCAAACTAAGAATGTGGGTTGGATTCAATCAAAAATCATGTAGTCATTAAAAAGTGTTCAGGTTGTTTTCAGTTGCTTCTACTTTCAAGATGAAAAATTGAGTTCTCTCTCTTGATTTCCAAGGTGAGAATTGGTAGCAGAGTTGGACTCAAAGAAAAAACATTAAAAGGCTATGCTATCTCTAAGGCCACCTTTTCTCCTGCAAATAAAAAAGGAAGAATTTAGACTCTCTTCACTTCTTGGATGACTTTTAGAAGACACATTCTTTTCTTAGTTGAAAGATTGAAAAATTGTAGGAAAGTACCATATTAATAATCCAGTATTTTTCTGTGTGTTCCATTGGGTTATTTCTGTGAGACATATATTTGCATGAATACATTATACTAGCTTACAAACCATTCTGCTTTGGAGTAAAGTTCATTATTCCACAATCTTATGACTGAGAATTTGTCTACCGTGCTTTGAGTTAGCTTCTTTGTCTTATTAAGTTCCATGAAAAAGTAAAAGCTGGTTTTTAACCTAAGTAATTCATCCTGAATAAATGCAGTGAATATAAAAAAAAATACTTGTCAGTAATTAGCACCAAGAACACATTATTCATCACACACACTGGCAGGCAAGGGAATCTTCCAAAAGTGTAATAATATTTTATTGTCATTCAGGTAATGGATCTACTCAAACAGAAACTGACATATGTAGAAGCTTCTTGAAAGATATTGTAGCCTATTGCTAACATTAGATATGTGGCTTGTCTGTTTTCTACAATTAGTTGGTGTACTAGCAGTGAAGAAAACCTAAGGATGTTTTGGATGATGCCCTGAGATCACTGGGTTATAATATAAAAATTCAATGTCAGTGCACAGCACAACACTGGCATTTCTTGAAAAACAAGGACAAATATTTCCCAACTATAACCTACAAATAAAACTACTAGAGAACTTAGTTCAATCCTTATGTTTAAGAGAACTTGACTTTTACATACCTGATTACATTTCCAAGGCAATCTCTATGTACCATTAGAGAAATAACAGATAACTATTTTTTGTCCTATCTACTAGTTATCTAGATTTCTGCATCTCAGATCTTTTAGACATAATTCCATATTATTGCAGATATTGTGCTGCAGTTCCCACTTCAAAAATTGTGTCAAGTTTTGAACTGTGTGATTAACTTGGTTACAAATAAATCTTAGAGTGGGGCAATCAATTTTTCTGTGGTTAAGGACTGTGGTTAACCACTGGGTGAAATATTGTCACATATTTTGGCAGGGCTACAATTTTCAAGAATTTCTCATGCTTCCAGCATTAAGAGTTTTCAATGCCGTTTTGTAACAACACTGACATGAAAGTGAAAGGAAGGAGTTGCTTCCTGAAGTTGTGGGTGCTCCTTTGCTGGAGGTCTTAAAATATATATATTAAATAGTCATTTGTCTAGAATGGTATAAGGCAGACATGTCAAATACAAGGCCCGGGGGCCGGTTATGGCCCGCGAAGTGGTTTCATGTGGCCCGTGAAACCATCCTGGAAACAGTGAGGGAATGGCCCCCACTGCCTTGACCCTGGCCCAGAGACCCTCCTTCTGCCAGAAACCCTCAGATCTGTCCCACTCCTGCCCAGGCCCCCATAGGCATCCTTGATGCGAACAATGTAGAGCTGGCCACGCCCACCCAGTAGGCCATACGCACTCTAGCCATGCCCACCCAGTAGGCCACACCCACCCAGGCCATACCCACCCGGCCCCCTGAGGGCAACCACAATGCTGATGCAGCCCTCAATGAAATTGAGTTTGACACCCCTGGTTAGAGGATTGCATTAGATCTCTTTCAAGGTCTCTTTCTGCCTACAAATCTATGATTCGAAGGAAATGAGGGTATGTTCCCTTTCTTTCTTGTTTTAATGGAGAAATTGTGAGATAATTACTGTCATCTTGGTGACTTCCGGTGCGGCGCGGCGCTGGAGACAGCCGTTTCGGGCTGCCCGCTGCTCAGCTGAGTTGTTTTCACCCGAAACAGCGCCGATCAGCTGTTCGGGTGGATTTAAAGCCCCCTCCTCGGGAGAAGAGGAGGGGGTGAGGCCCCAGGTAGGGGTTGAGTTCTCCAGGGCCGCCTGAGCTTAAAGCTTGGGCGGCTGAAGGATTGAACTCCCCCGTAGCCTGGGTTGCTCCCAGCTGTTCAGCGTCTCTGCTCCGGGATTTTTGGAGCAGAGCCAGGTGTTTGCGACCACAGCTGCCAGAAGGAAAGACCTTGGAATAAAAAGGAGCAGGCAGAGCGGTACAGGAGGTCAAGGTGAAGAGGACTTTTATTCTTATTCTCTAGCTTAATGGACTTTATAAACCTAAAGTGAAAGTGCGCAACAAGTGAAAGTGAAAAAATGGCGGCTAAACCTCCCTCAAAAACTCTTCGGAGTGCGGGAACTTCCCCGGTGCAACAGACATCGTTGCAAGCTTTCCTTCCTCCTGCTGCATTGACATCGAAAGAGCTAGTAGATGCCTTGGAAAAACAAACCCAGGTAATATCAGAAATGCTGGGTGACAAGCTGGCAAAGGTGGAGGAGAAATTGGAGAAATTGGAGGAGAGGATAGAAGAGAAGTTTAAAGTAATGGAGGAGAGGATGGAAGAGAAGTTTAGTGCGATGAGGGTAGACATATTGTCTACAGTGCAAAGCGTGGCTGAATGTGTGCAAAGTTTGGATGAAAAAGTGGAGGATCTGAGTCAAAAGAATGCTATATTAGAAGTAAAGGTACTGGAGAATGAAGATTTAAGGGATAGAATGGACGGAGAATTGAGTCTTGTCCAGTATCATCAGATGCAGCATGCTATTAGAATCAGAGGCTTAAAAGAGAATCCTAAAGAAGACCTAAAGCAGTTGATTTCTGAGGCGTTGGAAGCAGTATTGGATCAGCCAGCATCTGAAATAAAGGGATGCATGGATAAAGTTTTTCGTGTAAACTCATGGATTGCTAGACAGAGAAAGCTACCTAGAGATGTGGTGGTCTATTTTATAAAGAGAGAAACCAGAGATGAAGTTATTCAAGCCGCTTATGATACTAAAGTTGTGATTGCTGACCAAGAAGTTTTGGTTTTAAAAGAAATTCCTCCAAAGATTCTAAGGAGAAGGAAGGATTTTGCATTTCTTGTGCAAGAACTTAAGCAACGTGAAATAAAGTTTAGATGGGAGATTCCTGTCGGATTGGTGGTGATGCATGAAGGCAAAAGATACCATCTGGTTACTGTGACACAGGCGCGTGATTTCAATAATGATGTTTTAAAAGCGACCCCACTATCACTTTTGGAAGCTGTAAAGGGATTTGGAGAAGGGAAATCTCAAGAGGCTGAAGGTGGACAGAAAGAGGAGAATGGTGCTGGAGGGGATCAAAGTACAACATCGTTGGCTGGTGCTGGAGAGCAGAGGGTGACACGTGCCGCTTTAAAACGAGCAAAACAAATAAAAGAGCATGACCAACAGAAGTTTATGGAATTCTCAAAGCGTACTTACAGCGAAGCAGTGGGAGGAGCACGGCCCAAAGAAGACAGAGGGGCTATTAAAGATCTGCTCCAACAGCTTCGGGATGCCACGCATGGCGACTAAATTTCTAACCTGGAATGTTAATGGACTAAATTCACCACAGAAGAGAAAGAAAGTTTTTCAATATTTAAAACAATTCAAGATTGATGTTATATGTTTGCAAGAAACGCATATCAGGGTTATGGACCAAAAGTATTTATCCAATTCAAGATTGGGCACGCAATTTGTTGCCTCTGCGATGAATAAGAAAAATGGAGTGGTTGTTTATGTTAAAACTACTTTATCAGCGGAACTAATTGAAGCGGATAAACATGGTAGATATCTTATGATAGATTTGCTGCTAGAAGGCAAAAAAACGCTTTTAGTTGGACTGTATGCTCCTAATCAACAGCAAGCTGATTTTTTTAGCTTACTTCATACAAAGCTTACCCAATTGGATTACAAATCATTTATTTTTATGGGGGACTGGAATGGTGTTTTGGATGTACAGATGGACAAGGCTGGTCTTTTTAAGCGCTCTCCGAGTCATGCCAGATTGCCTAAATCTTTTTTTGAAATGAAGGATGATTTGGAACTGCGAGATATTTGGCGCGACACTCACCTGCATGAAAAGGATTATACTTTTTTTTCTGATAGACATCAATCTTTTTCTAGGATTGATTTTATTTTGTTGACCAATGACTTTTTTTCTA
This sequence comes from Vipera berus, assembly GCF_964194415.1. Classification (NCBI taxonomy): domain Eukaryota; kingdom Metazoa; phylum Chordata; class Lepidosauria; order Squamata; family Viperidae; genus Vipera; species Vipera berus. Next base: position 16,552,565 of record NC_138208.1, on the reverse strand, counting down.
GGATTAAGAAGGTAAAGATCTGTGCAAGAGCTATTTCTGACCATAGTCCAGTTTGGTTAGAGATCAATAAGGACAATAGAGATAGGCGCTCGTGGCGCGTAAATGAGAACTTGTTTAGAAATCAGAGAAACGTGGAAGAATGTAAACAGCAGATGAAGGATTTTTTTGAAATTAATATGAATAAGGATACTTCTATGGACATGGTTTGGGATTCTAGCAAGGCCTATATGAGAGGGGTGTTGATATATATGAATAATAAACACAGACGTACTTTGGAAGCCAGAAGGAAAGAATTGGAGAATGAAATTAGGGAAAAAGAAAAGGCCTTGATTTTGAACCCATTGGATGTGAAGACTAAGGAGGTTATTAAGCTATTAAGAGGACAATTTGATAAATTAATGGCTGACCAAGTGGCAACCAATTTGCGGTTTGCTAGGCATAACACTTTTTGCAATGCTAACAAGCCAGGTAGATGGTTAGCTTATAGACTAAGGAAAAAGCAAAGGGCTTCTAATATAGATAAAATTGAACATAAGGGAAAGGTTGTGTTTCAACAGGATCTTATCAAGGAGGCCTTTCTGGACTTTTATTCTAAATTATATGCCAAGGAGAAGATTAATGAAAAAGATATTGACGTATATTTGGAGAATGCTAGCATCCCGTTTCTTACGCAGGCACAAAAAGAGCAGATTAACCAATTGATAACAGAAGAAGAAATTCTTACAGCAATTAAGGAATTGAAGTTGGATAAAGCACCAGCACCAGGTTTGACTGCGATTTACTACAAAAATCTACAAATGGAGTTGATAAAGCCGTTAAATGAGCTGTTTCAGATAATTCAGAGAGGGGGAAAGGTGCCTCCGTCTTGGAGAACTGCTTTTATCTCTTTGATACCGAAGGAAGATCAAGATGCTACTCAAGTTAAAAACTATAGACCGATATCACTTTTAAATACAGATTATAAGATATTTGCTAAGGTATTGGCTAATAGACTGATGAGGGTTCTGCAACAGGTGATTCATGGGGATCAAACTGGGTTTATTAGTGGTAGGCAAATGAAAAATAATGTGAGGCATATAGTTGATGTGTTAGAGTTTTTGGAAAGGAACAACCAGATCCCTGCGGCGCTAATTTTTTTAGATGCTGAAAAAGCCTTTGATCAATTGAATTGGCAATTTTTGATGAAAGTTCTAGATAAAATGAATTTTGGGGATAAATTTTTGCAACCAATTAGGGCATTATATCAAAAACAAACTGCCCGAATAATAGTTAATAATAGCTTGACTGAAGCTTGTAATATTGAGAAGGGCACAAGGCAAGGGTGTCCGTTATCGCCTTTGTTATTTGTGTTAACACTGGAGATATTATTGGTAAAAATACGGAATTCGGAAAGAATTAAGGGTATACAAATTAGAGATCAGGATTATAGATTGAGAGCGTTCGCAGATGATCTGGTTGTTACGGTGACCCAGCCGGAGAACTCTGTTGTGGACCTGATGGAGATAATAATACAATATGGGAAGGTTTCTGGATTTAAAGTTAATGTACAAAAAACTAAAATTCTGGCCAAAAATATGACAGTATCGCAAAAGGCCCTTTTAGAAGGATTAACTGGATTTGAGATTGTTAAAAGGGTCAAATATTTGGGGGTGTTTTTGTCACCCTCTAATACAAAGTTATATAAAAATAACTATGAAAAGTTATGGGGAAAAATTCAAAAAGAATTGGAGAGCTGGGAAAAACTGCAATTGTCTTTGCTGGGAAGAATTGCAGCAGTGAAAATGAATGTCCTGCCTAAATTTTTATTTTTATTTCAAATGATACCGGTTCTTAAGAAAGATTCTAATCTGGAGGAATGGCAGCGAGGTATCAATAAATTTGTTTGGGCAGGGAAAAGGCCACGAGTCAAACTTAAGATTATGCAGGATACTCGTGAGAGAGGTGGCCTTAAAATGCCCAATCTTAAATTATATTATGAAGCTGCTGCGTTAGCAGGAATAAGTGATTGGATTAATTTGACGCAAGAGAGATTATTAAATCTTGAGGGCCACGACTTGTTATTTGGCTGGCATGCATATTTGTTGTATGATAAGAAGGTAGATAATGTGTTCAAAGTGCATATTTTAAGACAGGCATTGTTGAGAGTCTGGAAGAAGTATAGACATAAGTTAGATTGTAAGATACCATTGTGGGCAATTCCAAAACACGCAATAGAAAATATAAATGTTGGTTTTAAACATGATGTGACTACGTATAAGGAGATTTTAAGTCTGGAAAGAAATGTCTGGTGTCTGAAACCGTACGATCTCTTGCGAGATGAGAAGATTATTCAAACTTGGTTTCAATATATTCAGCTACGGGCCAGGTGGAAAGAAGATCTGAAAATTGGTTTTACAATGACTGATGAAAATCTGATAAAGCAAATTAGAAATCAGGGTCCTGCACATATTAAACGGATATATCTTGCATTGATAGAAATTGATTCAGAAACAGAACTTGTTAAAGACTGCATGATAAAATGGGCCCAAAATATCCAAGAAGTTATTACAATGGACACGTGGGAAAAGATCTGGGTGAGGAATGTAAAATTTACACAAGCTCAAAATTTAAGAGAGAACTTTTATAAAATGTTTTATAGATGGCATTTAGATCCTAAAAAGCTTGCAAGTATGTATCCGAACTATCAGCCCAAATGCTGGAGGTGTGGTGACGAAGATGCAACATATTTTCACATATGGTGGACTTGCAAAAAGGTTAAGGCCTTTTGGATAAAAATTTGGTGGAATATGCAGAAGATCTTCAAGCAAAAGATAAAGTTTTGTCCGCAATTCTTTCTGTTGGGTATAATTACAGAAGCTACTGTTGTGGACACTAAGTTGATGTTGAATTTAATTACGGCAGCAAGACTCTTAATAGGTCAGTATTGGAAGAAGGAGGAACTGCCGACTATAGAAGAATGGACTTTAAAGGTTTCAGACCTGGCGGAAATGGCAAAGATATCGGCTTATTTGAAAGATCACTCGCAAGAACGTTACATTATGGAGTGGAGAAAATGGATTGAGTATATCCAGAACAAATACGGGACTAAAAAGTTTCATGTAGCATTTGAATAAGTCTTCCTTTTTTTATATATTTAATAGTAATAGTGTTTGTAGTTATCCTATATGAGCTAGAGAGTGATAGATTTTAGAGTTTGTGGTTGTTAGCATTTGGATGTTTATGACTGTTTTTTTTCTTGTTTTTATACCCTGTACTTAGCTCTGGGAAGTGGGGGGGGGAAGGGGGGAGGGGTAGGGAGGGATGGGTATGGGAGGGGGAGGGGGGATTGTTAAAGATAAAATGTATGTTAAAACTTTTCAATTAAAAAAAATACTGTCATCTTGAATTCAGGTACATGTGCAACAGAAGTAAAAATGTTTCAACTAGTGTTTTTTATGCCGTAATTGATTTCAGCTGAACATATTTGCATCCTCTCTACAGCTCTTAGCCAAACTAAGAAAGAGAGAGAGAGGGAAGGTTTGCACAGAATTGCCTTCTTGTCCTTTACATGTTACCTTCATTGCACAAACAGGGTTCTAGTTTATTACATGAAGCAGGAGAATTTTGATAACCTTACATCTTTCCTCTTTTCTTTTTTTCCTGTTTTCTTTTCTTTTTTTTGCTTTGCACTTTGTTCTGCTCTGTTCTGCTTTGTTTTGCTTAATGCAATTAACAAAAATTTCCAGGAGTTAACAACAACAAAAAAACCAGCAAATGAAATCCATAATTACAGGTAGAAAATGACATGTCAGTGAGCATTGTGTCCTACAGGCTTGAAGAAGCTCCTACTAATATTAGAAGAATATCTGTTTACAAATGAATCCTCTGTCCTGGTGTTGTCTTCCATTACCTTACGTCTGAGATCCTTTTTTTCTTAACCTGGAGAGTCTATGAACTCACTTTTGTATTTCCTGAACACCAAAAGGGATATTCTATCAGTGAGATATTACTGTACAGTATCATGGTGCATAATAACAAAGATTGGTCAAGTTGTTTAGCCATATGTGGTATCAATAGTAATTAAAAATAATAATGAAAAGTAAGTATCTGCAAGTATATTTCCTCATGCCTGACACTACTGATACAACAATTAAAAATAACAAATTATGTTTGTGCACTGCTCTTTCAAAGCATCTGAAAGGAAAGGCTTATAACCATCTCATCCTTGTATCTGATTCAAAATTGGAATTGTAAATTCTATGTGGGTTCAAGAAGACTTTTGGAGACAGAGATCCCCCTCTTCCCCATAACTTAATTCAATACTGTTCAGTGAGCAATATTAAGACTTGAAGCAAGTTGTGAGAAACAAACATTTGGTTAGTATGCTCAAAAAATGGTGGCAGGTTGTTTTTTTAAAAAAACAAACTTCATCCTATTTATATCAGCCCTACAATATTTACTGCATTACTGAGTTTTACAATATATTTTTTCCATGCTCCATCTTAATAGGAATTTAAAACAGGAATCACGTTTACATGGTTGCAGCATCCCAGTGATTGCCATTTGTGGCCTCCCCAGCTGGCTTATGTCAAGCAAAACCAATAGGGCAAGCTGGATTTGTTTAATGACCACATGATTGACTTAACTGCAGTGATCCACTTAACAACAATGACAAAAAAGCTCACACACTTGGACACAACTCATTTAACAACTGCCTTGCTTAGCAACAGAAATTCTATACCCAACTGTAGTCATGAGTTGAAGACTACCTGTGTATTATTTTAATTTTAAGGACAAAAAGTTCTGGATGTTACTGTGGACTTTTTTTTAGCATTATGAAGATTGTTTCCAGATGGAAAATATACCATAATGTTTTTAGGATATATCTGGATAAATTAAGGAGTATATCTCCTTTTAACTGTAGAGGCAACGCACATTCTCAATTGCATATTTAGCCAAATTGGTTATTTTTTTATCCTAAAAAGTTCATATTACATTCTGCTGCAGGCATAGAACTTCCTATTCAAATGACAAATGTCCCCACTCAGATATCTGAAAAGCTCACTTATTAGCTCTTTTATCTTACCTCAACAAATAATCAGGCAGTCTCAATGGGGAAGGAGGAGAAGGGGAGGAATGGGAAAGCATGGCTCTAAGTATGTGCCTGTGTTTTGAAGACTACTGCCAAATATTGCATTAGCTGGATTGAATAAAAACAAGTTGTTTGTTGTTAATGTTGCTATTATACAGAGGCAAGAGATAGCAAAGCTCGAAAGAACAAAGACACATCTACAAAGATTCAGTAATGGAATATATGGTTTCATACATAATAGAAAATCAGGCTTATCTCCCTATCCATGTGTGATTATCAACAGTAATGTAGCATTTCATAATATCAGGCTGCATGTTTTTACAGGAGGAAGAATATTACAGTCAGGGATAATGCACTATTAAGAGTTTTCCAATGCTGTTTTCAATTCATCAAAGGGTTTAGCCTATTTTTCATTCTGCACACATACACAAACACACACACACATGTGAGTGTATGTATGTGGATATGTATATGTATCTAAACAGAATATTGTCTACATTCAAATTCTGTATGCAGGTTATCGGAAATCCTTACTTTTTTAAAGAAATAATCATATTTAATTTGAGTGGCTTGTCCTTTTAGGACTATGTAAAACTGTTATTGCGAGTTCAAGAAGAGCATAGAAAAAGTATTTCACACAATTAAGATATACATATGCACATGTTATTAATTCTGTCACCAATAGCATGGTACAAAAATTATTATATACATATTGTATAAGCGATGTCAAACGTATTTTATAATTTAGTTTTCATTTCTTGCTTATATTTTATCATGACTCACAGGAATATTTCTCTTACATCTTGTTTGAGCTTAAACTTAGAATGTGTGGGAGAAGATTATACATGTGTTTGTTCATGTCACAAACATGGAGCTATTTATTTGTCTAAATTCTAGGCTGCCCATCTCCAAGAAAGAAAGAGAAAGAAAGAAAGAGAAAGAAAGAAAGAAAGAAAGAAGAAAGAAAGAAAGAAAGAAAGAAAGAAAGAAAGAAAGAAAGAAAGAAAGAAAGAAAGAAAGAAAGAAAGAAAGAAAGAAAGAAAGAAACCCTGTATGTGGGCATGTAGGAACTCAATACAGTATATTATAAACTTATTTAATAAGTTTCAAGTTTAACTACAGCCAATTGTGTAATGTAAATATAATTCCATATATCCAAAGGTGAAGTGGGTTTTCTAGATTACTGTGATATTCAAGGTATATCTGCAAATAGAGAAATAGAGACCAAGTCCAACTCTTTCACAACTCTGTGAGCCTAATTTCTCTGCCAGTGACTTGGCATCATATGGGCAGAACAGAAGTAAAGAGGATAAAGTACATGTGATCTGTTTATAACTATATATATTTATGCTGTCCTTTAATTTCAAAGCAAATCTCAAGTGTATTAACAGCTTCAAATAAGAGTCATCTTCTAGACATTAGGGTCAAATTTGCACTGTTCATTGAACTTAGCCCCTTACTAAATATTATGTGGCTCATTTTGAATTGTACCTACCTAGTTGTTTTGAAACTTTTCAAGATCATTCCATTTGTAACATGTAAAAGTAATTCAGGTAGTACATCATTGCAAAACTATCCCTATTCAGAAGTAATTACAGCTAATAATCCATATAAAGCCAACAAAATGACTCTCGGAATAAAGGTGAACCATGGAGGATCTCTAAACTGTAATAGTGAACTTCAGGAGCATTCAGAAATGGAACTAAAACCTTTTTCCTGCATTTGAAACCCAGAGCCTCAATCTCAGTATCTTTGTTATTTAAAAATTCATAATTAAGACTCAGTGAAAATTTTGATTTGTGTTTCAATAAGAAATTGACAAATTTTGGAAATCTGCCCATAAAAAGAATTACCAGCATCTAAGTATTAATGCCTCATTAGCCTAAGGTGACTTAAATTACAAGGTAAAAAAGCATGATATATTAGATGATCCCAATGGCTTTTCATAACAAGCATCAGTCTTGAGAGTCTCCTTAGGCTCAATAGAAATATGTTATACTACAACCTTCTAAAACTGATTATGCAATAGAAGAGCAGTAAGATCTTAATCTTCTAGTATCTCTCCTGAAAGAGATAATCCATTAGGCAGCCAAGTCAGGTCTGATACTTGACTAATATGAGACTAAATAATCTGATTCATCTAAGTTCCTGGGCGTTCAAGTATCTTGCTGAAAAATGGATATTTTGTTGGACTTCATCTTTGCATGCACAGTCTTTCTGAATTTATATACCTATTGACCAGAAAGACTGTGCGTGCAAAGATGAAGTCCAACAAAATATTCATTTTTCAGCAAGATACTTGAACGCCCAGGTACCCAATCTGGTACTCTCCATACATTTCAAACTAAACCAGGGGTCTTCAAACTTGGCCCTTTTATGGCTTGTGGACTTCAACTCCCAGAATTCCTCAGCCAGGCATACTGGTTGAGGAATTCTGGGAGTTGAAGTCCACAAGTCATAAAGGGCCAAGTTTGAAGACCCTTGAACTAAACCCTCTATTATGTTTTTTTGATTAGCTGAGCTGGCTGAAACGTGATAGGAGTTCAAGAAGTCCAGAATATCCAGAGAGTATAAGGTTGCCTTTTATTGTCACTACTGCTTCTTGTAAATCACACGTCATCTAATCTATAATTACATTTCTTCAGGATTTGTATCTACAAACTCTTTCTTATAGTCTGGGATAAGTGTCTCTAGAAAGTGAATGACTGAAATCAAATAGTTTCAGACCACATCACTGTAAGGTAGTCAATAGCTTTAATTTTTGTTTTACTATAATTAGAGATATGTCCAAAGAGAGACAGAGCCATGCATAGTAATCTGATTGGTATTGGTAATAGATATTTCTTTTGTCTCTGCTTCAACTATCATCAAGTACAGTATTATTTTTATTTTATTTTTTATTTGAGGAAGAGATAAGTGCAGGAATTAGAGAATTTGTGGTCCACCTGATATTTCTGAGTGTCATTTTTATTTTATTTTATTTTATTTGAGGAAGAACTAAGTGCAGGAATTAGAGAATTTGTGGTCTACCTCATACTCCTGAGTTCCCATGTCCCCATCATAGGATACGTGAGATTTCAACCAGCCTGAATTTTTAAGGATACTGAATACAAATGAATACATAAATTGTAATATAATTATGTTTTTCTTTGATATATTTTCCATATTTTGCAACAGATTGGCTACTCTAAGAAAAGATCAAAATGAATATTAAATTGAGTTGTTTTAGATTAAACTTAATAAAAAAATAGCTTAGAGTAAAAGGCACTCTATACATATTTGGTGAAGGAAGATAAACAGTAATGGAATACTTTATCTCCTTTCTTTAAAATACAGTTTAATACAAAACTGAATGAAATATATTTTATTCTTTTGACACAAACTAGAAAAAGTAATCATGCTAAGCCCTAGCTGGGGTCCAATACTTTGAGTTCAGATAAATACCTACACACAACTGCATCCGTGTGAATACATGTCAATAAATAAAGTCATTTATAAAATACATTGCTACAGTATTTATGTTTTATGATCTAGATATTAGAAGTAAAGTAGTCAAGATTCTACTTGAATTTGACATCAGAAAAAGATGGAACAAATATGATTGAAATTTCAAAGAATCATAGAACTGTGAAGTTCAATCCTATCTATAAATAATTCACAAAAATTATTCAATTCACAAGATGTGGCTATTTAGCTAACATCAGCGAAGGACAACCTGTAATCTCCATTGGTAGACTGTTCCACTATTGTATAAGTCTTACACAAGGTTTTTTCCCCCTTATATATAAACAAAATCTAAGTAGTTGCACTTTAGTTCTAGTCCTATGGGGGGGAGGGGGGAATGAATGCCTGTGAAATTTTTCACCATTTTCCATATGACATTTGCATGCTGGATTAATTTTGCTCAGAGTACTGAAGAAGTAAAGAAGAGATTAATGCTAGAGAGGAAGGCAATGTGGAGTAGACAAGATAATGAAGTACAGAGATATTTCTAAGACACTAAAGTTGGAAATAATTGAAAGTAACTCCTTTTAGCTTTTTCTAAAGACTGATTTTTTGCTGGAGTAAATAAGAGGAAGAAGATAGATAACGCTGTAGATTAGAAGAGTAACTATGGAATGCAAGAAGAACCAGTTGCTTACTCTTGGTTGAAGTAAGAATCTGCCACAAAGAAGATGGGGGTCAACTTATTTTCCAAAGCATCAGAAGGCAAGACAAGAAACAATGGATGTAAACTAATCAAGGAGAGAAGCAATCTGGATTAAAGAGAAACTTCCTAACAGTGAGAACAATTAACAAGTGGAACAGCTTGCCTTCAGAAGTTGTGTGTGCTTCATCACTGGAGGTTTTTAAGAAAAGACTAGTTTCAAATTGTATAGATTCTATTCTATTCTATTCTATTCTATTCTATTCTATTCTATTCTATTCTATTCTATTCTATTCTATTCTATTCTATTCTATTCTATTCTATTCTATTCTATTCTATTCTATTCTATTCTATTCTCAATTGCTAGGTTCAAGTGATAACAATGATTTGTGTTTTCAAGTCAGTATTGATTCCTAGATAAGTCCCTGCAATTTTCTTGGAAAGATTTCAGATGGCTTACCATTGCCTCTTTCCTGGGGCTGAAGGGGAGTGACTGGCCCAAAGTCACCTAAATGTCTTTGTACTTGAAGCAGGACTAGAATCCATGGTCTCCTGATTTCTATCCTGATGCCTGAACCATTATACCAAACTGACTTTATTATTATTTAGCGAGCTGAAATTCATATATTTTTGATATATAATGGGGGCAGATAATTGACTAGGAAAAAGCTATGTTTGGCCACAATAAAGGAGGCAAAATGCACAAAGAGAACTGAAATGATGGATGGATAGGATCACTGGAAGAATTGTGGAAGAGGTATGGCTTATTTCCAAGGGCAGGATGAAATGATGGATGATTGTGCACACAATTGCCAGAGGCTGGCTCCAACCTGATCACATCTATTATTAGAAATTCGTTTCTATGAATTTCCATGTTTTCTTTCTTACATTAATTTTGCAATCATTAAATGATTTAGCATTCTTGTTAAAAGGTTTTCTTACACTCAAATATGTATTTTTTATCATTTTGTATTTTATTTCTTTGTAGATAAATGGGAAATGAAAATTAACTACATAAATAATAAGCATATGTGTATGCATTTGCACATTTTTCCCTATAGGATACTTATTATTTTATCTATACATCCATAGAGATAGATATCTATGGAACAAGTTTGTCAAATGAGAAAATTGAATCCATTGATGTAAATAAACATCAAATAAAAATGATCTACAAATGGATTTTCTGCTCTTAATTCAATGCAAGTCATTTGAAATGTTTTTAACTTGCATGACAATTGTGGGCACAATCCATTTAGGGTAAAGCAGATTTTATTTGACTTGATATGACCATGATGTTTTAGTTGTTCTAAGGTAGTTCTAACCCTATCCAATCAAAATTAGTACTTCTTATTTGGAACCTACATATTAAGGCTATTTGATATAGGATGGATGTGTACTATGAAACAAAAAAGAAAAAAGAAAAAAATACATCTACTACAACATTACTGACATGATACTTTTAACACCAATTTACAACTAATTGAAGTCAAACTTAGAATGACAGGAAGGAGAGCAAACTTATTCAAGTGGAATTCAGTTGGGAGTTAAATACTTAAATATTTTAAACTCAAGCAGTTAGCCATGTATGCTTCAAGAGGCAGAGTTGTGCAATTTAGAATTAAGTTTCTACTGAGAAGGAAATCTTTACTGGGTTAGGGAAAGAAATAGAAAAATATATATATCCTTCCTGAATCAGCAGCACAGCAGCACAGGGATGATGGAAACTCATCATGCTGCTGATAGGGCCCAGAACTGTTCATAGCTAAGCACAAGCACAATGCTGGGGTAAAAGGTTCATGGATCTTTAGCTAAATGGCCTAGGTAGATACTGTAAGAGAGTGGAACAGCAAGAAAGTGAGTACTTTTTATGAGGCAATGAATCATATCTTGCATCAAACATTTTAACAGCTGCTGGATTTCTCAGGAGATGCTGAACTTTTCTTGATCACATGCTTTACTTGAAAATTTATGAAGATAATTTCATAATAGAGCCACCATCTCATTTTATTTACCAAAAGAGATCACATCTTTCTGGCTATAGCCTGAAATATAAAGCATCCTTCTCAGTAGAATTCTGCTTGGTGGAATAGGTTTGACATCATATATCTCACAGGCCAATATACAATGAGTTCAGGCCAATATACAGTGAGTTCAGGCCAATATACAATGAGTTCAGTTCAATAATCAGATATAGATTAGATAGATAGATATTCATATATTCACTCACATCTCTCTCTCTCTCTCTCTCTCTCTCTCTCTCTCTCTCTCTCTCTCTCTCTCTCTCTCTCTCTCTGTGTGTGTGTGTGTGTGTGTGTGTGTGTGTGTGTATGTATCACCTTCTATGATCAGGACCTTGAAAAGGGTAAATGAAATCATGGACTACGTTATCAGACATGTATATGTCCAGAAGGGTCTCCCAAGGTGAACAGGCCATGATGGATACCCCAGACTAACATCAGTCACATCTGCCAATCTGCATTGAACCAGCGTGGCAGATTAGGGTCTATTCCTTCCACATGCCAATAGAATAGCCCTCATTCCTTGACGGTATAGGGTAACTACCCATGGCAACAGAAGGGTTAAATCAGGCTGCCATTGGACATAGCAATAGTCAACATTCAAACAATAAGAACAGACACTCTACTAGAGGAACTGTTGATTGAACACAACAATACGCATTTGCATATCATTGGATTATGTGAAACAACAAAAAGGTGAAAATTTAGTTGAACTTCATAGGACTGGGCATTTACTCTACACTAGAGGTACTGAAGATAGATGATGTGGGGCAGTTGGTTTTCTCATCAACCAAAAGCTGAAAGATTTCGTAGTAAAATTTGAAAGTATATCAGACAGAGTAGACCAATGCATCATTCAATTGAACAAACAATATAAGCTTCAAATCATCCAAGCTTATGCACCAACAATAAGCTAAAGTGATGATGAGGTTGAACAGTTTTATGATGATGTAGCCCATCTTCAAGACAAAGAAAAATGCCAAAACAAAATACTAATGGGTGACGTTAATGCAAGAATAGGAAGAACAATAGCTGGAGAAAAAGCAACTCACCCATATGGAATAGTGAACAAGATAATGAAAATGACAGTAGATTTTTCTGAAGGACTCACTTTAGAAGGAAAAAGCTAGCAGAAAATAGACATGGAAGAGTCTATCTGGGTACACAAGCAAAATTGACTACATCATGTCAAGTGATAAAACCATATTCTGTGATTGTACTGTCATCAATCATTTTAGCATTGGAAGTGACCATAGAATAGTACAAGCTAAAGTGAAAACAGACTATTGAAAAGAGCATATAAAAATGATAAAGACATCACAAAAAACAAAAATAAAGAGTGATAAACTGTTAGAAGAGAACAGCAATTTGCTCTATTGTAAGATTTGTAAGAGATGAACATTATAGACCAAAATGAGCAAATAGTCTGCAATGTCTATAATACCACTGGAAAAAACACTTGGTACAATCAAAAATCTCTGATGAAGCTATTGATTTAATGAAAAAATGATGGACAATGAAGAATACCAGAAGTTTCACAAATAAACTGGAGTACATTGGACTTTGCAAGACCATAAGAAAATGTATCCAAGAAGAAGCACATCAGTTTAACATGAACCTTGTGTAGAAGGCAACTGAAGAAAAACAAAGGGATTAACAGAGCAAAATGCAAGCTTATAAATACAAGAAAGAAGGTTTTTCCACTGAAACATGAAGATAGCTTTGTGTGTAGAACAAGACAGGAAATGTTAGAAATAATTGCAAAATTCTATTCAGAACTACGTATATAAAGATCAAGATCACTCAAAAGTAACAACACCCACAAAAGAGAAAATGCCAGATATCCTAGTGGCAAAAGTTCAGGAAATGTTTGGGTTATGGTTGAAATGCTGAAAGCTTGTGATCACAGTTTACACAAGATACTAGCAAAACTATACTCGAGATGCCTCAGGGAAGGGAAAATACCTGATGCATGGAAAAATGCCAAAGTGATTCTTATAAACAAGAAAGTAGTCCAAAATGATTTAAAGAACTATTGCCCAATAAGCCTTCTTTCAATCACCTTCGCTCCTTCCCACGCGATCTGAAGACCTACTTGTTCGAACAAGCCGGCCTGGCCTAATGGGTGATGGGTTTGGGTTTTATTATTGTTTTAATGTATTTTAACTTACTGTTGTAAGCTTTTGGGCACCCTGTTTAATCTCTTTTAATTTTTGTATTCTTGTACTTTTATATGTTTGCCCTGTTCACCGCCCTGAGTCCTTCGGGAGAAGGGCGGTATACAAATAAAATTATTATTATTATTATTATTATTATTATTATTATTATTATTATTATTATTATTATTATTATTATTATTATTATTATTATTATTATTATTATTATTATTACAAGGTTTTCTTCACCAAGATAATAGCAAAAAGAATATTGAGAACATTAAATGAAGCACAGCCAAAGGGGTAAGCAGGGTTCAGAAGTGGCTACAGCGCAATGGACCTCATCCAGGTTGTTCAGCAAGTCACTGAAAGGCAGAACTAGTGCACCATCCTTCTCTACATGGCTTTCATTGACTACAAAAAGGTGTTTGACTCAGTATTCCAGAAAGCAGGAATTAATACATTGTTCAACCAAGGCGTAGACACTGCTTACATAAACTTACTATAATCAATATATGAAAAAAACAATGGCGATAATTTGCCTTGATGATCTTAAAATGGAAATCAATATAGAACAAGGTGATGCACTATCATCTATCCTTTTCTCAGCTGAAGAAGTATTTCACAAACTAGACTAGGCAAAAGATGGAATAAAAATCAATGGCACCTATGTACATCACTTAAAATATAACAACAACAACAACAACAACGATGATGATGATGATGATGATGTTGGAAGGGACCTTGGAGGTCATCTAGTCCAACCCCCTGCTCAGGCAGGAAACCCTATACCATGGGTCGGCAACCTGCGGCTCTGGAGCTGCATGCAGCTCTTTCAGACGTCTCCTGTGGCTCCCAGTCCTCCGCCATGTGCAGTATGAAAAAAAAGAAAAAAAAAGTTCAACCAATCAATTCAAATTTCTCACGAAAAAAAAATATCTTGTGAATTGATTGGTTGAACTTCTTTGGTTTGTGGGACTGCCCACAAACCTCTTCTTTGGACTGCATGTGGTAGTAGCAAAAGAAGAGATGGAGGACTGCTGGAAAAAAGGTGTGTGGGTCAGTCAGATGGGGTGTGGGGGGGACGCGGAGGCTAACTGAACACACGGGTGAGGCAGAGGTGCTGCTTGGGGCTGGAGGGGAGGCCAGGCAGATTTCTCCCACTTGCCAGGCAAGCGGAGGCTGAAAAAATGTGTGCGCAAGGCTGAGGTGCTGCTCGGGGCCAGAGGGGAGGCCAGGCAGATTTCCCCTGCTTGCCAGGCAAGCGGAAGCTGAGCAAATGCACGTGCGAGGCGGAGGTGCTTCTCAGGGCCGGAGAGGAGGCCGAGCAGATTTCTTCCGCTTTGCCAGGCAAGCGGAGGCTGAACAAACATGTGCACAAGGGAAAGGTGCTGCTCAGGGCTCGAGGGGAGGCCAGGCAGATTTCCTCCACTTGCCAGGCATGCGGGGAGGCCAGGCAGATTGCCCCTGCCCTGCCAGGCAAGTGGAGCCATGGCGCTCTTCAGCAGGCACAAGCAGTCCTGATCCCAGCACAGTCCCTCCCCACACTCCTCCTCCTCCCCTTGGAAGAGCTGCGGGGCTCAGGAACCTCCCCCCATGGCCTCCCCACCGGTGAAGGAAGAGATGCAGCAACCAGACTGACGGTGCCTCCTCCTCCTCCTCCAAAGGGGCACCTCCTGGCTCCGAGGGACGGAGGCAAGCCGAGAAACCGATGGTTACTTTTGCTTTCCAAAGCGGCCTCGGCGTCACCCGGCCGGCACGCTTGCTCACAAGGAGTTCAGCCTGGATCAGCTGGCGGGCAGGTTGTGCGTCCTCCTGACCTGGCTGCTCTCCTCACTCCCGCTCTTCTCAGGCCCAACCTGCTGCCCCAGTTGGCATGCTTGCAGATTTCCCCCCTAGATAGATAGATAGATAGATAGATAGATAGATAGATAGATAGATAGATAGAAAGAAAGAAAAGGCCGATTTTACACGTTGTCCAGCTAAAAGGGAGGAAAGAAGCTGGACTGGAGTGCCTGGAAAGGCGAGCAGACAGCGCTTCTGCACGGGCTGGTTGTGTTTTCACCTGCAATTAAGGCAGGGAGAGGTTTTTGGCTTAGGGGAGGTTGATGGGGGGAGCTGCTTGTGGGGGCATGTGTCTGCTCACATAAGTACGAATGTGTTTCTTTTGCATGGAGGCTTTGAAACTAATCAAAGAGAGAAGCAACCTAGAACTAAGAAGAAACTTCCTGACAGTTAGAACAACTAACCAGTGGAACAACCTGCCTCCAGAAGTGGTGAATGCTCCAACACTGGAAGTTTTTAAGAAGAGACTGGACAACCATTTGTCTGAAATGGTATAGGTTTTGCTGCTTGAGCAGGGGGTTGAAATAGAAGACTTCAAAGGACCCTTCCAACTCTATTATTGTTATACATTGGATTTTTTTTTCCATTGGAAAGACCCAGGACATTTCTATAGCACCTGCATGTCACAACTGATGATAACATGCAAGCAATTCTGTCCATGTGCATGCATAGTCTATGGGAACATCTTAAACTAAATGTGTCTTTTTCTGAGTTCATATGCTAATAATGGAAGGCGGCCACAGCATTTCCCCCCCCCAAAAAATAAATGGTTGCACCAATAGGTGCTGCACATAAATTCACAATGTTCTGGATTCCAAAACTTCAGAGTTACAAAATATAAGAGCAAAAAAAAAAAGACTAAGATCAGAAATATTTCATCTAAATGAAATTTGATTTTTTCTAGTTTCTTAAATACTAAGTGTTCGGATATCCGAGATTAAACTTATTAAGTTAATATGCTTCCGAAAGGAGTTCCTCTCCCTACTACATCATTCCCTAATTTATAAGACCGAAGAAAAAAAGGAAGATCTCACAATTCATGTTACAGATCCTGTATATTGCTGAAAGCTGCCAAAAATAAATTCATCTGAGAACTCATACCTAAGTATGCTTCCTGAGAAATTCCTTTGATGCTTCCTTAGATACTGTAAGTGACCAGAAATACAGCTAAAAAGGAGAAAAACTCAGCAACCTAAAAACTCATTTTTCACAAACATTCATTGAAGTATATGCAATGCTAAGCCTTCATTCTCCCTTATTTCCTCTGGAAGATCCCTGAGGTCTAAAGAATTATCACATTCCCTGATAAGTTAAAATGCAGCCTTGGATCTGTAGTGTTCTAAATAACAGTTTCTTTCCTATTCCCATTTTATTCTTCTTTTGTTAAAAGAAATCTGTGTTTCTTGTACTAAAGCAAAAATCTGTTTAGGAAATATATAAAATAATAAAAATCAGTTGAAAATGATACCAGGGGTGATGCCATAGACTAGAGAAGCAGATTTACCAGCAAATTATGTACTGTGCAATTCTGCTAACTTAGGCATTTGACAGTTAGAGTTACAACTTACCAGTATAAATAACAATCAGAACAACTCTTGAATTCTGACTTAGATATTATTCCTATGGAACTGCATCTAGTTGCTCTTCTTCTTCAGTAGAACAACACAATTCATACCAATTAACATTTAAATATGCTTTGATTTTATTTATTTTATTTATTTATTTATTTTAATTCCATTTATATCCCGCCCTTCTCCAAAGACTCAGGGCGGCTTACAAGCTTAGCAGTAGCCTTCATTCTATGTATATGCCTGCTTATTAGGGCTTTCACACACACCCCCAAGCGACATTATTACAAAGTCAGCTTCATTGCCCCCAACAATCTGGGTCCTCATTTTACCTACCTCGGAAGGATGGAAGGCTGAGTCAACCTTGAGCCTGATGGGATGCGAACCTGCACTAATTGCAGGCAGCTGGTGTTACTTAAGAAGGCATTAGCCCACTGCTCCACCAAGGCTCTTTTTTATTTTATTTTATTTATAATATATATGTTTATGCAGAATATTGATCTCCTGTTAAAATTTCACAACCAAACATTGTTCATTAAATAAGAAGCATTCAAAAAATAATTCCAGTTTGATTTTTATGGAGAGGTAACTTTTGCATTAATTGCATCTTCTGCTTTAAGCTTTAATGTGTCATGCTTGTCTTTGTATTCTTTCTTTGTTTTATTTTTCAATGTTCTTTTGCAAATTATCTGAACATTCAAAGGTGTGAATTACTTTCTCAAAACAGAATTGTCAACAGGTTTTCCCTGTTTGTGACAAGCAGTTTTATTATAAACTAATTGGAAATAGCAATGGGATGTTTTTGAAAACCTAAATATAAAAATCAGTCCTTTTTGCATGTTTTATACCGAAAATAAACAAGTTGCTTTAAATGATGTGTCTATGACAAGGAGGAAATGCTCTGTTTAGCCAACTGAGAAAAAAATTACAATTATCAAGGGCTTCTCAGAAAAAACAAGCTGTCACCTGATTGTATTTGAGTCTTAACCATTCCACTGTCTGTTTTATGTTCTTGTTAAAGATTAATGCATAATTCTAATATCAGAGGAAAAAGTTCATAGATTTTGAAATCTGAGTAAAGTTTCAGTCTTAGTGAGTACTTATTGTAAGGGTTCAGTAACTCAGTTAGATGATTTGACTTTAACAAAGATGCTGTCTAGTCCTTTTAATAACAAATGCAAACAGAACATTTCTTCTTTTTTATAGTAATTTGATTAAAATTACAATTAAAAAGATAAAAACTAATAAAAACTAAAAAAAAGAAAATAATAAAAAGGAATAGAGAAGGTGCAGAAAATAGAAAAATAGAAAAGAAAGAAAAAATAAGAACATAGTAAAGAAAAGATTCTGTCTATAATATGCATGTAAATAAAGAACTGAATTTTGGATGGATTGTTTCACATTGTTCTTGGCTGAGGCTGACATGAATCCTGTCTCAGACTCCTAATCCCAAAAACAGAAAGAAAAATTAAAGCATGGCCACAGATCCTCAAGAAACACCAATAAGGCCACAGTCCTCTAGCAGCTATCTTATTGCAGCACCAGCAGCAAGTGGATAGGATAGAATAGAGCTGGAAGGGACCTTGGAGGTCTTCTAGTCCAGCCCCTTGCTCAAGCAGGAGAACCTATACCATTTCAGACAAGTAACTGTCCAGTCTCTTCTTAAAACCCTCCAGTATTGGAGCACCCACAACTTCTGAGGGCAAGCTGTTCCACTGGTTAATTGTTCTCACTGTCAGGAAGTTTCTCCCTAATTCCTGGTTGCTTCTCTCATTGATCAGTTTCCAACCATTGTTTCTTGTTCTGCCCTCTGGCGCTTTGGAGAATAACGTGACCCCCTCTTCTTTGTGGCAGCCCCTCAAATACTGGAATATTGGATGCACAGATCAATAATGTATAAGCTACAAAAAGGTAGTTTTGCAGCAGATCCAGCAGCCTGCAGCCATACCGGTGACAGTGTTGCAGCCAGGGCTTGTGCATTTCCATGCCAACTTGCTGAAGGAGATGTGAACCAATTAAGAACCTCCCTTATTCAGTGCACGCTTGTACTGGACAGAAGACCCACTGAGTTCCCAACTGACCACACCAGGATGACCTTTTTATTAAGCTTGTGGAAGAGATTGGCACAAAATTCCAGTGACAGAAGCCAATGGTCTGATACTAAATAACTATGAGAGCTTTAGAGATTCGTAAACCCAAACAGTAAAATTGTTCATTGCGGATTTTCAGTCGTTAGCTGCAGATGGCAGATGGAATGAAGTGGCCTTTATTGATCAGTATGAGATGAGCTGGTAAGGCAAGGAGTCCCATTCTCATTGGATGAGGTGTAACAGTGTTGCATTGTAAATAATGCCCGACTGAAGAAATAGAAGCAGAGTTGGGGTGTCAGAAGCAGAGATGACTACAGATTGATCCCCACAGGTCTCTCTTTTCTCACTGTTGTGGGCTCAGATCCAGAGGTGGGAAGATGCCGATTTTGATTTGGGGCATTCAGTTCTCAAGGGAGATGGTGTGGATTTTTTTTTTTTAATCCTGTAACTGTCTTGCAGGAGAAGCCACCTGACTTGGAGGAGTTATCAGATATGGACAGAAACACCATACCTGCACTTTCATCTCTACCCTGATTGCCCAGTTCCCTGAGAACTTGGAGGAAGAGAACATTGAAAAAGAGGTTGATGTGATGGAATGTGTCTATGAAGGAGGAGATGATATGATGGACTACAGTAATGCAGGAAGGAGGGAGGATATGTCAAAAAGGAGGCCAACACAAGAGACAGCACAGTCTGGAGCTGAATTGTGGGAAAACGAAGAGATTTAGGATAGCCAGTCCCTAGAATCTCCCAGGATGCATCTGTTAGGTTAGGGCAGTATAAGTTCCATTTCATAAGATTCTGTCAATACAGTGTATATAAATAAAAAACTGAACTTCAGCTGAATTATTTTACATTTTGTCATTCTTTGCCTAGCCTGACATCACGTTCTCTTAAAAGGAAACTAATGATCTCTTCTTCCCATATCCCATTTATTATCTATAAACAAATCCTTAAAACCCCATCACCGTTTATTCCAAAATATTCTTTCAATCTGTAAATTTGTATTTAATTTTCTTTTGCTAAATACTGAAAGAAACTCATACGGTGCTATAAAAGTTGTAAATCCAAATGTTCCTAATGCTAAAAAAATGTTTAACAAGTAATATCCAAAGGTGATTACAAAAGGAAGTATGTACAAAGCCAGTGTCCCTTTTTAAGGTGCTGATTGTGGTTTCAGCAAGAAGGCTATTCTCTCATCTCTAAGCCTGCTGAGACCATTATTTGTATCTGTACATTGCTTAGCACTGATTGGAAAGTCAATGTTTAACATTACAAATAGACTACATATTCACTTGTCCAGCTATGCTGACTCAGGAATTCTGGGAGTTGAAGTCCATGAGTCATAAAAGAGCCGAGGTTGCCTACCCCTGCACTTGTCCTAGGAGAACAGGCATATACTATACAAGAATTTTTTCTGTAAGTTTGTAAGTAGTTTCCTAATTCCTAGTGGAAAGCTTTAGTGCCCTTTTAATCTACTATTTTAACTTTATTAACATTTTTTCTATAATGGCATTGATTACATTAGACCAATACTGCTAGGAAACAGTATTCATATTTTCTGGAAAAGAGTGCAGAAAAGAGTAACAAAGATTATTAGGGGGCTGGAGGCTAAAACATATGAAGTATGGTTGCAGGAATTTTCTTCTTTTTCCTTCCTTCCTTCCTTCCTTCCTTCCTTCCTTCCTTCCTTCCTTCCTTCCTTCCTTCCTTCCTTCCTTCCTTTCTTTCCTTCACTCCCTCCCTCCCTCCCTTTCTTCCTTCATCTAATATATGAGTAAGGATTTAATTAAAATATTATTGTTGGAACATTTATGCATTCTTTAAGGTGAAAAAATTCCCAAAGCAGTTGTTTCCTGAAATTTAACTGTAAATCACATTTATCATATGGCATTAAAAACAAAGGCTATGATATAAGTGTTCTTGACATTTCTTCCAGAGTCGTGTATAATTTTAAGATTTATCAATAAATAACATTTTCCATTATATATGGGTGACACAGCAGAAAGCAGGTTTGCTGAGCACATACTCCACAAGTTTCATGTCATCTGTCATGTCATTGAACCTCTTATTTACAGTATGTTGTCAGTTGTCACTGAACTGTCTATTATACTTGGGAACTATGTAAGCTACAGTGATCAGTGGAATAATATTTGCATTTAAGCAAATATCCTTTTGCAAACCGTCATTATTAGTCAACAGATTTGTGATACATAACATGAACTTACCACTTTCTATATATATTTGATTATTGGTAGGGAATTAATAAATCGGACTGAGAACACTTGGTGTTCTAGCATCATATGATACACATAGACCCTACAAGGGTACAATTGAGGTTTTAATGTATGTATTGGTGAAATAATAATTTACATGTACATTACTGTGGATGCAACAGCAGCCACTATTCTTCAAAGCACCTAAGGGAAGAACGAGAGGTGACAGATGAAGCCTATCAAAGAGAAATCCAACTTGGAATTAAGGAAAAAGTTCCTGACAGGAAAAACAATTAATGGCTTGGAATGGGTTGCCGCCAAAAGTTGTAGGTGTTCTGTCACTGGAGTTTTTTAAGAAGAGATTGGACAGCCATTTGTCTGGAATGGCATAAGGTCTCCTGCTTGACCAGGGGATTGGACTAGAAGATCTACAAGGTCCTCTCCAACTCTGTTATTCTATACTCTGTACTCTAAAGGTCTACCTCTGATATCACTACTGTGTGAGAGAATGAAGCTGAGGTTTCCATATGCATCTGGCAAAAGCCAGGTAGAAATGTTTCTCATTCCCATTTCTTTGAGGTTAGGTTCAGGTCATCTGGCCACCCAAAGGGCAGTAAAAGTTTGTTGTTGTTGTTAGCTGCGAAGTCGTGTCCGACCCATCGCGACCCTATGGACAACGTTCCTCCAGGTCTTCCTGTCCTCTACCATCTTCTGGAGTCCAGTAAAAGTTTAGGGCACCAGAAACTTGACACAAGATTGACTCATTCAGTCATTCATCTTCCCCATCCACAATTAACTCACAAGCATCCACACCAGTGTTCCAGGTATCTGGCTAATTGAGCCACATCATGGTATTTTTAGGAACATGGTAATATCAATAGGCAACCTCACCACAACCAAGCTCTTTGCATTCAAAAGTGGGGGTGTGAAGAAGAGGGGGAAAACACAACAACAACAGAGGAGGAAACAGAAAGCAACATCTACAAGGAGCCTTGGTGGAGCAGTGGGCTAATGCCTCCTTAAGTAACACCAGCTGCCTGCAATTAGTGCAGGTTCGCATCCCACCAGGCTCAAGGTTGACTCAGCCTTCCATCCTTCCGAGGTAGGTAAAATGAGGACCCAGATTGTTGGGGGCAATTAAGCTGACTTTGTAATAATGCCGCTTGGGGGTGTGTGTGTGAAAGCCCTAATAAGCAGGCATATACATAGAATGAAGGCTACTGCTAAGCTTGTAAGCCGCCCTGAGTCTTCGGAGAAGGGCGGGATATAAATGGAATTAAAAAAAAAATACAAGGGCAAGTGAGAGTCAATTGCCAGAATCAAAAGCTACAGTAAGCAAGTTGACATCAATCATGCAGGTCTAGAAAGATATTTCCTCCCCCATCCACTTTACAGCCCAAGAAACTAAATATTCCTGCTGCAGGCACACCTGCCTTTAATCTGACTGTTCGCCTGGTTGTGTCTCTTTGCTGTCCTAAGGTCAATCCCACCTATTACCATTGCAAAGACAAATGTTGTATGCCATTTTGTAAATGTTAAGATTTTATTTGTGATAAGGACTCGCCATCAAAGGTTTATTTACATGGCAAAACCTAGGTTATTGGAGTCAACCCAGAGCAACAGCCATTCGTTACTAGGGAAGATGTGTGCTACAATAAAGTAGAGTTATCTTCTGTGCTGTGGTGTGTCCAGTCTTTGGAAAACAATGAATCCTCACATACCCTCTCATCCTTTTACCATAGTCAGTCTCATTGATCTAGCTAAGGACACTTTACTGAACTTATAAATACCGTAATAAAATTTTGGGAGTGTGTATTTCATGAAGAAAGGTCACTACCAACAACTTTCTTAGATGCAAACTCAGTGTGTGTATCCAACCTTTCATTTAGGCTGGAATCAGGCACAGAATTGTTTCCTATAAAGACAGGCACATAGGATTGTATAGACTGGCATAAGTCAATACATAATCAAGTAATTTATTTAAAGTAGGAGAGAAATGCAAATCATCACTGCCAATATCTGTCAGCTTTGGGATATTTTTATGTTGTATTCTGTATTTTACACTTTTATTCTATACTTACCTTCCTGATACTCTACCACTCACAGCCTTGGTGCTTCCAAAGATGTTCAATCCTTTTTTTGGTTGTTGTTTTTTTAGACCACTGAGGTTTCTTTGTTAGTTCCATTGAAATGTTTATCTACCAATACTTTATTCAGTTCTTCTTCCAATAAACAGAGCTATGTGGTGCTGTGGTCTTTTTGCAGTTATAGCCCTTACAATACCATGGATTTCCCTTTTTCTTTTTTTGCTCTCACATTAGGCATCCTTTTTTCAACTTCTAAGATTCTCTTTCCAGAGTAGTGACAAGTGTCAGTAGTACACCTGTTTGCTTCAGATATTTCTGCTTCCATCTGTCTGTCTTTCTGTCTTTTACATCAGAGCATTCTGTCACTAAAGTAGCAGATTATGGGGGAAAATACAGATATTTCTTCTCAGAGGTTTTAACTGAGGTTTTAACTGAAATTAGACCAAGGAACTAATTTGCTCTGGCACAGCTTCTTGTTCACTCTTGCTCCCTATTTTCAACTTGATTTTTGTAACTATGTTTTGGAGTAATGCTTTATAAAACTGTCCTAGTTAAATATAAACAATATATCAACAAATAAGTAAAAATACCACAAGCAAATCCAAACCCAGCAAAACCAAGGATCCACAGAGCATCCACTCTATCCATAAAAAATCATCCAAAAAGTTCATATCCAGCACCATTTGAAGGACCAATCTGAATTTAAACAGGAAGTTGTTCCAAAACTGGCTCTTCCACAATCATCTGAGGACTTGTCAATAGCTATTTCACCTGGAAAATCATTTTACTTGTTTTACTTGTTTAAAGATTTGGGGTTGTTGGGGAGAAGAAAAGAGGTCCATAAATTGAACACAATTATGTACGGTATATAGCACATGCAACTGTAGTAACTTTACCTAAGCCTCTGTTACATTTTTCTTAAATGAGAGATATTGAATAAGAGATATTGAAAGTGGGAACCTCAGTGTGTCTGGAAAAGCCAATTTCTTGAGTGAATGATCACTTTTTAAAAACTTTTAATAGCTATTTGAAATGTTTTGCACCACACAAGAACTAGGATAAAGTACATTTGCTTTTAGACCTCATTTATTAGCCTTTTTCTTGAGCAGGCCAACTGGGTATGAGAACATAAGCCACTGTCAGAATAAATAAATAAATAAATAAATAAATCATGGTTCCTAGTAAATGAAATTCATTTGAATCATAGGGCATTGCTGTGCACTCAGTAAATGCTTCAAAATTAAACTGATAAATGTAACATTTTATATCATCTCATATTCCAGGGATTTAATTAAAAGTTAAATGTGAGCTTCATAGTATGAACCAAAGCAAAAGAGCAGCCACAAAAATTGACTTTGCGACAGAAATGGATATGAGCTCTACAGACTTACATTGGTTCTATGACTCTGATCTTGACAGAAGTGAAGTCATATGAATTAATGTTTAGAGACACTTTCCTACTTCTCAGAACTACCATATCTTTCGGTGTCAGTTCTATGCCTCCATTCTTAATCCACCAACTGAAAAAAAGATGCTATAAAATGAAAAAAAATACACTTCAATTTTCTGTAGGTTTTCTCAGTATCCTGCAGTACTTGAATAATAGGCTTCTCCTGGTACTTTTTCCTCAGATGATCATCATGTGGGAAAAAAGTATATAAAAAATCCTAGCAAAGTGCTTTCTGAATATATATTTAGAAAGGCATCACGTTTAAAGGCTCTGATAGGGGAATGAAGAAGTGCTGACTCATTTCAAGTTTTATCCTCTAATATTCACATGCTCAAACAGAATGCTGAAGCAACTGAGACTTAAATCATATTCATGGTATTATTATTCAATATATCCCATTAAAAAGAAGAAGAAACAGACTATACCAGTCTGTTTATAGTGCAGAAGATTGGATATAGTGCAGAAGATTGGATTTCTATCATGGAGATTTGGACTCACATAAAGCTTCTGAGCCAATCATATTTTCCTGTTTATAATCCAAAAATGTTTAGGAAGATTGTTTTTATATAAATCAAACAAGCAATAAAATAGTAAGGCATAAAGCAAGCTCTCTCTTTTTGTGACGCTCTGGCAAATATTTTACTACTGTATAAATTGTATTTTATGTACTTATTAACAGTAAATAAGTTATATCCCACATTTTCTCCAGGAGGTCAACCCAGTTTACTTTGAGATCTCCATTTTATTTTCATAACCACCATCCCATCAAACCTCTGATGGCAGAGTACAACTTGGAAAGAAAGATTTACAAAGAGTCTCATTAGTTAGGTTTGTCTACAGAGATTCTCAGTCATCCAGGTCATGGTTACGAGGATGCTTTTTTACAAGGCAACTAGACTTTCTTGTTTTTCTTTGAAGATGTTTCACTTCTCATCCCAGAAGCTTCTTCAGTTGCCTCATGAAAAACCATCTTTGGGATTAGTGGGGTTCAGTGCTTTTTTTGTAAAAGAAAAAGGTGCCGGAACTAACACATGTCATACAACCCACCTTGCCTACCCTACAAGGTTCCATCCAAAAAAGGTGCCGGAACTCCGTTCTGAGCGTTCTATGAGAAAAAAAGCCCTGGTGGGGTTTATTTTCAGGAAATAAGGGTATAATATACAGAATTTTGGAAATCAAATTCAGCCAAAATTCTTCTATTCAGTCATTAGATGGGGTGAGCTGGTGTTTCTGACACTATTTTTTCCTGAAGGACCAAGATATTGTTCAGGTAGTCCTCAATCTATGGCCGTAATGGAGCCTGCCCATTGTGGTCACAAGTGGTGACAATCATTAAGTGAGACAGTCTTCTTAATGACCCCCTATCCTTTGCTCTCCTTGATGCTACCTGTTGTGTACTGGTTTCGTTGCGCAGGAATGAAGACGAGGTGAGTGAGTTCAGCAAAGATCATGGTTTATTGCTTGCAGGATCTGAACTGGAGAACTGGGCTGCAGCTGCAGCAATTTATAGCCTGGCCCCTAAGCGGCAGCCAATAGTTTAAAGCAACCTATTGCTGCCTAGGGGCAGCCAATAGCAGCACTGGAGACGGGGTGTCTGAGGTGCTGGGAGCTGTTAGCTAGCTCCAGCTTACCACGTGGTGTTACACTCAAGCCCGATACATTACACCCCTCCCCTCTTAGAATGAACAACATCATAGCAATAACAAAAGTGATTACAACAATACAGTTTACAAGATTTAACAATAGTGTGAATAGGATCCACTTAACAATACAATAACACACTTAACAACAACATAGCTCCATTATTTTTGGTACAATCTCATAGGTTGATAATTAACACAAGGTACATACAGCATTATAGCTCTTATTTTGTCACATAATCTGCTAAATACGCAGGAGGATTGTGTGCCCTTGTGGAACGCCTGAGGGATCTGTTCACTTTCTGGTCTACCAGCTTTCCCGCCGGACCGGGCAGACCAGTGTCCTTTAATGCAATTGAGTCAGAAAGATTTGGTGCTCTCTGGCTGGCCTCTCCAGGTTGGCTCACCGCAGAGTCAGTTTGTTCAGCAGAGCTAGCACAGCGACTGTGAAAGTCAGGTTGGCTTGCTCCATCAGGGGATCCATGTTGCACTTCCTGACTCCCCTCCTCTATGGCCAACTTCTCATTGCTTGTGCTGTGAGAGTCTTCAGAGTCTATGCATGGGCCGGCTTGGCTGTCAGTTTGGGGACCTTGGGAGGGGCTTATGACACAGTCCTCGCTTAGCAGCCATTCTGGAAACCGCTTTCTGAGTTGATCAATGTGGCGTCTGACAACTCGCCCTCCCTCCAGCCCCACTTCGTAAGAGAGGGGGCCAAACGATTTAGTAATTTTTCCAGGAACAGACAGATTCCCATGCCCATAGTTTCTAGCCCACACCCCATCACCCACTTGCAGCCCCCTTGGGGGTTTTGGTCAAGAGGCTTCTGCTGCCACTCTATCTGGATGCAACCTGTCCAGTTTTGTGATCAGCCATCTCCCCCAACGTAGTTCTGCTGGGCTTTTCCCAGTAGCAGTGCAGGGCATGGAATGCTGGCAAAGTAAAAAATCTGCCAATCTGTGATGCCAGTCCCCAGTCACTATGCACTTCAGTGACTCCTTTGTGGTCCTTACCATGTGTTCAGCTTGACCATTACTGGACGGATGAAATGGGGCCGACGTTGCGTGCCTGATGAGATTTGCTCTTAGGAAAGCCTGAAATTCAGGTGCAGTAAATTGGGCCCCATTGTCAGATACTATGACATCAGGCAACCCATGCATGGCAAAGAGTTTTCTAATCACCTGGATGGTCCTAGCAGTAGTCATGTTTGCAACTGGAATTACTTCAAGCCATTTGGAGTGGCTGTCTACCACTATAAGGAAGAGCTGTCCCTGAAAGGGCCCAGCAAAGTCTATGTGAATTCTAGACCAGGGAGTGTGCGTTTCCTCCCACCTGTGAACTGGAGTGTGTGGCATTTCAGGCCTTGATTGCTGGCAAGTATAACATCCATGCACCTGTGCCTTGATGGCCTTGTCTAATCCAGGCCACCATAAGTAACTTCTAGCTAAAGCTTTCCTACGGTCAATACCCGGATGGCCTTTATGCAGTGAGTGTAAAACTCTATCTCTCAGTGAAATGGGAATTATGACCCTGTTCCCCATAGGATACAACCCTTGTGAGCTGATAGCTCATGTCTTCTTGCAAAGTAACTCTGGAATTCAGAGCCTGGGCTTTTATCTAACCACCCAGTGTGCACCCATGAAAGCACTCTACTTAGTGTCTTATCGGCTGCTGTTTCTGCAGCTATGTCCCCTGCATGGAGGGGAAACTCTGGCAAGTCCTGAATGGACAGGACTCTGGCCGCAGGGGGCAGATCTGGTTCGATTAGTGGCAGTGGAAGTCTGCTCAGGCCATCTGCATGGCCCAATTCTTTGCCAGGTTTGTGAACCAGCTTAAATGTGTATGCTGATAGGAAAATAGACCACCTAAACATTCTTGGGGAAAGTATGTGGGGTGTTTGTTTGTCTGTGGTAAAAAGTCCCAGTAGTGGTTTGTGGTCTGTGAAGACCGTGAAGTCCCTGCCATATAAGTAGTCATGGAATTTTTTAACTCCTGCTATAATGGCTAAGGCCTCTTTGTCTATTTGAGCATAATTATGCTCAGCAGAGGACAGTGTCCTTGAATAAAATGCAATAGGAACTTGTGTTCCATTTTTTTCTAAATGACTCAAGACTGCCCCCACCCCATATGGGGACACATCACATGCTAGACAGACTGGTTTAGACTCCCTGAAATGAGTGACAGTAGAGCTGGCTGACAAAAGTGCCTTCAGGTCTTGAAAACTTTTCTCGTGAATGCTGGTCCACTTCCATGAAGCTTTTTTTATCTAAAAGCCGGTGAACGGGCTCCGCCACTGCGGCCTTGTTAGGCAGGAACACATGGTAGAAGTTGAGGAGGCCCAAGAATGCTTGTAGCTCTCCTTTTGATTTAGGGCTAGGTGCCATTTGAATGGCCTTCACTTTGGACTCAGCTGGGAGGATGCCATTAGCATCAATGCGAAAACCCAAAAATTAATGAAGGAACCCCAATACTACATTTACTCTTTTTCAGTTTGAGGCCTGCTTCATGCAGCCTCTGTAGGATGGCTCTGAGCCTCCTAGCTAACACCTCTGTGGATTCTCCGGCAATCACATCATCAAAATAAGGGCACACACCCTGAATGCCTTTAAGCGTACGTTCCATGATTCCCTGAAAAATGCCTGGGGCTACACTAACCCCAAATTGCAATTGATACCAGTTACTTGGATGCCTAATGCATCATACCAATCGAGTCCAATTAGACTCGTTCTCTGGCCCCCTACTACTACGACATCCAGGTACCAAAAAAATACTTTAAATTTAACGGCCAAGGTAGCTTCACCCTTGACTGTGACTTTAGCGTTTTGAAAATCTGTTAAAATTATGTCGGAGGGCCATAGCTTGGCCCATTTTCTACTGCGACTGCACACAAAATTAAATGTGTCCAGAGAAATAATGGAAATGGCTGAACCAGTGTCAAGCTCCATTTTACAGGGGACACCTTGCAGCTCTATCTGAAGTCTAAATTTGGGTCTTAGGGGGCATCAGGCCCTGGTACAGCAGAAACTTCTGCGGCTTGCACAAAACCCCATGCTAAACGGCCCTGGGGCCCCAGTACCTCTCCTGGTTGGATCTTCCAACTGGCGCTTCGATGGCCGGTCCCTCTGGTGACCTCTGCATACTGTTGCGATGTGGCCAGTTTTGCTGCAGGCCCGGCACATGGCTGACCTGAAACTGCAGTCTCTGTGTTGGTGGCGGCCGCCACAAACTGGACATCTAGGTAAGAGATCTGCCTTGTAAGTGGACTCTTGTTTGTTGCTGCTGTGGGACTTTCGGTCAGGCTGCTTCTGCAACTTGTTGACTTCGATTTCTTCTTCTTCGGAGTCTCTGGTGAGCTCTGCGTCCTCATGGTGGACGGCTTCTTCTCTATGCATTGTTTTGGCGGGCCGGATTGTTCGGACAGCTCCCCCAGCAGCTTCATCTGCCATGACCTCGTTCTGGGCATCTGTGAATGACAGGACTTCACAAGCAAAAAGTTTCTGCTGCAATTCTCGGTTCCGAAGGCCGCAGACGAGCCAGTCCCGAAGTCACTCTTCGAGGTCTGAAAATCGACACAGGCGTGTGGCTTACCTCAATGCTGCGATGTACTCTGATGCCGTCTCTCCTGGTAGCTGTGTTCGCTGTTCGAAGGCGTAGTGCCAGGTAATCACCAACATCTTCAGTTGGAAGTGTTTTCCTAGCTTCTTCTTCAGATCAGAGTAAGAGACGGATTCCAATGGCATGGGCGCAAAAAGATTTTTGGCCAGATCGACTGGGCCGCACACACAGAGCAGCATGGCAGCCTTCAGTCCATCTTCCGCGATCTGATTTGCCCGGAGGTAATTTTCAACCTGGGACAGGTACAGGGGCCATGCTTCTGGCTTCTTGATGTCAAATGCTTGCAGCCTTCCAACCTTGGGCATTCTGCTGGTCTTCACGGCTGGCTTCTGCATCTTCAAATCCTGCCTCTCTGTTGCTCAGGGACTGGTCCTCTGAGCATGTGGTTGCTAACATAGCTTGCTAGACAACTGTAGTGGGGGGGAAAGTGCTTTTCCCCCCAGGCGTGTGCTGCCTCTCCCCTAGTGACTTTCAGCTCCGATAGAGAAGCAGGATCCCACCTTCGTCGCTAGTGTTGTGTACTGGGTTCGTTGCGCAGGAATGAAGATGAAGTGAGTGAGTTCAGCAAAGATCATGGTTTATTGCTTGCAGGATCTGAACTGGAGAACTGGGCTGCAGCTGCAGCAATTTATAGCCTGGCCCCTAGGTGGCAGCTAATAGGTTTAAAGCAACCTATTGCCACCTAGGGGCAGCCAATAGCAGCACTGGAGACGGGGTGTCTGAGGTGCTGGGAGCCGTAAGCTAGCTCCAGCTTACTACGTGTTGTTACACTCAAGCCCAATACATTACACTACCATTAAACAAACACACAGGTGATTAAGTAAACACAGGGTACCTCATGGGTGGGGAGACCCTGGGAGACCCTCCATCCAGCTGGATCCAGAATGAAGACAAGCAGCAAAAAGATTTGCCAAGCCAAAAACAAGGCAGCAGGCAGAAGAATTCAGATAGATTAGGACCCAGTACCACGTTCCAATGCTGGAGAGGCTTCCAAACAAGACTTGATGGCTGAAGCCAAGCTTGTGGGCTGGGCCTCTGCTCCAATCTGGCCATCAGGACTGCAAACCTCTGCTGGCTTTTGCTAGTATTGGGGAAGACAGCTGCCTGCATATAAAGGGGGCAGCTGGAGGAAAAACTTCCAAAAGCTTTCCCTTCCTTAACCTTTTCCCTCCCCCAGAAAGCCAAATATCCTCAATAAAGAAAACAACAACAACAAGAGCAACAACAAAGTTGGGGGCACAGACTTGTTGATCTTTCTCCCTCTGCCCCCAAAAATAGGTGCTTCCAAAGGGTTTAAAAGTCAAAAACAGTGCTTTGGTCTTAGAAACTTTCTGACAAATGGCATGCACACATAAGCACACACACACACACATAAGCACACACACACACACACACACACACACACACACACATTACTTTAGGACTCAGTTCTGCACTAGCTGATGTTTCCAAATAATCTTTAAAGGGAACCCCATAATTCAGTAATCTATTTGGACATTAATAGACCATATCAGCAGAAAATAGTTAGCAAAGTATCAGATAACTGCAGATCAAATAAAATTGCAGCTGGTATTCCAGACTAAAGTATTAAAAAAATATATATCCATCCCCGTTATTCCCATTTGAGCCGTCTCAGATTGTGATGAGTCTGCATTGCACTTTGGAGGCACAGAGACCCATTTAACAGTTATAAGTCTCTGGAGTGATTAATTTTCTTATACGCAACTTTTATGTTTTGTGTGGATTACTGTTCAGCTTCCAAATACTGGTTTAAAAGCTCCACAGCGTTTCTGAGATCTATGCATGGTAGTGCAATAGAATTTTATCTCAATTTTATTTTCTGTTTGGAAATAGTTCTCTTATATTTCATATTTCAAATAAAGTTGGCACATCATTTTGAAAACCAAGTCTATCACTCTTAATGCTTCAGTGCCATTTGCTCAGAATATATTTTCCATCTTAAGCAATGGAATTCATGGATTTTGGTGATAGAAACCCAAATCAAACCCAGATGATTATTTCCCACAATCATCACTGGATTCTATAGAGGCCACCCAGGTAAATAGCATAGCTACTCATGGTCTATATTTTTTATTGCAAATGTTTAAAGTTTTCCAGTCTGTGATCTGAAACACTTATCTGAAATTGGCAGAGTGGCACAATTCCAGCCTATTTTATTAAGGCAACATGCAAATTCATTTTTGAACATTTGCTTTTAAAATCAACATCCATTTAAGAATATGTACATTCTCTAATAAACAAAACCTCTTGGGCAATAGAACATTAATATGAAGTGTATATGATTTTAAACTTAATGTTTTCTTATAGGTTTTTTTAGATGCATTTTCCTGATGTTCTTTTCTAAGTAAAGTATACTTAAAAAAATGAAAATCCAGTGTTTAATTATTTATATTTTTTTTTTAAAAAAATAAAAATCTATAAACATCTTTAGACGATTTTAAGGAGTGTAAAAAAGCAACAGTCATAGACAATACAATAGCAACATAGTAATAATGTATTTTTGCCAATATTAGTCAGTCTAACTGTAATCTAATACATACTTTTAAAGTGATAAATAAGTTTTGAATATGTATTTTACATATACAGTAGATAGTTCTTGACTTACAGCCATTCCTTTAGCGGAGGTTTGAAGTTACAATGGCATTGAAAAAAGTGTCTTATGACCATTTTTCATACAACCGTTGCAGCATCCCCCATGGTCACATGATCAAAATTCGGATGCTTGGCAATTGGCTCAATTTGTTATTGTGTCCTGGAATCCTGTGACCTTTTGACAAGCAAAGTCAATGGACAAGCCAGATTCGCCTAACAACCAATGGTGGGATTCAGATATATGAACAACCAGTTCTCTGTGTGGATGCCGCTTCCGGAAGTCCATTCTGGGCCTGGGCAACAAAAAATTAGCTACTATTTCTGCCGAACTGGTGCAAACTGGCTGAATCCCACCACTGCTAACAACCATGTTATTAACTTAACAATTCACTTAACAACTATGAGAAGAAAGGTTGTAAAATTGGGGACTCACAACTTTCTTGCTTAGCAATGTTGTTGAACTTCATTGTGGTCATAAGTCAAAGACTACCTGTACACTTCTTTCTGGATTCATGGTTGCAAACTAACAAACTAATTGAAATTGTGCAGAATTTTAACAAGAGGAAGATAGATACTCAAAGAGTCTTCAGTGCTGCATCTATGCTCAAAAATTGCCTCCTTCCTTGATTGCAAAGTGTGTTTGTGTGTGTGTTTCTGTATACTGTAGTACTCAGGTTTGATTTTTGAACTGAACAGAATAAAAATAAAACAGAGAAACAGACATCATTCATATAACTTAATGCAATTAAATGAAAGTGTAGGAAAATAACAAAAGATAGGATATGTACAAATTAAATATGTAACGGCTTTTCAAATAAACTAATATTAGTTTATTTATTAGTTTATTAGTTTACATTAGTTTATTACTAGAACATAATGGGAAGGCCATGGTGGTTGCAAAACCTTACCTTCCTGCTAACCACTGTATGGTTCATTTCATGGGATGACACTGATATGTTTAGAATGCCATCTTATATCATTATTACATTTTTTTGTACAGATAAAGGCTAATAACCATTAATATGACCATTAAATCTGTTTCCTTATTGGTCTGCCATTCATGCAAAAAAATATTTTTGCATTTTTTTATTTTTATTTTTGTTTTTGTATCTGTAAACTATTATTTTCAAAAAGAGGGGAAAAAACCCTTCATTTATGAATAATATCCACAGGGACATTTAAAAGGTGCTATGCATTTATTCATCACACATGAAAGTATCGCCTTTTCCAGCATTGTGAATAAAAAGTACAGTTAACGGCTCTTTGTAACACTGATCCATATTCTAGACATAGCAAATGTAAACTGATTTTTTGCTAAAATTTTATGAGTAATTTTATGAGTAATTTCATATGAGGGCTTTACAACACTTCAGAACTAGTTTTTGGACTGTGCCTTTTATCAATATGAGATGGCTTTAAGATCTGGGTCAGTGGTGGAATATATATCTCCACAGCACTGGGAGAGTTTTAGCAGCCCAGAGAGTTCCCAGAAGGAGGCCCAGATTAAGAAGGTAGAAAGTCCTGAGTTGGATGTGGGAGGGGAGGAAAAGTTTCTGCTAAGCCATTGAGTGAGCTTCCATGGTTGACAGCGGACTTGAATCTGTACTTCCTTGGACTAATTCTATTACATAGTCTATACAATCTATGATAGAGTCTAGAGGTCTAGAGGTCTAGAAATCTTCTTCAGGCAAACACAGACTTTCTTATGCTGAGTTCCTGAGAGATGTTGCAATTTCTGCAGACATTTTATCTGTATTTCAGTGTCTCTCTAAATGATTAGCAATTTTTTTTGATAGATTCACACTGGTCATTTCCATACTAGCAATTCAGAGCATCTTCGAGAATCATCCAGCAGTTGTGGTACCAAAAATAGCAAAAATGAGGAAAGGTTCTACATCATCCCAGTGATGTCTTGGTAAAACATGGTAAGTCACAACTGCACAAAGGACAATTAACAATTGTTCCACTTTAGAAGCTCCATAGTTTGATTCAGATAACTTCCAAATCTTTTCAGTTCCAATTGTACAAATGCTTGACTTGAGACATGGGTGAATTCTTTGGACATTCCTGTTAGAGAGTACCTAAGTTGGTAATATATGTGTCAAGATAAATTTAATTCTATATGCTAGGAATTTATAGATTTTTAGTACATTTCTGTTTTTCTC
This sequence comes from Vipera berus, assembly GCF_964194415.1. Classification (NCBI taxonomy): domain Eukaryota; kingdom Metazoa; phylum Chordata; class Lepidosauria; order Squamata; family Viperidae; genus Vipera; species Vipera berus. The sequence continues at coordinate 16,517,884 of NC_138208.1, read as the reverse complement.
AGAAATCAGCTTCACCTGGACAAAATGACACTTAATCTTTGGTACAGGTTTGCAACTATAATTACCCTTAATGTGGTTTAAAAGTGTAGACAAATACCATTCCTAATTGCAAAAGAAGTACATAGACAATAGACAATCAGTTTAAGATTTTTTTTTCTAATTGTACATGTGAAAATGATTGTTTTTGCACACAGTCATAAAACGTTTAAGCATGTAAGAGCATTCCTATAGCTTCAACATTGTGTAAGAAAGTGAGAATACCATTTTGGTCAGTTTATCAAAGTTCCATTTTAATTCATAACTCTCCAGATGAATAAATCACTTTTTAAAAGAGAGAAAAATTGGAGAGATCTTGAAAGCGTATCTGTCTAATGAGAAATGAATCTTTTTCCAAAAGAATCATATGAACAATTTATGAAAATTGAAACTTGTGCTTGGATGCTCTAGAAAGAAATAAATCATCTGAATTCCATCTGGAAGAGACATAAAGACTTTTGTCTTCTCAATAACCATAAGAGCTGCAAAGCCAATATCTATATCAGGATAGAAAGTTTATGATAGTCATACGTTTATGATAGCCATAAGTTTATGATAGTCATTATCTGATTCTGCAGCTTGAATTTGTGTCAGTATACCACAAATAACTCCTAGTCAGTGAGTTGCAAGAAATAGCATGGCAGTCTGCAAGCTAATTTCTGGATTGCAGATTATAATTTGCATAGAATAATGTGAGTCTGTTTTTGGCAAACTTGGCTTTTGGTTGTGCTTGTGGCATATTGCCCCAAATGTCCCATGCTGATCAATACTCTTCTTGCTATTGCCCTGAATTACTACACATGAAACAAGCATGACTAAAGCCATTGAAGTATTCTAAATCATTTTATCTTCATAAAACCATTACATGAGCTCAATTAATCAAAATTATGTTGATGGGTGGAGGATAATACCTATACTGTACATAATGATTTGGAAAGCAAGAGAAGTAAATTGTAAACAGAGTTGACAAATGAAATACAATTTTAAAAAGTATGTTGTATGTCTATGAAATTATAACAAATAGAAATAATAGATATGCATAAATAATAGATATGCATTTGATCTTGTGGTTTGGAGTTTATGAACAAAGAAGGCATACAATATATTCTTAAAGATGGAAAAAGGGCAAAAATAAAACCATGTCAATTAGTTTGCTATGGCCTATTCATCCATAGAATCTATACATTGGTGGAGTAATTTCATGTTTCTCCAGCAAATGTTAATCAAAGATTCATGGATGAATTGGAGGAAAATATCCAACATTTTGATGGGCTGTGATCCAAGAACAACAACAACAAATTTTACTTGGTGATACTCTTTGGAAATAGCTCTAGTGCTGGAAACAGCAGCAGCAGGAGGAGGAGGAATTGAAGGGTGGGGGAGGGGTTGCAATGGCAAGGAATGCACCACTGGGAGATCTGAAAGATCAGATTAGGGACAGATCACAGATCACCAGGGAAAAAAAATCTATTCATGTACTCTCTGGGAGTCAAAATCAACTTGATGGCACATAATCACATAATCTATAGACCATAGTGACACATTAAAGAGTGGAGCTGAAGCAAATGCTATAAAGTTAATATCCAACATAAACTGATGAAAAACAATTTATAAGCACTTAAGGGAGTTAAAATGGTAAAGAGGGAGGTGTAGAGGGTATAATTACAAAAAAATATGGATATAGCCTGATAGGGTATACCTGTGTGTCTTGTGTAACGTGTAAAGACTATATCTCTGCCTGGTATTTGAAACATGCTGCTGACTGCTCCACTTTAAACTTCTCTTTCACAAAGATATACTGACATAAGAGGAAAAAACCAAAAAAGAATTGCACAGATACATGTTGTTTTATTACATAGGGGGGAAACTACAGAATCTTTTATGACCACCCACAAATTCTTGCAGACAATGCAAGGAAAAGCCTTGCTTTAGCTCTCACTCGGCAACTCTCAAACATAAATTACAATCTCTTATTATATCCCCGGGGGCACAGTGGCTCAGTGGTTAAAGATGCTGGGCATGTAAGCTAAAGAACTGGCAGCCCAGGTTCATAACCTGAGCTTGAGCAACAAGATGAGCTCCTGTTATGTCCCCCAGCTCCTGCCCACCTAGCAGTTCGAAAGCATGCAAATGCAAGTAGATAAATAGGTACCACTTTGGCAGGAAGATAACAGTGTTTTGTGCACTTTGGGCATACAACCGTGCTGGCCACATGACCGCAGAAGCATCTTCAGACAATGCTGGCTTCCTGTTGTGATTCAGGGTCAGCCTGTGGGTTCTGCAGTTGGGTTGGACGACTCAGAGGAGGAGGGGGTGTTGAAGAGCTTGCTGAGGGGGTTGAAGATCTTGCTGATGAAAGCCCTCAGCCAGGCCCCTCCCACCTGGTCACGACGGAGACCCAGCTGTGTGAGCCTGACAGCGTGGATGAAGATGACCCACAGCTGGCCCTGTTCAAGGACGCCCGACGCAGGAGGCAGTCAATCAGGAGTAAACAGAGGAAGGCAATGGGGCACCTCGGAAGGAGGCAGAGAGAAGCCACGCCCTGAACTGTATAAAAGGGGAATGCGTGGGAGGGCTGGTTTGCTGAAGGCAACCGCTTGATTAGTTCCTGTTTCATAGCTCCTGTTTCATGGTTGGTGTCTTGTTTTGCTGTTTTATGTTAATAAATGTGGCAGGCTTAATTCCAGCCTCTTGCCGTTTGTAAAGGGGTTGTCCCTGCCTTTTCTGCAGGGCCGGTAGCAGGCTGGTACAGAACACTTCCTCAGCCAAGAAATGGAGATGAGCACTGTGCCCTAGAGTCGGACACGACCAACAGGGAAAACTTTATCATTTATTATATCCCCAGCTTTATTAACTACTATATGAGATTCATCTAAAAGCATAGCAATATTATTTTAATAACTCTTTAATCCCCTTGTACCTAGTTGTAGGTATTTAATGTATTTAAAGGATAGGTTTTACTCTAATGGTCTTTATTGAAGAGTTATATTATGGGTGTTTTGAGAAGCTAAATATCTCTTGATTGTACAGAATAGTCACAGAGAGACATATAGAAGCATTTGTTACATCTTTTTAACAAGCAGGAATGGGGATTCTTGATTATCAAGTTCAGGTTTTGCAGTTAGAAAGGAAAGTATTCATTGAACAAATGATTAATTGGCTAACACCATCATCTGGCATATTTTACAGGAAATGAAACTGAGCTCTCACAAATATATCTGTTGACCTCTGCTGTGTTAATAACACTTGCCTACATAGATTATTAACTCTGCTATTGTAAGTGGTGAATCATAGCTAGTGTTTAAATTTTGAAAAGGCAAAATGCTTATTTTGATATTTGTATATTGGTGTCACTAATAGCCTTAAACCTTTAACTCCTGAAAAACGTATTGCCACGTCAATACGGATAGTCTAGGGAATTGCAAAATAACAACAGCAACAACATAGTCAGATATTCAGATTGGGTTTGGCATTTTTGTATACCTACTGAGTCCTTACCAAGGGCCTGGGATAAGCAGATCTGGATGTTTGATGGTGTTACAGATATCGTTGCAGGATGAAAGTTGTTCTGAGTAAAATCAACTTTTGCAATTGACTGATGGCTAATTTGTCAGTGCCAGTGGTATTTAAGTGGTGCTCCAGTTGTTCTAGGATTGCACCGAAGGCACTTATTACTATTGGTACTACCTTTGTTTGCCTTTGCCACAGTCATTCTATTTCTTTGTAGCTCTTTGTATTTTGTTATTGTCTCCAGTTCTTTCTCTTCTATTCTGCTGTCTCCAGGCACTGCCACGTCCACTATCCAGACTTTTTTGTCTTTCTTATCGACAGTTGTTAAGTCTGGGGTGTTAGGTGGTAGGTGCCTGTCTGTTTGAATTCTAAAGTCCCAGAGAAATTTAACATCTTCATTTTCTATGACTTTTTATCTTTTATGGTCCCACCAGTTCTTGCTTGCAGGCAAATGATATTTCTTGCAGCTTTTCCAATGCACCATTGTTGCAATTTGTCATGCCACTGCTTGTAGTCAGTCTGTGCGATCTTCTTGCAGCAGCTTATCAGGTAGTCCACTGTTTCTTCAGCTTCTTTGCATAGGCAGAACTTACTGTCTGTTGCTGTGTTTTCAATTGTGGCTTTGGATGCATTTGTCCTTAAGGCTTGGATGATGATGATGATGATTGATTTAATCTTCATTTTGATTCACAGTCTGGGGCTGGTAAAAAATTAACAGTTCAAGTCCTAACCAAGGACTTAAGAGCTATTAAGGTACTGTCTGAATATATAAGTAGTTCCGAGTGGGTGTTTTTTTGCAGAGTTAGAATATCCAGGTCTAATAAGTTCAAAATTTCCATGTATCTAGGTAGCCCTTTGGTTATTACTCCAAGGGCTCCTATTATTATTGGTAAAACCATTGATTTCTTCCTCCACAATCAGTCAACTTCACTTTGCAGATCACAATATTTCGTTATTTTTTCTTCAATTCATGCATCACCTGGTATTGCATTATTATTATTATTATTATTATTATTATTATTATTATTATTATTATTATTATTATTATTATTATTATACTATTATTATTCATAAAACATGAAACTCAGTCAACTGAAAACTCAAACTGACTGGCACTAATGGTTGACACGGGTTGCTGCCAGCATCCTAGGTATCAACCAGGTATTATTATTATTATTATTATTATTATTATTATTATTATTATTATTATTCATTGCACAATCAGCCAGATAGACTGGCTGGGAACAGCTGGGAATAGCTTCCATCCTGCAACAAATTTGTCAATGCCAATACCATGGTTGTTAATTATTATTATTATTATTATTATTATTATTATTATTATTATTATTATTATTATTATTATTATTATTATTATTATTATTATTTACAGTGCATTCAGAAAGTATTTGGATAAAAATCAATATATAAAGTGACTTATACAATATACACTATGAGAACAAGAATGATTTGCAAGGATATAAAGATGCAGAGAGGTAAACTGAAAGCTCTCAGTATAAAATTATTTTATCTATATTTTCTTTTCTTGTACAATGTCCTGATTTTACTCTGTTTTGTTTTGGTTCAGCAAAGAAAGTAACCTGTTGATTAGTTTTTTTTCTATGTATGTATGTATGTATGTATGTATGTATGTATGTATGTATGTACATACTTATATTTTTTAAAAAAATATTTGCCTTTAACTGTGAGATAGGCAACATATGCATTCAGAAAGTATTTTTAGATGGCTGTCCCCCTATGGTCACCACCCAACCTGACTGAGCTTGAGAGGATTTGTAAGGAAGAATGGCAGAAAATCCCTCAATCCAGGTGTGCAAAGCTTGTTGCACGATTCCCAAAAAGATTCAAGGCTGTAACTGCTGATTCAACAAAGTACTGAGTGAAGGGTCTGAATACTTGTGCCAATGTGATATTTCAGTTTTTTTTCTTTTTAATACATTTATAGAAATTTCTAAAGTTCTGTTTTCACTTTGTCATTATGGGTACTGAGTGTAGATTAATGAGGAAAAATGAATTTCAACAACTGTAGAATCAGGCTGCAGCATAAGAGAATTGACAAACGTGAAGGGGTATGAATATATTGCCTATTTCACAATTCAAGGCAAACATCTTTAAAAATATAAGTACAGTACACACATACATATGATACTAACAAAAAAACATAACCAACATGCTATTTTCTTTGGTAAGCCAAAACAAAACAAAGCAAAATCAGGACATTGTACTGGAGAAGGAAATATAGATGAAATAATTTTATACTGAAAGCTGTATCTTTATATCTTTAAAAGGTAAAGGTAAAGGTTCCCCTGCACATGCGTGCTAGTCGTTTCCAACTCTAGGGGCCGGTGCTCATCTCCGTTTCAAAGCCGAAGAGCCAGCGCTTGTCCGAGGACGTCTCCGTGGTCATGTGGCCGGCATGACTAGACGCCAAAGGCGCACAGAACGCTGTTACCTTCCCACCGTAGTGGTCCCTATTTTTCTACTTGCATTTTTACGTACTTTCGAACTGCTAGGTTGGCAGAAGCTGGGACGAGTAACAGGCACTCACTCTGTTACGCGGCACTCGGGATTCGACCCGCCAAACTGCCGACCATCTGATCGACAAGCTCAGCGTCCTCAGCCACTGAGCCACCACGTCCTTTACATCCTTGCAAATCATTCTTGTTCTCATAGTGTATATAAATCACTTTATGTTTTGATTTTTGCTTTCACTTCTCTCATTCTGAGAATCTTAGAAACAACACCAACTCAGTCATCCTTCTTTCTCTTTAAATGCCAAACTATCTTAATATTTATTCATACTGGTCTTTCTTTTCTGAAGGCTTAAATAAATGCACAGATACTGAAGTTGATTTACTCTTTTTGTTTAGCTGAGCAACATCTTACTCATATGCATCATTAGATTCTAAATATTTCATTAAAATTGCATGCGGTTAACATGAGATATGTAAAAGGGCCAGAACTTGTTTCATGATGCTACTAAATTGTTTACTTCCTTTTTCCTCCTAACCATTCAAATTCCTTCTATGATCAGTTTATGGGTTTTCAAGCTTACCTGGATCTTAAGAAGAAAAAAAGTGGACATTACAGTTAAAAAGATAAAGCTAATAGAAATTAAAGAAAGAAAAGGGACAAATTAGAAATTGAAGAAAATAAAAAAGAATAGAAAGAAAAGACTAAAGAAAAAATGTGTGTGTGTGTGTGTGTGTTCTCATGTTGCCTGTTTGTTTCTTTGTTTAAGGAGATATAGACAATTAAAATAACTTCTACTTCAAACATTGTCTATCAGATGCTAGATCAAAAAATGTTATGGACAAAAACTGAATTATTGTAAAAATAAAACACAAATATTTTGCAGATGTGTTTGTGGGTGTGTTATTCTCATGTTGCCTGTTTGTTTCTTTGTTTAAGGAGATACAGACAATTAAAATAACAAAAACTGAGTTACTGTAAAAATAAAACACAATTTTTTACATATCTACTGTATATAATAAAACACTATAACATTATTTTGCAACACAGTGAGTGGCACCAAATGTAGCAATCCTGTAGGAAAAGTTGAAAAAAGAGCTCAGTTAATAAATAAGACAATCAGCAAGGGAATTCTTTGGCTTAGAATTCTTTATATAAGTTGATGTAATGAAGCATGTCCTAAACAAATTAATGTTGATAACTAAGGTGGCCACTTTCTCTTTATCACCTTAATTCTGTATATAATTATTTTGGACATTAGAAATGAAGAAGAACATTGTTCACTTCTAACAGGGATGTCACCAAATTAATAAAATGTGCATCATTATTATAATGCAAACTCTATTTTTTTTGTATTTCTGTCGGAATTCACATTTCATCAGTTATCTTCCTGTGTCTTCACTTATATTAGAGAAACTCCTATGTGACAGAAAATGAAAAAACAAAAAAAACCTAGGAATCTGATGTGGTCCATCAGCATTTCTTTTGTGAGCCCCAAAGTGGATAGACCTAAGTAAGTATTATAGTTTTCAAAAGTTTGGATTATTTATTTATTTAGCGTATGGCTGGTCACACACAGAACCAAAAGCACTTCATATCTACAAGTTAGAACAGTCAAAACAACTCTTTTTTTAAAAAGAAGCAATTATAAAACCTAAGAGGAAAACAGAAATAAACAGAAATAATATTTCAGAGTTTAATGTCGAGTTTGGAGATCCAGTCAGTAGCTGCCGTTGTTACGCAGAGGAAGTCCTTAAAATCTTCTGGGTATCTTCTATTAGTGCATTCCCTCACTATATGTTGGATAGTCTGTCGGGGAGCCCCGCAATCACATTGTGCTGAAGGTTTGGAACTGCTACACATTGCTGCTGAGCTTCTGGCCACAACCTGGAGTCAGAAAGAGACTGAAGTCCTGGTCAGGATTGTACTTATGCACCCTCTCCTGGCCCTTTGGCTCTGACACTCTCCATGGTTCATGGAAAAATTGAGGATCCTGAAAAGCCTCAAGAGATGGGTAGAGTGCCACTGGAGGAAAACAAAGAATGAATCTGACAAAACACAGGTTAAATCCCCAGTTAAGGCCTGCCTTGTGGCAGTAAGAGTGGTGAAACATAAGTATTTCTCCAGACTTATTGCATTTGAAGAATGTCACCCAATGGCCCTGCTCAGGTTCAGTTGCTCCCTCCATGGGAGACAATCATCTTCAGGGGATGTGGATGAGTTTGTGCAACACATGCAGGTGACAGTTATGGCTAGGAGAGACATTGCACAAGTTTATGTGGTGCACCAATTGCACCCTTTTCTAGATCGTGGGGACCTCCACTCAATCACTCATGCCCTCTCACACTTGGATTATTGCAATGTGCTCTTCAAGGGAAGCCCTATGTGCTCTTCATAGGGCTTCCCTTGAAGAGCATCTGGAAGCTAACATTGGTCCAGAATACAACAGCTCACACACTTTTGGAGGCCCCTAGCATGGTATATATGGCACCATGGTAATGTGAACTGTAGTGGCTACCAATCTGCTTCCAGGAGCAATGCAGGGTGTTGGTTATTATCTTTAAAATCCTTTATAGCATGGGTCCAAGATATGTGTGGAACCGTCTTTCTTCAATGGGATTGTCCTGCCACACTTCTGCTAGCAGAAACAGTCTACTATGGTACCCATCAACCAAGGAATTTTGGTTAGTGGGAATCCAGAAAAAGAGCTTTTCCTGTTATGGCTCTTGCCCTTTGGAACATCTTGCCAGAGGAGAGATCCTTTCCTTCTCTTTTAGTCTTCAGGAAAGCCCCTGGCTATGCTGGCTGGCATGGGGTCCTAAAGGAGAAGCCATTAGTTGGAAGTAGTTGGTACACTAACTGAAAAGGTACCCTACCTCTCCCCTACAAACCCTTGTTTTTAGTTTATTTTAATATTTGTAATTTTAATCCAGTTTTATATTTATAATTGCTGTAATATGTTTTTTATCTTGAATCCCGAGTGCCGCATAACAGAGTGAGCGCCTGTTACTCGTCCCAGCTTCTGCCAACCTAGCAGTTCGAAAGCACGTAAAAATGCAAGTAGAAAAATAGAGATTACTACGGTGGGAAGGTAACAGCATTCTGTGCGCCTTTGGTGTCCAGTCATGCCGGCCACATGACCACGGAGACGTCCTCGGACAAGCCCTGGCTCTTCGGCTTTGAAATGGAGATGAGCACCAGCCCCTAGAGTCAGAAATGACTAGCACACACGTGCGGGGGAACCTTTACCTTTTACCTATATGCCACTTAGATTTGCTTGAACTAAGAGATAGATGGATGGATGGATGGATGGATGGATGGATGGATGGATGGATGGACGGACGGACGGACAGACAGACAGACAGACAAAATAAACTGAAAGAGAATTAAGAAAGAAAAAAAAATGAAGGATTTCCAAAGCCTTTCTCATCCGATGGATTCCGGCCCCTTGACATGCCACACAAACCTGGTGTGGCCTTCAGCCCAGTGATAGTTGTCCATCTTTGTTATATGGCTTTTATCTGCACATTAAATAGTTGTACGATGATAACATTCTACACATCACTGTATTTGCATGTCAGTTCAAATAAATACCCTTGACTTGTATTTGGTGATGTATTACACATGCTTGTCAATAATGTTTGCAGATTTTGTTCCCTGAATGTGTTCTTTCCATCTGTATAGTACAATGATCCCATCTTTATCAGGACTTAAAATTGGAACAACCAATAAAGCAGAAGAGTCTGAGAAATCTGTGTATACACCCCAGTATACAAAGTAAGCTATTCTATTTCTGCTCTGTTAAGGTATAGATTAGAAGTTAGGTTATCCACTAGTTTTGTAATTCCTGATTGTACTGATCAAATTCTAGGTTCAAAAACCTATCATACAGTAGTATATTTTAAAATGAGCCTTTTAAAAGTAAAAAAAATGTTTAGAAATGAATGTAAAGAATTTAATTTATGAATTCATTTTTGGAGATGAAATAGGAGGAGAAAGGAGTTTGCCACCATGAATTATTTATAAAAATACTAAAGGTGGGATTTAAATAAATAAATAAATTGTAATATGTGTTAAAAAAGGATTCTTGGCTCATATGAGCACGGGACGTCATGACTTACAAATAAACATGGACGGTGCTATTTACCTGTATTGTGCTCTAAGCTTTGGCGTTGTTCCAAACGTGGCCTCCTTCTCCTCTGTAATGTCTGAGAACTGTTCCCCATAGTTCCCAAGAAGATTGTTTAGGCCAGCAAAGAGGAAGCTGCTCTCTCCTGTGTGTAGGCTAAGATAGGAAGCTCTGTGCAAGCAGAAGCATTTCTTCCAATTATGAAGAAGGGAAAATAAAAACGAGCAGATCATCCTGAAGGGCAATGGGCAGTGATCAAAAATGCATCCTTGCTACTCTGCTGGTGCTATACGAATCCACAGGGCTCCAATTTTAACGTGGAGTTTGCATCTCATGGCAGAACTCTTGCTTCTCTCTCCTTCTCTTTCTCTGGTGAACATTTTGTGCATGTACTGTTCTCTATTTATACACTGGCTTAGATATTGCATTTTACCTTTGTGCATAACACATTCCGGTTTTCAATTTCCCACCTATTTTCTTCTTCATTTATGTTTTACATCTCAGAGCAGCTGTCTCTATGTAGTAGGTATCCAAGGGCCAGTGTTCCTGTATGTGATAAGATGACTCTCATCCTCAGCCAGAGTAATAAAAATGAAATGAAAATCACAAGTTCAATTTTTTTCCTTTAAAAAGTCGTTTCCTGTAGACATTTTCTTTTCTCTAATCAAACAAGGCAATTTACCCATTTCAGCAAGTTCTATGATCCTCACCAACCATTATTCCACTGTAGGCATTGTCCAATCTTTCCATACACAAAAAAAGTTTATTCTGACATCCTTTTGTGCTAATCTGACTATAGGATGCTAGGGTGGCATAGTGTTTCTTTGCTAGATGGCTGCACCTGAAGTTGGATTATAACTTTTTTTTAATGGGAATTGTATTTGCGGGCTGTATGGGATTGTTTAGTTCAAACACAAAGCATATGTCTATCATCAACAGTCTCAGCCCAGCAAAAAGCTTTCCTGAATAATTCATTCATTTCATGTACTGACCCATACCTGTGGCTGGGATGAAAATTCTTGCAGTAGAGTGCATCATGCCAGCTAAGCTTCAGTGGGACAGGTGCAGTTTCTTCTTTCATGTACTTTTTTCCATGTTTATTTTTCATTCTTTCCAAGCTTTTCATCCAACTGCTTATTTGCTTTGACTAAAAACGTCCCTCCCAGCCTGTGTGAGCACTAGTCATTTTCAAAAAAAAAACAAAAACATTAAACTATTAAAATGACATGCATTCAGCTTGAAAGAAGGAAAGAAAGTGCATTAGATCAGGTGGGGGAAAAATTGAGCTATAATAGATTTCTGTCAAAATATATTTGATTTGTAAATAGAGTTTGCTTATTATTTCTCACTGTGGCTTGCCTTCAGAATATCTGAGTTGAATACCAGAGTTGAATTCAAAATCTTATTTACCTAAAGATTTATTTATTGATCTTCAATGAATTATTTGTTCATAGATTAATTTTAAAAGAAAAAACCTGTAGCAATCACCTACTTTTAAAGTGCTTGTAAGGTTGAACAAAATAAGAATAATTATGATTTTTATTAGTAACATTGAAAAACAGATAACTTTTGGAAACTGTGAACATTAATCCTTACCAGTGTTCCACTGGGACTGAATTTCAATAAGTTAATTTTATATTTTATGCAGTGTTTGGATTTTAATTCCAAATCTAATTTTCTAAATGGCATTGTATTTTTCCCTAAGGTATCTCTCCATAAGACAGTGATTTCAAAGTAGCATTGTGTTTAAGCCCTGGGCAATTATGAAATATCTGCATTTGTGGGAAATCAATAATCAACTTTGAAGAATTTCTGATTATTTATTTCCAAGATAGGTGTTAAATAGCGGGTTCCTTGGTGCAGGAATGAAGACGCGAAACGGAATACAGGGTAACTCATCGTTTATTTCGTGCAATGACTGTACTGGGGAAATGGCTGCAACTAGCCACAATATATAGTCTAGCCCCTAGGCAGCAGCCAACAGGTTTGAATCAACCATTGCCACCTGGAGATAGCCAATTGCAGCATAGGAGACTTGTAGTCTGGGTTGCTGGAGAGCCATTAGCTGCTCCAGCAACTCACGTGGTATTTCACAAGAGCCCAGTATATAACACTCCTCCCCTCTTATATCAGACCATAATAATACCAATTAGTCTCAACAATTGTCAAAACTCATTATCCAAACACTCTAAAGCAGACATGTCAAACACAAGGCCCGGGGGCTGGATGTGGCCCGCAAAGTGGTTTCATGTGGCCCGCAAAGCCATCCTGGAAACAGTAAGGGAACGGCTCCCTCTGTCTTGGCCCCAGCCCAGGCTGGCCGGGAGCCAATGTACAATTTGTGGTAGTCATCTATGCTGAAATACATTCAGTCTTAGCTCCATCTGGAAACAGCGAGGGCCAGCCCATGCTGCGTCGGCCCTGCCCCGTGGGCACGCTGGGGAGGTATCACCATTTGTGAGGAATGAAGAAATGCACCATTGCCTGGAAGTGGCCAGCACATGGCCCTGCCTACTTCAGGCAGGCTAGGGGCTGGGCAGTGTTGTGCTTCTCTTCAGATTCATGCCACCTGGCTCAGCTTCTCGGCACTGTGAGGAGAACGCTCCGCTGCCTGCCAAAACTGGGCAGGCTGGGCAGCATTACACAGGTAACATCAACTCTCACACTGCTCATGGCAACTCCTCCCACAGAGCCCACCAAGCCGGATATGTGAAGTAGGCAAGGGCCATGTGCTGGCCACTTCCAGGCGATGGTGCAATTCTTCATTCCTCACAAAGGATGACACTTCCCCAGCTGTGTTTCTTGCCTGTTTTTCTCCCTCCCTCATCTCAAATATTTTCCCACCACTCTGTTCTTAGGAAGGAACGAAGGAAGGAAGGAAAGAAGGAAGGAAGGAAGGAAGGAAGGAAGGAAGGAAGGAAGGAAGGAAGGAAGGAAGGAAGGAGAGGGAGGGTCTGAGGGAAGTCCTACCTTAGTCCTGCCCTGCTGCACTTTCAGCATCCCCTTGCCCCCTCCTCCTGGCCTATCCTGGGGGGCTGTCCCATCCTATTGCTAAGGAAGCTTTGGATACAAAGCCAGGTCTCCTCACATGGAGAGGGAGTGGGCCTCCCTCTTGATTTTGCCCTCCTACCCATCATGAGCAACCTGGCTAAGGAGCGCAAGCACAGCAGCAGCAACCTTGAGGAGGAGGTAAATGCAGCTGGGCACCCCCTTGGGGAAGTGGCGCTGGGCTTAGTGCTGCGGGTGCTTGAGAGCTGGGTTGGGCATTTGACCTCCATGCCACTGTCCAGCCCCCTCCCCATATGGCCTGAGAGGAACAGTGAGGCTCCTCCAGGGGACCATGCCTTGGCACTTCCCCGGTCCCATCTCCTTCTGCCAGAGATCCTCAGATCTGTCCCACACCTGCCCAGGCCCCCATAGGCACCCTTGACACGAATGATGTAGAGCTGGCCACGCCCACCCAGTAGGCCATACGCACTCCAGCCACACCGACCCAGTAGGCCACACCCACCCAGGCCCCTGAGGGCAACTGCAATGCTGATGCGGCCCTCAATGAAATTGAGTTTGACACCCCTGCTCTAAAGCAAAAGTGATAATAATAATACAAATAATAAAAAACAACAATGTAGGTTACAATAATATTATCAACATCTCAATGAACAGGCTTCACAATTTGCACTATTAGACAGTTACATCATAGCACTAGTTTCTGTAGTCTAGTGGCAACAGGATTTATAACAATATATAGCTCTTATTTTACAATGTAATCTACAAGATATGAAGGAGGCTTGTGTGCCCCAGAGGAACATCTCAGAGTTCCCATCACTTTGTGTTCTACCAGCTTACCCAGTGAGCTGGGTAGACTTGTGTCCCTTTGTGCTCCTGAGCCAAGGGGATTTGATGCACTCTGGCTGGCGTCTCCAGGTTGGCCCACCCCAGAGTCAGACTGTTCAGCAGAGTAGGCACAGCTGAAGGTCCTGAAGTTCAGTTGGCTTGCTCCTTCAGGGGACCCATGTTGCACTCCAGGGCTCCCCAGATCTCCCTCTGGCTCCACCTCAGTTATGAAGGGAGAGTCCATGTGAGGGCTGGCTTGGCCACAAGTTTGAGGACCTTGGGAGGGACTTATGATGCAGTCCTCACTTAGTGGCCATTCTGGAAACCATTTCCTGAGCTGATCAATGTGTCGTTTGACAACTCGCCCTCCCTCCAACCCCACTTCAAAAGATAGGGGTCCAGATGCCTTGGTAATTTGACCAGGAACCCACAGATTCCCATGACCATAGTTCCTGGCCTAAACCCAATCGCCCATGTGCAGCCCCCTCAGGGGTTTTCGTCGAGAGGGTTCTGCTGCCACTCTATCTGGATGCAACCTGTCCAGTTTAGTGATCAAACGCCTCCCCCAACGTAGTTCTGCAGTACTTTTGCCTGTAGCACTGCAGGGTGTAGAATGCTGGCATAGTAAAAAATCTGCCAATCTGTGATGCCAGTCACCTGTGGTGATGCGCTTGAGTGCTTCCTTCATTGTCCTCACCATGTGTTCAGCTTGGCCATTAGAAGACGGATGAAAAGGCGCAGATGTTGCATGTCTGATGAGATTAGCTCTAAGGAACGCCTGAAATTCAGCATCAGTGAATTGGGCTCCATTGTCAGAAACTAAGACATCTGGCAACCCGTGTGTGGCAAAGAGTTTTCTCAGCACCTGAATGGTCTTAGCAGTAGTCATATTAGGAACTGGAATTACTTCCAGCCATTTAGAGTGGCTATCCACTACTATAAGGAAGAGCTGTCCCTGAAAGGGACCAGCATAGTCTATGTGAACCCTAGACCAGGGAGTGTGCGTTTCCTCCCACCTGTGAACTGGAGCCTGTGGCAGTTCAGGCCTAGATTGCTGGACTTGAGCCTCAATGTCCTTATCAAGGCCAGGCCACCAGAGGTAACTTCTAGCTAAAGCTTTCATTCTGACAATGCCTGGATGGCCTTCATATAATGATTGTAAAACCCTGTCTCTTAGGGAAGTGGGAATTACGACTCTGTTTCCCCATAAAATGCAACCTTTATGTGCAGATAACTCATGCCTCCTGACAAAAGAGCTTTGAAATTCTGAGCCTGGACTTTTATCCAACCAGCCCGTGTATACCCATGACAACACTCTACTAAGTATTTTATCTGTGGCAGTTTCAGCAGCAATGTTCCCTGCATGGAGGGGAAACTCAGGTATGTCCTGTATAGACAATATTCTAGCAGCAGGAGCCAGATCTGGATCCATTAGTGGCAGTGGTAGTCTGCTGAGGCCATCAGCATTTCCTTGCCCGGTTTGTGAATTAATTTAAATTTGTATGCAGATAGGAAAATAGACCATCTCAACATTCTTGGAGATAGTATGTGGAGGGTTTGTTTGTCTGTTGTGAAAAGTCCCAACAGAGATTTGTGGTCAGTGTAGACCGTGAAATCCCTGCCATATAAATAGTCATGGAATTTTTTTTATTCCAGCAAGGATGGCTAGGGCCTCTTTGTCAATCTGAGCATAGTTGCACTCAGCAGAAGATAATGCTATAGGAACCTTTTTCCCATTTTTTTCTGTGTGACTTAAAACTGCCCCCACCCCATAGGGAGATGCATCACATGCAAGACATACCGGTTTAGACTCTTTGTAGTGAGTTACAGTGGACTTTTCTGACAATAGTACTTTTAATTCCTGGAAATTTTTTTCATATAAGTTAGGCCATTTCAATGGAGCTTTCTTATCAAGAAGCCTGTGGAGGGGCTCTGCTATTGTAGCCTTATGAGGTAGAAATGTTTGATAGAAGTTTAGGAGACCCAAGAATGCTTGTAGCTCTCCTTTTGATTTGGGCCTAGGAGTGATTTTAATGGCCTTCACTTTAGAATCAGCGGGGTGAATGCCATTAGCATCAATTCAGAAACCCAGGAATTCTGTTGAAGAAACCCCAATACTACACTTGTTCTTTTTTAATTTGAGGCCTGCTTCGCGAAGCCTCTGCAAAGCAGCCTTGAGCCTACTGGCCAACACTTCTGGGGATTCCCCTGCAATAAGAGCATCATCAAAATAAGGGCAGATGCCCTGAATACCCTTGAGTGTACACTCCATGATTCCCTGAAAAATACACGGTGCAACACTGACTCCAAACTGTAAGCGTTTAACTTTGAAAGACCCCCTGTGAGTCACGATGGTTTGAGCAGTGGCTGTGGCCTCATCAACCGGCAATTGCTGATAGGCCTGTGCTAAATCAAGTTTAGCAAAAATAGTACCCCCTTGCAAGGAGGCTAAAATATGCCAGTAATCTGAATACCTAAGGCATCAAACCAATCGAGTCCAATGAGACTCGTTCTGTGGCCCCCTATTACTATTACATCCAGGTGCCCTAAAATCCTTTAAACTTTACCAACAAAGTGGCTTCTCCCTTAACTTTACCGTGAGCATTTTGAAAATCCGTTAGGATTATATCTGAGGATCTTAGTTTGGCCCAATTGTTACTGTGCGTGCACATGAAGTTAAAAGTATCTTGAGAAATGATTGAGACTGCAGAGCCAGAGTCCAATTCCATCTTACATGGAACTCCTTGTAGCATTACCATGAGCTTAAGTTTGGGTTTGAGGGGGCATCAAGCCCCAGTGCCTCATATGCTTCTACAACTTCTGAAAAATCCCACACTAATTGGACCCTGGGCCCCAATACCTGTCCTAGTCAGTTCTTCCAACTGGTGTTTGGGTGGCCGGTGTCTCTGGTGGGCTCTGCAGACCACCGCAATGTGGCCTGTCCTTCCGCAAGCTCTACACGTGGCTGAACAAAATCTGCAATTGGCACAAAAATAATTGCTGCCGCACCCCTTACATCTCAGTAAAAGAACTGCCTTGTAACTGTCCTCTCTCTGCTGGCTGTTGTGGTGTTGCGCATTGGGTTGCTTTTGGAGTTGGTTGATTTCAGTTTCTTCTTCCTCGGAAGATTCTCTAGTGCATTTGGCGTCCTTAAGGTGGACCGTTTCTTCGAACGTTGTTGATTTGGTGGGCTGTACTGTTTGAATGGTGCCCCTGGCAGCTTTGTCGGCCATCACCTCATCTTGTGATTCAGAAAACATTAAATTTGGCCTAGCAAATAGTCTCTGCTGAAGCATTCTGTCCCGTAGGCCTCAGACAAGCCAGTCTCGTAGTTGCTCTTCTAAATTTGAAAATTTGCATAGGCGTGCGGCCTGCCTTAGGCCTGCTATGAACTCCAAAGCTGAGTCCCCGGGAAGCTGCACTCTTTGGTCAAACTTGAACTGCCAAACCATTTCAGACATCTTAGGCTGGAAGTGCCTGGTTAGCTTCTTTTTGAGATCTGCGTAGGACACTGCTTCAATTGGTGTCAGCGCAAAAAGGTTCTCGGCTAAATCAAAGGTTGCTGGGCTGCACAAGCAGAGTAGCATTGCAGCCTTCTTCTTTCATGATCTGATTGGCTCTGATGTAGTTTTCTACTTGTGATAAATATGATGGCCATTCCTCTGGGTGTTTCACATCGAATTCTTGCAGTTTGCCAACCTTCAGCATTCTTTCTTGCTGGTTCCTGCATTCTTCCTGATCCTGCTTCAGGCTCAGGGAATGAGTCCACTGAGCACGAGGTCGCTAGCGTAGTTTGCTAGCCGACCTTGAGGGGGGGGAACGCCACTGTTAAATAGCAGGTTCTTTGGTGCAGGAATAAAGATGTGGAACGGAGTACAGGATAACTCATCGTTTATTTCGTGCAATGACTGTACTAGGGAAATGGCTGCAATTAGCTGCAATATATAGTTTAGCCCCTAGGAGGCAGCCAGTAGGTTTGAATCAACCATTGCCGCCTGGAGATAGCCAATTGCAGCACAGGAGACTTGTAGTCTGGGTTGCTGGAGAGCCGTTAGGTGCTCCAGCAACCCACGTGGTATTTCACAAGAGCCTAGTACGTAACAATAGGATTCATGGGAGGGTGATAGTGCTCCCAGGAATACCAAGCATATGTATCACTCCAAGTCATAAATATCCATTTGTTACGCAAGTAAACAGCAGGTCTGAATTAGAACTTATTTATATAATTTTGTGTGGTTTTTGTCATGATCTACCTTGGGCATGTTTTTGAATGGATTTAATACATTCCAAAGCATTAAATAAACAAAAATGTTTGATGTTCAATGATCAAAAGTCTGCAAATAGAGAACAAAATGAATCAACATTTAATACTGGAACTATACCAATCTTTGAGTTGTGCTTTGCTTCATAATGGAATTATAATAAGTAAAGCACTTCTTTAAAAGCATTTCACAAAGCAATTCTCACTTTGCTTCTAAGAGCAATCAAAGTAATCACATTGCTTCGTTTCACAACTGGAATTTGGAATGTGGAGAAGCTTCTTCAAAGACTTTTCAAATACTTGGAACAATTCCTGGTTTGGTCAAGGCTGTGAAGTGACATGAAGCAACATGCTGAGGTAAATAAATTCATACTGCCTTGATGGTACTAATAAGCTTTTCACAATGAATCAAAGTGGCCTTGCATAGGCCTTCTGAAAGAAATACTTGTGAAAAATAGGGATTTTTTTTTCAGGCATGTGATTCATCAATATGTAGTAGTATGTAGTATGGGATTATTTCTTAGTCTCATTTTAAGGTTATGACTCTTACTCATATGAACATTGTTGACTTTCATTGTGGTTTTGAGGATTTATTTTCTAAAACAAATACAGAAGATAAGAAATATCTTATCTTGAACGAGAAGTCTTAGTTGAATCTCAGTTACATAGTTAAACAGGTGAAGAATATTTGCTTTCTTTCCCTTGAACTTTGTGGTTATCTGTGGCTCTCTTCTTTCTTTCTGATCTCTCCCCATAAACCAAGTCAGATTGGTAACAAATATAGTCACACCTCTTTTTCCTTACAGGTTTCCTCTTAACTCTTCCAAAATCTATCACTAAAGAAAGCAATTGTAATAGCATGTGAGAATGACCTTGGGAGATAAGAGGAAGTGCCACAGCCCAGGCAATGGTCTCATAAATGAAATCTGAGGCTAACGGAGGAGAGGATGATGAAAGTTTTTCAGAACAGATCCTGTAGAATTTTCCAGAAAGTAAGAGTGAGGAATAGAAGGGGATACTTTCAGACTTGCAAGATTCTGTTTCTGTGACATGACAGTAAAGATAGAGCTGGTTCTCATGAGTGTGCCTTTTGTCTGGACTGCTTTGCAAGTCTAACAAGAATGGAATGACTTACTGGTATAGACAATTACATTCTCTAATATAATATAAAATAAAGACTTTGTCTAAGCCACAGGTCGGCAACCTGCGGCTCCGGAGCCGCATGCGGCTCTTTGAGCCGTCTCTTGCGGCTCCCAGCCGCCCGGTGCGTGCGCACCTCTTCCAACGGGCAGTGGTGCGCACGCACCTCTCCAAATGGAGAGTGGCACCGCCCGTTTGGAGAGGTGCGCGCGCACCTCCCCGAATGGGCGGAGGTGCGCGCGCACCTCCCCGAATGGGCGGAGGTGCGCGCGCACCTCCAAACCTTTGGAGAGGTGCGCGCGTACCTCCGCGCGAATGGGCAGCGGTGCCGCTGCCCCTTCGCACAGAGGTACGCGCGCACCTCCCCAAAGGTTTGGGGAGGTGCGCGCACAACTCCGGTCGTTCGGAGAGGTGCGCGCGCACCTCTCGGAATGGGCAGGGGCGCCGCTCTTTGAGGAAGCTGCCACGGCCCGTCTGCCAAGCTGCCGAAAGCGGCAGCTTAGCAGACGGGCCGCGGCAGCTTCCTCAAAGAGCGGCGCCGCTGCCCCTTCGCACAGAGGTACGCGCGCACCTCCCGGAATGGGCAGGGGCGCCGCTCTTTGAGGAGGCTGCCGCGGCCCGTCTGCAAAGCTGCCGAAAGCGGCAGCTTTGCAGACGGGCCGTCGCCGTCGGGCAACCGGGAACCGGTTCCATCTCATTTTTTTAAAAATGGCAGCCGCGTGCGTCCGCGCATGCGCAAAAAACCTTTTTGCGCATGCGCGTGCATGGACACACGCACGCGGCTCCCACTTTTTTTAATTTGTGATGGAACCGGTTCCCAGTGGCTCTTTTCCTTTTTTAGGTTGCCGACCCCTGGTCTAAGCTCTAGACTTCTACTGTAGTATAATCATGGAGAGTTATAGCTGATGTCATCAATAGCAGCATAGTCATATAACATTAATTTAAGCAGTGCTTTTTTTGTAAAAGAAAAAGGTGCCAGAACTCACACACGTCATACAACCCACCTTGCCTACCCTACAAGGTTCCATCCAAAAAAGGTGCCGGAACTCCGTTCTGAGCGTTCTATGAGAAAAAAAGCCCTGAATTTAAGTATGATAAATAATTTACCTAGAAACAGAGTTTCTTGCACCATGCTTCATATATTCCAACTCCCAAGGGAATGAGCTATTTCAGTTTTGCAGCAATTAGGGTTGCATATGCATAGCATGCAGGGACACGGTGGCTCAGTGGGTTAGGACGCTGAGTTTGTCGATCAGAAGGTCGGCAGTTTGGCGGTTCGAATCCTGAGTGCCGTGTAACAGAGTGAGCGCCTGTTACTCGTCCCAGTTTCTGCCAACCTAGCAGTTCGAAAGCACGTAAAAATGCAAGTAGAAAAATAGGGACCACTACGGTGGGAAGGTAACAGCGTTCCGTGCGCCTTTGGCGTCTAGTCATGCCGGTCACATGACCATGGAGACATCCTCGGACAAGTGCTGGCTCTTCGGCTTTGAAACGGAGATGAGCACCGGCCTCTAGAGTCAGAAACGACTAGCACGCATGTGCGGGGGAACCTTTACCTTTACCTTTATGCATAGCATTATATGTTAATATGCCTGCTGTTCCACTAAATCCAGCAATCTTAAGGCAAATCAGTACTGTAAGGACCAAAATGTTGCAATGTTTTTTTAAAGGAGGAAGCAGAGGAGGAGGAGAAAATATTTTAGATTTTTATTCCTACAGTACTACATCTCTTCAGTACACCTTGGTTGAAACTTATTGAAATAGTCCTGAAAATTATTCATAACTTAAAAAGTAAGATATAACAAAAATTAAAATATTTTTATTCAAGCAATAATAAAACACCAGAAGACTAGAACTACATAAACCAGTCAATAAGCTTTACTAGAGTTAAAAATATGTGTGAGAGATTGTCTATAGTTAGCAGTAAATATCACCAACATAAAAACATTTTCCACCATGTAAATTCAGAAAAAAAAATAATTTGGGAGCTGAGATATGCAGTAATATAAATCTGGAGCAAATACAACACTAATTAAATTTGAAATGTAGGCCTTTGTGAAAAAGCAGCAAATATTTGTGGCAGTGGAGAATACTTACTCCTCTGTTAAAGATTAAAGAGAGATTAAAAAAATATTCTGAGATCAGCAACTGTACAAGAAGGATTCCATTTCTTCTGAATGGTTTTTGATTCCCTCTGGTAATATCAGCAAATGTTGATGGCTATGCATGACATAATGCCATCTGTGGTATGATACAGAAATCCTTGAGAAACAACATTTCACATAATCTCTTGTACAATTGTCCAGCAACAGAAAGAACATAGAAGGGCAGGCTTAGTCCAAGGGAGTGTTCAAAAGAGTCATCAGTCTTGAGTCCCTTCACACCTATAAGAGATCGAAATCTAGCTCACCTTGAATTTGCTTTGACTTTTAGTAGTTCAGATTCTTGTAAAGAGTCTTAGTATGCAATCAACCTGTATTTATTTGATCCACCATGACTCCTGATTTCCTGCACGTGACACAGAGGCAAATCTTGTTAGCTAAACATTCTCTCTTCATTGCTGATGTTTCTCTATAGCAGACATGTCAAACTCACGATGTCATGTGACGTCACACGACACATCGGAGCTTTTTCCCCATTGCTGGCAATGGGGTGGGCGTAGTTTCGGCGTGACACGTCCGGCCCGTGGACCGGCAGTTTGACACCCTTGCTCTATAGTGAAGATGTATGAAGTCCAAACACAGAAGAGAGGGGCTTTGAGATGTACAGGATTCAAGAATATCGATTTTGGTGGGGAAAATGGCAAAGGAACATAAAACAGCAATTGAGCAGAAATAGAAAAAGGAAATTTTGATGCGAGTTGACTGTGGCAGCCTCCTATCTCATGAGCCATCCAAGAAGACATTGTGAAGTTGGATGTTACTGTCTTACCTCAGCTGTTGTTCAATCCAATCCCGCCATATGACAATCACTTTTTTTTTTACCAAAAATGGAAGAAATAGCTTGATGGGCATCTAAAAGGAGTGTCAGGGCTTGCTTGAAGTAACAAAAGATTGTTTTCCATTTATTTTTTAAAAAAATCTATTTATACCTACATTGAGGAGGTAGAAGCATTATTTTATGAATTTATTTTATTTGTATCCCCACCTTTATTAATTTTATAAATATATCAAGGGGTCAAACATACCCAACACATCTTCCTCCTCCTCTTTTCTCTACACAGGGGTGTCAAACTGCCGGCCCATGGGCCGGATGCGACATCTGGAAGCCGTGCCTACCCCATTGCCGGCAATGGGAAAACTGTCCCGACACGTTGCGTGATGTCATGTGATGTCACGAGTTTGACATGTCTGCTCTACAACAACAATTCTCTGAGGTGAATTTGGCTGAGAGGGAGTTACTGGCCCACAGTCATCCAGCTGGCTTTCATGGCTACTTTTCATTTAACTCTTGCAAGAGGAGGGGGGGAAGGCAGACAGGAAAAACAGAAACAAAGTAATGTATAACTTCTATACATGTATAACTATAACTCTACACTTATAATTATAATTGTATAATGAACATTTTGAACTTTTATTATTAAGATAATTAGTTTCCACTTAAAATTCTCCGGCACCGTTTCTCTTTCAGGAGTCTAAATAAAACAAAGGATTAAGGAAGGAATACTATTTTTGATACTAAAGTCACCTGTGCAATCAGAAAATTCATACATGACTAATGATTGTCATTATTAATGTAAATAGAATAAAAAAAATAAAATTCTGGTAATTTGGGACCATAGATTAACTAGTTGCATTCCATTTTTTTAGCTGCTTCTTTTTTAAAAAAAAATCAGCCAAGGTTAGTTAGATGCTACCCTCAGTCCTTTAGGCTAGAATCAGAAAGTTGAAAAAAAATCCCAGAAGAAAACAGCATAAAATCATCTGTATGGTTGCCGAAGAAGCTGCGTGACATGTGGTAGTCCCTTGAAGTCAAGCTGAACCTTTTGCTATTCACTTTAAAAGATTCAGTCTTGGATAAAAATGGGGCTTTTCTGCAATTTGCAGTATTTTGCTTGACAAATAGCAGCTGCAATGAAATATCACTTTAAAAGTGTAACCCAAGGCTGCAATACAGAGAAGGTGAAAAATTAATTAGTTATCCAGGCAGACAGCTGAATGTTCTCTTACAGAGGCCATGAACAAAGCTAAGGACACTGAAAGGACTTACATAAACCATACTCACCCAAAATTTCCAGCAATGTTCACACAGCAGTTTCATTAGATCAAAAGTACTGTTTGTAAAGATAATGATATGAATATAAATGTGCAATCAGGTGTATAATAAACTCGACCCAGATGGCAAGTGGCATACACAAATATTTCATGGTCCCATCTGCCTTCATCTACTGACATTATTTTACACTGGATTTCAGAAATTCAGAACTTTAAGATTCATTAGCAATGCTATAAAAAAATCATGGAACATTCTTTATCAGAAGAATGACTTTACTGTTGAAAACATATTTCCAGATTCACAAAATTGTGTGAAGGAATGACTGTGAAAACAAGACATGACATTTTGTATTCCTGGAAAAATCTATTGCACATACAGAATCATTGTTTTGACAGATGAATATTACCTGCATTTAAAATATGTATAAAAGGAACTAAAAGAAATTAGTTTTAAAATGTCAATGGATGGCACACTTTATGATTTTGGGTTTCTGAAAGGAAATTTTGGCTAGATTACATTTATTTTTATCAAACATTTGGCTCAAAACAACCATTTTAAAAATACATTTTGGATATAAAATGCTTCTTACAAGTTTTATTTTTATCTAAGATGTATAATTCTACCATTTCATAGCAGTCGATAGTCCGTTTAGCTCTAAGGAGGAAAGGAGAGGTTGAACTCATTTTTCACATATATCATGCAACTTACCTCACTGATTTTTTGCTCTCTGTTCTTTAGACTTAATTATCTGATAAAATGGGACTATTAGTGAACCTAAAGCTGCATGAAGATGTTTTGACACTCTTTCATGCCCTTACTGTAGGAGAAAGGACTTCTGGAGTCTTGGCTATTTCTGCCAGCTTGGTGTCGTCTGCAAATTTGATGAGTTCCCCATCTATCCCCTCATCCAAATCATTGATGAAAATGTTGAAGAGCATTGGGCCCAGAACAGAGCCCAGGGCACCCCACTACACACTTCCCTCCATGTAGATGTGGTTCCATTGAGGACCACATGCTGAGTACGGCCAGTCAGCCAGCTACAAATCCATCCAGTGGTGAAGCTGTCTAACATTTTTCTATCTCAATTTCATCACCGAGGGCTTTAAAAAGTGACTGGATAACCATTTAAGTCAAATGGTATGTATAGGGTCTCCTGCTCAAGGTGGGGGCTGAACTAGAAGACCTCCAAGATGCCTTCCAACTCTATTATTCTATATTCTATGCTCTACACAAATCTTAATTAAAACCTGGATGGCACAGTCAAGATTGTATAATGTGAGAAAGGTTGTGGAGATGATAAAGAAGAAGGCAGTCCATTCAGATTAGGGTCTTTAATCATATTATACCGCACAGCACTGTAGAACTATCATAGTTCAGGAGTCTAGTATCTAATGTGTGCTGAAGCTTTCAAGGTGATCTTTCTTATCTTCAGATAGGGCTGAAATGACAGCCCTTAGCTATATGGCTAATGTCTTATTTTGTTACAGAAAGTTTCCTATGTTGTTATATTATACAATCATGCAGGGAAACCCTACAGACTATTTTCCACAAGTCAATGAAGTCAAAGGAAGGGAAAGGGAGTTTATTGTAGATTGTCCATCAGGACACCTGCAGCTACTAAGACATAGCCATTCATCACTGTCTACTGAATAAAGAAAGTTTTTATAAGTAGTCTAATGAGCTTAATTCCCCAACCTGACAGAACCTAGCCCCAGGAAGCAGAGGTCTGAAATATTGTTCTTTCGTTCAAATCTTTTATGAAAATTTACTATTTTGGGAGAAGAGGTAAAAGAGATTTAAGTGGTATGGGGTATATGTTTCATTGTTCACTGCTAAGTAAAACAAAGGGTCATTTTAATTTGATTTATGGGCTAAATTTAATGGAAGACTACTATGCAAATGAATTTGCATCTGGCATTGCTTCTACACCCCACTGAGATATCAATGCCTCAGTAATAAGCCTTCTGCCCTCCCAGGTATCTCTTCAATTTCAAGGATTTTATTTTACCTCCTGAAGAATTTATGATGTGTCTACAGGGTATAAGGATGGGAGCAGAGTGACACCTTAATATAATGTGTTATCGAAAGATCTTTGTTATCCTTTCATGGGCAAGCCACTATAAAACAGAACAATAATTTATTATCAAGATTTCACAAAAGCAACATTGGGCAACTGTAAAAGGAAGCCAAAACTTTTAAAGAGGTACCCAGTCATGCACCCATTGCAAATTCCATCCTATTTGTGAAATTGCAATGCAATCCAAAGTGATTCCGAGTGGCTTACATTGCAGTAAATATAACAATTACAAATATAAAAACAATTTAAATTTACAAAAATTAAATACAGTCTAAAACAAGGTGTAATGTATTGGGAGTTTACTTGAACTGCTTTCATGTGTCTTTTGAATGCTGCTTAAGGTTGCTCAATTGAGGTGTCTGTGTAACAGTCGCTGACTAGCCAGACATGCAGTCTCCAAGAATATCATTGGATGATTTGGGGCGGGAATGGGTTCCTTTAAACCTTTTGGCCACTGCCTAGTGGCTGACCATATAAGTAGCTGTGTAGAAGCCTCTGATTCAGTTCTGTTTCTCTTTGCCTCAATAAAGCTTTGTTCGTGTTTGAAACCTCTCGTCTTGCCTCCTGCCTCCAAAGAACTCACTACACAACACAAACTGTTTTGTGGAGTTGGAGTGGTGCCTTCTCTATCACTGACCAACCACTTCCACCCTAGCATGCCTCCAATCCTGGCCCTAAGCCAACCAGCAGAGCCAAGTTTAAGCCCTTTCCAAAATCCAGAAGTGTGGGTATGGATCTCACCTCAACCGTGGCAAGATATTCCATAGGGCAGAAGTCACAGCAGAAAAAGCTCTTCTCCTAGCCCCTGGGGAAAAAAAATTACAGGGTTAAAAGCTAAAGACAAGAGAAAAGAAAGAAATACAAAAGAAAAAATGTGTGTAGTCACCATTAATACATATATACACATTGTTGTATAACTAGAACATATTTTTGTACCAATAATTTTTTAGGTTTCACTTTTTTGTCATTGAAACTTAATAGGCAAGTCTGTAATATTTCTGCTCTGCGACTGGTAAGCAGTAAACAGCAAATGGTAGTAATAACACATGAATTCTAAAAATAAAATAATTCCAATAAAATATACAATGCCCACTTTTAAAATAAGCTGCTTTTTTCAACAGTAAATCTGTCTCAGAGAGAGCCTTGTACCCCACAAAAATGGTTTCACACTTGAATATAAAAATCTCAGATGACTACCTTATTTATGAAATGATATGCTAATGAATTTGTTGTAATTAACCCTTGACTAGAAATCTAACTCTCTGCCCCTCCCCCCTCGAGCCCAAAAACATTTCACTTATCCTTGAAAAAATGTCTAAATGCCTGGAACAAAATGAATTGGTGATATCTAGATGTACCAATTAAAAATATATGGGAACTATGCTATTTAATTTTAGAAGGGGAGGGTATATTAGCAACTACTATAAAGAAGATCAGAAGTCATTTCTTTAAGTATTTCCTTTTCTTTCTTTTTCTTTTTTCTCCGTCTATATTTCTTACTATTTTTATTTTATCTTTCTATCTTTCCTTTTTTCTTTTGTAAAGACAGATGCAAAGAATCTCCCTGCTACCTGTTACCTTGCTATCTCCTCCCATTCGGGGACCAATTTTTTCCTTGATTTTATTTTTGTGTTTTACATATTGACAGAAACTTTAAAAAATGTTTTTGGTATTTGTTCTAAGTCTTACTTTATTCTTAGCCTTAGTTTTTTCTGACTTTGTCCTTGCAGATTCAGGCTATTTGCTGGTATTCTTCTTTGGTTCTGTGTCCCCCTTTCCATTTTTTATATTTGTCCTTTCTTTTTTTCTCAGTTTATCAGAGAGTTCTTGATGCAGCCATACTGATTTTGCCTGGTTTCTCTGATTTATTTTCTCAGTAGTATTGTGTTAGACTGAGGTTTTATAATCTCTGTATGGTCTCACCTCAGCTATTCCCTCAAGAAAGTAGAGCTCTTGAACCAGGCAGCATTTCAAAAGGATCATATATTGAGAGAAAGT
Organism: Vipera berus; assembly: GCF_964194415.1. Lineage (NCBI taxonomy): Eukaryota > Metazoa > Chordata > Lepidosauria > Squamata > Viperidae > Vipera > Vipera berus. The sequence goes on along the minus strand of NC_138208.1, from coordinate 16,490,194 downwards.
GAGTGCAGAGAGGACAGGCAGGATCTAAAGTTCCCATGCAAAAACATTAAGTTAAACCACATTGTTCAAAACCCCTCCCAAGCGCCCAGTCTATAGAGAGCCAATCAAGAGGTGCAAAGAGGTTGTGGATGACTGACCAAGTGTTTATTAAGTGATTAATCCACTCCTTTAATGAGAGGATTATGGGTTCAATGGTTGGTAACTTGGGCATTGGGTTAAAAATTTGCCCTGTTCCTCCTCAGAAAAGAGTAAAACCAGTGCTGGTGTGCATGGCACTGTTATAGGCAACTTCAGATGAAGTTGTAGGAGGTCAGACGAATTATCTTGTTGTTAATTAATAAAGCCTCTTAGATATTGTTCTAGAAATGAGTTTGTTCATTCTGTCCCACCATTCATTTGAGGATGGTGACTAGAACTCAGGCCTTGTTCTGTTCCCAAAAGATCCAGGAATGCCCTTCAGAACTCTGAGGTGAATTGGACTCCTCTGGCAGAGATTATGTGATATGGCACTCCGTGCAAGTGATAAACATGATGAAGGAATAATTTTGCTAGGGCTTTGGCCATGGAGATCTTCTGGCATGGGATAAAGTGGACCTGTTTTGAGAACAGGTCAGTTACCACCCAAATGACTGTGTTTCCCATAATTTATGGCAGTTCTACAATAAAGTCCATGGAAATCTCTCTCCAGGGTGCCAAAGTCTCAGTCAGTGGCTACAGGATGCTGGACATTTCCCCCTGTCTACTCTTGGATGGAGTCACTGAAGCAGTAGGCGTGAGCTTAAATGGACTCCAGAAGATGGTAGAGGACAGGAAGGCCTGGAGGAACATTGTCCATAGGGTCGCGATGGGTCGGACACGACTTCGCAACTAACAACAACAACAACTCTTGGCTGCTGAGCAGGTGGGATAGTTAGTTATGTAGCCTTCAATATCATTTTTGAGGGACAGCCACCAAAACTGTCTTTTTAATAGGTGCAAGGGCTTTATGAATCCAAAATGCCCCACCAGTTTTGAATCATGGCAGGTTTGCATATTTTTTAGTCTTTGAATAGCTGGAACATATAACATTCTTCCCAACCAGGCTAGCCTTTCATCGAGCAGATATTCTTGTGGTTGAGGAACCTCTCGTCTTTTTCTAGGGCCTGTTTGGAGGCCAAGGCAGTGGTGTTATCTAGACATGGCCCCCCTTTTGCTTGTGCTCTTGTAGTTACTTGAGCCACCAGTTGTTTCACTGGGACCAAGGGTTTGACTAACTCTGATTTTGCACTATTATATTGTGGCAGCCTCGACAAAGCATTGGCCAGAAAGTCCCCCCTCCCTGGTAAATAGGTAAGGGTGAAATTAAAGCACTGAAAGTGTTGAGTCCACTGTGTCTGTTTGGGTACAACTTCCTTGGGGTTTGGGGGGCATCTATGTTCTTGTGGTCAGTCCAGATTTGGAAAGAGGTTTTATTCCCTTCCAGGAAATGTCACAATGTGAGGAGGGCCCACCTAATGACATAGGCTTCCTTTTCCCACACCGCCCAATGCTGCTTTGTTTCTGTCAGTTTTTTCAGTGTGTAAGCACAAGGCTGCAGTTGGCCCTTCTCATTTTTCTGGAGCAGTACGGCTCCTACGGCTATGTTGCTGGCATTGGCCTGAATAGCAAAGGGCTTTTCAGGTTCCTGCTGCTTTAGCACTTGTTCGGTGGAAAAAAGTCTTTTTAATGTTTTGAATGAGGCTTGGCATTCCATAGTAAATTAATATGTCATCAAGGTACACCAAAACCCTTTATATAGGTATTTGTGGAGCACTTCATTTATCAGCTGCATGAACCAGACACTGCGACCTTGGTCCTCCAGAGATGAGACAAAGCAGATGACCCCAGGCTCATCCCTCTCTCCCCCCCCCAGTCCCCATGAAGAAACATCAAAGCAAAAGAGGAACAAACCAAAATGGATACATCATAGAGAAATCTATAAGTTCCCCCTTCCACCAGAATGGAAGTGTCCCAAAAGGGCTCTTTGGGGACCTGACTATCTCATTTTTCAGAGTTTTCCCATGTCTGAAATTGTTTACCTCTTTTAAGATTTCCATCCATAGAATTCTTCCTAAGGTCTCTCTAAGTTTGTCTGAGACACTAGTTTGACCTTGTTCAATTAGTTGTGCCTGGATTATGTTGAATTCCAATATGACATGGTCACTCTCCCCCAAGTTCACGCAACTTCAAATCCTCATATCATTTCACTCAAGTTAGTAAGAATTAAGTGCAGTATAACTGACCCTCTGATTCTCTCCTCTACTTTTTGGAAGACAAAGTTGACTGATAGGTTTGTCTGGAACCTGTTTGATTTCCCACCTGGAGTTTGTCTCCCAGTTGATTTCACAGTAATTAAAGTAGTCCATTACTACTGTTATGCTTCCTGTACATCTTAGCTAACTGATTAGCAAAAAGTTCAGTTATTTCCTCTGCTTAGTTGGGTAGGCTGTAATATACACATTTGACAATGTCATTCTTTTTTTTTCTTAATCCAAATTAATTAATCCAAATGATTTCAAGAAGGTTTTCATCCTTAGAGGTTTTTTTCCTCATTTCTATAGAGGTGTAGTTATTTCTTATATATAATGCAACTCCATCTCCTCCATCTTCTAGGCAAGTGTCCTTTTTGTAGACTTCAGCTTGGCATTCAACACCATCATTCCAGAAACCCTCCTCTCTATATTGACTTAGCTAGCTGTGCCTGACTACACTTGTAGATAGATTATAAGCTTTCTAACAAATAGGAAGCAACAGGTGAAGCTATGGAAAATCACATCGGGTACCCATTCAATTAACACAGGAACCCCCCAGGGCTGTGTGCTCTCTCTATTACTCTTCTCTATATATACTAATGACTGCATCTCAAAGGATTCCGCTGTTAAAGTTTTGACGTTTGCAGATGATACAACAGTCATTGATCTCATTCAAGACAATAAGTCTGCATATAGATGCGAGGTAGATCAACTGAACCCTGTGGTGCAGTTGGAACAATCTGGAGCTGAATACTCTTAAAACTATAGAAATGATAGTAGATTTTAGAAGAAGCTCTCCTGTTCTACCACCTCTTACAGTATTAGACAACATATTAACAGTAGAAATCTTCAGGTTTCTGGGTTCTATTATCTCCCAGGACTTGAAATGGACACCTAAAATTAAAACCTTCATTAAAAAGAAAGCTGTGTGTCAACACAGAAAGCTCAGATTGCCAAAAGAATCTGCTGATACAGTTCTACACATAAATTATTGAGTCTGTCATTTGTACCTCAGTAACTATCTGATTTGGCAGAGCAACCAAACAGGACAGGTACAGACTTCAACTGATAGTTAGGGCTGCAGAAACAATGATTGCAACCAGCCTGCCTTCCATTGAGGAACTGTATACTTCACTAACCAGAAAGAGGGCTGGGAAAATATCTGCAGACCCCTCACATGCTGGATAAAAACTGTTTCAACTTCTCCCCTCAGGACTCTGCTATAGAGCATTGCATGCCAAAACAATAGACACAAAGAAAGTCGTCATAGTCCTCGATTTACAACAGTTCGTTTAGTTATGTTCAAAGTTACGATGACACTAAAAAAAGTGACATATGACTGTTTTTCACACTTATGACTGTTGCAGCATTCCTATGGTCACGTGCTCAAAATTTGTATGCTTGGAAACTAACCATCATATTTTTGATGGTTGCAGTGTTTCAGGCTCATGTGATTCCCTTTTGCAACCTTCTGACAAGCACAGTCAATGGGGAAATCAGATTCCCTTAACAACTGTGTTACTAACATAACACCTGCAGTTATTCCCTTAACAACTATGACAAAAAAACTTGTAAGATGGGGCAAAATTCACTTAACAAATGTCTCATTTAGCAACATAAATTTTGGGCTCAATTGTGGTTGTAAGTTGTACAAAAATGTTAGACTTTTTTCCCATGACTGCATTTTTCCTTTTGCAAATGCTCTTGCGAATACTCCCAGTAGTTCCAATGCAGGGTCTCTTCTTTCTTTTAAAATTTGGTTTACTGCAGTTTTTTTTGATACTGTAATGTATTGGGCCTTGTTTTACTGAATGTATCACATGGGTTTTGAAAGCTGGAAGGTTGCTTAAGCTAGAAGCTGGCTAAAGGCTCCCAGCTCCTCAGACAACCTGTCTTCGGAGCTGCCATTGGCTGCCTCTAGGGTGGCAATAGGTTGCTTTAAACCTATTGGCTGCCACCTAGAGGCCAGTGTATAAATAGCTGCATCGCAGCCCTGTTTTCTCAGTTTAGTTCCTCATCTTCAATAAAACCATGTTCCTGCCTGAACTCACTCGCCTCGTCTCTTCCTTCAAGAGAAGAACCCAGTACACAACAGATACTGCATCCTTTGATTTTAAAAACTGCTCTTTGCCCCCTCTTCAACATTTTGTTTAATGTTGAAATAATACTTAAATGTGAATGTTTTGCACCATCTTTTGCTAAAGTTGAAGTGATCTTTAAATGTAACACATCAAATGAACACATAGCCTTCATGTTATATTTTGTAATACACAGAGGGAAGAAGCAAAAGGAAGAAAAGAAGAAGAAAAAAGTAACCGGGCTTGCGGTTATTGTAAACGGGTATAGAAAAATTGTAAATTGTTAATTGCTCCCTGTATTTTCTTTCTTTTAAAATTTTAAAAATCTTTTAAAAATGCTCAATTAAATATTTTGTTTAGAGATTTCATTTTTAAACAAAAGTAGTTTTATGAAGAATTTATTTTAATTTTTGGTATTAAATTAGTCATTTTTTTAGTTATTAGTTCCTGTTTCTCTTTAAAAAATGTTTAAAAAATATTTAAAATAATTTAAAAATTAGATTTTGGTGGATTTTTTTAAATAAAAATTGGATTCCTGGAGATTTTATACTTAAAAGTTAGTCCTCAGATCTCTCTTGTAGCTAGTATGGAAATGAAACAGTTTGTACATAGATCATTCCATGAAAATGCAATACCATTTATTGAGATCACATTTTTCTCTGCAGCCGCTATAGAAAGCAAACTACGGAAAGCAAAGGCTGTTTGTTTTTTAAGGAATTTTTTTTTAAATTTGCATTGATCAAAAAAGCAGAAAGTTTTCAAGTCGAAGAAATCCCACAAACGATCTGCAAGTAAGAGATCAAATGATTTATTAGAGCTATTTACTCTTGTTTGTACTTGGACAGAGCATCTTATATATAGCAATTACCCTCAAGCAAATGATGAGCTAATTATCCCTATGCATTGGGGATTCTTTTGCCAGTTGTGAGCTAAATTGTGCCAGGAAGACCCTTTAAAAATGTTCCAACTTTAAATGGAAACAAACCGAATTTGCTTCTGCTTCATGGGTAAAACAAACATTATTTATTTTAATTTTTATTATTCTTTGTTATATAGCTAAAGTGCATACGTTATGGCCATTTTCAATTCTTTCTTACTATCTAACTAGATATTGCAAAGTAAGCGCATTTCCAAAGGTCACCACTTTAGTAGATATGCTGGAGTGCAACATAGACTATCCTCCTTGCGGTGCACTCCAGGCAATGTGACTTGGTCACGGCTAAATAGTCTATGCATTCTGGTTGCTGGACCTCACAAGGAACTCCCAGCAAGAAGCAGCAGCATGAGCACTAAAAAGCAACAGTTAATGCTATATTCTGTTACAATATGCCATACAAAATAAATAAAATAAGCCGATATGCCTATATTAATCTTGGAAATGAAGTAGAAATGTAATAATTATCACAGCATTTTAAAATTACTATCATAGGTCTTTGAGGACAATCATTGGTCACACAGTAGTGATCTTAGTTGCTGGCCTCACAGTACTAATCCTACTGACATGTAAAGATCAAATAGAGGAGGGCAATGACAAGCACTAGTAGACTTCGTTCATTGTTTCTGCCTGGGATCTGTTTTGGTAGGTTCCACAAGTTCATTCCAAGAATCGCACTGTATGTAACTGCTTTTACAGAAAGACAACTAGAGTTTTTATGTTTTGTATGGAGAACATCAACAATTGCAAATGCCCTAAGAACATATCAGTTGACTCTAAATTTGGAGATGGATGAAGAACATATTCAGTTGACCTTAATTGTGGTACCTAGCTACAATATCCCAATAGTTCCAATAACCAGAGTAGTGGACAATGGTGAACAGAAGTAGTTTGAGCAGTATGAATTGCTGACTCCTCTGAGTGTTGAAAACCGGTCAGTCCTAGAGGAGATCAACCCTGACTGCTCTTTAGAAGGCCAGATCCTGAAGCTAAAACTCAAATACTTTGGCCACCTAATGAGAAGGAAGAAGAGAAGAGCCTAATGCTGGGAAAGATTGAGGGCAATAGAAGAAAGGGACGACAGAGAATGAGGTGGCTGGATGGAGTCACTGAAGCAGTAGGTGTGAGCTTAAATGGACTCCAGAAGATGGTAGAGGACAGGAAGGCCTGGAGGAACGTTGTCCATAGGGTCGCGATGGGTCGGACACGACTTCGCAACTAACAACATTGAGTGTTGAGCTTTTCTCTGGCTACCTTTTTTGGTCCTAATTGTATGCTACACTGCTACAGTTCAATTAGGAACAGCTATCTGGATCTGTGCTCAACATGTGTTTGCATGTCAAACTGGACAAACTACTCTAAAGGATGAGATTTCAGAATGTTATGTAGATACCGTAAAATATAAATAGGGAAAGTGTTTGATGAATTAAAAATCAACAGTGTTATTTTTCATTGTCACAAGAAATTATAAAAGTGAATAGATCAGCCTTTAAAAATGTACAATGAACTAGTTATGCAGATAATGAAGCAAGTCACAACAATGTACAACCTTTTTCAGGATAGTTATTCCTGAAACCTGTAAATGCTAATTTCTGTAGAAGGTGGATGGGATGGCCTTGAACGACATGAGAAAGAGCTGCTACCAAGACAATAGTCAGATAAAAGAGGCCTGAATCCAGGGAAAGAAAGTAATGTGAGTTAACATTTCAGACCCAGCACCTCCCTTATTCTCACAAAAATAAAGAGAGGGAGAGGGAAAAGACAATCAGACTTTCAAGACTTCTGTTACTATAGCTGTACAATAAAAGTAGTATTAACCTACTTGACATTTGATTCCCAGTCTGATCTACTTGAAGGGCTGACATGCAGCAAAACAGATGTTACAGATAAATAAGTAAATAATGCAACATGGAAGGGTGTCTCCTTTGAATTCTTCATAACTGAGTGAACAGATTATATCAATTTCAGAGAACATGGTTCATATGGAAGCAATCTTTGTCATCAAATGGGTATTCAGATGTGTACACGGTTGTATTTCTCCAGAGTCAAAAGTGACAATCTTTAATTATATTCACTAAAATGATAAAGAGACAATTAATGACCTGAAGAAAAGTTGTTGTATGCAACATATCATTTCTTTATGAAGTGATGCTTCATCACTTATACCCTTTAATTCTACATGCTATCTTTGAGCAAATATACTCTTCTGTTCAACTATTTATTAAACACATAGCTTCTTCTTTTTTAATAAATATTTTATTAATTTTCTAATTTTACAGTCATGAGTAGTTAATAAACAATGTGTTATCTCCAGCTGGGCAGAGTCAGGCGATCAGGACACGGGCGGTCTTGTCAATGTTACCTGGGAAGAGTTTGATTCTGTGACCCCTGATGAAGTGGACAGGATTATGGGGAGGCTGAGCTCCTCCACATGTTTGTTGGACCCGTGCCCTTCCTGGCTGGTTTATGCAGCTAGGGAGAGGACACGAGGCTGGCTCCAGGCGGTTATATCTGCTTCTTTGAGTGAGGGTTATTTCCCCACCGTCTTGAAGGAGGCGGTGGTGAGACCTCTCCTCAAGAAGCCTGCCTTGGACCCAGCTGTTTTGAACAACTTTCGTCCAGTCTCCAACCTTCGCTTTCTTGCGAAGGTTGTCGAGAGTGTGGTGGCGCATCAGCTCCCTCTGGTCCTGGATGAAGCGGATTATCTGGACCCCTACCAATCGGGTTTCAGGCCCGGGTACAGCACGGAGACGGCATTGGTCGCTCTGGTGAATGATCTCTGGAGGGCTCGGGATAGGGGATATTCCTCTGTCCTAGTCCTATTAGACCTCTCGGCGGCTTTCGATACCATCGACCATGGTATCCTGCTGCGGCGTCTCAGGGGATTGGGAGTGGGAGGCACAGTTCTTCAGTGGTTCTCCTCCTATCTCCTGGGACGCTCGCAGTCGGTGTTGGCAGGGGGGCAGAGATCGGCCCTTAGGTCTCTCGTTTGTGGAGTTCCTCAGGGGTCGGTTCTCTCGCCTCTCCTGTTCAACATCTACATGAAACCGCTGGGTGAGATCATTCGTGGTTTTGGAGTTGGGTATCATCAATATGCTGATGATACCCAACTTTTCTTTTCGACCCCAAACGACCCCAGTGATGCCCTCGCTGTGATGTCCCGTTGCCTGGAGGCGGTTCGGGTCTGGATGGGGAGGAACAGACTTCAACTCAACCCTGACAAGACTGAGTGGCTGTACATTCCGGCATCCCGGGACATTCAAAATGTTCCATCTCTTTCTATGGGGGGTGAGCTCTTACCCCCCGTGGATAGGGCTCGCAACTTGGGAGTCCTCCTAGATTCACGGCTTACCCTGGAAGATCATATAGTGGCCGTGACTAGGGGGGCTTTCGCCCAGGTTCGCCTGGTGCGCCAGTTGCGGCCCTATCTGAACCGGGATGCCCTGTGTACGGTCACTCATGCGCTCGTGACCTCTCACCTTGACTACTGTAATGCTCTCTACATGGGGCTTCCCTTGAAGACCACTCGGAGGCTCCAACTGGTACAGAATGCGGCCGCGAGAGTTGTCTTGGGAGTTTCCCGGTACTCCCATGTTACACCTTTGCTCCGCGAGCTGCATTGGTTACCAGTTGTCTTTCGGGTGAGATTCAAGGTTTTGGTTACGATCTTTAAGTCCCTACATGGCATGGGTCCGGGATACCTCAGGGACCACCTGCTGCCGGCATCAACTCCCCTCCACCCTGTGCGTTCCCACAGAGAGGGCCTCCTCAGGGTGCCGCCAGTCAAGGAATGCCGACTGGTGGCCCCCAGGGGAGGGCCTTCTCTGTGGGCGCTCCGGTATTATGGAACCAACTGCCGGTGGAGCTCCGGACGGCATCAGACCTCCGAACTTTCCGTCGTGGCCTGAAGACCCACCTATTTGAAATGGCTGGTCTGGCCTGACGGGGGATTATGGGTTTTAATTTGTCATTTTAGATTTGTATTACTGTTTTTAACTGGGCATGGGTTTAATCTTTTTTTAATTTTTGTATTGTCTTTTTTATATATGCCCTGTGAACCGCCCTGAGTCCCTACCAAGGAGAAGGGCGGTATACAAATTAAATAAAACTTGAAACTTGAAACTTATCTGGGTCCATTGGTAATTAAGTGGTACATTTTAACTTTCTCAGTCTAGTTCCAATACTACACCATGCCGTGCTACCTTGATCCTCTCTTCTGGTGGTGTGCATTTTTCCACACTGGGGAAATACAATTCTTGTTACTGTTAATACATATGCAATTAAATATAGACATCTTCATCACATATTTCTGATATTATACATAATAATATGTTTTGATCTTGAACATTCAGTTTGAGTTCAAAATACTTCTTTTGAATATCAAGAACATTGTTCTAGTCACCTGGAACTGTTTCAAACTTGAAATCTCTATTTCAGGTTCAAAACAGATGACTTTGAATTCAAAGCACAACCATTTTTGAATTTACTTGTACAACAGTTTCAGACTGAGAAAAGAGAATTTCAAGCTTGAGGTCTTCAGTATGATAAACATGCTGCATATCCCTTGTTGACACAAACTGAGGAAGAAAACCAAACTTAACTTTAACTTGTACTATATGTATGGATGTTTTTTTCAATGATAGTCTTAAGAAAAAAAATTATTTGCAGCATTTCAAATAAAATAAGTCACAAAATTAACAAGCTAATAAAAATGTGAATCCTAATAAATTAAAGCAGCTTGTGGATGGGAAAATATGGCACATTCTAAATTTGACTTTTTGCCAGCCATTTGGAGGCAGATAAAAAATTCACTAATAAATATTCTGATACAGACTAACCAGTCAAAATGTCTCTTGGTTTTACCTATTAAGTCCAACCTATTAGAACAGTTGTGGCTGCTACTCCTAAATATAGCAGTTCTCTAGATCTGATCTCTAAGCAACTCTTGCAAATGCCAACTTTTTAAGATAAATTATCTGTCTGACATACTTTCGATATGGAGAAATGTCAACCTTAATAAAGAATGGCTTCTTCCTTGGTGAAGGTATCACGCAAGCATGCCTATGTTATGTGGCATCTATTTAGATTCTTAATGATTAACTTGAAGCATGCATAATAAATGATTGCTGGTAAAGTAGATTCATTTGCAATGGAATGAATTATTATATTTTACCTGTTAAGGGGCTATATGGGTTTGATACTATGGAAGCTTCTGAAGAGAGGATGAATTGTAATAGCACACAAAAAACCTGGATCAGCATTCAAGCTTTTCTGTTTTTTAGATATCGGACATATAATTGTACAATTTAATATTGTGTTTTCTTATCAACATACAGCATAGAGGAAAGGGTTATAAACTAATGATAGGTGTTGCATGATCAAAATCAGAAGTGTAGAAGAAATGAGGCTTTCAGTTGCAGCCAACCCTTGCCAACTTTCAGTTTATCTCCAAGAATTTACAAAAGTGGTTACCAACTCGTGTATTCTGTATTTTAAAAATGCATGTTAATGTGACAAAAGGAAAACCTTTAAACAGATAACAGGATTTTATATTTAATTAATTATAATTATATTTTTTAAAAAAACTTTTATATTTAATCTTAATTAAATTCAAACAAAATTCAGTATTATTGTTTTCTCACGTGCTATTTTGAGCAGTGTGGTTCTTGTATGCCACTCAAAGCTGAAATATGTCCCTTAATCTAGAAACTTGATAATCCCAGCTATAAGAAGCATGTAAGGTAAAGGTAAAGTGGACCAAGCTGGAACATGCATTATGAAATCACAATACAAATTTTGTCCCTTTTGTACTTGCATGCAGGTATAAGGGACAAAACTTGCATCGTGACATCATCATATAGGTTCCATCATTTGATAAAAATGCAGGTTGCTTCTGACACCCCTGCCTAATAGACTGTAAATATATATTTAATTATTCCACAGATGATTTAAGGAAAATGTATTTTCCTTAAGTTCAAGAAAGAAAATAAAAACATCCAGGTATAAAGAGGCATTTTATTTTAATTTCAAAAATGAATAAGTTTTACAAATATTTCATTTTAAATATTAAATTACACAATGAATGTAGTACTCTGATTGTAGACGAAACCTTTTCTTATTTAATACTAACCCAATGTCATATCTCAAAATAGTAGGGTTTCTCAAGGAAAAAAAATACACTAGATTAGTTTTTATTAATGATACCAATTTTATCAATCAATCATTTTATATCTCTGATGTATTGGAATGTAAGTTCCACTTTCTCCTGCCAGCATGAAGAAAGACTGAGGTATAGCAAGTGCATTTGTATTTGCTATAGTGTTATCTAAGAAATACATTAGTTATTGAAATTGAATTATTCATATATAAACAAGCACTTTATAGCTAATATCAACCTTCCTGATATTAGGCTGCACACCCAACTGAGGGACAAAAAAAATCTCAATCATAATATTTGTCCCAATATAGCTGCCCAAAAGTACAAATAAACCAGTTAGTAGAAATATTTTTTTAAAAAAACATATGAGTTAAATAATTAAATTAATATATTGTTCAGATGCTGCATTTAGGATGGACTTGCAATGACCTGCATTACCCTTGAGTTAGTTCACTATGTGGATCTTTATTCACAACCATTTTATAATTACAATTATTTTTCCCCCAAATCTGGTTTACAGTACTGCTGAATCTCCTACCAGTTTATTGTTTTTAGAAAAAATGCCTCATCAAGGCTCTGAACCTCTGGTTGGTGCTCTCCATCAACCAGATGCAGTGCAGAGAGTGGTGAGGATGGCAGAAAAGATTATTGATAATTGTCTCACTCCCATCCAGGACATATTATATAAGAATTGCTTGAGCAGGGTCTGGGACGCTACACGTCCTTTTCCTGACCTGTTTTCCTTGTTATCTTCTGGGAGGGGGCTTTGTGGTATCTGAAGCATAACATCCAGATTCAGTCACAGTTTTGTTCCATACAGTGTTAACCTTGTGAACTCTCAAGTTTCCTTCTTCTGCTGTGTATTCAAGATGGATAGTGATTACTATTTATACGTATTTATATGTAAGGGTGTAGGTATATACAGTACATATGTTGTATATTGCATGTTTATATGTGTGTTATGTATGTGTAGACTTTTGAGAGCAAGCAACAGAATTTCATTTTTAATTTGTGCCAGTGTGCCCACAGTAAAAAATGATGATAAAAGTTATCTATCTATCTATCTATCTATCTATCTATCTATCTATCTATCTATCTATCTATCTATCTATCTATCTATCTATCTATCTATCTATCTATCTATCTATCTATCTATCTTTCTATCTATCTCAGGGAAAGACATATTGGTTGAAAAGTATGAAGAGTAGTGCCAGTCATTATGGCTTTGTGATTCCCCTCAATCATTTCTTAAATGAATTATGAATACCCTGAATTAGGGATATTTTTATACAAAAAAAGGCATGGGGGGATTGGTAGGACGAGACAAAAACTGGAAGGTTGGCAAAATTGAAATGCATTTGATACTTGTTTTTTTAACACTCATTACAGTTTTACAATAAGCCATTATGATATTGGATTAAGAAGTATTGCATTATGTATATCTTGGTTTGCTCATAAAGTATATTTTCTCTTTAAAATCTGAATACAATTTATTTGCAAAATAACTAACAATTTATTGACAGAAATACGTACTTATAAGATTGTAAAAATAATGACCTCTAAATACAGTAGCATTTCTTCATTGCTGCCTGTCTGACAAAAGACAGAAAACATATTTTTTTAAAAAAAAAATCCATTTATATCCCGCCCTTCTCCGAAGACTCAGGGTGGCTTACAAGCTTAGCAGTAGCCTTCATTCTATGTATATGCCTGCTTATTAGGGCTTTCACACACACCCCAAGCGGCATTATTACAAAGTCAGCTTAATTGCCCCCAACAATCTGGGTCCTCATTTTACCTACCTTGGAAGGATGGAAGGCTGAGTCAACCTTGAGCCTGGTGGGATGCGAACCTGCACTAATTGCAGGCAGCTGGTGTTACTTAAAGAGGCATTAGCCCACTGCTCCACCAAGGCTCATATTAATGTCAAAAACACCCTCTCGCTCCACATTGTAATAAAATAGCAGAAGTTATATGGACTACTATATTAGTACCCAAATTTCAGCTGGAGAAAAAAACTTAATCTGATTTGATTTCACTCTAAAAAAATGGTTTAGGAACAAGATTTAGAACAAGATTTTGCCACAAGATGATCATTGTGTGATCAGTTAGATTCTTGTTTCCAAGTAGTATCTTTCAGCTGTTTGTACTTCTGAAGGGCTTCCTTTTAAGCTACACTTTTTTATCCTTTCACATTCATTCATTGTTTGATTTTGTGTGTCCAAACAAAGAGCAAATCTTTATTGTGTTATGTATCTTTTCAAAAGTAAATAGTAGGAAATATTACACAATCCATTTTTTTCTTTTTTAATCCCCCTATCCAAGGCTGTCCTATTTCTATAGTTGTATGCAGAATTCAAACATATTTCTCTTAAACATACTCTGCACTCTTTTGGAATTGATTTATTTGTTAAATATCTTACTCTTCTTTCAAGAACTTTGTGAAAGCTTATGGATCTGGGCTTGGGAAGAGAGGAGGGAGAGAGGAACCATTAAGTGAGGAGAATAGACAATTAAGTCCTGAAAAAGTGGAAACCTTGAGAATGAAATTCAAAATAAGCTGAAATGTCTTTACAAAGACAAGAGCGAGACCGTAGGCAAAGGTTCATAAGTTTATTCGGTTCAGCTCCAGGCAGCTGACTGTCAAAACAATCCCGGCTTATATAGTGAACTGTCAAACATTACAGCCAATCAGGTAACAGTAACTTTCCCGCCGCTTGGTCAGCGGCCAATCGGCAAGCGGCATTCTGACAGCCCGACGGCTGTCGGGGAATTCCTCTCAGCTGAGCACTTGGCTCAGTTCGGAGGACCAGATTGTGGACTGCGGATTTGACAGTTCCGGGAACTGTCAAATCCGGCGCGTGCATGTTTGGTCCCGGCAGCTCGTTTGACAGCTGTCATCGGTAATGGCGGCCGGCGGGGCGGCGCGCATGCGCTGTTGTTTTTGGCAGCCATTTGACAGCTGTCAACTGTCAAAAGTCTGCCGGGCCGGTGCTTTATTCGCTGTTTGGAATCCCCGGTTTCCCTGATATGATTCACCCCCTTTTCCCCCCCCCCTGAACTGGTACGTTATTTGTAATAACAGTTGAACTTTTTAAACAAGTATTGTTAACTGGGTTTCTGACAGTCGGCGCGTTTCCCTCCCATTCAAAGTCCGCGAGGTATGCGGGGGGTCTTCTGGCTCGGCTGGACCGTCGGAGGCAGGGGATGCTTCCTTCGGATTGTGCTGCTGGTGGAGTTGTTTCTGGGGGGATTTCGGCAGTCGGTTGCGGGTCCTGGGGAAGGGGAAGTTCGATGGGTCCGGGGGTGTCAGATCGCGCAGGCTCCTCCAGGGTCGGTTGCAGTGTGGGGTTGGGGGGTGACCTGGGTCGGAGCTGATCTGCGTGCCTGCGTTGTGTAAGTCCTGTCCCAGTGTCCACTGTGTAAGACAACAGTCCTGTTTGGTCCAGGATAACCCCTTGAACCCACTTATCCCTTCCCCCATAATCCCGAGACCAGACATTTTGACCCCTGGAGAATGTTTTTGGCTGGCCGATGGGGGTCATTTCGGCTGCGGGTCTGTCAGGGTGGAGTCTGTCGAGCCTGGTCACCAGGCGGCGGCCCCATCGTAGTTCAGCAGGACTTTTGCCGGTGGAGGAGCAGGGCGTAGCGTGATGGGCTAAAAGAAATTGTGCCAGGCGACGGTGCCAGTTCCCCATGATGATTCTTTTGAGGGCGTCTTTGGTGGTCCTCACCATAACTTCCGCAAGGCCGTTGGACGATGGGTGGAAGGGAGCCGACGTTGAGTGCCTAATACAATTGCTCCTCGTGAAGATCTGAAAGTCATGAGAAGTAAATTGTGGGCCATTGTCTGATATTATAACGTCGGGGAGACCGTGTGTTGCGAAGATTCCCCTGAGGGCTTGGATGGTTGCAGTGGATGTTGTGCTGTGAACCGGGAGAACCTCCAGCCACTTGGAATAACTGTCCACTACTATAAGGAAAACCTGCCCTTGGAAAGGTCCAGCATAATCAATGTGGATGCGGGACCAGGGGTTTTTTGTGAGTTCCCATTTGTGGATTGGAGCTCTGGGTTGGAGTGGGCGGGATTCCTGGCACAAATAGCAGCCAGCGATGTGTTTCTCTATGTCTTGGTCTATTCCTGGCCACCAAACGTAGCTGCGGGCTAGGGCTTTTGTTTTTACGATGCCTGGGTGGCCCTCATGTAATGTGTGCAGTACCTTAGGTCTGTGTTTGGGTGGCACGATTACCCTGCACCCCCAGAGTAAGCATCCCAGGTGAGAGGTTAATTCATTTTGCCTTGAAAAATATGGCTGGAATTCTGTTCCTGGACAGGAGTATTGCCAGCCAGTATGTACCCATGCTAACACTCTGCTAAGCGTTTTGTCTTGGGATGTTGCGGCAGCGATATCGTTTGCTGTTAGTGGGCATTCCATGAGTTCTTGAATTGCTAAGATGTTGCTTGCTGGGGCTGGGTCTGGTTCCGTGTGGGGTAAGGGCAGTCTGCTGAGACCGTCAGCGTGACACATTTGGTGTCCCGGCTTGTATACTAATTGGTAGGAATATGCTGCGAGGTGTTGTGATTCAGGGCCAGCCTGTGGGTCTGGCAGCTGGCTCGGATGTCTCGGATGACTCAGACGAGGGGGAGGAGGAGGGTGTTGAAGACGAACTTGCTGATGATGGCTTGGAGGCTTCGCAGAGCCCCCAGCCAGGGCCCTCTTCTCAGCTGCGCGAGCCCGACAGTGCGGATGATGATGACCCACAGCTGGCCCTGTTCAAGGACGCCCGACGCAGGAGGCAGTCAAGCAGGAACAAGCAGAGAAAGGCTGTGGGACTCCTCGGAAGGAGGCACAGGGAGGCCACGCCCTGATCTCTAATAAAAGGAGTGTTTGGGGAAGGGCTGGTTGCTGAAAGCAACCGCTCCGTTTGAGGATCAAAGTTCCGGTGTTTTGTTTCTTGTTCTGTTGTTTGTGTAATAAATCTTGGCAGACGCCTTCCAGCCTCAGACGCTCTCCAGCCTCTGCCGTTTGTACAGGGGTTGCCTTTCTGCAAGGCCGGTAGCAGGCTGGTACAGAACACGAGGAATGTTGTCCAGCGCAGCATCCTGGGGGACAAAATTTGGGGGGTTTGGCGGTCCCAGGTGAACAATCCTAGCAGTGGCTTGTGATCTGTGTAAATCACAAAAGGGCGGCCGTAAAGGTAGTCGTGAAATTTTTTTATTCCCGCCACTATTGCCAGGGCTTCCTTATCTATCTGGGCATAATTTCTTTCTGTTTTGGACAGGGTTCTGGAATAATAGGCCACCGGGGCTTGAGTGCCGTCGCTGTCTAAATGGCTTAATACTGCCCCGATCCCGTATGGGGATGCGTCGCAGGCTATGCAGAGAGGTTTGTCCTCTCTATAGTGGGAGATGGTGGCGTTGCTGGATAGCATTTGTTTGAGTGCTTTGAAACTGTTGTCATGGACTGATGTCCACTCCCAGGCTGCCCCTTTGTCGAGCAATCTATGGAGAGGCTCTGCGATGGTTGCCTTTCCAGGTAGGAAGGCGTGATAAAAATTCAAAAGCCCGAGGAAAGCCTGGAGCTCTGTTTTATTTTTGGGTGTGGGGGCGGCTTTGATTGCGAGTATTTTAGAGTTAGTGGGGTGGATTCCTTGCGAATCAATTTTGTAGCCCAAAAAATCTGCGGATGGGACGCCTATGGAACATTTTTCTCTTTTGAGCTTTAACCCCGCTTCCCGAAATCTGGATAGTACCTCTTGCAGTCTGGTTGCTAAGTTGTTTTCAGATTCCCCTGCGATGAGCACGTCATCGAAATAGGGGCAGACCCCTGGAATTCCCTTTAAGGTTTTTTCCATGACTTCCTGGAAGATACCAGGAGCCACTGAAATACCGAATTGAATGCGGTTTACCTTAAAGGCGCCGCGGTGTGTAACAATGGTTTGAGCCTCCGCTGTTTCTTGGGTGACAGGAAGCTGAAGGAAAGCGTGCGCCAGGTCGAGTTTGGCGAATATTGAACCAGAACCTATTTCAGAAAGCACGTCCCTAACTGCGGGGACTGGGTATGCATGGGGATTTAATGCGCGGTTTAGAGTTGCTTTATAATCTGCGCATATTCTCACGTCCCCATTTGGTTTAACTGGTGTCACGATGGGTGTCTCCCAGGTTCCCCCATCTGTTGGTTCTAGGACCCCGAGGCTGACTAAGCGATCTAATTCGGCCTCGATTTTTTGTTTCAGTGCGAAGGGGACCCTTCTTGCCTTAATGCGGATGGGACCCACCTCAGGTTTTAGTTTGAGGTCGATAGGGGTGCCGGTATATTTGCCAAGCGTTCCGTCGAAGACATCGGCGAACGCTTGGCAGACCTGTTCTAGGGTTTGGGACTGTATGCGGTTGGTGCCCTCCAGGCGGATGCCCAGAGCCTCGAACCAGTCTAAACCGATGAGGCTGGTTCTGGGTGCCTCTGTGACCTGTACTGTTAAGTGCCCAAGGAATTTTTTGTATTCTACTTTTAATTGTGCTTGTCCCTTTAATTGGATAGCGGCCCCCTGGAAGTCTGCAAGGAGAATTTTGGAGGGCTGTAGGGAAATACGGCGTCTGCTTTTAAACCTAATTTTTTTGAGGGTGTCCCATGACATTATCGAAACGGAGGACCCGGAGTCGACCTCCATTTCACAAGGCACCCCTTGAATCTTAACCCAGATCTTAATCTTGGGCTGTAAATGGTGGATGGCCGAGATTTTTTGTTTGGCCCGAATGGACAGCACTGAGGGCTGGGGATTTTCTTTGGCGGGGGAAGGGACCTTGGTCCTACCTGCCGGAATTTCCTCAAGCTCGTGGAGGGTTTCCCGGTTCAAGCTGCGGCACGCGGAGCGAATGTGCCCGGTCTTCCCACATCTGTGACACTTGGCATTTCTAAAGCGGCATGTGGCTCTGGGATGAGCCCCGCCACAGCTGGCACACTTCGGTTTGGGGCCGGTGGAGGTGGGTCTTTGGCCTGGGCCGGCTGGTTTGAATGGCCTGCGGTTCCTTCCATGGTCGGCGCTCATTTTGTTGAAGCGGGAAATGATGTCGTCAAACGCCGGTGTAGGTCTCTGGTTGCTCGTTGTCCGGCTCCCAGGTGTGGTGGACTGACCCGGCCGGGCTGCTTCTGAACACGGGGGAGCCCTCGCGGTGGCTGTCTTCGTAGGCCATGATCTCTAGTATGAGTTGAGCGAGGTCCATCGTGGCCTTGGCTACCAATTTACGCTGGAGCCGCTCGTTGGAGAGACCGGCGATAACCTGGTCTCTGATGCGGTCTTCCAGGTCTGGAAATTGGCACCTGCGGGCGGCGTGACGTACCTCCGCGACGAAGGCTGTGGACGTTTCGCCGGGTTGCTGGCGGCGGTGGGCGAAGTGGAGGCGCCAATACAGCTCAGACCGATGGGGCATGAAGTGCTTGCTGAGGCGGTCGGTCAACACAGCGTAGGGGACGGTCGCGACGGGGTCTGGGCTGCAGAGCCCTACAGCGATGTCGTAAACGGCGGGCCCGCTGAGACAGAGAATGGCTGCGGCTTTGTGGCGGTCCTCCGTTATCTTGTTGACAACGAGGTAGCCTTCAATTTGCCCCCAGTGCGACTCCCATCCCTCGGGATGGCGGACGTCGAATTCTCTGATGTGACCTAAATTTGCCATGGTCTGGGTCCACAGTACTGTTCAAGCTGCAGAAGGGTTCCTTTGCCCTCAAAGTGGCTTCAGCAGTGACTTGTCAGCGAGAGGGATCGGAACTCCTTCGCGGTGTGACTTAGCTCAGCAGGCAGCTCTATAGTACCGGGATCCCACCTTCGTCGCCAGGTGAAATGTCTTTACAAAGACAAGAGCGAGACCGTAGGCAAAGGTTCATAAGTTTATTCGGTTCAGCTCCGGGCAGCTGACTGTCAAAACAATCCCGGCTTATATAGTGAACTGTCAAACATTACAGCCAATCAGGTAACAGTAACTTTCCCGCCGCTTGGTCAGCGGCCAATCGGCAAGCGGCATTCTGACAGCCCGACGGCTGTCGGGGAATTCCTCTCAGCTGAGCACTTGGCTCAGTTCGGAGGACCAGATTGTGGACTGCGGATTTGACAGTTCCGGGAACTGTCAAATCCGGCGCGTGCGTGTTTGGTCCCGGCAGCTCGTTTGACAGCTGTCATCGGTAATGGCGGCCGGCGGGGCGGCGCGCATGCGCTGTTGTTTTTGGCAGCCATTTGACAGCTGTCAACTGTCAAAAGTCTGCCGGGCCGGTGCTTTATTCGCTGTTTGGAATCCCCGGTTTCCCTGATATGATTCATAAGCCTATGTTGATTTTGTTTGGTATAAGATGGATTGACAAGCTTTCAAGATTTCTTACCTACAACAACACAGAAGCTTTCTTGGTATTCCTGCTGCCTTCTTGACCTTGCCTAGCTCAAAAGCCTGGGACAAGGCCATCTGCATCACACTGTATTTTTACCCACATCTACAAATGTGGGTAAAAACTCGAATCCCAACTGCTGCATAACAGAGTGAGCACCTGTTACTCGTCCCAGCTTCTGCCAACCTAGCAGTTCAAAAGCACGTAAAAATGCAAGTAGAAAAATAGGGACCACTACAGTGGGAAGGTAACAGCGTTCCATGCACCTTTGGTGTCTAGTCATGCCGGCCACATGACCACGGAGACAGTCTCCGTGCCGGCTTTGAAATGGAGATGAGCACCGGCCCCTAGAGTTGGAAACGACTAGCACACATGTGCGGGGGAAACTTTACCTTTTACCTTTACAAATGTGATGTAGGTTGGGCTGAGCATTCCCAGTTACGATATTTCAGCTATGGTTATACTACTATGGATTATTAGTCTGGTTATTGTACACCTCTTTTCTTAAAATTACTTCTGTTTTCCCATACATAGACAACTTTCAAACAGGAACTAATTTGGTGATGAGCTTATCCCAGTGGCCTCATTTTCAAAAGAATACAGACATCTTGTGATCAGCCAGGCTTTAACAAAGGGTGCCAATATGTTAAATCAAAAGAAAAAGAGAAGGATATTCATTGCCTCATGGCATTTCACCATATGGTAGTAAATTAAGTAAAATATTAAAGAACAATCTGGTTAGGTGGCAGAAAACTGCCTGGATTTTTAAACCTTAAAAGCATTAGTGTAGTTGGTTACACAATCAGCCAGGTGTTTAGACTGGATTTGGCATTTTTTTTTGTCCATCTATTGAGTCCATCCCAACAATCTGGAAAAGGGAGTTGTTGTTGTTTAATAATATTAAAGATATTATTGCAAGATGTAAACTTGTAAAAATGCCTTTTGCAAATGACTGGTGGGAATTTTGTCAATCCAGATGGAGTGCAAGTGTTTTTTCAGATGTTTTGGAATTCCACCCAAGGCACCTATTATTATTTGTACTATCTTTGCTTTTGTTTGCCATTTCTGTTTGACTTCTGTTTGTAGGTCTTTATATTTGGTGATTTTCTCCAGTTAATTCTGTTCTCTTCTGCTATCTCCATTACAATATCCATTTTCCAGACTTATTTTGTCTATCAGCAATTGTTAAATCTTGGGTATTGTATGGCAGATACTTGTCTGTTTGAATTCTAAAGTCTAAGAAGCTTCTTCATTTTCTAATACTTTCTCTATTTTATGGCCCTACAAATTCTTGTTTTCAAGTAAGTGGCATTTCTTTCAAATATTCCAATGTACCATTGTTGCTATTCTGTCGTTGCCATTATTTATAATCATATAATTTTTCTGCTGTGATTTTCTTGCTGCAGTTAACTAGGTGACAGAAAATGACTTCTTCATCAATCAGGTACAAATAAACTAAATCCATCATAAAAGCAGGAGTATAACTTTCAAGGTACATAAAGCCCAAAAGAGCAAGATTATTTTCAAGGTGCCTAAATAAAATACATTTCCATGAATCCCAAAGTCTTCGTCCACTATCAGTTATAGTTTACACAGAGATTGTTGCAGAACCTTGGGGTATAGTCAAAAGAGGAATCAGTCTAGCATCTCTATGGAGCCACAAACAAACTAAGTCAAACTGTCTGGAATTCTGTTGACTCTTATCTATGGAAGAATAAGGGGAACCATTAGTTAAGTGGATTCTTGAGCATAGGCATGATTAGTAATAAATCAGTTAATTAAAACTTCACTTGTGGTCCTAATCTTTGGTGCCTGACAGGGGTACTACATTTGGCAGCAAAAATCAACAGCATTCACCAATGGCAACAAAGAGAGTTTTCTGTATCTTATGCAATCATGCTGGCCATATGACCACGGAATCTCTTTGGAGAGGACTGTCTAAGAAACGGAGATGAACACTGACCCCTAAAGTCAGATACAACTGGACAGGGAAAAACTTTACCTTTATATATGCCTAGATCTAGTAATCATATTTTTAGAACTCTCCAAGAATATTTTAGTCCTTCAGTTATGGCCTACTTGTCTTAAACATATTATACATCACAAAAATACTTCAGTTAGTCACCTTTAAGATTCTTTCTGGAAGTGTGCATTCCTTCTGTACCTACTGCATGCCTTGCATTTTAGAAAGGTCATCAGAATTTTTTTAAAATACTAATTTAAATTTCTAGCAACAGAACAAACAGTGGATTTATTTAATGCGAATTTACTAATCATTGATCACTTATCTTCTTTTCTTTTTGTCTTTTTAAAAATTTTGGAAAGAAAAGTTTGATTGTTGTTCGCTTTAGAATACAGAGAGATACAAAAAGAAAGAAAGAAAGAAAGAAAGAAAGAAAGAAAGAAAGAAAGAAAGAAAGAAAGAAAGAAAGAAAGAAAGAAAGAAAGAAAAAGAAAGAGAGAGAGGGAGGGAGGGAGGGAGGGAGGGAGGGAGGGAAAAATAGAAGCAAACAAATAAAAAAGAGACCTAGTAATGTATAAAAAAAATTCCAGAATTAACATTGGCAGCACCAAATAATATTGATCTATCTTTCAGTCACAATCTATGAAGGTCCAAATATTTTGGAAACTTAAGAATATATTCTTTAAAATGTCTCATTTGAAAATATTTCAGGGGCAACAATGTTCATATCTCATATTGAAATGCCCATCTTTCCACAGTTCAGCTTGTACTTTATTTCATACTGTATTTGTATTGTGAAGTCTGGGTCTATGGCCTGTAACAAATTGTGATTGATTGACTGACTGATTGTTCAGGAGAAGGAAAAGTTAAGACAAATGAAAACTTGTTTGAGGAATTACTCTCCTGTTCTTTTTTTTCCTTTTCATGTTCCATAAGAGGGAAAAAAAGATGGGAATAGTTTTGGGAGGCTGTTATTGGTAATATAAAACTGGTGAAGCAAGATTGGACATTTCAATATGAAGATAAAATGTTACTTTAGAATAACCATTGTCCTATACTTGAAAATGTATACAAGCCCCTGGGCTTATTCGCTGTTCTGACCATTCCCCAGATTCCAATTCCTTTCCTGAAGATCTGCTTTAATGGCAACTTGTTGCACTGATCACCTCCCACTGTTCAGAACTGTTCTTCTGCTCAGAGGCTTCCCAAAGCAGGCTGAGCTTGCCACCCCAAAGCAAAGAAATAAATCAACCCACCTCTTCTGGGAAATGGCCTTCGAGAAGCTTACCTGCCTTAACGCAAATGGACGACTCGTTCCATGTTGGTGTCCCCCTCTGTGGGGCCCTTGGCTACTTCTCTAGACTTCTGCCTAACTCATTAGTATAAGGGCAGTGAGCAGGACCAGAGAAGCCCCTGATTAGGAGGAGAAGGAAGGCAAGAGGAGCTAAAGCTCCTCCTGCCTCCCAAATACTTTTCCACCCTTCTGCCCTGAGCATTAGCAGATTATTAAATTATTTTCCAATCAGCCTGATCCTTTCTGGCAGACTTAAGCCATTTTCTGTTTCTGACGTTTGCAGCATATTTTCAGGGAGGACAAGGAGAACAGAGGAAAGCGGGTGTGTGGGGGATAATGGTGCCCTTTGTGGCTCTTAGTGAGGACAGTCCACAGGTAAAGCACTCAGATGAATTCAGAGTTGTCCCGTGGCAAGTTGGCCCGTGGCGACTTAGCCACTGCGAGTCGACCAATTCTGCCTCTGCAATGCAGCCTCTCCCTCCTGGGAATCTGGACTACATTCCACCACATATTTAATCTTATTTAATCTTAACTCTTTGGCTGACTCTAGGCCTTGCTCTGAAGGTACCAAGCAGGATCAGCCTTCCATAGCTGGGTGAGGAAACTTTCAAACTGCCAAATAGGGGTGATCTGAAAAGGAAACAAATTATTAGTTTTATTCTTGATGGATTTTGCTGCCAGAGACCCTTATGAAAATTATCAGTTACAGATTAATTTGACTGAATTTAGCAGTTTACTAATGGAGTGATGGGCAGATTTACTGATTTGCCTCAGAGAGACAGATTTTGTGGGTCAAAGCACCAAAATTCTCAGAGTTGCACACTGGACATCTTTTTACATACCTATAATATTTTATTAAAGGAAAATTTCACAACACTAAGAGATAAAACAAAGAAATATAAAAGAAAAGGAAAAAGATAAAAAGATAAAGAAGAAAAATAAGAAAAATAGTTAAAAGAAAAAGTGATAAATACTGTAGACTGAGAAAAAAGAGAAAGCAAGAAAATGATATAAAGACTTCCAATATTTAAAGCAATTACATAATTAATATTGTTTTCCCCATCCCAACTTACATTTTTTCTTGCTATATACATATTATAGTGAACAAGCTCTTAGACTTCAGAAGACTATTTTTTGAAAGATTCTCTAGTCCAGCATAAAAATAACCATCAGAAGGAATAGCAACAGTACCCTTCAAGACTTAGCAACACAGTGATATACGTACTTGACAACGAGATATATTTATACCTCGATTATAATAATTATTTTAAAATTGACATCTATACATTTCAGTTGGCATATGCCAATTCATGTAAATCTGGATATTATTATTAGCAGCAGCAACACGAATTAAGTCACTCTAACTGATTATTTGAAGAAGGCACTAATTATCCTGAGCATTTGAAACAATAATCCCTGGCCTTAGATACATTTTCCACCCACCAATCTTCTCTTTATTTAGGCATGGAACTAACATCTGTTGCTGAATTCCTGCTATGTGCTATGTCTATGCATTTTCTTTTTCCCCCTAATTTTGTTATTTTAACTTTAATTGTAGAAACTGGCACTCAGGAGTTTCCCATCCTTTCTGCATGTTTAGTCTTATGTAGAATTCCTATCACAGAATCAAAAGGGCCAGCATACAAACATGATTAGCTGAAGGATGAATTGATTTGCACAGATTGCTCACTTGGCAACAAATATTTGCTTGTAGGTCTCATGTACTGTATTTCTTGGTGTTTGCAATTGATAAGCTTAAGACTTGTAATTTGTAGCTGTGGTCAAAGATGGGAAACCTTTGGTTTTCTAGACGTTGCTGAACAATTCCCATCTCTCAAAATAGAGCATGCTGGCAGAGGTTGCAATTTGTAGTGGAACAAATTCTGGAAAGTTGCAGGTTTTTGTCCCTGAGCTACATGATAGATTTTTACTGGCGAGATTTGGCTTCAGATCTTTCCTTGACCATCTCAAGGGAAAGATATAGGAAGTCATTATCCCTTAGCCTATCTGAGGTCTCAGAGAGATGAGGAGAATTAAATGTGCTGGCTTTCTTTATACAATCCCTGAGCTCCTTGATGAGAACGACAGGATGCCAGCATACTGAAATGCATTTTCCTAACTATGTTATTTTGATTACAAATCTTCTGAGCTTGGATACATTTGTGCTTTAGTTAATAGCTGAACAGATGGAAGCTATGTATGAATATTAGAGATACATTTCTTTCACATCAGCAAACAGTACATACCATTTTTAAATAAGCATCATATCGGCCTCTAAATAAGTGTGCACTTGCTTTTAAATGGTCCTCTCTATTTTGGACACAGGTAACAGCCACAAAATCCCCCCCAATAATATGGTATTCATTATTAAAATAAAAGCATTTACTACTTGAGCATTTTGTCCATAGCCTATTGGGCACTTCCCGTCACTTTTAAAGTCCTGTAGGTTTAGGGTTTTGAGTGTGCTCTCATTGTAACAAAGCACAAATATCGGAAAAGGTCCCAGTATAACAGGTAAGTATGCTTTTTAGAGTTCATTGTTGTTCCACCAACTCATCTCTGTCATGAAAATATATTTTGCTGCTTGAAGCACTGCTATTTATCTTTATTTTCCCTATGCTGAGGAAATTACAGGAAATACAATATCACTTGTAATGTGAGCATCATTCTAAAGAGTATGAATGTAAAAGAAATCCAACTGTGTTCAAATGTACATCATCTTTAATCATCAGACAGAGACTTCTCATTTTATTCTCATAAAGAGTATATCCAGTAAAACTGTCATTGTGTCACTGACTTTTACAGGTGATCTAAGTGATGACATTTTCCATTTGTACTCCTCTGTTATGTTTCTACTACTTCTTCCATATTTTTTTCCCTTGGTGCAAAACCCATTTGTTAAGGAGGAAAAGATAAAATGCTTACAGTAAGCCTTTCTTACTGATTCAGCTGGAACCCTATGTCACTTTGACTAGAAATAGTTGTAGGTTTTTATTGGCTTATGCTGTCAAAGCTGAACATTCATTGCTCCCATTCATTTACATGGGAAAAATAACTCATGATTCTGTTATATGCTCAAAATGCTTTAAAAGGGCTTAACTTTGGAAGCTTTGACCTATTTTTACATGTTCCTTTAAAAATGAGCAGGCAATAGGAGGCTATATGCAGCATGAATATTGAATCAGGTCCAGAATTCTGATCTTGAAATTCTATTGTATACTTCCTGTTGATTAATTTGGAGGTAATCACTATTAAACACTTCCAAATATAAAGATGCATAATCTAGTCATTGATGTTAGTTTTGCCTTCTACAGCTGGTGGTTTTTTCCAAAAGATTGTTGAAAAGAAGTTGAATAGTGTTGTGTACCTCTTTCCCTTACATTCATGGTACATATAAACTTATTTATATTATATTATATCATATCATATTTATTATTTTATATTTATTATATTGCTTCTGTTTTTAGTGCAAAATTAAGCAAGCATTTATTTTAATCATTAAAGGTTTTTGGTCATACTTTGATTGCTTTATCCTCAGTGAGACCTTTCTACACGTTGGGTGATCTTCCTCATTCAATCCAATGAACCACGAGAAGCAGATGCCCCTTAATTTTAAGATGGTCTCATTGTCAGTTGGTATAGGCAAATACTCCTTAAACTCTGATGTTCTCATTCCTTGTAGAACTCTTCAATGTTGGGTTTAATGGTTTCACTCTTGGAAAAAAGTCCAAGCATTCCACGATAAGATAGACATGTCCTCCTTGTTCTTGATAAGATCATGTAAGATAAGATAAGATCATTGAAATGCAGGTGTACTTATTTATGGTTAAAAGCAGGTCATAATCTAATCAGAAACCTCCTTTGGATAGAGTTTCAATGCTTATTTAGCCAGGAGGATGTTTCATGTTTTCTGTCTTTGAAGGAAACACCCACTGTTATCTCCCTTGGGTTCCCTGACCAGTTGAAGGAGCATAAGGTCTGTCTTTGTCTTACTACATTTTTGTATTCTTGAATATTCTTTGATTGCTATCTTGAGTTTTTTTCTTTGCCACCTCACATTATATTATTATGCTATTTTCATATTTTGCTTTGCAATAAAACTTTATGTATCCATATTGTGTGATCATTGCTTCCTAATCAAAAAGAATCTGTGAGAAAACTCTGTTCTTTGTTGGATAAATACAATACCAATCATCACAGATGTTGCATTTTCTGTGTCACATTAGAAAAGCACATCTTCCTTTCCCTGACCTTAGCACTTACTATAGAACAGGGGTGTCAAACTGCCAGACTGCGGGCCGGACGTGTCATCTGGAAGCTGCGCCCACCCCATTGCCGGCAATGATAAAACTGTCCTGATACATTGCGCGATGTCACGTGATGTTGCGAGTTTGACATTTATTTATTTTATTTATTTATTTTATTAAACTTATATACCGCCCTTCTCCCGTAGGACTCAGGGCGGTTCACTAGGTTTTTTAAAACAGTACAACAAATTACATAGATTAAAAACAATTAAAATAATTAAACTAACCTTGAAACTAAAAACCCCAATAACAATTAAGATACAATTAAAACCCCAGTTAATATTCTCAGTCCAGGCCAGAAAGCTCAAAGAGTCAGGTCTTCAGGTCCCGGCGGAATGAGCGGAGGTCAGGGGCAGTCCTAAGCTCTACAGGCAGCTGGTTCCAAAGGGCCGGCGCACCCACAGAGAAGGCCCTCCCCCTGGGTATTGTCCGCCGGCAATCTTTTACCGGCGGTACCCTGAGAAGACCCACCCTGTAGGAGCGCACAGGACGAAGGGAGCTTGATGCCAGCAGCAGGTGTTCCCTCAGATATCCCGGACCCAAGCCATTTAGGGCTTTATAGGTCATCACCAGCACCTTGAATCTCACTCGGAGGGCAACCAGAAGCCAATGCAGCTCGCGGAATAGAGGTCTTACATGGGAGTATCGGGAAACCCCCATCACATTCTGCACCAGCTGAAGCCTCCGAGTGGTCCTCAAGGGCAGCCCCATGTAGAGAGCATTGCAGTAATCCAATTGGGAGGTCATGAGCGCATGAGTGACTGTGCGCAGGGCATCTCGGTCCAGGTAGGACCGCAACTGGTGTACCAGGCGAACCTGGGCAAAGGCCCCCCTGGTCATGGCTCCTATATGGTTTTCAAAACTGAGTCGCGAATCAAGGAGGACGCCCAAGTTGCAAGCCCTATCAACGGGGGGTAACACCTCACACCCCATCATTAAAGATGGAATGGACTGGTTAGTCCGAGATGCCGGTATGCACAGCCACTCAGTCTTGGCCGGATTGAGATGAAGTCTGTTTCTCCCCATCCAGACCTGGACCGCTTCCAGGCAACGAGACATCATGGTGAGGGCAACACTGGGTTGGTTCGGGGTGGAAAAAAAAAGTTGGGTATCATCAGCGTACTGATGATACCCCACCCCGAAACCATGAATGATCTCACCCAGCGGCTTCATATAGATGTTGAACAGGAGGGGAGAGAGAACCGACCCCTGAGGAACTCCACAAATGAGAGGCCTCAGGGCAGACCTCTGCCCTCCTGTCAACACCGATTGCGAGCGGCCCAGGTGATAGGAGGAAAACCACTGCAAAACAGTGCCTCCCACTCCCAACCCCCTGAGACGCCGCAATAGGATACCATGGTCGATGGTATCAAAAGCCGCTGAGAGATCTAATAGAACTAGGACAGAGGAGCAACCCCTGTCCCGAGCCTGCCAGAGATCATTCACCAGTGCAACCAATGCTGTCTCCATGCTGTACCCAGGCCTGAAACCCGATTGGTATGGGTCCAGATAATCAGTTTCCTCCAGGAACAGAGGAAGCTGGTTTGCCACCACACTCTCAACAACCTTCGCCAGAAAGCGAAGGTTGGAGACAGGATGATAGTTGTTTAAAATCGCTGGGTCCAGGGCAGGCTTCTTGAGAAGGGGCCTCACCACCGCCTCCTTCAAAGTGGCGGGGAAGACACCCTCACTCAAAGAGGCAGATATTACTGCCTGGAACCAGCTTCGTGTCTCCTCCCGAGCTGCATAAATCGGCCAGGAGGGACACGGGTCCAATAAACAGGTGGTGGAACTCAGCCTCCCCATAATCCTGTCCACATCATCAGGGGAAACAGGATCAAACTCAGTCCAGATAATATGCTCAAGACAGTCCGATTCCTCCATATCAGACTCTGCCCAGTTAGAGTCCAAACCGGCCCGGATCTGAGCGATTTTGTCCATCAGATGATGACTAAACTCCTCGGCCTGCCCCTGCAAGGGCTCCTCTCTTACCTCCTGATTAAGGTGGGAGCGAGTCACCCTTAACAGGGCGGCCGGGCGATTATCTGCAGACGCGATGAGGCAGCGAAGTAATTAGCCTTCACTGTCCTCATCACAGCAAGATAAGACCTTATGAAGGTTCTTAACTGCAATTGGTCAGATTCGGAACGGCTGGACCTCCAACCGCTCTCTAGACACCGTCTCCGACGCTTCATCTCCTGGAGCTCCACAGAAAACCACGGAGCCCAACGGGACCTGCGCCGGGTCAGGGGTCACAAGGGTACAACACAGTTGAGTGCCTCAGTGGCTGCCCTTTCCCAGGCATCAACCAAGGCATCAACTGGGCTGTGAGTGAGGGCGATGGGTATAGGACCAAGCGCCATCTGGAACCGTTCTGGGTCCATTAGGCACCTGGGGCGGAACCACCTGGTTGGTTCTGAAGCCCAGCAGCGGGGGGTAGCATAACGGAAGACCAGCCGCAGGAGATAATGGTCGAACCATGACAGGGGAACAATAACCAGTGAACCCCCTCCCAGATCATCCAACCACTGTCCGGACAGGAATACCAGGTCGAGAGTGTGACCCCCCACATGAGTCAGGCCTTGAATTACCTGGGTCAGATCCATGGCCGTCATGGAAGCCATGAATTCCCGGGCTAACTCCGACAACCCTCCCAGGGAAGGCAGGTTGAAGTCACCCAGCACTATAAGCCTGGGGAACTCCACCGCCAACCCTGAGAGGGTGTCAAGCAGCTCGGGCAGGGCTGTTGCCACACAGCTGGGCACCAAGTATGTAAGCAACAAGCCCATCTGAACCCGGGGGCCACATCTCAGGAGGAGGGTCTCACTCCCGCCAATCTGGACAATGGTGGTCTCCCGTGGACATAAAGTCTCCCTGATAACCACCGCCATCCCTCCACACCTACCCTGAGCCTGTGTCCGGTGTAGCACATGGAAACCTGGGGGGCATAACTCGGTCAGAGGGACCCCTCCCTCCGAGCCCAACCAAGTTTCCGTAATGCATGCCAGATCCGCGCATTCCTCCTCGATCAAGTCACGAACGAGGGGGGCCTTGTTAACAACAGATCTGGCATTAAAATAAACCAGCCTAAGCTGAGGGACCTGATCACCCTCACCCCTGGGCAAGAGGGTGCTAACCGGAGGGTCGGAGCACGCCACTGCATGAAGAAAGTTGATACGGCCCTCCGTGCAACCACCTGCTGCCATTCCCTGTCGTCATGGGGATTTGCAACCCCACCCCAGCACACACAGAACCAGCAGTCTCCACCCCCAACCCTATCTTGCCGGGACCCCTCATAGGCCCAGACTGAGTACCAATTAAAAATTCCCTCCCCACCCTACTATCCCTCCCCTTCCCTAAACCTTTAAAATACCCAGCTAAAAAATGTATCAGGGGCCTCTTAATGCGTCTCCACCAGAGGCCCCTAGTTAAGCCCAGCCACCTCTCGGGGTCCCAACAATTGGGCCCGTCATCAAGGGAAATGATAGAAAGGGAGGCTGGTCGTATCCAGGAGGGAAACCCCCCCCTGAGGGCGTACAAGTCTGATCTAGAATATTGTACTCGAGCCATGATATAGAACTGTCCGTATGAGCCATTGTTCACAAATGGGGTCAGATGTTATTAAGATGATAAGATGTTAGTTAAGATGTTAAAACATTAAATCCGGAAGATGTCTTCATCCAGCAATCCACCAATCTGGCTCTGCTCTCACCTGAGCCGGTCCAGACAAGAGCCCATAACTGTCCTCTCACCTAGCCATGAGATCCAGCCTGGGGTGGATAAGGACAGCATTGCTGGGAAAACAAAAATCTCCCCTGCTAGTCTCTCACACCAGCAGGGGGTTGGTAGCCAGTCTAGGGCTGCCCTCTCACCACGGTCCTGTCCCAGACTCGTTCCGGAATTTCACAGGGAGGTCACGGGAACAGGAAAATGTCAAAATGTCCCAAATCCTGTTCCAGCCTCCAACCCATCTTGAGCAGTAACGAAGCAGAGACCAATCAAACACACTAAATCCATCCCTAGGGCAACAGGGAACTCAGTCATAGATGTCAAATGTTTGGATTCAAGCAGCCAGATCTCCATCATCCTCTGAGAAAAAGAAGGAGACAAAAAAGCCTCCCCCATAGCCTCCACGCCAAAACGGCGCCTAACAGCAAACTCTAGAAGGAGATGATCCGCAGCCATTTTATAAGCCAAAAGGCCAAGAGTAACAGTCAGGGGTAGAGAGATCTGCACAGCTGTGAACGGCACCCTCCAATTAGTTTCAGGCGCCAAATAGTCCATCCAGGGGTCTGCAGCAAATTCCCAAACTGCCAAAGCCGTTCCAGTCCAACGAAGCTCCCCAACGCCTGAGGTAAGTTAAAGCGAGAGAAGCCAGTACAGCGCCCGACAGCTGGTTCCGGGCGCCAGCTGATCAGCGGCAAATTACAAGCCGCCCAGTGTCTGCTGCTGCCGCTGCTACTGCTCTGGGGGGGAAGGCTCCACATCGCAAAACGGTGCTAGCCTGTTGTTCCTGCACCCCCCTTTCTGCTATAGAAAGATGATCAAGGGAATCCTGTCATACTGCATTACAATCCTGTTTAGAAGCATCTCTGCTTCAGACAGGAAGGCAGTGCAGAGAGTGGTGAGGACAGCAGAAAAGATTATTGGCAATTATCTCCCTTCCATCGAGGACACAGCATGTAAGAATTGCTTGAGCAGAATTATCTGGGACATTACAGATCTTCTTCACAACCTGTTTTCCTTGCTACCTTCTGGGATGAGGCTTTGTGGTATCCAAGGTAGAACATCCAGGTTCAGTCACAGTTTCGTTCCATACAGTATTAACCTTGTGAACTCTCAAGCTGCTTCTTTCCACTATTTATTCAAGATTAGTATTTATATGTATTTATATGTAAAGATGTAGGTATATACATATGTTGTATATAGCGTGTTTATATGTGTGTTATGTATGTGTACACTTTTGAGAGCAGGCGACAGAATTTCATTTTTAATGTGTGCCAATGTGCCAACAGTAAAAAATGACAATAAAGGTTATCTTATCTACCTTATCTATGATAGACATTGCATGATTTCTACTGCTAGAAATTTGGTCACCAAACATGAGAAATGACCCAAGAATTCCATTATATATATAATGCCTCCAAATCAAGTTATATAGACCATCCATGCACTTCAGCATTATTGAGGTGATTTGCCTGCTGTCTTTTGGGGTGCCTTCTACCATCCCAGCCTACAATCCTAGATTCCTTAATGAGACTTGACCTACATAGCTTTGGAGCTCAAGCAAGTTCATCCAGATGCTTCTGCTCAGTGAGAAGGTGAGATATACATTGTCTAAATAAAGCTCTATTTGGAAATCCATTTTTTCCATATGACTCCTAAGCTATGACTCTGTTTACAATGAACTGAATTCTAATGCAGAAATATTTTCAATATAATAGTCTATTTAGGTATTGTAACATAGAGACATCTCTCATGAAGTTGCTCCTTCTGTAAGGTCATGTAAGATAGGGGTCCCCAACCTTGACAACTTTAAGACCTGTGGACTTCAACTCCCAGAATTCCCCAGTCAGCATGAGGTCTTAAAGCCACAGGTCTTAAAGTTGCCACGGTTGAGGACCCCTTATGTAAGAGAAATAAACCTCGGCTCCTCTCATCAAAGAGATGGCCCCATTGCTATGTTGGAAATAGCATTGTGCCAAATCAAAACTCCAGGTTTATTTTTCACTTCAGTATTGTTGTTGTTAGCTGCAAATTTGTGTCCAACCCATTGCAACCCCATGGACAATGTTCCTCCATGGCTTCCTGTCCTCTACCATCTTCTGGAGTCCATTTAAGCTCACGCCTACTGCTTCAGTGACTTCATCCAGCCACCTCATTCTCTGTTGTCCCTTCTTCTCTTGCCCTCAATCTTTCCCAGCATTAGGCTCATCTCCAGTGAGTCCTTCCTTCTCATTAGGTGGCCAAAGTATTTGAGTTTCAACTTCAGGATCTGGCCTTCTAAAGAGCAGTCAGGGTTGATCTCCTCTAGGACTGACCGGTTTAATCGCCTTGCAGTCCCAGGGACTCGCAGGAGTCTTCTCCAGCACCATAGTTCAAAGGCCTCAATTCTTTGGAGCTCAGCCTTTCTTATGGTCCAACTTTCACTGCCATACATTGCAACTGGGAAGACCATAGCCTTGACTATATGCACTTTTGTTGACAGGGTGATGTCTCTGCTTTTTAGTGTGCAGTCTAGATTTGCCATTGCTTTCCTCCCCAGGAGCAAGCGTCTTTTAATTTCTTGGCTACAGTCCCCATCTGCAATGATCTTGGAGCCTAGGAAAATAAAATCTGTCACTACCTCCATTTATTCCCCATCTAATTGCCAGGAATTGAGAGGGCTGGATGCCGTGATCTTGGTTTTCTTAATGTTAAGTTTCAACCAAACTTTTGCACTCTCCTTCTTCACCTGCAACAAGAGGCTCTTTAGTTCTTCTTCACTTTCTGCCATTAGAGTGGTATCATCTGCATATCTTAGGTTGTTGATATTTGTCCCGGCAATCTTAATTCCAGCTTTTGATTCATGTATCCCTGCCTTTCTCATGATGGGCTCTCCATATAAGTTAAATAGGCAGGGCAACAGTATACAGCCTTGCCGGACTCCTTTCCCAATTTTGAACCAATCAGTGGTTCCGTGTCTAGTTCTCACTGCTGCTTCTTGACCCGCATATAGGTTTCTCAAGAGACAAATAAGATGGTCTGGTACTCCCATCTCTTTAAGAACTTGCAACAGTTTGTTGTGATCCACACAATCAAAGGTTTAGCATAGTCAATGAAGCAGAAGTAGATTTTTTTCTGGAACTCCCTAGCTTTCTCCATGATCCAGCGTATGTTGGCAATTTGATCTCTAGTTCCTCTGCCTCTTCAAAATCCTGCCTGTACTTCTGGTAGTTCTCGATCCACATACTGCTGGAGTCTAGCTGGTAGGATTTTAAGCATAACTTTACTAGCATGAGAAATGAGGGCAATGGTGCGATAGTTTGAACATTCTTTGGCACTGCCTTTCTTTGGAATTGGAATGTAAAC
This sequence comes from Vipera berus, assembly GCF_964194415.1. NCBI lineage: Eukaryota > Metazoa > Chordata > Lepidosauria > Squamata > Viperidae > Vipera > Vipera berus. Next base: position 16,455,748 of record NC_138208.1, on the reverse strand, counting down.
TGATCTTTTCAAATCCTGTGGCCACTGTTGAGTTTTCCAAATTTGCTGGCAAATTAAGTGTAGCACTTTTACTGCATCATCTTTTACGATTTTGAATAGCTCAGCTGGAATACTGTCACCTCCACTAGCTTTGTTGTTGCTCAGTTTTTCTAAGGCCCACTTCACTTCGCATTCTAGGATGTCAGGCTCAAGGTCAGTGACCACCTCATCGTGGTTATCAGGGATGCTAATCTCATTCTTCTATAGTTCTTCTGTGTAATTTTGCCACCTCTTCTTAACCTCTTCTGCCTCTGTTAGGTCCCTGCCATTTTGGTCCTTTATCATGCCCATTTTTGCATGAAATGTTCCGTTCATCTCTCCAATTTTCTTGAAGAGATCTCTGGTCCTCCCTATTCTATTGTTTTCTTCTATTTCTTTGCACTGTTCATTTAAGAAGGCATTCTTATCTCTTCTAGCTATTCTCTGGAATTCTGCATTCAATTGGGCGTATCTTTCTTTTTCTCCCTTGCCTTCACTTCCCTCCTTTCCTCAGCTATTTGCAAAGCTTCCTCAGACAGCCATTTTGCTTTCTTGCATTTCTTTTTCTTTGGGATGGTTTTAGTTGCTACCTCTTGTACAATGTTGCGAACCTCTGTCTACAGTTCTTCAGGCACTCTGTCTATCAGATCTACTTCCTTAAATCTATTTGTCACCTCTACTGTATATTTCCCCTTCATGGATTACTGCCTTGTCGTGGCGAAGGGGCTTGCGTAATTCAATGAAGCTATGAGCTATGCCGTGCAGGGCCACCCAAGACGGACAGGTCATAGCAGAGAGTTCTGACAAAACGTGATCCACTGGAGAAGGAAATGGCAAACCACTCCAGTATCTTTGCCATGAAAACCCTATGGACAGTACCAAAAGGCAAAACGATATGACGCTGGAAGATGAGCCCCTCAGGTCGGAAGGTGTCCAATATGCTACTGGGGAAGAGCAGAGGGCTAGTACTAGTAGCGCCAGAAAGAATGAAGCGACTGGGCCAAAGCCGAAAGGACGCTCAGCTGTGGATATGTCTGGTGGTGAAAGGAAAGTCCGATGCTGTAAAGATTTTTTCTCCATAGGAACCTGGAATGTAAGATCCATGAATCAAGGAAAACTGGACGTGGTCAAACAAGAGATGACAAGACTGAACATCGACATCTTAGGTATCAGCGAACTAAAATGGACAGGAATGGGTGAATTTAATTCAGATGACCATCAGGTATACTACTGTGGGCAAGAATCCTTCAGAAGAAATGGAGTAGCCTTCATAGTCAATAAAAGAGTAGGAAAAGCAATACTGGGATACAATCCTCAAAATGACAGAATGATCTCAGTTCGAATCCAAGGCAAACCATTCAATATCACAGTAGTCCAGGTCTATGCCCCAACCACCAGTGCTGAAGAGGATGAAATTGACCAGTTCTATGAAGCACTACAGCACCTTATAGAACTAACACCAAAAAATGATGTTCTTATCATCATGGGGGATTGGAATGCTAAAGTAGGAAGCCAAAAGATAACTGGAATAACAGGCAAGTTTGGCCTTGGAGTGCAAAATGAAGCAGGGCACAGGCTGATAGAATTCTGTCAAGAGAATAGGATGGTCATAGCAAACACTCTTTTCCAACAACCCAAGAGACGGCTCTACACATGGACATCACCAGATGGTCAACACAGAAATCAGATTGACTATATGCTCTGCAGCCAAAGATGGAGAAGCTCTATACAGTCAGTAAAAACAAGACCAGGAGCTGACTGTGGCTCAGACCATGAGCTTCTCCTTGCAAAGTTTAGGCTTAAACTGAAGAAAGTAGGGAAAAGCACTAGGCCACTCAGGTATGAATTAAATCATATCCCTGTTGAATATACAGTAGAGGTGACAAATAGATTTAAGGAATTAGATCTGATAGACAGAGTGCCTGAAGAACTATGGACAGAGGTTCGCGACATTGTACAACAGGTAGCAACCAAAACCATCCCAAAGAAAAAGAAATGCAAGAAAGCAAAATGGCTGTCTGAGGAAGCTTTGCAAATAGCTGAGGAAAGGAGGGAAGCGAAAGGCAAGGGAGAAAAAGAAAGATACACCCAATTGAATGCAGAATTCCAGAGAATAGCTAGAAGAGATAAGAATGCCTTCTTAAATGAACAGTGCAAAGAAATAGAAGAAAATAATAGAATAGGGAGGACCAGAGATCTTTTCAAGAAAATTGGAGAAATGAAGGGAACGTTTAATGCAAAAATGGGCATGATAAAGGACCAAAATGGCAGGGACCTAACAGAGGCAGAAGAGATTAAGAAGAGGTGGCAAAATTACACAGAAGAACTATACAAGAATGAGCTTAATGTCCCTGATAATCACAATGAAGTGGTCACTGACCTCGAGCCAGACATCCTAGAATGTGAAGTGAAGTGGGCCTTAGAAAAGCTGAGCAACAACAAAGCTAGTGGAAGTGACAGTATTCCAGCTGAGCTATTCAAAATCTTAAAAGACAATGCAGTAAAAGTGCTACACTCAATTTGCCAGCAAATTTGGAAAACTCAACAATGGCCACAGGATTGGAAAAGATCAGTTTACATTCCAATTCCAAAGAAAGGCAGTGCCAAAGAATGTTCAAACTATCGCACCATTGCACTCATTTCTCATGCTAGTAAAGTCATGCTTAAAATCCTACAAGCTAGACTTCAGCAGTATGTGGATCGAGAACTACCAGAAGTGCAGGCAGGATTTCGAAGAGGCAGAGGAACTAGAGATCAAATTGCCAACATACGCTGGATCATGGAGAAAGCTAGGGAGTTCCAGAAAAACATCTACTTCTGCTTCATTGACTATGCTAAAGCCTTTGATTGTGTGGATCATAACAAACTGTGGCAAGTTCTTAAAGAGATGGGAGTACCAGACCATCTTATTTGTCTCTTGAGAAACCTATATGCGGGTCAAGAAGCAACAGTGAGAACTGGACACGGAACCACTGATTGGTTCAAAATTGGGAAAGGAGTCCGGCAAGGCTGTATACTGTCGCCCTGCCTATTTAACTTATATGCAGAGCACATCATGAGAAAGGCAGGGCTAGATGAATCAAAAGTTGGAATTAAGATTGCCGGAAGAAATATCAACAACCTAAGATACGCAGATGATACCACTCTAATGGCAGAAAGTGAAGAAGAACTAAAGAGCCTCTTGTTGCAGGTGAAGAAGGAGAGTGCAAAACTTGGGTTGAAACTTAACATTAAGAAAACCAAGATCATGGCATCTGGCCCTCTCAATTCCTGGCAAATAGATGGGGAAGAAATGGAGGTAGTGACAGATTTTATTTTCCTGGGCTCCAAGATCACTGCAGATGGGGACTGTAGCCAAGAAATTAAAAGACGCTTGCTCCTGGGGAGGAAAGCCATGGCAAATCTAGACAGCACACTAAAAAGCAGAGACATCACCCTGTCAACAAAAGTGCGTATAGTCAAGGCTATGGTCTTCCCAGTTGCAACGTATGGCAGTGAAAGTTGGACCATAAGAAAGGCTGAGCGCCAAAGAATTGAGGCCTTTGAACTGTGGTGCTGGAGAAGACTCCTGCGAGTCCCTTGGACCGCAAGGCGATCAAACCGGTCAGTCCTAGAGGAGATCAATCCTGACTGCTCTTTAGAAGGCCAGATCCTGAAGCTAAAACTCAAGTACTTTGGCCACCTAATGAGAAGGAAGGACTCACTGGAGAAGAGCCTAATGCTGGGAAAGATCGAGGGCAATAGAAGAAGGGGACGACAGAGAATGAGGTGGCTGGATGGAGTCACTGAAGCAGTAGGCGTGAGCTTAAATGGACTCCAGAAGATGGTAGAGGACAGGAAGGCCTGGAGGAATGTTGTCCATAGGGTCGCGATGGGTCGGACACGACTTCGCAGCTAACAACAACAACTGTATATTTAACAGGGATATGATTTAATTCATACCTGAGTGGCCTAGTGCTTTTCCCTACTTTCTTCAGTTTAAGCCTAAACTTTGCAATGAGAAGCTCATGGTCTGAGCCACAGTCAGCTCTTGGTCTTGTTTTTACTGACTGTATAGAGCTTCTCCATCTTTGGCTGCAGAGCATATAGTCAATCTGATTTCTGTGTTGACCGTCTGATGATGTCCATGTGTACAGCCTTCTCTTGGGTTGTTGGAAAAGAGTGTTTGCTATGACCATCCTATTCTCTTGACAAAATTCTATCACCCTGTGCCCTGCTTCTTTTTTGTACTCCGAGGCCAAACTTGCCTGTTATTCCGGTTATCTTTTGTCTTCCTACTTTAGCATTCCAATCCCCCATGATGATAAGGACATCATTTTTTGGTGTTAGTTCTATAAGGTGCTGTAGGGCTTCATAGAACCAGTCAATATCATCGTCTTCAGCACCGGTGGTTGGGGCATAGACTTGGACTACTGTGATATTTTATGGTTTGCCTTGGATTTGAACTGAGATCATTCTATCATTTTGGGTTTGTTTCCCAGTATTGCTTTTCCTACTCTTTTATTTATTGTCTATGAAGGCTACTCCATTTCTTCTGAGGGATTCTTGCCCGCAGTAGTATACCTGATGGTCATCTGAATTAAATTCACCCATTCCTGTCCATTTTAGTTCGCTGATACCTAAGATGTCGATGTTCAGTCTTGACATCTCTTGTTTGACCACATCCAGCTTTCCTTGATTCATGGATCTTACATTCCAGGTTCCTATGGAGAAAAAATCTTTACAGCATCGGACTTTCCTTTCACCACCAGATACATCCACAGCTGAGCGTCCTTTAAGCTTTGGCCCAGTTGCGTCATTCTTTCTGGTGTCACTAGTATTAGCCCTCTGCTCTTCCCTAGTAGCATATTGGACACCTTCTGACCTGAGGGGGTCATCTTCCAGCATCATATCATTTTGCCTTTTGGTACTGTCCGTAGGGTTTTCATGGCAAAGATACTGGAGTGGGATGTCATTTCCTTCTCCAGTGGATCACATTTTGTGAGAACTCTCTGCTATGACCTGTCTTTCTTGGGTGGCCCTGCATGGCATAGCTCATAGCTTCATTGAATTATGCAAGCCTCTTCACCACGACAAGGCAGTAATCCATGAAGGGGTCACTTCAGTATAGCAGTAATCAATATGAATACAGTAAATTTGAATATAAAGCTTTAAATTATTAAACATGTTTCATATTTTAGTCCAGATGTTATGGGTTCTTTTTATGCTTAACGAGATTTTGAATTTGTGATTATTTACAGACAGCATCTTATGTGTTGGTTTACAAATGTCAAAAAGTTTAAATATTTTGCTGTGAAAATGTCATCTGCTCAGAATTAATGTTGTAACATTTGATATTAGAGATCAAAGCATTATCAAAGATTGTTTTCTATACATTGTTTTGTACACATGCACTTATTTTTATATAAAAGCTGCCACCACTTTTTATTATGCCTCATTGGAAATACTTACTCTCACTATCTTTCTCAGTTTAATGTAGAAAGAAAGAAAATGTCAGTCTTACTCTTCCATTTTTTTATCAAAATTAAAATCTTATAGTAAAAAAATGCTTGAAATAATGGCAATTCACATGGTAAAGCATTTTTTTAACCATGAGTTAAAAGTGGAAGTGATAAAGAAAGTGAAAGTGATAAAGTTGCTCCATATTTTCCTTCAAATGTCCTCCAAAGAAGAAATATGCCATGTCTTATTAACATATAAACTAGCAGCTTAAACCACAAGTGCTGCCAAAGAAATGTATGTTACACAGATCACATCCTTGCTTTCCTTCTTATAATATTCATGGTGAAGGAACTACAGATGTGCTATCCATGCTGTGTGAACATGAATTCTGTTTAGCTCTTCTCTGAATAATGAAAATTAGTTGTTTTTGTTACTTATTGTTTTGACTTCAAAAGAAAAGAAATCCAGAATCCCTAGGGTATTGGACACAGTAACCCATGGCTCATCTACCACTTGTTAGTAACACCCATGACCATTATTAATTACTGAGTAGTCTGAGCTCTGCATTCCTTCTTTAATGCAAAACCGAAATGGTCTTGGTCTGATATATGAATTGGCCCATAGGTTTCTCTGTTGGAATATTTTTAATAAAGAAATCAAGTGAGCCTTTACCACCTGTTCACAGTAGTAATGTTGCTCAGAAACTTAACTTTAATAAGCTAATGAAAACAAGGACTTACCTTGAAGGAGAGATTGTTATAAGATGCAAGATGTTGAAGAAGTCTTAAACACTGATTATTGCCAAAATATGCAAAGATAGAGAAACTAAAGTACCATTGCAGGATATTTTCCACTTCATTAGGCAATATGAATGACTTTCAAATGACTTGAGCAATGTCACCACAGCAAGAGTTTGTATCAATGCTTGGTTCTCATAGAAAGTATACAAAGGACACATACTAGCCCCCACTTCTGACATCAGGATTTTCAACTCACCTGGCTCCTTGATCATCCTTAATTCTAAAGGAAGGTAGAAGAGAGTGTTGTGATTCAGGGTCAGCCTGTGGGTTCGGCAGTTGGGTCGGACGACTCAGAGGAGGAGGAGGGGGGTGTTGAAGACCTTGCTGAGGGGGTTGAAGATCTTGCTGATGAGAGCCCTCAGCCAGGCCCCTCCCACTTGGTCACCACAGAGACCCAGCTATGTGAGCCTGACAGCGTGGATGAAGATGACCCACAGCTGGCCCTGTTCAAGGACGGCCGACGCAGGAGGCAGTCAATTAGGAGTAAACAGAGGAAGGCAATGGGGCTTCTCGGAAGGAGGCAGAGAGAAGCCACGCCCTGAACTCTATATAAGGGGAATGTCTGGGAGGGCTGGTTTGCTGAAGGCAACCGCTCGGATAGTTCCTGTTTCTTAAAGCTCCTGTTTCTTGGTTTGTCTTGTTCCGTTTGTTTTTGTAGTAATAAATTTGGCAGGTGTAATTCCAGCCTCTTGCCTTCTTGTAAAAGGGGTTGTCCCTGCCTTTTCTGCAGGGCCGGTAGCAGGCTGGTACAGAACAGAGAGCCTATATTTTTATTTTTTGAATTTGAGTTCTCCTTGTTTGGTATTCAACCTTTATTAAAAAGACAGTTTCTTTCCACATTTCCTGGCTGAGAAAACAAGAACTGGAATGGGAATATTCCAATGATACAATTATATAAAACTAATATCTTGTTTTTTTAAAAAAATATGTCTGAACAGGACTTAGAAGAATGTGTTGTAGCACCTTGAGTACCAGTATCACACAGCTGTCTATGTGAACAGATTGGTGACTGCTTTGCTTTCAAGCATAAATTGGTGATTGCCTAGGAATAGAACAGAGTCCCAGATGACTTCTCCAATATAACAGACAATGGATCAGAGCTAGAGTATAAGAAGGCAACTGGAGAAATGATAAGTTACATTGAGAAAACAAAACAGAACAGAACAAAAATATGTATCTCTGTTGCCCTGTTTGTAAATCGGTACCACAGACATAGATGAACATGTGAGCATCTTCCATTAAAAATGCTGCATTTGGTAATATGTAATAGCCCTGAGATGCTTTGTGTGAATTATTTGATGTGCAGTGGTTATTTTTCATGGGAAAAGTACTTGTTTTTCTACCTCATCTTTAAGTTCATCTGGTTCAGCAAATTCACATGGTGGCTGGATCAGAAGTGGACAATGAACAGCCCTCCGGATGTTTCTACATTGCACATCATATTACACATCCTGGATGATACTGGTTAGAACTAATGGGAGTTCTTGTAGAGAATAAGGAAGATGACTTTGACAGAAACATGCAAGAACTCTTACCTTGACAATGGAGATTGAAACACATTTTAAGCCTTGGGAAATGAGATAATATTCAGAAGTGGCTCAGGCAGACCCCTCCTTGATTCACTGGAGTGTTAGAAGGGGGAGGATATACAGCACAATCACACTTGCAAGATTCTGTTATAGAATCATAGGTTTAAAAGTCTTCCAGTCCAATTCCCTGCCCAGTGCACCATTCTGGACAAATGGCTGTCCAGCTTTTTCCTGAAAACTTTCTAGGGATGGAGCACCTAGAACTTCAGGAGACAAGCTGTCCTATTGTTTAATAGCTTTCAGTTAGATTAATTTTCCACCGGTTAGTTCTAATCTTACCTTCAGGTGCTAGGACAATAACTTTCTTTCTGTTCCTTGTTTCTGCCCTAAACCCCCCCAAATAGTGAGCTCACCTTATGAGTATACCCCACTTTGCTTCCAGGAATTCAAAGCAGCTAATATGAAGATCTGTCTTCATTTTCTTACTGTTAAGAACTCTGTGACATAAATTTTGTTGAGAGAGAATTACGAGTAGAGAGAGTTTCCTCCTTTAAATTTCTGGGAGTCTACCTCTGTGAAGATCTGACCTGGAAAGTTAACACAACTCAGGTGGCTAGAAAGGCCCAACAGAGGCTTCACTTTTTTAGGGTCTTGCGGAAGAACAGGGTAGAACAACAGCTAATGACCCTCTTTTACCGGTCTACTATAGAGAGCGTCCTTTCATACGGTATTGTGGTTTGGTATGCTGGTCTGACAGCCGCGGACAGGAAAGTATTATAGAGGGTAGTGAGCACAGCACAAGACATTGTGGGCTGTTCCCTGACACCACTGGATGACATCGCCAGGGCTCGTTGCCTTGGAAGAGTGAGGAAGATTCTCAGGGATGACTCACACCCTGGACGGTATCTCTTTACTCTCCTACCATCCAGTAGGAGATATAGGAATATAGCCAGCCGTACCAACAGGCTGAAAAATAGCTTTTATCCGTGGGCTGTTAGCCTTTTAAATGGGACATAATCTTATGCAGAATTGACTTGGGAGGCCGGTGTGTGGTGTAGTTGGTTCACATGGTGTGGTGGGATGGAGGTTTTGTTGTCACTGTGTGTTGGGGGGGAGAGAGCACGGGGAGAGGCTCAGCTAATCTCAATGTACACATGTTGTACTTTGACAATAAAGGTTTATTATTATTATTATTCAACATCAGTGAATTTCCATGGCTCAGAGTAGACTTGAACATGGGTTTCCTACCCTTTGATCCACAGCTATATTACTATATTACACTGGCTCTTTATAACAGAGCTTAGGGGGAAAAATAGGGCAAAATGTAATTTCTGTTCTAAGCAGTTTTTTTTCCTATCCACATCAAACATGCTTATTTGTACTAATGTCAGAGGCTTTTTTCAGAGCATCATTAAATGATTATCAAGGGTTTCTGCCTTTTACCTGTTGGACTATATGCAGAATTATCTTCATGCTAACAGCCTTCCTGTTACCTAAATGCAATTTGTGCCCATGCATACATTAGAGAAAATTAAATAGCATATGGTGCTGTTGAGCCCGTCACAATTTGTACTGCTTGAAAATAACAAACTTCTGAAACATGCTGACAAATTTTATGGATTCACTCTCTTGCTAATTTATGGAAAAATAGCTCCTAACTATTTATCCTTAGAAGCACTGCCAAAATTATGGCTGCAAAAAATCATGGCAAGACCTATTTCTTGGTATATTACTCTCTATAAAATACAAGAAACCAATGAAAGATCTTTTATAAACAAATTACACTCCACATGCATCTTTTTCCTTTTTCAAGCCCCTGCCTATGCATTGTTTCATTTTTGTTCTTTTATTCTTTTGCTCTATTCCTGAAACAATTTAAAAATAAAATAAAATAGGGCAGCCACAATCTGCAATCCAATCCTGAGAAAAGATAAAACTGAAAATACTGCACTGTAAATAATTATAATAATAAACCTAATGTAAAGCTGTGTTATGGAAGTAATTACATAATATTAATTAAACTTCTACTGCTAAGAAACTAATGGTGGTACTCTTACAAGTGGGGTAGATTACACTGAAATATGATGTGAGGATGGAATTATTTTTGTGTACTGCTTCTCACAGCGAATATCCTAACACAATTATAAAACTATATCATAAATTAAAAACAAGCCATTAAAGAGACATATTATCAAGATGCCTAAAATTCATCAAGAACAGAAGAGAACCACAGAAGGACAAATACTATGGTACAGAAGTTCCAGCTGATTGCTGGCCACAAAACAGCAACCTGCAAAGTGTAACAAGAAGAAGTAAATCCTTGGGAAGCCAATCAAGCTGAAAACATTCAACATTCTGCAAAGGAGTGACAGAGCTGAATAGCTGTTGGGTCCTGTTTCATAGGTATAACCCCTAAAGCAGGGGTGGGGAATCTTGGCTCTTTTATGACTTGTGGACTTCAACTCTCAGAATTCCTGAGCCAGAAAGCCATAGGTTCTGCTGTTAATGACTTACTCCAAGACTGGAATCTATTCAGCTCCTACTGATTTCTTGAGGCTCCAGTGGACATACACCTTCATCACCAACCACTCAAATCTTCCCTTCATTGTCATTTTCTTTGGATTAGAAAACTCAATAGATATGCCAAAAGTGGTGTAGCATTCTCTAGATATTAATTGTATTGAGGAGTGTATATGTATACCTGCATGAGACTATAGTGTGGTAGAATGATGGCAGAAAAGTGGGAGCTTGGACATTCTTCCTTTGTTCCCTAAATTTGAGATGATTGACGCAACTTTGATCTTTGGCAATGGAGAAGGAGATGGAAGGAGGGAAGATGAAAAGGAGGAGGATGGGTGTGTGTATATATGTGAGAATGGTTGGAGAGAAAGAGTCACCTGAAACAGCTACATGGCACAAATCCTTACTTAAGGATTTTTCCAAGCAGTCCCACTAAATCATTCACTGCTTTCCTCCTAAAAAGAATGACCTTTTCTCTTATGCTTACAGAAAGAAACTTCACTCATCCTACTGAAAATAATATAAAGAGCATAGTGTGCATCCCATATTATCATGAACAACTAATAAAGGTTTGGTTTTTCTTATAGGTAACAGGAAAGAACCACTCAGTAAATGCCCAACAGTTCAATCCTTCTTGCATTATAGGGGACAAAATACCTGTTGGATATTATTATCCTTTGTTCAGATGTCTTTTTGAACTTGTTTTCATTCATGTTTTTCTGTTTCTCCCTTAGGATAACTCAGGGGTGTCAAACTCAATTTCATTGAGGGCCGCATCAGCATTGTGGTTGCCCTCAGGGGGCCGGGTGGGTGTGGCCAGGGTGGACGTGGTCTACTGGGTGGGCGTGGCTAGAGTGCGTATGGCCTACTGGGTGGGCGTGGCCAGCTCTACATAGTTCGCATCAAGGGTGCCTATGGGGGCCTGGGCAGGAGTGGGACAGATCTGAGGGTCTCTGGCAGAAGGAGGGTCTCTGGGCCAGGGCCAAGGCAGTGGGGGCCGTTCCCTCACTGTTTCCAGGATGGTTTCGCGGGCCACATGAAACCACTTCGCGGGCCGAATCCGGCCCCCGGGCCTTGTGTTTGACATGTCTGGGATAACTTATTGACCTTTTTTTCTGCTGGCTGAAAGTAAGCATCCATTTTCCTTCCACCATCCTAAGTTGCAAACCTCCATTACTATCCTCATCCATGTAATTGGTTCTTGTGGGAAGGGCACACTAAACATGGATTTAGCATACTGGTGTGCAAGGCTGCTCTTCCATCAATCTTCTAAAATAGTGCTGAGGTTGGGTTCCCTTTTAATATTCTCTTTGAATGTCCAAAATATTATCACAAAACCAGAGCAAGTTTTGATAGATGGTCCATCATTTCAGAGATATTTTGTTACCTAAACAAAGAAATAGAATGACCATGGGTGGGCAAAAAAGAAGCAGGAATGGGAACGACTCAACTTTTTGCTGACTTCCCCATTGAGTTTCCTTGTGGGAATTTGTCAAGAAGCATCAGAACTCTTCCTTCCCTCCCTCCCTCTCTCCCTCCCTCCCTCATCCCCCTCTCCCTCCTTTCCACCCTTCCACCCACCTCTTCTTTCTGCTGGCTTCCCCTTTTACTTTGCTTTTGGTAAGGTTGTGGGGAGAAAGAAGAGAAGTTGCAGGTCCAAGGCCAGCAGGCAGGAAAGATAAAGGTAATATGGTTCTTTAGCCATCTGCCTTCTTCCCAGCCCTAATTTTATCTCAGGATGCATGAATTAATGAAAGTTATTTCCCCAGTTGGTGACATTTGGTCTGAGGCAAATGAAGTCAAGGAATTCATGAATCATTTATTGAACTTATCCCATATTAAAATTACAAGAAACAGTTCTGTACCTTACAGGCTTGATCCCGAAGCAGAACTAAACTTAGCAATGGAAACCAAAGAAAAGCATTTTAACATATCAGTGAGGAAGTGCCCTATGAGACATTCTCCTAACCATGTACTGTAATTAATATTTATTCTATGAATTGTTTTCCATTTTCATTGGTTCATTTCAGTGCATTAATTATTTAAAAAAACAAAGCACAAACATGAAAGAAGGCCATTCTAGTCTGCATTATGAAGGATGGTTCAATTTGATAGCACATGAACAACCTTTGGACTTGGAAGTTTACACAACAAAAGTCATCAGTCCTTGACCTTGTGTGTCAGACTATAAATTCTGCTGATACCTTTTAAATGAGGCTTGTATAGATTTGGTCAATAAGCTAGAGCTTCTTAAGACCAGTGATATATTCATATATTCACTGACACTCTATATTTGGACAATTGTTCTTCTTGAATATGGAACCTGTTATTTTTCAAGCTCAGGGGATTCTTCCTCACTAAACTTTTCTTTTTACTTTTTTAAAGATCAAGGCTCTTCTTTTTAATATTGCTTTTTGCTCAGCCCCCATTTAATCCTCTTTAAAGTTTACATTGCCTTGGGATGGTGGTATGAATACAGTGCCTACTAATAAGTCTCTGTCTTGAAATATTTAACTGAGTTAAAAAACAAGAACAAAATAAAACAAAAAAATGCCATGCTTCCTATAATGTGAGTGCAGAGTAAATGAAAGAGAATCATTTCTTGCAGGAAGGTGAATGAAGGTCATCAGGCAAGGTGGGGGGAGAAAGAAACTCATCAGGTTTCCTTCACTGTCTTTGGATTGCCGATTCTTCAAGGCACATTAATTCAGCATCTAGAACCATGTCAGCTTTGGGCGGCTTGGATTTTACAGATCCTCTAGAGCAGGGGTCCTCAACCTTGGCAACTTTAAGACTTGTGGACTTCAACTCCCAGAATCCCTCAGTCAGCAAAGTTGGCTGAGGAATTCTGGGAGTTGAAGTCCACAAGTCTTAAAGTTGCCAAGGTTGAGGACCCCTGCTCTAGATACTCTAGATCAGCTTCTCATACTTGATAGCTCTAGTCACTCAAGGCTGATCCTCATATACCTTTTTGTTCTTGAGATGGGAGAAAAGCACATCATCTAAACTAGTTAAAGCCTAATTCCTGGTAAAGTCTCAGCCATGACACAATTCACCACCATTCATTGCTGCTGTCAGGAGAGCAAGGACCAGTAAATGAGAAAGATGATCTTCTTCTTTGTCATAGCCAAATCTCCCTCCTGCTTCCTTCCAAGGTGCTGGCAGTTGGTGGCCAACTCTATTAAGGGTGGTAGCAATGCTTTCCAGCAAACACAGGAGAGAAGAACAGGGAAAGTAAATGATCCACCCTTGGTGCATGAGAGTGGAAGGAAGGGAGGCACTAGACAAGAGAAGAATGAGATGGGAAAGAGAAGGGAGATTGCAGGTAGGAAAGTTGGCATGATGGTAACCAGCAATGGCTTGCCAGTGGGAATTTCAACATTGGGGAAGATATTCCATGGAGTTAATAACCCTCACCCTAAGTCTTGTGCTAAAAAAAGACTACCTGATGAGGTTATCATCTCTTTGGCAGCCAAAATATAAATGGCCACATAAGGATTCAGCCGTATGACTGGGTTGAAGGAGAGTGCTTCTTCAGGAAGCCAATTAGTGCTCTTTAAGTTGCCGTCACTCCTCAAGTTCCTCCTCCATGTAACATTGTTTTGATGTCTGATTTTTTTTAAAAAAATCTTCATACGTCTCCTAATATAAGCATGGAATAAATGGAGAGATTCCTATTATTTGCAGAGACATGTCTGAGGATCGACAAGTTTTTCAGCGGATGGGGCAGGAATAAGAGGCACTTTCCTGCTAGATCTGCTTGATCCGACTTCTCATTGTGATCTGGCAATGAGAAGTAGCCTCTGCTGTAGAGATAAGTCCTTTGTATAAGCCTCAGGGGGTTGTGAGGATGAGTCCTTAATTTCACTGCTCACATACAGGTAATCCTTGACTTATAATTACATTTGGGACTAGAATCTTGGTCACTGAGATTCTGTAACTTAACTGGACCTTTATAATAACTTATGGCTTTTCCAGGGTCATTCTAGTCACCTTTTTGATTATGTCCATCTACCCATCCATTTTATCTGTTGTATTCTTTTATTTTTTTCCAGCCTTGATAAGCATTTTTTTTATGTCCTAGCCATTTAGCCACTTGATTCAGATGCTGAAAGTATGTAACTCATGTCAGGCTTTACTTGGCCCTGATTGATTGCTTCTCCTCGCAATCCATAGTACTCTTAGTAACTGTCCAACTGTTCAACTGTCCAAAATCCATAGCCTGAAGACATCCATCTTCTTACTGTCACTTTCTCTTTCTCAGTGTCCAGCTTTCAATTTACATTTTTTTTTACAATGTGATTTTTTTAGCCACTTCAGCAAACCTTGTATTCAGAAGCCTAATCATTATGCAGAGCTGAATGGCAATGCAACTTGATCCTTGTCTATCCCAGATTCTTTTTCTCCCAGAATTCTCCAAGAAAGAGTATCACAACTAAGGCAAGTCCAACCTGACCCATGTGTGTGAACTCAAAATCATTAGCTGGAAGGAACTTATTCTTTCCATCTTCCCTAGATTAAATTACTTTACAAAAAGCTTGTAATTACAAACTACAACTTGAATATGTTTTCTCCCTACTGTCTCATTTGTTGTTGTTTCTTTAGTGTAGAGACTACTAATATTCACTAATATATATATTGCAGTGAGATACAATTTTTAACTGAATAAGAAATTGAGATAATGTTAAGAAAAACATTCAACATCGATTTCAATAGAAGTGGAAAAGTATCCTTCACAAAGTGAAAAGCTACATGGTTCTAACTAAGGATTCTTGCTAACCTGTTTCCATCCTTAGATCATTATGTGTTCCCCATTCAAACATTGGCTAGCTAGAATATATGGTTCACTCATAGATAAAGCCCAGACAATGAGTAATTACTGTACTTTGTTCTGTGGATCAGATACCACTTATTTGCAACAGCAAATATCAGATTACAGTTTAGGAATAGAAAATAATAATAATCACTACTTTTCTAATGTCGGGATAGATTACCCAGTTTAGACAAACAGCAGCTACAAATGTGAAATCCAGCTGCCTATTATACAGATTTTTGTGTCAACTGAAAACATGTCTGTGGCTTTAAAGGACCAAAATCATATCATATTGTAAATTGAAGACAAGAAAGCAGAAACAGAGGTTATGGAAATTAAAACAGATTGAAGGTCCTGTTTCAAAAACTGTAGAGATTTGTACCTATGTATCTACATGTATATCACTAAGATAAAGAAGCAGAACTATTTCCTTACCAAGACACTTCAAGAAGATTAACAGGGTTCTTGAACATCTAGAAAAGCAAAGAATCAGTATTGATCTATTAAGAAAACAGGGGAATGGTGTAATCAGTGCTTTTTTTGTAAGAAAAAAAGTGCCGGAAAACACATCTTGTTAATCTTTTATTAATAATAATTTTTCAACCAACATGCTGTCTGAGTTTACATGCTAATAAATATTTAATTCCCAATCCTTTCTTCTTTCCTCCAGCCAATGGTAAAATAAATCCCAAATCTGATAATAGTGTGTTTCTTCTTTTTCTTTATATCGCATAGTCAATCTGTCCATCTCTGCGCATTCCAGTATTTTTTTAATTATTTCTTCATCTGAAGGTACTCCTGCATTTTTCCAGTGCTGCACAAATATAATTCTTGCTGCTGTTGTGACATGCAAAGTCAAGTATAAGCTTTGTTTATTAGTCTTTCTTGGCATTGTACCTAATAAAAAAGGTTCAGGTTTAAAATGAACATGTTCTCCTGACATCTTTTCTAGTTAAGTATGTATCTTCTTCCAATAATTCTTTGCTTTATCACATGTCCACCAAACATGATAATATGTGCCTGACTTATGTTTAGATTTCCAACATCTATCTGACATATTTTTAAACATGTTTGCTAATCTTGTTGGTGGCAAGTGCCATCTATAAAACATTTTATATAAGTTTTCTTTATAGGAAGTTGACATTGTCAATTTATAGTTTCTTTCCCATAGACTTTGCCATTTTTCTAATTCTATATTGTAACCAATTTTTTTGTCCATCTTAGCATTGTTTCTTTGACTTGTTCACTTTCCATTTCTAAAGTTAATAGAAAATTATACATCTTATCAAACTCAGTTTGTTCCTTATAAAATCCATACGTTTTAACATCTCTATCATATCTAGTTTGCATTTGTAAATGTGTCCACCATGTTAGGTTGATACCCTGATTTTCCATTTCTTGTTTAGATTTTAACTTTCCTTCAGAGTTTAGAATATCTCTGTATGTCCACTAAATTTCAAAGTCCACTAAATTTGGGTGTACAAATGCTTCCATGGTTGACAACCACCCTGGAATTTTAAAATATATTTTACTTTTTATTTTTTCCCATACTGTTAACAATGCATTTTTTATGTAATGATTTTGGAAATATTTATGAACTCTATTTTTCCCATACCATAAGAAAGCGTGCCACCCCAGTTGTAAATCATGTCCCTCCAGACATAACAATCTTTTATTTTTAAGAATTATCCATTCTTTTACCCATGTTAACACAGATGCTTCATAATATACAACCCACTCTGGTAGGCCAAACCCTCCATTTCCCTTGGCATCTTGTAACAATTTCCACTTAATTCTAGTTTTCTTTCCTTGAAAAAAGATTTTCAATTCACCAATGATTTTTTCAAATAAGAAATTATTTACCTTTCTCACATAGTCAGTCACTGTACACACACCCACACGTTGGATGTATTAACAAAACATAACAGTCACTGCCCTCAGTAAACACTCAGCGCATGACCAATCACAAGCTGAGCAGTGCCACAAGCCGAGCAGTGCCATCACAACCAGCATGGACAAAGTATGCATGCATCAGACTCGACACACAAACAGCCCGCATGCACCATTTTAATGATTTTTCTGCTGACCTGCTACGTTCGATAGGGAGATTCAAGTCCACATGGACCAAACATCAAATTTTCAAAAGTTACTTTTAAAACCTGGAAAAATCCATTGAAAAAAAGTGCCAGAACTCCATTCCGGTGCATTCTATGACAAAAAAAGCAATGGGTGTAATGCATTTTGATAGATGTTAGTACTACATTTACTGCCAATTATGATTTTAATTTGCTGTTGAAAAATAAACACTATTTATTTAATTGGTTATTTATTTAGTTATTGCACGTGAAAGTTGGGAAACTAAAGCCAAAGAAGTCAATTTTGCAATTATCCCAGATTGCATAGCAGGGACAAGTGTAAATGAGTTGCTTTGGAGTCAAGCAGGCAAATAATCCTGATGGGTGGGTGGGTAAGGAGGAGGAAGGGAGGGAAGAGAGAGAGAGAGAGAGAGAGAGAGAGGGAGGGAGGGAGGGAGGGAGGGAGGGAGATTGGTTTAGACCACCAGATTCTCTATTATCTTTTGCTGTTGTGTTGGCTACCATGGAGAAATATCAACATATTATATGTTCAGAAAAAAAGTATGTAGGATAAAGCTATCTGTAGTCATTATTCATGATAGTTAAATTGAGTACTGTTTGTGTCTTAGTAGTGAAGCCTTTGATACAAGCGCTGCATTGTTCATGTGCTCTGCCAAAATTCATCCTCTAATATCCTGCTCCCCTACCTCCAACCAAGATTTTATTTTATGGGAAATGAAAACCAGGAAGTTCATTTCTTATATATCTGCTTCAGCCTCTTACAATCAACTCTTATCTTTTCACAAAAGCCTTGTACTAACATTTGGCAGTAGGGACTACAGTCACAGCAAATTTCATCATCACATTTATACATTTATGTATCAGATTTTCAAGGATCATTGCTCAAAAATGCATTCACTGTTCCTATAAAAGTTGGCTTACTTTGCTATGTCTTTTATACTGCCCTAGCTTTTAATATTTGTGGGAGTTTTGTGTTAACTTACAGAAAATGAAATTCCATTTTCCCACCTTTGTTTCAAATCCGGGACCAGAACTGTTCATAGAGCAGTCATGCCCACAAGGAAGGCATCAACTCTGATAAGTTGGTGGGTGAAGTGCCACAATGTAAGTCTTCCTTCTTCTGAATGCATGTTAAACAGTGGTGAGGCTTGGGTTGCAATGTGCCATCTTCTGTCTTGCCATTTTTTATTCCTGCCCTGCAGACACTACTTTGACAGAGAGTCCTAGACTAGATATGACTTTCAGCTGGGCTTCCAACTCAATTTAAGTATTTTTTTAAATAAAAATCTGACATCAAAGATATGCATATATTCACTTCTTGTATATGTCACATGTAAGCAAATAACTGTTTTTGAGGTCATGCTACCCAAAAAGTGTCCTCTATTCACACATAATATGTTCTGCCCTAAAAATAAGAAAAACTAATTGTGAATGAAGATAAATGAGGGCCACTTAAATGTAAATCTTTTACAATTAGCAAATGACTAAAAATGGAAACCATCTTCTAAGGTTGCCAAAATACTCTCAGTGCTCATATGTACAATAAGAATCCTGACCACCAGTTATAGGAGAAGCAATAACAAGCTATAAATAAATTTGATTCCCACAGCAGGTTATAAAACTGTCACAAGTGTGAACATTTTTGTCTTTCAAGTAAACTATCTCTGAGAAAAACAGTTTGAGGATTTTCTCAGTCCTTCTTAATGTCAGGGCCTTTCAGGTACGGTAAACTATTTTTTACAAGAGATTAAGCCCCATAAATGCAGATTTTCTTGAAGTCTCACTAGGTGTCCTCTTCAGTATTGCTCATTCATATAGTTGGATGGAATATTTTTAACCCAATTTCTTCTAGAATATGTTGCAGACTGAACAAACATCAGCAGTATGTGCTGTTTCATGATTATGCAGTGAAAACAGACATCTTTAGCCATACCGTAATTTGAGTACTGCAGAATTCCCTACCCCATTCTTAGTGTAACAAGGTTAGTATGAAGATAAAGTCTTTTGAGTTCAAGTTCTAGACTTTATGTATATATTCACATAGCTATGTTCACATAACTAAAGATGTTACTTGTATTCCATTCTTCCAAGCTGTGCATTATTCTCTCAGTCTAATCCATAGCTCTGGGATAGGGTTGTCACAACCAAATGCTAACTGGATTTAACTCTACTTTTTGATAAGTGTCCAGTTCTTTTACAGGTAGATGCTGCTTCCTTCTAAATATATCCTAGGAGAAGGGATAACCTGACAAGCTTGCAGGTAAATAATTGTCCTGCAGAATCTTATCTTCATTTCATCATGATTCTATGTAATTCAGTACAGAACAGGAGGTTATAGTTAATAGTGTTTTTTATTTAATTTTAGGTCAAGATTTTGACTGTAAACTTTTAGGGTATAATAAAATCAACAATAAATTCCCCAAAATCTTGCAGTGGATGTGGCATTCTAACCAAAGCATTGGTGGTTTCAAGTGAATAATGATATCCTTTCCTGTGATAAATATGATTGAGTTAATTTGGGATAACTACATTGAAAATGCCATTAAAATGGGAAAGCAGAAAATATGTAGACCATTCCTTAAAATTAATGATGGTTGAATGTGACACAGCAGTTCCTACCCACCTCCAGTGATTCTCTACAAAGTCATTGTTTTGATATGACCAGTTCAATTAGAAAATCTATACATCAGAAGTAAATTGAATACAATGAAACACCTTGGGACAATATTGCTCGTGCACTATTGTTAAGGAGGTTTTGGAGATTTTTATTTCCTTTCCTTTTTTTTTGCTTTCACTATATCACGACATATATATTCCTTTCTTTGTACTGGAGGCTAACACTAAAAACTGTTTAGACATTTTGCATGGGATAGAAAACTACTTTTTACAAATATTATAATTATATTTATAATGCAGAAGAAAGATTCAAAAAGTTTGAGCTTTAATTATTTTGGCTCACAAGTATTTTTCAACCCAGCCTAACATCAACATTACTATAATTGTTCTTTGTTTATATTATGGCAATGTAGGAATCTTTTACAAAATGGCTACTTGACTTCTTCATTCTGTAAGAGGACTGCTCTTGTTTGCCAAGCATATCAGTTTTTCCCCTCTCAACTGCTTGCATATGTAGCAGTCTAAAACAATACATTAACAACATACTTAACAAAATAAGAGTTGGAAGGGAGTTTGGAGTCTTTTAGTCCAAATCTATGCTGAAGCAGGAGACCCTATATCATTTTAGACAAATGGTTGTCCAATCTGATTTTAAGAGTTTCCAGTGATGGAGCACCCAAAGCTTTCAAAGGCAAGCCAATCCATGGTTAATTGTTCTCTCTCTTAGGAATTTTCTCCTTAATTCCAGATTGCTTCTCTCCTTGATAAGTTTCCATCCATTGTTTCTTGTCTTGCCTTCTGGTGCTTTGGAAAATAGATTGACCCCCTCTTCTTTGTGGCCGCACCTCAGATATTGAAAATGACACTTATTCCCATCTTTGAATGATTATAAATATATTTGTGTCAATACTGTAGCTTGTCACATAACTTCAAAAGATTGATGGGTCACTAGCTTTCACCAACATTTAAACATATGTAATGGTGTAGCTGTGTTATGATTGGAATGATGACTGGATGGAGAATGGCTGGATTTATTTATTTAAAAACAGGCTGCTTTTCAAGACATAACGTTTTGCAAGAAAGGTCACAAATGAGATGAGGCAAGCATCAACAGGCATTTGGAAAATAAATTTGCAGAAAGCATAACTTCTACTGATGAGAATCATCTTGATTCCCCATCTCATCCCTGTAAATACTGTGCAATTGTTTACATAATCTATGTGGAAATGTTATCAGCATTGTCTTTCCTATAGAGAGTTGTTACAGGGATGGAAGAATTATCATCAGTACAGGAAATTAAGAACTATAGCTTTCTGAAGCCCAGCATTAGCAGGAACAGGCTTTTGCAATGATAGCCTTGAGGCTACAGAATGAGCTTCCTCATGCAACTCTTTTTAAATCTGTGTTTTGATGTAGTTGCATACTAATTTCTCAGGTGACTGCTGAACCTGTGGATTCCTCTCGTTTGTTTTTATTACTTGTAATGTAATGAATGCAAATGAGATTACAGTAGTGCTCCCTCGTGCAGAATTGCCAAAGTTGGCTTCCACAAAAGAAAGAAAATTGAATTGAGTGATGAATAGCCTAAACACTAGCCCACCTTGCCTTTCAGCACACCAGCCTTAGAAAGAAGCAGCTGTTTTGACATTCCATGCTGGAAATCCTGCCCTTCACAAATGTGCTTGATGCTCAGACATGGTCTCTTGGCTGCCTGCACTCGTTTTCCATCTGTTGAAATGGCATTTTGCCCATGCACAAAGTGGTATGCAAATTTCACTAGGACACAGGCGCCCTAGCAGCAGGTGAAGGGATGAGACCATTGCCATTTTGAGTCCCCTCTCCAGTTGTTTCCATCTGTTTGCCAGCAGCCACTCTCTTCAGCAAGTGACCGCTTTTGGGGTAGATCTGTTTTCATCACCTGGAAACAGCATTGGCTGCTAGACCTAGTTTGTTTCAATGAGCTTCTCTGGCCTCTGCAATTAACTCAAGTAATCTGCTGGACAGGAATTACAGCAGGCACAAAGCTATTAGTATGCAGTTGTTTCCATATTCTAGAATTAGCCAGTAGCTTTATAGAATATCTGCATATCCCCATTAATGCTTTCTTCAGCTGCTGAACTCATACTGCAGATTGATTTCTGCTGGCAGGGAAGGGTGGGTATATCCTAAGAAAAACACAACATCAAAACAGCATTCTACACAGACAGAAAAATATCCACCATCCTAAGAAACCCCAAGGACATAATTGGGTTAGAAAACCAAGGAGTATACGAAATCCCATGCACCACCTGCCCCACCACATACATCGGACAGACCAACAGAAGAATAAGTGCACGCATTGAAGAGCACAAAAACTCACTCAGAAAGGGAGAACAAACTTCATCCCTGGTCCAACACTTTGAAGCCACGGGACATGAAATTGATTTTAAAAAAACCAAAACTATCGCCAAAATTGAACATTTTAACAACAGAATAATCAGAGAAGCCATTGAGATAGAAAAACGCCCCCACAGCATTAACAAACGAGATGATACCTCTCGCTTACCAGCCATTTGGAAACCCGCCTTGATTGACAGACGAGTCCCAACCACCAAGAATGATACCAGACCCAAACTCATGATAACATCACATGACATCACCACCACACAACCATTCAAAAAGCAAATCCGAACCCACAATGATAACGAGGCACAACCACAAAATAAAAACCTAACTACAGCTGCAACATCAGCCACTTTAAACCCCTCCAAACCACACAATAAGCAAACTGACACCCACTATAAAAACATGGCACCACCACAAACACGAAGCCGAACAAAAGCAGCACAACTCACCAGCTCAGGTCTAGAGCTGGCAGCTGAGACCAGCCCATCCACTCAGAACACACCCCCACCCAATCAGAACACACCCATCATTCAAAACACACTCCCACCCAATCAGAACACACTTGGTCCCCCACCCAATCACAGCACACCTCCACCCACAGAACACACCCCCTCTGGCAGTTTAAAAAAGAGGAACAAACAGCCACATGCTTCTCCCAGAAGAAGGAAGCTAAAGCCACCAGCCTGATGATGACGGATGGGATTCCGTCGAAACGTTGCACCTACACCTTTAGTTCTACGTGGGAGGAAACCCGAATGACCGAAGATCCATATATATATATATATATATATATATATATATATATATATATATATATATATATATATATATATATATATATATATATATATATATATATATATATATATATATATATATATATATATATATATATATATATATATATATATATATATATATATATATATATATATATATATATATATATATATATATATATATATATATATATATATATATATATATATATATATATATATATATATATATATATATATATATATATATATATATATATATGGGAATCGTTGGTAGACAGCTTTTTCACTGATGGTATCCTGTTTCAGGACCACTTCTTTCCACAATATCAGTTATGCTAGTGATGTTTTTGTTTTGTTTTTTGTTTTTTTAAATACATCTTTGGCCCTGTCAAACATATTTTTCAAATTCTGGAACTTTATTTTCTATTGCTATTGTTATTGGAAGTCTTACGTTTCTGACTTAAACTGGAGGGGAGTAGTGATATCCAGAAAGAGCAGGCAGAGTGGAGGATGAAAGGAAGGAAAGGTAATGAAGAATTAGCACTATTGAGAGGCTGAGAAATAAAACCCATAGAACAGGGGTCTTCAAACTTGGCCCTTTTATGACTTGTGGACTTCAACTGCCAGAATTCCTCAGCCAGGCACCCTGGCTGTGGAATTCTGGGAGTTGAAGTCCACAAGTCATAAAAGGGCCAAGTTTGAAGACCCCTGCCATAGGAGAATGTAGCCGTAGATTAAGACGTCGAAGTTAAGGATTCGGTAGAGGAAATAAAGGATTGTAGTGGAAATGCATGAAAGAAAGAAAGCATTTAACAACTGGCTTGTGTGACCAGAAGTTAAGAATTGGCATCGTAAGGGTGTTTTGACTGATTTTTTTTTCTGGATTTTTTTCCTTCCCAACCCCAGATCAGATTTGGCCCATTCTAAAGTCCAGCTTTTTTTAGTTGACTTCTTCTGCGACACCAAATATAGACTCATTCTGTTCATTCTGTTCTGTTTTCATTGTTATCTTGCTTATACATAGCCAACTAGCAAATACGGAGAGCCTCATGACTTATCTCAAGGTTATTTCTAACCTTCTGTTGGGCTAAGCAGAATATTAAACAGAGAGGGACTACATGCCAGAGCTTGGAAAGTGTGGGTGTATCAGAGGGTACCAATTTAACAATGTGTTCCAAGAATTCTTTGATTCCTCAGAGAAATCCTTGTTTTTGTCAGCTTCATTGGGTAGACCAGAACATGAAATCCACAAGGGGACAAAAAGTACTTTTATTGAGATTGACTAGAAAAATATTATCTGTTGTGATTCAGGGTCAGCCTGTGGGTTCGGCAGTTGGGTCGGACGACTCAGAGGAGGAGGAGGGGGGTGTTGAAGAGCTTGCTGATGATGGCCTTGAGGCTCCGCAGAGCCCTCAGCCGGGCCCCTCCCACTTGGTCACGACGGAGACCCAGCTGTGTGAGCCTGACAGCGTGGATGAAGATGACCCACAGCTGGCCCTGTTCAAGGACGCCCGACGCAGGAGGCAGTCAATCAGGAGTAAACAGAGGAAGGCAATGGGGCACCTCGGAAGGAGGCAGAGAGAGGCCACACCCTGAACTGTTTTTAAGGGAAATGTGTGGGAGGGCTGGTTTGCTGAAGGCAACCGCTTGGGTAGTTCCTGTTTCATAGCTCCTGTTTCATGGTTGGTGTCTTGTCTTGCTCTGTTTTATGTTAATAAATTTGGCAGGCTTTATTCCAGCCTCTTGCCGTTTGTAAAGGGGTTGTCCCTGCTTTTGCTGCAGGGCCGGTAGCAGGCTGGTACAGAACATTATCTAGCAAGTTTGGCTTGTACCTCCTCCTCTTTCTCCTTATTGTTCAGTGAACCTGGTATATACTATATCTGTCATGGCATTGCTCTGGACTTAAAAAAAATACTTCAGTCCGTTTCACCTAGGTCAGGGTAGGCAACCTCATCTCTTTTATGACTCATGGACTTCAACTCCCAGAATTCCTGAGCCAGCTGGCTCAGGAATTCTGGGAATTGAAGTCCATGAGTCATAAAAGAGCCGAGGTTGCCTACCCATGACCTAGGTAGTGGTTTTTGTGTATTTCCATCAACATCATCTTTCTTTCTCTCTACATTTTCATAACTGAGCTGATTTAATTCTCAGTCAGGGGCACTGCTGCTCAAAGTGCCGAGAATAAAAAGGAGGAAGTTCATGAAGCTTAATTGTGTCTGTATATGTCGTTTCCCCATTGACAGAAATTCCTGCCTCCTGGACTCTATGACCTTTACAGACATGTTCTTCCATGTGGCGTCATCCTGAATTACTGTAATTTCACCATTCAGCATCCTTCTAAACTGTAAGCATATGGGATGATGTTATAACAGCTTTCCACTCTTTAAATGCTCATAGTCTTTTCCTCAAATTACTAAACAAGGGCACTCAACGGAGAGAGGGGAGCTATTTGGGTGTTGGCTTTTTTTCATAAAAAAATGCTGGAGGGATCAAGGGATGGCTACACAGGATTCTCAGCCTTTCAAAGTTGGTTCTGTTTGATCCTAAAAAATTAGCAAGTATGTATCCGAACTGCCAGCCCAAATGTTGGAGGTGTGGTTGTGAAGATGCAACGTATTTTCATATATGGTGGACCTGTAAAAAGGTTAAAGCTTTTTGGATTAAAATTTGGTGGAATATGCAAAAATTTTTCAAGAAAAGGATAAAGTTTTGTTCGCAATTGTTTTTACTGGGCATTATTGCAGATACTACTGTTATAGATACTAAGTTGATGTTGAATTTAATCACGGCAGCGAGACTTTTAGTAGCGCAATATTGGAAGAAGGAAGAACTGCCGACTATAGAAGAGTGGACTTTAAAAGTTTCTAACTTGGGGGAAATGGCAAAGATTTCAGCGTATTTGAAAGACCAATTGCAACAGAGATACATTGTGGAATGGAGAAGATGCATTGATTACATCCAGAATAAATATGGGACTAAAAAGTTTCACCTAGCATTTGAATAAGTATTGATGTGATATATAAATTACTTGTAGTTATTTTAATAAGAGCTAAAGTGCGATAGAACTTAATATTTTATTGTTGTTTGCATAAGGTAGACTATGATTGTTTGTATTTTTATACCCTGTATTTAGCTCTGGGAAGTCGGGGAGGGGGGAGGGGGAGGGGGAGGGTAGGGAAGAGTTGGGGAGGTTTGGGGAGAGGGGAGGGGGTTGGGAGGGGTTTTGTCTTTTTAAAAAATGTATTGTAAAACTTTTCAATAAAAAAAAAGTTGGTTCTGTTTGGGGCCATCAAAATTGCTTTTGAAAGGTGGACTGGAAATGTGGCAATGTGGAAAGGACCTAAGAGGATGAAGAAATCTCAAACCATAAGCGACTTGTTGTTTGGAATAAGTAACCATGGTAACTGGGTGCAATAAAGGTAAGATGCTCCGGCAGTTATCTGGTTCTCCTATTATTTTATCAGTTTTATTGCTCTTTTTCACCTGGCTTGTTTTTATGTTGTTATTTGGGAGAAAGAAAAAAAACACACCCACTGAACTACCGTATATACTTGAGTATAAGCCGACTCGAGTATAAGCCGAGACCCCCAATTTCACCCCCAAAAACTGGAAAAAGTTATTGACTCGAGTATAAGCCGATCCGCCGTTCTGCAAGCCTCTGCCGCTGCGGAAAGAAGCAGGCAGGCAGGGCGCGGAGGTCCGGAGACCTGCCGACGTTTGGGGAGGTTTGGGGAGGCGCGCACCTCCCCAAACCTCCCCAAACTTCGGCAGGTCTCCGGACGGCGGTGGCTTGGGAGAGGTGCGCGCGATCCCAGAAGCACCAAAGCCTCGGCCGCGCACAAGTCCTCAGTAAGTTTTTTGTTGACTGGAGTATAAGCCGAAGTGGAATTTTTCAGCCCAAAAAGTGGGCTGAAAAATTCGGCTTATACTCAAGTATATACGGTATATTGCTATTAAACAAAAAAGGAAAAGGAAAAAACAAATACATGTTTTCTTGAACGTTGTGATGCAGTTCTCCATAGTGTAAACTAATCACATGACAAAATATATATTTAAATATTATTTTGAAAGAGGTTTTGTTTTACAAAAACTTCATATTAAGGAAAAAACAGAATAGAATTCAATTAAGGCTAAACTCTTGTGACAGTGATATGGGGAAATGCACAAATTTGTCCACTACTATTTTTTTTTTACAAGAGAGCAGTTAAAGAGATTTTTTTTTCTAATGATAAAATATATTTTAACGGTATGAAGCTAAATGACAATATAATTCAAATTACATTTCCCATTGTCCTTCCAAAATGCATGCATGTACTCTGTGACTGTATACAATTGTAATAAATCTCCTTTGAACTGTTATCACCAGGTGTATGACTTTCAGTGTATGATCTCCTTTTTGTTATCCCAATATTTCATGACTATGAAATATATTAAGTCACCGACACAATATTTATTTACTTTTGTCAATGTTTAAATAGTTATTTTGCTGAAGGTGATGTACGGATTTTTCTTATAATATCCAGATTTAATAAAATAAGACAAATGGCAATAACTATTTTTTGCAATTTAGTTTGAAAATATCTTAGAAGAGAAAGTTTATATCCTGTACCCGATAAGAAAAGATACTATACTTGATCTTAGCCAAATGGCTTTATTGATTTAAAGGCTGCATTTGATTCAGTTCCCAGAGATAAGCTTTGGGCAAAACTAGCAGCCTTTTCTATTGATCAAAAGACTCCTGCTTTTGATTATGAAACTCCATAAAAATACCTTCATGCAAGATGGATGTTCTCCTGATTGTCCTTCCGTGTCAGTTGCCACCCAAAAAGGGACTAAAGCAGTGTTGTATATTGACTCCTTTTATTTTTAAGTTTTATATCAAAAAGATCCAAGCTTTGGAAAAATAGTAACTTCTAACTTTTCTTGACTGGTTAATTCATTCATTTTAATGCTCCATTTGTTGGTGGCCCGGACATCCTCTCCATTGCACAATTAAGCTTGGGAGAGGCTTGAAGCCTAGCACTGTACTTCAAGAGAAAGAGTCATCCTCAACAATCCGAATGTCAGGGGGGTAAAGCAAAATCTCCCTATCAGAGGGTGATGAACCGTGGTTCATTTGAAGCATGGTGAACATCAGGTAAAAATAAAGAAACCCCGAAGCATATATTCTACTGTAAAAAAACTTTAATCAAAAGAAACAAAGAAAGACTCCTAACTGACTACATACTCTCTCACCAGACAGCACAAAGGGAAGAAGAAAGTAAAGTGAGAAAGTTTTGTTTGGACATGCGCACTTAATAGTAAAAACAGATTGAAACCAAAACATGGCTGGACATGTGACAATCACCCTGGTTACAATGATAAGATTACAATGCAGCTGGCAGAAAAACAGAGTGAGACGTGCGTAGCTGACAAACAGAAAAAAACGCAGTGACACCGAAGACAAAAATAGCAAGTTTCACTTAAAAGTGTACTAGCTGAGTTGGAAAAACAAATAACATTACTAAAGAATAGACCAAGAACAGAACAAGGTCCTATGGGGAGGGTCCTACAGGCCCCAAAAAATAAACATGACAAAGGTCTTGGTCTGTGAATTACTTTTCCACCTCGTTTGGAGAGAAGAATCAGAAATGTTTATTTATTAGGCCCATAGGAAAACCCGCCCCCCCATTCAGTTCTGTGGTGCATTGCTGGAGTGGCTAGCGGCTCCCCAGTAACCTAGACAAGCTGTCTCCGGTCCTGTAATTGGCGGCAAGAGTGGGTTCAAACCTATTGGCTGCCGCCTAGTGGCTAGACTATATATTGTGGCTGGTTGCAGCCCAAGCTTCAGTACAGTTCTAGCAAGAACAAAGAATGAGTTATCTTGTACTCAGCCTCGTGTCTTCCTTCCTGCACCAAAGAGCTCACGACTTAACATGTAGTTTGCAGGAAACAGAAAGGAACTGCTGCTACAGATATTTCTAAAGCCAAAGTGATTCCTGTTTTGTTTCATGATTCCTAGATTTGCTCTTACAAAACCAGTGTTCTTTTAAGTGGGTTTGTCATTTAAGATCTCCATCTGAGTTCTAGCCAATGCCTTCTTACACTTGGAGTCAGGACTTCTTACCTTAGATTTTAGGCACATTTGATCCTGGTCAGCTTTGGTCATCTGGGATAAATGACACTGAATTTAATCTTAGATAATGTGACTTTTCAATACAATATTTGGTTCCATAAAACAGCCAACCTTGAATTCAAGCAACGTATCTTTCAACCTCAATCTCCTTAGCAATCAGAGCACAAATTCCTCCATATTACAGGAGAGGTATCTTTCATTCTAGCTAATTGGTTAATTAATATATCATGTGCACCATAACAGAAAGCCTTCCACCTGCCAAGGTTTAACATTTTTCATCTCAGTAGAAGGGAATTAGAACGTCATTTCAGGGGAAGAAAGATGATATCTCTGTCACTTACTGAGTCTGTTTCACCTGTCGTCTTGCCCTTCCCGTTTTATAAAGTGCTCTGATTTGATAACCAACTTCTTGTTAGACTGTATTCACTAGTTCATTGTGGATAAAACACATCTCCTTTTGGATAAAGCACTAGTAGCAATATCTAGAAAGGAAGCCAAGTTGTGTAGAATCGTTATTACCATTAGCAGGCAACTCTTCAGCCTTTCAAAATATCAGTCATCTAAATATACCAATTCCTTTCCCACTATGTATAACATTAATCTCAGTGCTTTTTTTGTAAAAGAAAAAGGTGCCGGAACTCACACATGTCATACAACCTACTTTACCTACCCTACAAGGTTCCATCCAAAAAAGGTGCTGGAACTCCGTTCTGGGAGTTCTATGAGAAAAAAAAGCCCTGATTAATCTTATATACTTGTGTGTTTTTTACTTTTATATTCATTGTTTTTATTGCTGTTTTCTTTACTCTGTGTTCTCCTGCACCTGAATTCAAAATACCTGATACTCATTTCTCTCCCATCCCCACCAACCCTGCAGACATTTCTAAAGCTTCAGATTACTGTTTATAAAGTCCCAGCCCCTTCTTTGGCACCTTTGTCCCTAGCTATATAATTCACACTTCCAGAATATAAAACCTTAAAATTGCTGCATCCCAACACATTAAAATAATCAGAGAAATACTCAGATTTGATGTAAATTGAACATAAAATACAAATAGCATACACCTATTTCATCAATTCAATGGGAAGGTGGAATGATGTAAGGCAATATTCTAGCATTTGGCATGATCTTTGTTTCCAAAATAAAGGCAAATTTTGGCATACAAATGGGGAAAAAACCTACACATTTTTTTCTGGGACTGATAAGCCTGAGAAAGTATGCATTTGATTGACAATGTTTATTTTTCCTTGTTTCTATATGTTCAAATCATGTAGTTTGAGAGCTGAAACTAACAGCAGAAAATTGCCTCTTTTTCCTCAGTTTAATGATAAAATGAAATGGAGGTTGTTGTCTAGGAAATGGCATCCCTTCACTTACCTGCATTCTGAAGAAATTGCTTTATAATCACTTTAGAATTTGACTTGGATGCTTTCAATTCAGAAAACTGGTGTTTTTGCATCTCACTGTAAATCAGTCTGCATTGGCACAGGCTATCTACGATGCTCAATTCACCATCCTATGCAAATTATTACTCGGATAATTAAATCTAATGCTTTTACCATTGTTTTGGGAAAAACAAAACATGAAATAGGTAGTAGTGATGAATACTATGGCAAACATATATGGGTTGTAAAAATACAGATGACCAGAAGATGGCAATAAAGATATAGATCATTGGAATTTTGCAGCCCACAAAGGAAAATCCTATGTATACTATTATTATGCAGTAAGGCATGTGGGTGTCTGCAATTGCAAGCTCCAAAACCTTTATGTGTGTGTGTGTGTGTGTGTGCCAACAACAAAATGGCATTCCTTTACATGTTAATGTCTCCAGCCAGCCATTTTCCCCAACCCAACCATCCCATTCCTGCCCTAATATTCTTAGTTTATCTCCCAACTGTAGCTCTCATATGATACCATGTTGCAGTGATGACCTGGAACATTAGAATAGAATAGAATAGAATAGAATAGAATAGAATAGAATAGAATAGAATAGAATAGAATAGAATAGAATAGAATAGAATAGAATAGAATAGAATAGAATAGAATAGAATAGAATAGAATAGAATAGAATAGAATAGAATAGAATAGAATAGTTGGAAGGGACCTTGGAGGTCTTCTAGTCCAGACAAATGGTTTCTAATCTCTTCTTAAAAACTTCCAGTGTTGCAGCATTCACAACCTCTGAAGGCAGGTTGTTCCAACTGATTAATTGTTCTAACTGTCAGGAAATTTCTTCTTAATTCTAGGCTGCTTCTCTCCTTAATTAGTTTCCATCCATTGCTTCTTGTCCTGCAACAAAGATAATTAGGGGCCTGGATGCTAAAACATATGAAGAACGGTTGTAGGAATTGGATATGTCTAGTTAATGAAAAGAAGGACCATCGGGTGACATGATAGCAGTATTCCCATATCTCAGGGGTTGCCACAAGGAAGAGGAGGTCAACCTATTTTCCAAAGCACCATAACTCAAGACAAGAAACAATGGATGAAAACTAAACAAGGAGAGAAGCAACCTAGAACTAAGGAGAAATTTCCTAACAGTGAGAACAATTAACCACTAGAATCGCTTGCCTTCAGAAGCTGTGGATGCTGCATCATAGGAGGTTTTTAAGAAGAAACCAGACAGCCATGTGTCTGGAATGGAATGGGGTCTCCTGCTTAAACAGGAGATTGGACTGGAATACCTCTAAATGTCTTTCTAAATGTAGGTGAAACAGCAAATAAGTATGACAACTGAATTAATTTTGTACCATCTAATAAACAAACCATACAGTACATGTGATAGTTCATTTAAAAATATTTAACTTTTATTACAGAGACAAATAACATTAAAATAAACCAGATTGAAACAAACAGATGTCAATCTGGAAATCAAACAGTGCTTTTTTGTGATACAGTACTCAAAATGAGCCAGCTTAGATTTTTGTATTCTGTTGAGTCAAAAATGGGACATTTTGCCTGTTTTGGTTTTGAAGTCCATCTTCCATATACAATTCTCCAAATTATGTCCAGTTTTATAAACCTAGTTGTCATAAAATGGATAAAGTTCACAAGTGATTAACTTTTCTGTCCCTTTAAATTTGCTATGACGGAAACAGGTAGACAGAATTTTTGCTTTCAAGCACTGCATTGGATAGGGATAGATTTCAAACACTGCAGAGGGTAGGGTCCAATAAGAGTCTCTTTGCCATTCAAATGCATAAAACTCTTTCAACAGTTAAGAACCCTGATTTACTAAACTTTTGTGCAAATGCAGCTGAAGGTACAGAAAGTTTTAAGCTACAGAAAACTCTTGAAGCCCCTGTATCTACTGCATCATATATGATCAACCACGTATTGATTCAACTGTGCCATAAGATAAGAGTCCCCTTGAGTTTCCATCCCTTTCTTAATTGTAGTTAGCATGGAATGTACCTTTCTCAGTATACGGGCAAAATAAACTGCAGTTTGAATTGAGCTGTCTACTATGACTCCAACATCTGACTTAGTCAAATCCATTGCCCTTCCTATTGCTATAAATATGGAATCTGAATTATTTGGATCCATTGAGTATCATTTTATTGTGAACTTCAGATGAAGATGAACCAAGCCTTGGCTATTTCTATTGCAATTTGGGCTTCACTCAGTGAATGTTCATCCTTGATCTCATGTTATAATCTGAACAGCAATAATATCATTTATACTTGTATGTATTTGATATTTGGAGTTTTGAGTTTTCATACTGTGTTTTCACCTCTTCTACAAGTATGAGAGCACACCTTCCCATAGAACACTATATCATCCTTCTATTTAGCTTCTTTGACAAATTATCACTTACATCCCTCCTAAGTGTTCATGTACCATATGCCTTTAGTGACATTAACGAACAGTTTTTCTATCAAAATAATGTACCTATTTGGCAAGTAAATGCTCACCAGTTCTGTTAAAGTGTTGGTGGGAAAATGATGGATTCATCCCACCTGCCTATCTGCTAAGGAACAAATGCTTCAGTAGCTCCATGATTGTGGACTGAAGGGAATTCTATCAACATGAATAGCTTCAAGACATAAGGAACATTTCTTTCTAAAACACTAACCATATTCCTGAAGATTGATGAGATAATGTACATTTTCTTTGTTCTCATTCCTTATATCTAAGCCATCAGAAATAACTATCTAGGCAGAAATAAATCTGAAAGGTTTAGTTTAAAATGAAAATATCCTGTCTACCCATTTCAACTATAGTAAAATAGTTAAAATTTACTTATTCAAATCTTCCACCCTGCTACTGGATTCTCCAAGTATCTTCAAGCAAGTCACAGTCTCTGAACCTTATTTTCAGATATTATGAGAAGAAATGGTAGGATGGTAATAAAAATACATTTTTTCTTCAATTACATCCATGGTCTTCTCCTAGAATGACAAATATTGCTATTTTTGTGGGCCCATGTCAGTGTTTTGCCTAGGAATCTTTTCTCAGATGTCAGTAAAGAGGAGAAAGAAAGGGGATTGAACAGATGATAGCAGGAGAATCACATTCTGGCTATTACATTGTATGTTTACATATATTTTTTGCCCACCATAACAATTAAAACATGATGCCTCCTCTTTTGTCTGTAGGCAAAGGGAATCCATTTAGTTTGGATGCTTGATTGAAGATACAATGCATCTGTTGATCTATTTCAGGGGTAGGCAACCTTGGCTCTTTTATGACTCATGGACTTCAACTCCCAGAATTCCTGAGCTGAGGGGAAAGAGAGAGGTTTCCAAGCTGAGTCATGCTGGCTCAGGAATTCTGGGAGTTGAAGTCCACGAGTCATAAAAGAGCCAAGGTTGCCTACCCCTAATCTACTTGGTCAAGGACTTACACATTAAGCCTTTGCCTTCTCTTCTTCTGTTTTGATATATTCTAACAAGTAATAAACGTCTTTTAATTTTAGCTAGACATTTGACATTCAACAGACTCATTATCTGAAATAGTCTTTTTAGATAATTCACCTAGAACAATATACATTCTGAAATGTCCCATTAGTTTTTGCTGCTAACACATTTTATTATGCAAGCAATTTTAAAATGGCTACAACAAAGCAAGAGTACATTAGATCTAAGGAAATTAGATTTTAATTGTTACTTTGTGTATTATAATTTTTCAGGTTTCTTTTTTTTAGGATTAGTGCCTTACCTTTGAGTGCTGCACTAAATGATAAATGGAATAATGGCTAATTTCTGCCTTTTAGGATCAAATTAAAAGCCACCTTCAAATCAATAAAGATGCATAAACAGACCCACAGGAGCAGTTTGAATACTTTTCAATCAAATATTTTAGAATCATTTTTTGATCATTTTTTTTAAAAAATGGCCTAAAACTGGTTTGTTCCACAGAAAAGGGTGTTTTTTGTCTTGTTTTTAGTATCCACCAATTAGGATGCTAACTGGATAGAAATGTTCTGAGTTTAATTTGTCTCCCTTTTTGAAAATGGGGGTGGTTATAGAGTACTTCCAATAATTAGGCAACTTGGGTCCGGGATATCTGAGGGAACACCTGCTGCCGGCATCAAGCTCCCTTCGTCCTGTGCGCTCCCACAGGGAGGGTCTTCTCAGGGTATCGCCGGTAAAAGATTGCCGGCGGACAATACCCAGGGGGAGGGCCTTCTCTGTGGGTGCGCCGGCCCTTTGGAACCAGCTGCCTGTAGAGCTTAGGACTGCCCCTGACCTTTGCTCATTCCGCCGGGACCTGAAGACCTGTCTCTTTGAGCTCTCTGGCCTGGTCTGAGAGTATTAACTGGGGTTCTAATTGTATTTTAATTGTAATTGGGGTTTTTAGTTCAAGGTTAGTGTAATCATTTTAATTGTTTTTAATTTTTGTAACTTGTTGTATTGTTTTTAAAAAACCTTGTGAACTGCCCTGAGTCCTACGGGAGAAGGGCGGTATATAAGTCTAATAAATAAATAAACTAAATAGATTAATACATAGGAGGGAAAAGAGATGCTAAATATAGGGTACCACCATTTGAATTCAGACGTTCTGCGAGAATCAAATCTTATCTGATGTTTTTTTTTTTCTTCAATTGTTTATCTGAGAGAGAGAGATCTGTATCTGTGAGTCAATGCTAACTTATTAAATGGCAAATCAAATATTTTAGAGAAGTGATTAGCTACAGTCCTAGGGTCATTGCGTTCATTATATCGAAAACATATCTAATGCCATCCCTGGCAGAGTTGTATACCTGGACTGTTTCCATAAGGTTTTCCCAATTTGTCTTTTGTGTGTCTTTCTTTCAAGTTTTTATATCCTGCCTTCATATCTATCTTTATTGGCCCCTTTCTGATGATTCAGGAAATAAATCTGGTGGCCTTGCATTTGCAATTCCTAGCATCAATGAAGATTCATTCTATTTTCCATCAATCATTGCTTTTGTGTTGTATGGGAGGTACCCCATGCACTTCAAGGAATAGATTGCTCGATTGCTCCTATACCTGATGGATGAGTTGAACATTGGTGACGCAGTGGTTAGAATGCAGCATTGCAGGCTAATTCTGCTGTCTGCCGACTGCCAGCAGTTTGATAGTTCGATTCTCACTGGCTTGAGGTTGATTCAGCCTTCCATTCTTCCGAGGCCGATAAAATGAGGACCCATTTTTGTTGGGGGCAATATGCTAACTCTGTAAACTGCTAGGAGAGGGCTGTAAAGACTGGGAAGTGGTATCTAAGTCTAGATGCTATTGCTATTACTATGGGGGTGGGTGGAAAATAAGGTTGGATCAGCTGGATAAAACGGACCAGCATGCTGTATGGCTCAGCAGGATTTTTAGAGGAAACAAAAGTTCAGTTCTGGCAGCTAAAGGTTACCTGCTAATGAGTTATTCAGAGTAGTTAAGGGTAGAAGTATTGTTGTAGCAGCTTTAGATCTTTTAGGCTTTGAAATATAATGTAGTATTGATATCTTGAAGGTTAGTTAAAATATTTTTTGTTGCAGTTTCTTCTGGGAGAGCCTTTAGAGATAAAAGAGTTAAAGCCTCTAAGATCATCTTGCTGGCATTTCTTATCTGTTGGTTTGGAATTAATAACAACAGGTTTTAGTTTTTGATCCCTCCTTGGAGATAATAGTTTTTAATAGTTAGTAATGGTTTGATGTTCAGGGCACAGAAAAATGGCACTGAGAAATTAGAAAGATTCCAAATGTTTTCTTATTTTAAACATGCAAATAATATTTGGAATTTCGATTATTTTTTGTAATTGTTTTTTATTATTATTATTTTCTTCTGTATCCAGAAGAAAGTCTTGGGAAGTCTTGAGATGTTACTGCACAAAATGACTGGTAAAACAGATGGCTTGCGTGTAATCTATCTGGAGTGATTAAAGATGCTATTTCTGATAGATAGAATAATTAGGGACACTTGAAGAACATAAGCCAGAGGAATGTTAACTGTACCACTCAAGTCATAGGCATTTGAGGTGTGAGTTGCAGATTAAACACATAGCTTAGAGACTGGTATGTTGGATTTTTGTACAAATTGCCACTGATTTAGTTATTCAGTTGCAATTTTACAATAGCAGATGTACTTTTAGGGGAGGCTAGAATCCTGCTATTGTTTTGTGCATTATTTAACAACACATTTTCAAAGACCATGTGGACTAGCAGTCTAAACTGGTTACGTGGTAATTATCTGAATTTCCTAGAAAGTGATCTGCTGGTGAAAAGAGCTTTTTCATCTTCATTTGTTTCAACACTGACCAAAGTTGGTGCAGATTGTTGTATTTTTATTCCATATCAGGACAGAACCAGACAAGCACAAGGTATAGCATTAAAAAGAACCTGGTAAATAAAAGATTAAAGAGATTAAAGAGCAACAGAAAAGCAGAGTATAAAATCGTGCAATAAGGGATGTTAAACAGAAGCAAAGCAACTTAGTTGCATTAACCTTGCCATCTTGAAAAAAACGGGAATGTTTCCATGTAAGTACAAAGCCATGGCACACTCACATATTCAGTTCCTATGCACGAGTATGTTAAGAACGACAAGGATACAAAGATACAAGATGCCCTTCTTTCATTTAACATGTATGCCAATGAATTATTCAAGCTTAGCTTAAAAACAAATTTCAGCCCCTCTCATTGAACCACAGCTTAATTGCCTTGATTTTTGTTATTTATGATGACACCATTATCTACACTTTATCACAAACAGACCTTCATGAAGCATCCAAGTGTTAGCTGAATGCCACCATACTGAAGGATTGGAGATAAAAGGCAGGTTCTGCTTTTTATGAAGAGATGCCATTAGTGTAAATGGAATATCGTTGGCTTTTCAGCTAACTGAGCCAAGGTATTTAACCATCTAGGCATCTGTTTCTAGCCCTCTCTTTCCTGGATGTGTCAAATCCATAAGTGATCATCCTCATTCCAAAAGCCACTAATGCAATTATTAGATATGCTACTTGTGGTGGGAATATTCCAGAACTGTTGCTATTAAATTATTTAACACTTAACTACTTTAGGCTTTTGTTGTTTGGCATTAAACTCTGTGCTTATCCTAATACATCACCCCTGGAATTAATCCAACTGTCCTTTCTACAGGGAGGTGCTGAACTTAACTCTTACCCTTCCAGGAGCTGTATGGTTATCCTCACATTAGGTCCCCAGTCTTCCTTTGTTTGTTTGTTTGTTTTTGTTTTCATTGTGCATTGTATTGTTGTTTTTGACCATCAATAATGAAGTAAATTTATTGTTGATGGTCAAAAATTGGGCATCCACAACTATATTCTGCCATTTACTCAAAATATGTCTAAAATCTGTCCTTTGATGTCATGTTGCTGTTTTCTTTGATAAAAAAAAACAATGGACGTGAGCATGAATGGAGGAAAGGATATTAATACATTTCTATGCCGCTGTCTTCATTTAAATCCTTATCCCCAAAACTGTGGTTTGCAAGCAGGGCATAACCCATTGCAGGGTACTCGGAATTACCTGATGTTCTTCAGTGACAATAGAATTTCATAGTCATATAAAATGTTGGGACCGTAAAGTGGATATCAAAGGTTCTCAGGGGGAATGGGGAGCAATAAGAATCCCTTCGACTTCACAAAAAGGGGAAAAAAGAAACTGCTAGCACATGTATTCTCCTACCTACATATGAAACAGTTGCTTCGACAATAAAGAAAACAAAATAAAAAATAGAGAAGGATTTTAAGAGAATTAAAACAGCCCAGGTCTGTCTCAACTAAAGTGGGATTAAAATGATAGGTTGAATTGTTTGCTCATACAGTATGCAGGGGAAGCGGTGGTGAGGGAAACCTGAACAGTTGCTGTGTTTAAGGACATGTTGAGCCATCAACTGACCTTCCTTCTTTGAAGACTTATGAACAAAATTCTACACCAGCTGAAGCCTGGAATTAAGCAACCTGGAATTAAGGAGAAACTTCCTAACAGTGAGGACAATTAACCAGTGGAACAGCTTGCCTTCAGAAATTGTGGGCGCTCCATCACTGGAGATTTCTAAGAACAGACTAGACAGTCACTTGTCTGAAATGGTATAGGTTCTCCTGCTTGAGCAGGGGGCTGGACCAGAAGACCTCCAAGCACCCTTCCAGCTCTATTCTATTCTATAAGCCTGTGAGTTGGGAAGCAATGTGAGGCAAGCCTTCCTGCCTATAGAAAAATAAACTATCTTCAACCTCTGTGGAGCATCATTGGTGTAAATGGAAATATTGTGTATACTCTCCCATGTATGATTGCAGATTTCAAATCTGTCATGGTTGCCCTAGAAATAAATCATGTACCAATGAAGGAGAATATTTGTAGCTCAGGGCTGAAATGTGGGCTCCTTGGTGCTCTCTGAGCTTGCTTGTTTTCTTGCAGATGTTTATTATCCTAACTAGGCAACATTATCAGTGCTAGTGAGGAGTGCTGTTTGCTATCTATTTATATTCTGGTGTCTTGTCTGGCTGGGTGGGTGGGGGCAGTCTTAGAGATTCTTTGATTGGGCTGTTTATAATGGATCTTTGGCAATACCCAATCCAGAAAAAGCCACCGAGCCATTAGAAAACAGCCCCTTAGAATCCCTAAGACCGTCCCCACCCACCAGATAGGCAAGACACCAGAATATAAATTGACAGCAAACAGCACTCCTTGCTAGCACTGATGATGTTACCTAGTTAGGGTGATGAAACATCTGTGAGAAAGCAAGCAAACTCAGAGAGCACAAAGGACCCCTCAAATAAATCATGGCATGAGAACACAGCAATCTAAAGCTAGTACTGGAGGGGTAAAAATGTGAGCAAAATGATTTAAACAGTAACAACATGGTTGTTAGAATTATAGAGCATCCGTGACTATGGGAGGCAAGCTGTTCCATGGATTAATTGTTCTCACTGTCAGGCAATTTCTTCTTAGTTCCAAGATGGACCTCTCTTTAACAAGCCTCCACTCATTCCCTCAGGTATTTAGAGAATACGTTGACCCCCTCTACTCTGTGATAGCCCCTCAAGTACTGGAATACAGTTATTGTGTCACCCCAATCCTTCTTTTTTATAGGTTAGAGATACCTAGTTCCCTCAACTGTTCAAAATATGGTTTTAATCTCCAGACCTCCTTATCATCTTTGTTGTTCTTCTCTGCATATTTTCTTAGGTTTCAGCATCGTTTTGTATTATGGTGACCAAAATTGCAGTATTCCAAGTGCAGCCTCACTAGTGCAGTATAAAGCAGTATGATCATTTCTTGTGACTAGGTATGGGATGCCTTCTAACTTATTTATGCTAATTTCTGATCCATGAATCACTTAATAATTGTAAAACTTTAAGATATATTGCCATAGTTAACATTTCTTACATTCCCCAAAGCAACATTTTCAAGGAAACCCAATAGTGCTGAACTGAACATATCTTCCATGTATTCGCAACCATTGTCATTTAATTTTATGCTATTCTCCCTCCAAGCCCTGACGGCCCCAAGTAAAATACAGATTCAATTTTGATAAATGGAGTCCTGTTAAAATTGAATGGATGCATATGAACAGGTTGATGTCAAAAGAACTTTCACTTGGTCCAAAAGTTGCTTTCAGGGTATGGGGGCCTATGGAATATGTATTTTTACCCATGTAAGAATAATTTTCAACACAAATGCTACAGCATACCATGTGGACTGGACATGTAAAGGATCCATTACACATCTTAAACCTGAGAGATTAGTTTGCTCAAAAGGCCAACTTTCACTAAAAGTGTTCATCTCTGTTGTCCTCTCATTATATTTGTGACATCCTATGGGCACCTAGCTGGCTATGTTGGGAACATTTATTTATTTATTTATTTATTTATAATTTTATTTATAAATAAATATTGGGTAGGCAGACTTGAGGTCTGATCTAGGATTCTTCTCATGATTATCAGAGCTGCTTAGAGATTCTGTTTCCAAAACGTAAAATGCTTTTACATTTTACAAAAAAACTTCACAGAATGTGATTTGAAAAGTTCAACATTTTCCCTCTTTGTTGTCTAGAGCTTCTCACAGACATTAGCACGATTTTTTTTAACACAAACAATCAACAGTTATTCCTTACCTCCACCCTACAAATGGTGGTATTCCCCAAAGCAACATTCTTCCATGTTACATTATTTTTGTGACTCTATCAGTGACACACATTGTGGAATTTTATTTCAATTGTTATATGGAAAAGTGACAGAAGCTCAGTATTAAAGATTGAACAGTGTATGATAATTAAAACTGAGGAGCATTGGGGAGAGTTTTTCCTTACTTTACAAACTAGGATTCTTGCAGTCTTTCATGTTATTGAATTCTCCTTCCTAACCAGTCTTTTATCTCCCTCTCCAAATCTCTCCTCTAAATTATTATTTTATTAAAAGACTTTATAGACTTGGGTCACAATCACAAACATCTCTTTCAAAAGTATGTTTGGTTTTACTTGTACCTACAGGGTTATCCCTCTTCTGAAAAGTTATTATTAATTTGCCACGGGGCAAATAATTGGGATAGGACTGGGCACTGTGTCATTGCAGGACAAACTCTGTACTGATGGAAAAGCATTGCATGAAAATACATCAGGCACTGATATCCCGACACACATTTTATCGGTTTGATGAAATCTTGGCTTGTCACTGATATCCAGTATCTTTACTTGAGAGAATAAGAAATAGAGAAAGTTACATACCTATCAACCTTTTATGATTGTGCAGAGAAGAAACACCAAACATGAATACTAGCCCTAACTTTATTGTGAGATTACAGGAACAAACTCTTGCAAAACTGAAAACGCCTCTTCTCTCTCCTTTTACTCTCCCAAAACTAGGCAAGATCCCTTGTAAAATGCTTTCTCCACCTCCATCCTTCCTTCAGACTCGGATTTCATTTATCAGACCAATGTAAAGGTTAAAGATTTTCTTCTTGTCTCCCAAAGCCCTTCTCACATACCATTACAACAGCACAACATTGTTCCAAGTACAGAATTATCTCAGTCATCTGCTAATGAACCTGTATTTCATTCAATCGGGCTGTGAAAAAACATAGCCTTGATAATTTCAATTGAACAAGATCCTGAAGCTAAAATTCAAATACTTTGGCCACCTAATGAGAAGGAAGGACTCACTGGAGAAGAGCCCAGGGCTTTTTTTGTCATAGAACGCTCAGAATGGAGTTCCAGAACCTTTTTTGGATGGAACCTTGTAGGGTAGGCAAGGCAGGTTGTATAACATGTGAGTTCCGGCACCTTTTTCTTTTACAAAAAAAGCACTGGAAGAGCCTAATGCTGGGAAAGATTGAGGGCAATAGAAGAATGGGACAACAGAGAATGAGGTGGCTGGATGGAGTCACTGAAGCAGTAGGCGTGAGCTTAAATGGACGCTAGAAGATGGTAGAGGACAGGAAGGCCTGGAGGAACGTTGTCCATAGGGTCACGATGGGTCGGACACGAATTCGCAGCTAACAACAACAACATTGTAAAAATGCTGTTCTCCCTACTACTAATAAAAGAAAAAAACTTCTAAAATCCTATTCAAGACATTTTTACATCTTTACAAAATCATTCTGGTTTTGGTAAGATCAAAGGTTTTTGGTTTTTTTTTCTTATTCCAAGGAGCAATTTGTAGTATAAAGGAGATGGTTAGAATGAAAACGAACACTGGCCTTTTAATGTGGTATTTTATAGCAAAAAGGTATTTATCATAGAAGAAAATCAATCTTTACGTGCAGAAATGTCAAATAAAATATTTACAATGCATAAGGAAAGCAGGAAAAAAGCATCACATGCCAAGTACATCTTTACACATAGATCTAGGCAGGAGTGAATGAGCTGAAATCAAATAAAATGTTCTGGATAATAAACAACCTATAATTAGACAAAGCCTGGGTGGTAAAGCACATGTTTTTAAATTACTGGGCAAATTATGAACTTTAAAAAAAAATCCCAAGCCCTATTGTTAGTATTTGTTTGCCATTCATCCAGCACCCAAGGAGAGGAGAAATATAAATTTTTATTTTTTTTAAATTTTAATTCCATTTATATCCTGCCCTTCTCCGAAGACTCAGGGCGGCTTTACAAACTTAGCAGTAAATCAAGTCATTAAAGCAATCTTTCCATGTGTTACTATTTGCCACATGCATTCTTAGCAAGAATTATTTGGACTTATTATAAGAGACATTTTCAGGTGGTTGCTAAGGTGGCTGATTCATGCCAATAAATGTACAGCTTATTATGGTTGGTTGCATAATCAGTCAGATATTTAGGTTGGGTTTGGCATTTCTATCTACCTAGCTAGTCCTTCTGAAAGACCTAAGATAGGCAGAGGTTGTCTGATGGTGTCAGAGGTATGGTTGTTCCAAGTAAAATTTCATTCTGCGATTGACTGACTGTGATTTTGTCAGTGCCGATGGTATTCAACTGATGCTCCAGATTCTGAGGTTGCACCAGGGTGCCTATTTCTATTGCTTCCTTTATTGTTTCCTTTTGCCACAGTCATTCTACTTCTGTTTGTAGGCCTTTGTGGTTTCCTCAAGTTCTTTCTTTTCTATTCTGCTATTTTCCAAGTTTGGTCATATTCCTTATTCAGGCATTTTTTATCTTTCTTATCGACAATTGTTAAATCTGGGCTGTTACATGGCAGGTGCTGGCCTATTAGAATTCTACAATCCTACAGACCTTCAGCTTCTTCATTTTCTGTCACTTTATCTATTTTGTGTTGCCATTTGTTCTTGCTTTCAGGCAAATGGTGTCTCTTGCGGATATTCCACTGCACCATTATGCCTACTTTGTCAGGCTGTTGTTTGTAGTCAATCTGTGCGATCCTGTCACAGCAGCAAAGTAGCTGATGCACCATTTGTTCAGTTTTTTTGCAGAGATTCTATCTGATATCTATTGCTATCTTCTCAATTCTGGCTTTGTATGCACTTGTTCTTAAGGCCTGGTCTTCTGTAGCCAGAATTGGCCTTTCTGTCTCTTTCTTCAAAGTTTCTGCTCTTAGCTATTGCCGTGTTTTGTTATTTTCTGCTTTCTTTATTATTTCTCCCCCCCCCATGTGTGTGTGTGTGTGTGTGTGTGTGTGTACTGGACATGTCATGCGTTGCCTTGCTATATTCTTTTCTATTCTTCCTTCATTTGATCCTTCTAGTACCTAGTAAGTCTTCATGATGTGCTATCATCATCACCATCACATTAATAGTTCTGACTCCTGGGATATAATAATATGTGTTGGTTAGTTATTGACAGTTATCTATAATACAATATACTTAGACTTCAGTAAGGCATTTGACAAATTAGACCACACCCTTTAGGGAGAGTTTGAAGAAAATTCTACAGAACTAAATTCTGTGGGTGCCCGTATATAGAAAACTAATCTGGCTTGTAATGTATTGTAACACCACGTGGTTAGCTGGAGCTAGCTAACGCCTCCCAGGGCCTCAGACACCCCATCTCCAGTGCTGCTATTGGCTGCCCCTAGGTGGCAATAGGTTGCTTTAAACCTGTTGGCTGCCGCCTAGGGGCCAGGCTATAAATTGCTGCAGCTGCAGCCCATTTCTCCAGTTCAGATCCTGCAAGAAATAAACCATGCTCTTTGCTGAACTCACTCGCCTCGTCTTCATTCCTGCGCAACGAACCCAGTACACAACATGGCTTTTTATCAAAAAGGCAACTGAGGGGGTAACATCAGAACAGTCCAAAATGTTATTGAATACTTGCAATATCATAATGAAACCCAGGCAGTCTTAATATTCGTAGATGTGGAAAAACCTTTTGACAACCTAAATTGGGCTTTCCTATTTAAACCTTTGGAGGAAATGGACTTTGGAGAGGAAAAAAGCAAATAATTAGGTATAAAGTATTGCAGGATGCCAAAGAAAGAGGCAATCTAGTCTTC
This sequence comes from Vipera berus, assembly GCF_964194415.1. Lineage (NCBI taxonomy): Eukaryota > Metazoa > Chordata > Lepidosauria > Squamata > Viperidae > Vipera > Vipera berus. The sequence goes on along the minus strand of NC_138208.1, from coordinate 16,411,284 downwards.
CAGATTTAGAATTGTAGTTTGAGGCATGTTGTTTGGTCTGGATGAAAGACCCTGAAGAATAAAAGATTGTTGGAGTTACAATGTTATAAACTGAGAAAGTGAATATGTTAAACATTGTATGATGCTATGGGCAAGAATTTTGGTTATAATATAATATTAAAGCAATGGAAAAACCAGTGGACTAAAGGATGCATACAACACCATAAAGAAACTTTTTTTAAAAAAAATATTTTTAAAACTAGGAACAATGGAAAGAAAAAGTAAATATCTTTTACCAAGCATGGAAGTGAAAATGGCATTAGGAATCAAACAACACTATGTTATTGGTGAAAATGAGAACTATAAGAAGAAATAGCAAAGCTTTGAGACGAAAATTGTAGAAATAAAACTAGAATTGTCTATAATTACCTGACACAACATAGGAGATTTCACCTTTAGATGGTTTGTAGAGCATTATAAAAGAGTTGTTAGGCACAGATTATCCTCTAGATTTTAGCTTGGAAGGCAAAATATATTTGAGGCAAAATATATATATATAAACAAATGTCTATATAACTATGCTGTCTTGAATAAGCTAACTATGTTTTTATTTTTTTGCAATTATGGGAAGAATAAAGATAAGTCAAAGCTGTGCCATCTTTTACATCAAAGAAATTGATTAAAAGATTTTAAAATAGCAAATTATTACAATTTACTGGGGATATTAGTTAATAATATCTCACAGATTGTGTATCATTACTTGACTTTAAATAAACTCTTCAACAAAGTTAAAGATGTTGACTTAGGCTTAGAATGAGGAAGGGAAGGGAAGAGGAAGGAAGGAAGGAATTAGTAAATAGAATTATTTATTACTTAGAAAACACACACAGACACAGACACAGACACAGACACACGCAGACACAGACACACAGACACACACAGACACACAGACACACAGACACAGACACACAGACACAGACACAGACACACAGACACACAGACACAGACACACACACACAGAGACACACAGACACAGACACACAGACACAGACACAGACACATACACACAGACACAGACACACAGACACACACACAGACACACAGACACAGACACACAGACACACAGACACACAGACACACAGACACACAGACACACAGACACACACAGACACAGACACAGACACAGACACAGACACACACACAGACACAGACACACACACACACAGACACACAGACACACAGACACACAGACACACACACAAACACACACACACACACACACACACACACACACACACACACACACACATATATATATATATATATATATATATATATATATATATATATATATGAAGAAAAAACAGCCACTACCACACACTTCTCCCAGAAGAGCGAAGCTGAAGCCACCAGGATGACGGATGGGAAATTAGGCTTCCAGGCCAGTTATATAAGGAAAGGTATAAATGAATTTTGGGTCTTTATTTATTGTTTTAATGTTTTATACAACATTTTTATTAAATGACTGTAAGCCACCTAGAGTCACCTTGGCAAGATAGGCAGCATATAAGTTTAATAACTAAATAAATGACATGAAACACACCAAACTATCTATAAACAGAGCCCCAGTGGTCTCTCAACATTATTCTTTAGGTTCGTGGATAAAGAAATTGGGGAAAAGCAAATCAATGCATTTCTCTATTCAAAGGGAGTTGAATAAGACCATTATTAGCATTTGTAGTTTTGCACATTCGGGTAAAAACGGCCATAGCTTTTCTAGCATTTTGCATTATCTATAATGCTTCCAACCTAATGTTGCTTCAAGACATTGTTTGGAGATATGCATGAGGATGATAGTAATTACTAACTCAAGTAATTACTAACTCAAGTAACTCAAGTAAATTGCTAACTCAGTTACTAACTCAACTTGAGTATTGTCTACTCAAGTAAGAATAGACAATATCCCCTTTTATGACCCTATTTATACAAGATTATGCAGTGGTTTTTTTTTCTTTGTGGACTTTTTACTACATGCAGTACTGAGATGTACCATCCAACAATGGATAATCTGACTTCTAGAGCAAGTGTGCAAAAAGGCAAGAGCACTTGTGCTAGACAATATATCAAAATAGCTAGAAAATGTGCAATGTATGACTCATACTGGATGTTCTCTTCTTACCGTTGATGTTAAGGTAAATGCCACTCTGTAGGTACTGAAGTGACTGATAACACATATGTCATCATTATATAATTTCTGCTCTGTGTGCCTTCACAAAGGTAAGGTAAATTTTAATAGCTGTTTTAGTGAACTGTCACCCAATATGACATCCACTGATTGGATCGGTGCTTTTGATAAATTCCATTTTTTTAACACAAAGCAAGGGAGAAGCAAAGGTTTCTCATGAGACATGCTCCAAGTAATTATATCTCTCCCTGTATTATGGTTTCCTCAAACAAAATTCAAAATATTGTTTGCAAATTTATTTTATTTATTTATATTTAAATTTATATGCCGCCCTATTCCCATAGGACTACTTAGTATTACTTATTTGTTTATTTGTTTAAATCAAACTTCTTAACTTCCCATCTTCCACATAGAGAGGCTTTATTAGTCTGAGGCATGCTTTTAGAATGATCTCTTTTCTTCAACACCACTCTCCCTTTTCCTAAATGCCAGTAAGTGATTTGGCCTAGATTACAAAACCCCATTTTTTTTTTGCAAACATATTTTAGTTATTATTGTTCTATATATCAAGCTATTAATATCCTATATAATCATTTAAGGCAGACATGTCAAACTCACGACGTCACGTGACATCGCGCGATGCATCCAGTCTGGTTCCGGCAGTTTGATATGCCTGATTTAAGGAATGAGTTTTTGGAAAGTATTATATGAGTTTATGTTAAAGAATCCATGATAAAGTAGAAATAGAAATAGTACTTAGACTTACATACCACTTCACAGTGCTTTACAGTCCTCTCTAAGCAGTTTACAGAGTTAGCATACTTCCCCCAATGATCTCAGTTCCCATTTTACTGACCTCAGAAGGATGGAAGGCTGAGTCAACCTGGATCTTGTCAGGATTGAACTGTTGGTTTTCAGCAGAATTAGCTGCAATACTGCATTCTAACCACTGCACCACCATGGCTCTTCTTAAATGTATTAATCCAAAGTGAGGAAAAGTAGCCCATTATTTGCTGCTCTTATAAACTGAGACTAGGTCTGCTTATATCAACCATGGAAGCTCTCCTTCACAATTTAATGGATCTTGGGATTATTTATGTTCTGTGCAGTAGTGACTCAGTGGGTTAGGACGCTGAGTGCCGCATAACAGAGTGAGCGCCTGTTACTCGTCCCAGCTTCTGCCAACCTAGCAGTTCGAAAGCACGTAAAAATGCAAGTAGAAAAATAGGGACCACTACGATGGGATGGTAACAGCATTCTGTGCGCCTTTGGCGTCTAGTCATGCCAGCCACATGACCACGGAGACGTCCTCAGACAAGCGCTGGCTCTTCGGCTTTGAAATGGAGATGAACACCGGCCCCTAGAGTTGGAAACGACTAGCACGCATGTGCGGGGGAACCTTTACCTTTACCTAGTAGCAAATCTAAAGAAAATTAGCTTTCCCTTCTTAAAAAGAACAACAAAACAGTTACAGTCCAGAACACAATGGTGCCATAGATGCTTTATGATGACAGCACCCAAAGTAGAGAGGGATGTTTTGACCTTTGTTTTTCTTTTAGGCATTTGAAGGATCTAATGGAAATATTAGAACAGATTTTTTTAAAGGGAAATAAGAGATTCACACAGTACTAGAGAAGCACAATGAAACATCAAATGTTGAGGACTAATAAACAGATCAAATGGGTAAGATCCCAATGAATGCCTTGAGCATATTTACTTTTGAAACAAGATTGGAGAAAGCTTATTGGTAAACAGTGCTCAACACTAACGAACAGAAAAGCATCATTAAGTTCCTTCAACCCTATGAGATAGTCCAAACAGGAAGCACAAATTGTGATATACAGTAACACTATTGTAAGGTCATAGTAAAGGAATCTTGCAGTCTGAAAGTCCCTCTCCCTCCCCTCTACTTTTATTTTCCCCAAACTAAGCAGGGTGAGACTTTTCTTCATCCCCACCCATCCTTTGACTCTCCTGAGTCAGAGTTTATTTATTAGACCATTGTCCAGGCTTCAACCCTTCCTCTTGTCATTTCCACACACCATTACATCTCCCTTCCTTTCTGATCACTTTTATTGCCATTCCCATAAAAAAGAAATAGGAAATGCTAATTCTATCTATCACAAGTTTCTTCTCCATGTGTGAGAATTAAATCAAAAGTAAGCTTTGCTACATGTTCTGCATAGATGATACGTTGGCATAGTTCTATTGTTGTGTTGGTAACTGAAATCTACATCCATGCAGATCTGGTGAAAGTTTGATCCATCCCTGCCTATCAACTCATCCAGTGACATTGGTGGACACTATTGTGAGTAGCATTCAATGTAGTAATCAACAAACTAATTAATGAAAGAAAATTGGAAATCGGATAGGACAGCTTAAAGAAGAGATGGAATTCCACTTGATCACAGCAACTGTCTTTCCTTGACCTTTGAGTTTATGTTGATGCTGATGCTGTGTCAAATATCCAAGAGCCTTGGTGGAGCAGTGGGCTAATGCCTCCTTAAGTAACACCAGCTGCCTGCAATTAGTGCAGGTTCGCATCCCACCAGGCTCAAGGTTGACTCAGCCTTCCATCCTTCCGAGGTAGGTAAAATGAGGACCCAGATTGTTGGGGGCAATAAGCTGACTTTGTAATAATGCCGCTTGGGGGTGGGGAAAGCCCTAATAAGCAGACATATACATAGAATGAAGGCTATTGCTAAGCACATTGATTTGTGCTTCTTAGATTGTAAGCCGCCCTGAGTCTTCGGAGAAGGGCGGGATATAAATGGGATTAAAAAAAAAAGTAGTAGGTATAATTGAGAGAAAGTAATTCTTTGAATTCTCTCATTCTTTTATTTAAAACTATTATATTTAAAACACATTTAATTATTTGTATAATTAATGTTAGATTTTATCCAAACATTTTTGTATGTCTTCTTTAGATGGAGCCTGCATTCCTGGTTTAATGGGAAGTTTATATTATCTTCTTCCAAAGCAATTTAACTTTTAATGTCTCTTTATCCACAGTATAGAATGCTAGCAAAGCATTCATGAGAAGACTGTTTATCTTTCTGGCATCAAATAGAAAGCAAGCTATGCAGAACAAAAGGATATTCTGCTGAGTATTCTGAAACCATTGGAATCAAAGCATAGACCTAACCCGTCAAAAGATAAGAGCAATTAGTAATCATCTATATATAAAGGAAGAAAAAGAGACTTATAAGATTGTGATTACTGTTCACAAAAGTATTTTGAAAAAAGGCAATAAATAAAATGAATTATTAACTTATAAATTGCACAAGGAACAGAAGAAAAGCACCATTACCTCCTCCATTTCCAATGGAACAGGCAGATTTCTACAATGAAGGACATGATGGAGCAATGTGTTACTTATTCGAGATTATATAGTAAGCAAACATCCAAGTCAGAAAAGTTTGAAGAATAACAGGACATTACTGACTATATGTTGTTGATTTGCAATTCAACTAGCCTATAACTGAAGATGAGACTAAAGATGTAATAAGAATGAATAAAGTTGCAGGACTTGATGGTATTTCTGTAATAGACTTTTCAAGAAACTGGTTAAATCATCAACTCAACTAATGGATGAAATTCATTATGATGAATTCTGAATTTCCATTGTCATGGAAAGAAATTACAAAGAAGGAAAATACCTGACCCATCCAGAGTCTTATAGATTTACTTCTTTATTGAATGTAGATTACAACCCTTTATAGCAATACCTGCAAAAAGAATCTTTTTGCATATATTGGTACATCATAACTAAATAGGATTTATCCTGAAGAGATACATGAGAGACACGCACGAGCAGATATATTTTGAATGGTATTGTTGAGATTATCAGAAAAAGAAGAAAATGATGCATTGTTTTTCATTCAAAGAGAACATTTGACAACTTAGAATGTTTTTCATGCTTGCAATTTTGAAGAAAAGATGAATTATGGCTCAACACAGCATATTTTTGCTAATTAAAAGTATTTCTGTAAATCATAGTGCATTAAATATCTAGAGCTTCTATATGAAATGAACCTTATTATTAATTAGGGTGATTAATTAGATTTTGCTATACTTTCGTCCTCCAAAATGGGATCCCTGATTGGGTGCAATATTTCCAGGATCCACATTCATATACTCCATCATACTCCAAATGCTGACCTTTGTTTATATTGTTAGTGTTTATGCATAAGTAATGCATAAGATCAACTAATGTCAAGAAATGTTTTTACTTCAAAAATTTAATAGAATGCTTGCCCAACCTTGACAATATGGCAATATTCTGATTTTTACAATTTATATACTGCCTTTCTGCCCACAGAGCACCCAAGTTGGTTCTAAAGGACATTGGCTGTGTTAATACATACTTCCAGACCAGATTTTTTTAAAAAAATGTGTATTAAGTCAAAGTTGTAGATGAAGGAAATTAAACATGGCTTGTTCATCCAATCTTTGGTGTGTTTCTTTTTTCTTTTTTTTTCTTGTTCTTTTTCTTTTCTTTCTTTTTTTAAATGGGGAAATCAGATCATAGATTATAGCTGGAGGACTAAACTAAACCAGGTGTAACAAGCTAAAACAAACAAAAACATGTTTAAAAATTGAGGGTATTTTTTTTGTCCAGGAGGTGAGAATAAATAACTCTTTCTTGAGATGAGTTTGCGTATCCTTTTAAGCTAAAAAAATAAGCAAGCAAGCAACATATTAACATAGCTCATGGATTTGAGAAGGGTAGTTTTCCACAGGCTAATACCAGCTTGTTTCTAACAAATGCAAAAGCTGTACAACTGTTTAAATTATCTGGATCAGGAATTTAGTTGCTACAGCCTTCTCAAAACATTGTGTGACTTGGCTAAAGACCAGGTTTCACCTCAAACACATTTTGTGTTAACTATCATACATCATACAACGTGCTAATTATTATGGACTTGAGATCAGTAAATAAGCCGTTGTGGCTTGTACAACAACTAATGGTTTTAATAATGCAGCCTGACCACACTTTCTGTTAAGATGTAGATCCATGTCTGGTAGCTCCCACGTAAATGCAAAGGCAACATCTGGAAGGTATCAATGCCAAGAATGGACAGGTGTGATTCAAGTCACATGACTAAGTGAATGCTGACGCCTTAAAAAACCAGGATGGTTGGAAAGAATCAAAATGTCAGAGGTTGATTTTCCATGGAGCATATGCTAGCCACAAAAAATGTGGAAAATGTACTTCAAAAAAAACAAATGAATAGTGATTTATTCCAGTCAGACTTGTGTTATACTGTGCTAAGTTGCAAGGGTATGTACCACTTATTAAAATGGGGAAAAATGGCACAATTCAAGGGAAACTGGATTGTCTTAAAAGACAGGAGGAATGGTGCTAAACTTGTCAGCCTTGAAAGAACAATAATGATTGATTGAAATGAAAGAGGACAGATTTAAAATGACAGAAGACCCTGTTAGAAAGCAAGGCAAAATTCATTTCATTCTAAGAAGTTGTAGACAATATAGATTAGTGCTGCTCCTTGAATACCTTGATTATTTAGCAAAGGTCACCAGGATCAATATTGTCAGTTTCTTATATTTCATGTAGTCATTTGGTTATCTATAAATATCTTGATGACACTGAGTGCACTTGCTGAATAATAAATACCGATGCATTTCATAAATAATAAGAACTGTAAGTAGAGTTCAAATGGGCATCTTGACATTTATGATTTTAGGAAATATTATTTACCTAAATCTAAAATGAAACTCAAACTATGGTTTGGCATCATAACCATACATCTATCCTGGATTCACAGGAAATGATGTCTAAGAAGTAGCATTTGCATAAGTCATCCTTTTCCCATAGTTGCAGAGAAATTTTGCTGCAAACCCTTCTTACACTAGGCAAGGATAGTTTCATACGGGCTGTTGCTTGGGGAAATTGAGGGTGGCTGTCTTCAGGGTAGCATGGGCTGGAGGCTGTTGTTGAAGGGCTGTTTTGGGGGACATTTACTTAGAGCAAAAAAGGATCTCTAGCAGCCTGCCTTGCCTTGACCTGGGTCATAAGAGCAACAACATTGACAGACTCTATTTACCAGGAGCATTGATGAGCTTGGAACTTGGCAATGAAAGCATATTGAAAGACAGTGAAGAAGATGCACTGAAGCTACAGTAGTATAACATGAAGTCCAACTGAATATAGGAGAAGCCAAACTGACCGTTTCCTGGACCAACAATCTCTGCCCACATTCAGTCACTTCCTATCTTGACTATTGCAATGCACTCTCTATATGAAGTTGCAATCTTTTTAGATTCGTTTTTTAGTTTCAGTAAGCTGCCTAGTGTCACTGAATGTTAGTGGGCAGCCATAAAAATTATATAAAAGGAAGGAAGGAAGGAAGGAAGGAAGGAAGGAAGGAAGGAAGGAAGGAAGGAAGTCCAAATAAAAAGTAGAAAAGAGACATGGCAAGGCAAAATATTACATGATCAGTCCACAAAATAATTATCAGGCAAAGCAGCAGTTAATAACAAGACCTGGCAATGTCTAAGAGCAGGAAAATGGAAGAAAGAGACAGAGGAAATAATTCTGGCAAGTTAAGGCTACTTAACACAAAGCCTTAAAAAACAAATAAATACAAAGCCAGAATTGAGAAGACAGCAACAGACAGCAAATGCTGCTCTGCAAAAACAAAAAACAAAAAAAAGCTGAAACACAGTGAACCATCTAGTTAACCGCTACAAAGAAGATTGTAAGGACTGACTACAAATAATGGCATGACAAAGTAGCAACAATAGTGCATTGGGATATCTGCAAGAAAGAAATGGTGCATTGGGATTTGCCTGCAAGCAAGAACTAATGGGACCACAAAATAGACAAAGTAATAGAAAAAGAAGAAACTAAAGTGCTCTGGGACTTGAGATTTCAGACAGACAAGCACCTGCCACATAACATCTTAGACTTAATGTTTGTTGATAAAAAAGACAAAAAAGTATGTATAGTAGACACTGCAGTACCTGGAGACAGCAGAATAGAAGAGAAAGAATTGGACAAAATTGCAAAATACAAAGACTGACAAATAGAAGTAAAATATCTGTGGCAAAAGAAAGCAAAGATAGCACCAATAGTAGTGGCATCTTGGGTGCAATTCCAAAACATCTGGAGCACCACTCCATCAGTTAAGTGTAAAAGGCAGCTTTATTTGGAACAGTTTACATATGGCAACATTATTTTTAATATTAAACAATAACATCTGCCTATGCCAGGTCCTTAGGAAGGACTCAATAGGAGAACAAAAAAAAAATGCAAATCCAGCCTGACTATGCTACCAACCCATAATAATACTGGCAATTATGCAACAAACCATAATAGGACAAATCATAATAGTAATAGATGTAGAAATAGTGGGCAAAGGATTTGGGTGACATTTGTGTGTGTGTGTGTGTGTGGGGGGGTTCTTTTGCATTTTTCCTTGCAAGAGAAAAGAACTTACTCTTTGTATCTGTGTAGTCTGAAGGGGAATCAAAAATAGTCAAATAGCAAGTATAACCACACTAGTAAAACCATGCCCCTTTGTAATGTGGATTGTATACACTTCACACATACAAAGGAGGTGGGTTTTTAGTTGCATAATTGCAATTACCTTCTTCGCATTTATAGTCTCTAGGCAACATCCCTTTTTAAGTCCTTCAAGACAGGCCAAAAACAGGAAATAGACATTGCAAGGATTTCAGCAATGCTATTTGATTATCCTAGGGGTATAATAACAGAATTTTGAAAGCCTGCCAGATTTTTCCTTTTATCACAAGCAGAATGAAAGCAGGATTATTTTGAATCTTCCTCATGGTCCTTCCCTTCGCATTGATGGCATCCTGCCATAAAAGGGGAGGAGGAGGAGGGCAAGGGAACACAGGGAGGAGGGATGACAGGAACCAGAGGTACCAATCGGAGACAGTGGTTGGGAGATCCAAGGACACAAGCATGAGAACAGAACAAAAACACCCACCAAAGAGGCCACAAACCTTAGAACTGTTATCAAACAGTTGATAAACAACTAATCAACACCCCAATTTACTATTGGACACTGACCAGATGACCAAGGGGGGAGGACCTGGGAGAACGGAAAAATCACTGACCTTATGCTGGTATATTCAGATCTGGCTTTGCTTACGCTGCAAGCATACCACTTGGCCTTAGTAAAAGCATATCTTTTCTCTACAAATGGAGTCAAAGATCTTTCTTTCCTAAGCGTCCAAGTTGAGAGAGGGCTGACAGCTTCTCCTTGCAGGTATCTCTAAGCTTCTCTACACCAGGGGTCCCCAACCCCTGGGCTGCAGACTGGTACCAGTCCACGGTCTGTTAGGAAGCAGGCTGTACATCTGGAGGCAAGTGGCGGGTGAGGAAAACTGCACATTCACCGGATCTAGGTTGTGCATTTCTCCCCCACCCTCAGTCCATGGAAAAATTGTCTTCTGCAAAACCAGACCCTGCTGCCAAAAAGGTTGGGGACCACTGCTCTACACCATCAGTTAGAGAAATATTCTCCGCGCTTTCATCAACTCCTCTCCATTCAGTTTTCCTTTTTTTACTTAAACCATCATAGTGGACGCAGTCTGTGTCTGCATGTGAGAATTCTAGAGAGCAGGACTTTAACCTGAACAATTAATGATGGAACAGATCTTACGACAATAAAACAGAAGGGATATTAAGTTTGGGGAAACACAACAAAGGAACAGGCAAAGCCTAGCAGCTAGCTAACTACATCCTACCAGGAGAAGAGTCACTGGACACGTGCTGCCTGCAAGTGAGTCTGGGAAGAAAAGTGGACAAACCTGACTTCAGATTAGCAATCACTTAGAGCATTTCTTAAATTGTGGTCAGAAGATGTCTGGGGGGGGGTTCCCCCAAGAAATCATAATTATTTACTGGATACTGAAGATATTTGCAAACACTTTAAAACAGTGTCACTTTTCTTACCACTTTTATTATTTTTTCATGAAAAATATTTATGTTAATATCTAATAAATATTATTACTTTTACATGTGTCAATCCAATATTCTGCAAATATTAATGTTACTATGGTAAATATTGATAACCATAACTGCTATAAACAAACATTCTTTTGGGGCCCTTCCTTCAAAATTTTTAAAAGTGGGAAAGGGTCCTAAGAACAAAAAGTTTAAGAAACATTGTCTTAGAAAACAGAGTGACAGAAAAAGATGGGGCAGAGGATAAATCCATAACCTTCTATCAAAATTTCACTGCCCCCTTGTGTTCAGTTAGTCACGATGTGTTAAGTAGTCAACACCATTAAATTTATTCATCAAAAGGCAGACTTCAGGCTTTTAGCTATAGATGGACTTAAATAATGTAGGCTTTTCTATCACGATGCTATTTCCTAAATAAAATTTATCTTTACTTTCTTTCACATTAACACCAGTGTTTTTCTGTCTCTATGCATTTAAGTAGCAAAGCTATTTGCTACTTAACATGTATATGTCGGGAGCATATAAATTTAATTTGTTATTTTATTGATAGTGAATGGGTGGCATATAAATTGAATGAATAAATAAAATTATTTATCTGGCTTGTTTATTTTATAATATTATAATAATATAATAGAATATAATAGAATATATATAATATACAAGGACTATGTTATTATGATTAAATTATTATATATTATTTTATATATGTATATGTGTGTGTGTATACTCACACAAATATGTGGAAATACGAATTGATGATATGTATTATTATTTTTTTAGTAAATTATCATTTTTATTTAGTAAATAAAACTAAATGTATCCCTAATTTACTAAATAAAAATACATCCCTGGCCAACAAACTTCCAAACCTTTACTTATTATCTTTGTTTATTAAATACTTCTGTTCATTTTCATATCCAGTATATAGGTTTGGGTGAGCGCGATGGTTCAAGAGTTAAAGAAGCTGAGCTTGTCAGCTCGAGAGCTGACAATCCCGGTTTGATACCAGAGCTCCATGCAATGAGATGATCTCCTGTTACTTGCCTCAGCTGCTGCCTATCTGCCACAGAATGGGACAACTTGCTACACTGTACTCGCTGTGGCCAACTTGTCCTGGCCAACTCACCACGGCCAACTTGCTGTGGCCAACTCATCACAGCCAACTCACTGCAGGACAATTTGTCATGGCCAACTCACCATGGGACAACTCGTTGCGGGGCAAGAGGCACACTAATATCAAAGAAATAGTGGGATAGAATCATTAAAGAAAGGATATAAAAGGAGAGACAGAAATAAATGTGAATGGCAAAAATTAAAATATGTTTTTTTAATTTGGTTTAAGTAATTAAATAGAATTGTGAAATTGTCCCATAGCAAGTAGTCCCACAGTGAGTTGGCCATGGTGAGTTGTCCTACAGCAAGCTGGTTGCGGTGAGTTGGCCGTGGCAAATTGTCAGTTCGAAAGCATGTAAATGCAAACAGATTAACAGGTACCACTTTTTGCATATAGCCGTGCTGGACACATGACCATGGAAATTGTCTTCAGATAATGCTGGCTTCCTTGGCGAAGAAACAGAGACACAACAGAGAAACCTTTACCTTTATAGGCATAGAGCTCCTTTAAATCAAGAGCAATTTAAAAGAGCAAACACCATTTAAAAAGCATTTAGACCTCTGCTCTGTCAACCTCAACCAGCCTTATTTCTGATTACAAATTTATAGGATTATGCCTGCCGTGCAGTTTATACTAGTCAGCTCCAGACTTCATGAATGGTTTTAGCCTCTAAAGCATCAGTATTTTGTTTGTGGTTTGATAGATTTGCCATGGCAGAAATGACTGCTGCTGTTAATCTGAAAAGAATATGGGGTTTAGGGTGGTTTTTTTTGGTGGGGGGCAGGTGTTGCTTTCATCGAGTTTTCTTTCTTCTTACAGTCCACTGCCTTGAAATATCAAATTTTAAAACTCACAGCATTAGAATTCTTGCTGCAAAGTAGAGATGGAGGTGCACTCATATTCCTTTCTGACAATGGACAAATTAAAGAATTCTCAACTTTGTGTTTCTAGCTGTAAAAAAAAGGATTGAAATGTCTCAAGTCTCCAAGGCATACTGCAAGTAAAAATATAGTTTTCAAGCCTTATGAATAATGATGCTTTTAAGTGGAGATATTAAGTGGTCACTCCTGGCAATTGCTGGATTGGTTCCACAGTTTTCTGGCTTGATTTTTCAGAAGTGATTTGCCATTACTCCTTCCTAGGGAAAGTGACTGGACTAAGGTCACCTAGCTTTGTTTCAAAGGCAGGACTAGAACCTACAACTGGTGCCTTAACCACAAAACCAAACTGGCTCTCTTCAGTGGAGATAATGGAGATACATGCCATCAGTTTCACTTCCAGGGTAGCAGGCACAACGCTTCCGTTCTAAATCCATATCTTGGCCCACACATGGATCCAGAAGAAGAGTGTATTGTTCTTTCCAAAGACTTAGAGAGAAATAGAGGTTGTGTATCATGCCGTGGAACTTCCCAGATAGGGTGCAGCTACCCCTTGGATCATATCAAGATCAGAGTCTGTTTCCTTCTCTTGATCACATGGCCCAAGTCCTGCATTGAAAAGTGGCTCCCGAGTCCCATCAACTGGCAACAGCAAAGCAATGATTCTGTATCTCTGATTGTCACCAACTGGTTCCGTGGAGAATCAGCTTCTTGTTGTTCCTGCTGCCTTTCAGTGAAAAGCAGCTTGTCTGTTTTACAAGTTCTCAGCTGTTGCCTGAAGATTGGACACACAGCTTCCTTCAGACTGCCTGGAGACCAGTTTTCAAGCTGCTGTGGCTGAGATGGTTAGGAAGGAAAAACCAGTTATATTTGTTTGGCAGTGGTGTGGCATTGCTCCCTACAGGACACCATGTCTCTCTTTATTTAAAGCAGTTTTACAGAACCAGAAGCCCCAGGGGTTCTGCAGCCACTGAAAGCTGGTGTGTCTCTGCTTCTTTGTGAGTGTGTTTTGGCCTCTCAGAGCCCCAGCAACATTAACAACAGTGTTAATGTAAATGGGAGAGAAAGAGAAGATTATGGAGCAATCATGTTTACTGTATTTAATCAATTTCCACAGTTAATTAAAAATAAAGCCAATAGCGTTGTTCTTCCTCTGGTGGTTTTTTTTTTAATGTTTGCTAGATGTAGATTGACAAAATAATCCTAATTCCATTTCTTCAGCAGGATTAGGAAGAGGCAGGAAACCAATCTGACAGAAGTAAGGTTTATGATTCACTGTGTTGAGCTCTTTAAATATTTACATTGTAATAGAAGAGAATTTGTCCAGCTCAAGGTTGTACTGTGGAGTCCTTGGTGCTCTCTGAACTTGGTTGTTTGCTTGCAGATGTTTCATTACCCAACTAGGTAACATCATCAGCGCCCCTGATGTTGTTATCTAGTTATTTAACATCACTGATCATGACTCATCCTTTGTGTTCTGCTAGTGGTGACTTTTTCCTTCTTTTAATAGGCCTTAAAGTATATTCTGAAGTTGGAGGCAAATGTGTTTTGCTTCCATAAAAGGCTTCATGATTATCTCTTACAAACTCACTGCAGTAATCAAAGTGTGGGGCTACAACTAGAGAATCCAAAATTCAAGTTTACTGTCAGTCATGGATCTCCAGTCACTCCCACTGAGCCCCACCAACCTCACAAGAGAATAGAGATTCCATGTAAGTCCCCTTGAGCTCTTGCAGGAAATCAGAATATAAATCCATCAAAAATCTATCCTATCCTAATATTAATAAATAAATATTAATTTATTTCCAGTACAGGTAGTCCTGACCTGTGATGGCAATTGAGAGCAGAACCTGTGTCACTAAGCTATGCAGTTGTAATGCATGATGTTACATGGACATATTGCTTAGTGATCCCCATTGCTGTCATTAAGGGAGGATTGTGGTTCATTTGTCACTTTGTCAGCTTCCAGAAACCAAAGTCAGCGGTGAAGCTGGCAGGAAGTTACAAGTTCCTGTGGCTTGCAAGCAGGCCATCAAGCAGATATGTGCCTGATGCTGGGTGAGGGAGGTTGTGTGAGTGGTGAGTGAGATCCTGTACAAACACAGAGATGCTGGAGGAGGGTGCTCAAATGGAAGTAGACTTACCTGACCAGCTTGTGGCTTTCCTGCTGGCTTCCCCACTGACTTTGCTTAGGGGAAGCCAGCAGAGAAGCTGGCAAAATTTGGTCACTGCAACTGTCATAAATGTAAACTGGTTGCCAAGCACCCATATTACAATCCTGTAATGAAGGGGATGCTGGGACAGGTGGATTTTTGATGATTGACAACAGCACTTGTTCATCAACTTCAGTCACTGAATGAATGGTTGTTAACTCAGGAATACCTGTAATTTCAGGAGAACTAAAAATGCAAAATAGCCAAGGTCAAAATGAAGCAGAAGATGGTGGGTGAGTTGGATTACTCACAATACAACTTTATATCTTCTGGGATTGCTTTGCTTATTAAGTATATTTCAGTCCATTGACATCAAGGAAAAACTTAATCATGCTTGAACAAAGGGAAATAAATGTAATTCATTTGATTTGGATTCATCCCTAGGTGGATTGTGAAGTGCAAGCTATATAATGACTCAGCTAAGAAGCCCTCTGAGTGACTTGCACTGGCAGCCTATGCTTAGTGGAAGAATCAGTTCCTAGCAGGTGTCAATTGAAATGATATGTAATGAATGTAACTGAAACACCTGCCATAGCACAGGGATGGAAGGCTATGCCAATGTCACGGTCTTCACAAGGGCTGCAATAACTTCAGAAAAGCTTTATTCATGTCTCTTTGTCAACCCAACCAATCATAATCTCCCTTTCTTTGGTTCCATGCTGGGCAACATCTGTGTAGCACACTGCTTTGCCACTCCTTGACAGCATTTCCTTGAATTCCTGTGGCATCAGCTCAGTATGGCACCATAGAATCACAGTCCATACATTTATATTACTTTAACTGCAGTTATGTACTTTGCCAGTGGGATCTTTTGGGATTTTATTTATTATTGTTAATGATAAGAGAGGAATGTGAATTTAATTGTGAGAGAAGTATGACAATTTCCTTTGAATGTACATGTGTGAACACTGCACATATACACACATAAAGAATTCTATTAAAAGAAACAGGAAAAATATTTTTGTGACCTCCTGCTTGACTTGAATATTTTTCTACATGGATTGTGTAAAATGTGCTAAAGGAGCATAGGCTTATACAGTATTTGATGCTTGGAAATAACCAAGCATCAGCTGCCAAAGTTAAATAGACTTTGAATATTATTATTCATGTTGCATATTCTGCAGAGCCTGTATTTTTACGTTTCTTCTAGCTGGCAAAGGTTTGATTAGAATAATATTCTCTATAAAGTTTAATAGAGATGTTTTTGCAGCAGCAAGATTGTGTTAGAAGTAGGAGGTTTCATGAATCTTTGTCAAAGTGAAGCACTTTTCAAAGCTGCTTCATCTACCAACAGAGCCTCTGGTTTCTAACACACACTGAACTTTTCATATTGAGTCATGGAATCATAGCTGGGAAAGCCCATTTAGGCTACTGAATTCAACCTATTGCTTAGGGCAGGAATCCAATTAAAACATCCTTGAGAATCTAAAACTGCATTTTTGCAGCTATATCACAGGGCTGACTCATCTTGAGTTTGCATTCAGCTATTATTCCAATCATTTTTTCATTCAGTTACTTACGGCCCTCTTCTCTTACCTATCAAAAGTATTTCTTCACAAGTTTTCCATCAGTAGCAAGATTTAATTCACTGTTTCTGATGGAACACATATCTTCTTGTAAGAGAAGATGGGTCAAATTAAGAGTTGATCAGTTTTATCTTGAAAGATTTAGCTGTCTTCATGGAGCAGCTGGTATACAGAATCTTTTCTTTCCCTTTCTTTTTTTAAAAGAGAATATATTCTAATCCTAAGACTGCACATGACATTGCCATCTTGATTCACTTGGGTTAATAAGCAGCATAACATACATCTAAGATGCCGTGCAACTTCTCTGCTCTGTCTTAACATTTTTGTTTGTTTTGAAAAAGTTGTGACCTTCAGATACTGTATTCATTCCTTGGACTCTCCCCAACAGCTCTCCGTAATACAATATCTCAGGGGCTGCCACAAAGAAGAGGGAGCCAAGATATTCTCCAAAGCACCTGAAAGCAAGACAAGAAGCAATGGATGGAAACTAGTCAAGGAGAGAAGCAACCTAGAACTAAGGAGAAACTTCCTGACGGTTAGAACAACTAACCAGTGGAACAACCTGCCTCCAGAAGTGGTGAATGCTCCAACACTGGAAGTTTTTAAGAAGAGACTGGACAGCCATTTGTCTGAAATGGTATAGGGTTTCCTGCCTTAGCAGGGGGTTGGACTAGTTGACCTCCAAGGTCCCTTCCAACTTCTTCTTCTTCTTCTTCTTCTTCTTCTTCTTCTTCTTCTTCTTCTTCTTCTTCTTCTTCTTCTTCTTCTTATTATTATTATTATTATTATTATTATTATTATTATTATTATTATTATTATTATTATTATTATTATTATTATTATTATTATTATTATTATTATTATTATTACTATTATTATTATTATTATTATTATTATTATTATGCTCATCTTGTTTATTTTCAAAAATTTGAAAATATAAACAAGAATCTTGAGTTTCATGAACCAGTGTTCTTACAGTTTTCATTTGTGAAGTTGGAAAAGATGTATGATATTGGGGGGAGGGGGTCAGTGTTGACTTCTGGTGATTACAGGGGGTGCCAGTAGTTTTCTTGGCAAAGTTTTTTGGGAAGTGGTTTAGCATTGCCTACTTCCTAGGCTGAGAAAATGATTGCCCCGAGGTTAGCCAGCTGGTTTCATGCCTTAGGTGGGACTAGAACTCACAATCTCCCAGTGTTTTGTCTGAACTGAGATGCCTTAATCTCACTATACCAAGCTAACTCTAGAATATGTCATATAAAACCATTATAAGAAGTCTTTACTTTATGGTTAGTAAAGTAAACCTTACCCCTTACCTGACCTTCTCTGACCCCACAGGATTCATTTGAAAACCTTCCTAGTCAAAGTAGCTTTACTTCAGGCAACAAATTTTTTATAAAGTCTTGTGCAGTGCAATCTAACTCAACCCAGACATTTATTACCTAGATAACTCACAATTCTTTCTTTGCATAACTATCCATTCATTTTCAAGATTTTTCTACATCTTTTTGGTGGATTGGGAAGCTGGATAAAGCACCATGTTAGCTTTACACTCCTGATTTTTGTTTCTCCTAAGCTCTTCATATAAGTCCCATAATAAATAAATAAATAATAAATAAATAAATATCTTCAGATTTTGTTTTACAGTTTGTAGCTATTTTTTGCAGTATCATTTGTCCTCACACATATTCCCTGGAAGGGATAATTATCAATGGAGTTTTCTGTCTTCCTGATGGTAACAGCAGAGTTTTATTGACAAGATAGAAGGAAGATTGGGGCTATTACACTTTGCTCTTTAATTTATAGAATGCGGTACCTTAACGCAAAAAAGCATGGTAAGGTTTCACATGCAAAAGAAATGTAACACTGGTGATACTGTACAGATTCTGCAAGATTTCTCCAGGAAGTGTTTCAACTACTTAGTCTTGCTTACAATTCCAATATTTCTTGATAGTCTCCCATCGAAGTACCAACAGCCCAGCCTTGTGAGCTATTTGGAATCAGGCTAGATCAGATAGATGCTACCATATTATTGGGACAGCATGGTGTATTAAGCTGCCTCTCCTCTTAACAAGTTCTAATTGGGTCATTTTTTGCATGGCATTTTTTTTATAAAAAAATGTTGTGGTTTATAATATCTGAATCCAAAATATCCACCGCTAGGGAAAATTAGGATTTATATTGGCTTTCATAGGTTAAAGTCCTATTATGTACAAACACCATTTCATGTTGGAATTGTTTGGAAATTATTTAGAGTAATTTCTAGCTTTGGTTTGCAATCAGCCAATTTCTGTATCCAAATCAGATCATACACACATGCTAAGTTTCTGTGACTGAGGGACTGCAAAAAGAAGAGGAAGTCGTTGAAACCAACTCCAAGGTGCTAAGGTAGCTTGGGTTCAAAGTCCAAGGGGGTTGTGTTACAGTGAGAAAAAAGACTTCCTCATAGATGTAAAAAGTAGGTAAAGTGCAATTGTCAAGATATACTGTATGTATTTTAAAATCTTGGAAGTTTCCTTTGCTGCTGAAAGCCAGTAGCTTCCCAGAAACAAACCAATATAATTTTGTACTTCCTGAGTAAATCTCTCTAGAGCTAAAGGGATAAGCTATATTCCTGAAGAAATCCCTGTGGTACCTTCATCCCATAATTGTTTCAGAATACAACAACACAGTCAGAACAAAAATATTAACATCTCCCAGACCAAGGGGAACAAAACTTTCAGTAAAGTTTGAGTTTACCAAATTTGCCACTCTCTGGCTATTCTCTTTTTTGGCCTGATAGGTTTGCTGGCATGAATGATGACACATTTAGCCTCTTCTGGGGATGATGTGTTATCTGTTGTTGCTTCTGAAACAATGAAAAAATATGGGAGAAATGCAATATAATTAACACTCATTTGGCACAAAACCAAGAGAAAGACAAGTAATAAAAAGAAAGTAGGAACTTCGGGGTGGGAAATGGGAAATGAAAAGGTGAAATGAAATAAATGGGATGAATGAAAGAGCTTAAGAACTGATAACTAACTATAACAGGGGTTCTACTATGAGTAAACAATTAGACTAAGTTCCAAGGAAGGATAAGGTTAAAGAAGTGTAAGTTTGAAGAAAGGAAGATCATACAAGGAAGCAAATCTTATGTTTTGAAAAGCAGCACCATAAATATGTTTTTTTCTCTCTTTCTCCCTCAATTACTCATTCCTTCTTCAAGCAAACCTGTCTATGCAAATTCTAGGACTGTGGTGATTTCCAAGGTATGTGCTTGTCTTCCTGTTGGTCTCACACTGACCTATAGTCATCATTTGCAGAAGAATTTTCTAGAATCCCACTTAAAGCTCCTCATCCCAATCCGAAGTATTTTCTCATTGTGATTTTACTTTGCACATTCCTAGAAAAATATGCATGAGCTGTAAAATATTTCTTTCAGGGGGACCAGTTATTACATGAACCTGGATGCTCTCTTATTCAGATTCTTTGACTTAACTGAGCTATGGATCAGTCTGTTTCTCCTGTGAAAATCAATAGGACAAAACTGTCTTAAATCAATTTACTTTTGGTTCATTGGTTAGTGGATTAGCAATGCTCAATCTACACATTTTCAGACCAGCACTGTTTTCTGCTATCATTTACATGCACTGTTTCCACTTACAATTACTAGAGGAACTTCTCACCCATTACTCACACAGAAAATCCATACTCCATTTTCCAGTCTTATTCTGCTTATTCTTGTCATGAAATGAATGGTGGGGGGAGAGGGGGAGTAGGGGAGGGAGGGAGGGAGGGAGGGAGGGAGGGAGGGAGGGAGGAGAGAGAGAGAGAGAGAGAGAGAGAGAGAGAGAGAGAGAGAGAGAGAGAGAGAGAGAGAGAGAGAGAGAGAGAGAGAGAGAGAGAGAGAGAGAGAGAGAGAGAGCAGCAGCAGCAGCAGCAGCAGCACTTTTGAATGTCAAGGAACTAAGTTCAATGCTGGAGAAAAGAAAATAGAATATTTCAAAATAACTTTCAAGAGTGCCAAGATGCAAATCTTTGTTTTTGAACGTTTCCCCCCAGTGACTTACATTTGTTTGTGGCTGCTAGTAGCTTCTTTATCTCATCTCCCTCAGCTTGCTTGTATGTTCAGTTAGAGCATTCAGGTATGAAAGATGATTTGCCATGTAATGCATATACGGTTTGTTGGCACATTCTGTTTCAGATGCCAAGAGGTGGGCAATTTGTTAATCAGTCAGTGTTATCTGCATGTGCCTTTATCACAGTCTCATTGAAGTGTCTGGAATTACTGGATACCGCCAGTGCAGGAGACCAATTCTGCATGTTTCCTTAAGCTCATTGACAGCACGAGAGCACCCTATGGGAACATTCAAAGGGACCTCAAGTCAGATCATAGACCTTCCTATCATTTCCTACAGGAATAGGCAATATGTTCCCCTGTCCTTTAAATTAAAAAAGGGAGGTGGGGGAACTACAAGTATTGCTGGTATTTCCAAGAATGTCTCGGAACCCCCATAATAGTAAATTAAGAATGGTGTGAAGGGAATATATCCCAGGACTTATTAATAAAAGTGAACATCTAGGAGAGAGATAACAGTTTTGGTAAGCAGATATTTTAGATTAGTTGGGCCACTGTACCATTTTACAGAGGATCCCCTCAACATCCCAGATGGGCTTCATAGTCTAAAAGCTTGCCTACTTTCCTATTTAAAAGAACCTGACTCCAACAACAAAAAAAAAAAAACCCAGATAGCTTCATTTTGCCTTATAAGGTTTTTTGGATTCTATTAGTACAATTTAGTATAAATCTTAGGGAACAGTGTTCTTCTCCTGTAGATGAATACGACAAGGAGGAAAGCATTGGACATAGTTGTTTTGAAAAACAAATATCCCACTTAAATATTTTTAGGCAGAATGACCTGCCTTGGTCCTGCAGGGCTAATGTTGCTTTCCTTTCCAGTGATCAAAGGATCCAGTTGAGTACCTCTCAGAATGAGAAGAGAGTAAGCAATGGTGGTTCTCCCCAAAATCCAGTGGCCCATCTTTTTCTGCTAAGGATGGAGAAATTTCTCTCTGGTGGAAGTGAAGTGTATTAATTTTCCCCTCAGGATTCTTGGGTAGATATCTCATTACAGATAAGAAAAGGTGCTTTGTTATTATTCTCCTAAAGCCTGTTCCAAGCTAACTTGCAGAGTCATTTAGTTTAATGCCACTTTTTAATTTGAATAGTTACAAACACCTTTTGACTCCTGCAAGCATTTGATTTGAACATGTGTAAAGATCTAACCTCTTTGAAAATAACATCTCCAATTGTCTGAATTTTGGATAGTGTACATCCTCTCTCTACCCACTGATACCTGGAACATACAGTACATAAAGCATTGTAGTATGCTTTTCATTTCTTTCTGTGTTGTGATTTTGGTCTGTTGGGGAACAAATTACAAAATATGTGATTTCTTTCTCTCTGTCTCTCTTAAACCAAACCAAAACAAAACAAAACAAAAATATTTTCCTGGCTTTAAAAGGGGACAGGACTGAAGTAAATGGAATGGGCAACTGGCAAATTTCCATAATGTGACATTGGAATCTGGGGAAAGACCAAGCATTCTGTTTTTATATACCATAGGGGGAATTGTAATCAACAGACTAGAATGATACTGAGCCTCACACTAGAAACCTGTTCAACTGTTACTAGATTTTATTGGTTTTCCTCCTTTAATAGCTACCCCACTTTATACCTAACCAATGTTTATTGCCTATTATATAATTCCTTTGCCCCCAAATACTGTTTGTAAATATAAGGTTTTATTCATATTCAAGTACTATGAACTTAAGATCAGAAAACTTTAAGTTGGAAATATTCTTATGTGGATATTCTTGACTTTATTTTTTTATGTTTTATTTATTTGAGTTCCAAGCATCTTTGGGGATATATATTTAGTATAGGAATCAAAAGAAGCTTTCAGAACATCGTAATGATTTTACCAGGGGTAACATCCTGGTCTCATCAAAGATGGGTTTAAAATTCCCACTGAGATGGATGAAGCTAGAAATTGGCTTTAGGCAATTAGACCCTTTAATCTTTCACCAAGGTTTTTTTTCCCCCATCTTCAAAATTTTACACACCACTGTTGATACATGCCTACTGAATTTCTAATGAGGTTTTCTCTCTGTCTCTCTTTTTCTCTTTCTCTTGTGATATATGGAGAATTCTTTTACCATATAATGAGACTATCCACCATCTCTTGGGCCATTTTTCCCCAAGTATGTTTATACAAATCTAAATTAATAATAAGTTAACCAAGAACTACTACTTCATGCATCTGAAAAAAGAGGAAACAATTCTGTGTCTTAGATAAAATAAATCTGTTGGTCTTTAAAGAGCCACAAAACCATTTTTTTTAAAACAATGGCTTTTCCTCTTAGACCTTCTTTCCAAACTCAGGAGGTCCCATGTGGACTGAAATCCTTTCCTCCTGAAATTAATTCATCTTAAGATGAGAATCATGGATCTCAGTGGTATATATGAGGGCTTGCAATGATGATTAACAAAGGCATGTTGCTATTCTGAAATGCAATGAAGTATGTAATTAAACATTTTCCCTCCCATGTTGGGAACAGAGTTTGGAAGAGAACATTGTTTTATTGAAAACTCATCATTGTGCGGTGACTGAGTTCTTCTTAAGCCACAGATATCTCTCAAAACAGCCAGGTAGTTTATTTTACTTATCTATATAGCGTAGATTCTGCTATAGGATTTAAAACTCTGGTCTTGTACACTTACCTGAAATTATGTTCACAGTACAAAATGGACCTTATTTCAGTATGTGATCACTGAAAAGTAATCCAATTATTTCAGAACTACTGTTTACATAGGACTTAAAGAAGGATTTTTCTACCATATTTCAATCTTCTCCTTGTGGGGAATTTTTATTTAATATATCACCTAACTTGAGAGCTTTCTGACAATTTTATACCATTTTGCTTGATCCTACAAAAAAGCAGGATCCTGACAATATTTAGGTATTGTTATTTGAATGAGCCAACACAGCTGCAAATATTTTATAAATAGATCAATTCATTTCAAATGCTTATTTTTATGGCAACATTCATACGAAAAACTCATGAAGTGGCAGATGGGTGAGATTGCTTAGTTTGCTTTAATTCCTTTATGTTTCTGGTTGTCTGATGTGTACCGTATTTATAGCAAGTATGGCAGTGAATGAAAGTTTGCTATGCACAAACATTTCTTATCCTATGATTTGTTTTAGCCCTTTTACCTTGCATGAGTAAAACCAGTGTTGGAATTCAGCCAGTTCGCACCACTTCGGCACAAATGGTCATTAATTTTTTGTTACCCAGGTCCAGAATGGACTTTCGGAAGTGGCATCACATATTTGAATCCCACCACTGAGTAAAACCTTCTTGTGGTAGAAATGAATTATAACACCTGTGGTATTGCAGGATTTCTGGTGAAAGTCATTTTACAAAAAACTTTTCAGGGGGCATTCCTGTCACCATAGTCAATCAAAATTCAGAGGTTGGCCCTGAAGAAAGTATTAATATGTTACAGGCAAAATGGACAGTAACACTAATCAGTGGAACAACCTGCCTCCAGAAGTTGTGAATGCTCCAACACTGGAAGTTTTTAAGAAGAGACTGGACAGCCATTTGTCTGAAATAATGTACAATTTCCTGCCTGAGCAGGGGGTTGAACTAGATGACCTCCAAGGTCCCTTCCAGCTACTTCTTCTTCTTCTTCTTCTTCTTCTTCTTCTTCTTCTTCTTCTTCTTCTTCTTCTTCTTCTTCTTCTTATTATTATTATTATTATTATTATTATTATTATTATTATTATTATTATTATTATTATTATTATTATTATTATTATTATTATTATTATTATTATTATTATTATTATTCATCGCACAGTCAGCCAGATGTTCAGATTGGATTTAGCATTTTTGTCTACCTATCGAGTCCTTACCAAGGACCTGGGATAGGCAGGTGTGGATGTTTGATGGTATTACAGATATTGTTGCAGGATGAAAGCAGTTCCTAGTAAGGCCACCTTTTGCAATTGACTAATGGCGAATTTGTCAATGCCATTGGTGTTTAAGTAGTGCTCCAGGTGTTTGGGGATTGCACCCAAGGTGCCTATTACTATTGGTACTACCCTTGCTTGCCTTTGACACAGTCTTTCTATTTCTATTTGTAGTTCTTTGTATTTTGTTATCTTCTCCAGTTCTTTCTCTTCTATTCTGCTGTCTCCTGGCACTGCCACGTCCACTATCCAGACCTTTTTGTCTTTCTTATCAACAATTGTTAAGTCTGGGGTGTTATGTTGCAGGTGCTTGTCTGTTTGAATTCTGAAGTCCCAGAGCAGTTTAATTTTATCATTTTCTATGACTTTCTCTATTTTATGATCCCACCAGTTCTTGTTTACAGGCAAATGATATTTCTTGCAGATTTTCCAATGCACCATTGTTGCTACTTTGTCATGCCGCTGCTTGTAGTCAGTCTGTGCGATCTTCTTGCAGCAGCTTACCAGGTGGTACACTGTTTCTTCAGCTTCTTTGCATAGGTGGCACTTACTGTCTGTTGCTGTCTTCTCAATTTTGACTTTGTATGCATTTGTCCTTAAGGCTTGGTCTTGTGCAACCAGAATTAGTCCCTTGGTCTCTTTCTTCAACTTTCCTGCTCTTAACCATTGCCAGGTCTTGTTATTATCTGCTTTCCCAGATAATTTTTTTAAATATACTGGCCATGTAGTACTTTGTCTTCCCGTGCCTCTATTCTGTTCTTCATTTGGTCTTTCTTGTAGGCCAGTTTGGTCTCTCCAGTCGTCAGTAAGCCTTCCTGATATACTAATTTCAGTGCATCTTCATCATTGTCCTTCAGATATTCTTCCAAAGCCATTTTTCTTCTTCAACTATCTGATGTACTTGCAGCATTCCACGTCCACTTATTTGCCTTGGTAGATAGAGTCTGTCAATGTCACTGCATGGATGAAGGGCTTGATTCATTGTCATTATTTTTCTGGTCTTTCTATCCATTGCTTTTAGTTCTGCTTGAGTTCAGTCCACTATTCCAGCTGTGTATCTAATGACTGGAATTGCCCAGGTGTTGATTGCCTTCACGGTATTTCCTCCATTGAGTTTGGACTTTAAGATCTTCTTCATTCTCTTGATGTATTCACCTCTAATCTTTTTCTTGACTTCAGTGTGCTTGATGTTGTCAGCTTGAAGAATACCCAAGTATTTGTAGTAATCTTCCTCATCCAGACTCTTAATGTTATTTTTGTGGGGCATCTTGATTCCTTCAGTTTTCACTATTTTTCCTTGTTTGAGAGTAAGTGTGGCACATTTGTCCAAGCCAAACTCCATTGTAATATCTTGGCTATATATATAGGTGTTATTTGCTGCTTTATTATTTCCAGTGCTTCCTTAATCTTCCTTGTTTCTAAGTGGTATTTCTTGATTAGGTATTCTTTGGTCTTCTTGTTCTTCAGCTTCTTTTCTTTCATCTGTTCTAGCTTGCTTTCATGTGATCTTAACTTGCCGAGCTTATTTTCTAGTCTAACCTTCCATTTTTGTGGTGCACTGTTCGTTTGTTTTTCTTCTTTGTTGATTTTGCATCCCAGGTATTCAGTTACAACTGCAGCTGTGCTGTACATTAGTTGGTTTGTTTCTTGCAGTGAATTGGTACTTATACTTGATATTGCAGTATTTGCATCTTTTATTGCTTGTGCTAGCTGTTTCTTTGGAACAAGTTTCAATGCAGTCAGCCTTATTCTGTTGTTTTTGTGCTGTTCTAGATGCTCAGTTATTCTTTGTTTCAATTTTTTTTTATTTCTTTAGTTAGAGGGCTTTGTTCTTCCTGGGGAAGAGGTGCCTGGTTTCCAAGTGAGAACATTTTTATATCTCTGCTGGATTCCTTCACTGCCAACTCCCCCTGGCTTGCCTCTACATTCTCAATTACTTCTGGTAAGGCTTTGATTTCTTTGCCCTGGGTAAATCTTTGCAGTTCGTCCATTTCGTATTATAAATCAGAGTTGATCTGCTAGTCTCTGTTCTGTTATTTCTGATTCTGGATGTTGTTCTTTCCAGAACTGGTGCATTCGTTTTAGATATCCTCTTCTTGTTGGACTTGATCTGTAATAACAGATTATTATTTCTTTGTTTTCAATCACTGTGTATCTGTGACACGTAAACACCTTTTCTTCCAGTAGTTCTGCAGCTGCTGGCCCTGGTTGCTCAGCCAACAGTCCTGAGTCCTGTAACCCATTTTTCACTAGATATCCAGGAACTCCAACATCTAGTGTGGACCTTGTTAACCCAGGCAACATCTGAGCTGGTATTGTGTTCTGAAATTTACGTCTCACCATATTTTTTATGGGAGAGACACTCTTTGTTTGACTCCTCTGATGAGACCTGTCCAGTATGGTTGAACCTCTTGCATAGCTTTCATCTTCCTCAGAGTACAAAAGCCCCACAACCACGTCAAGGTAGTGTCTCACTGGGGGTTGTTGTTGTTATTGTTGTTATTATTATTATTTTTTATTATTTTTTATTATTTTTACTATTATTATTATTATTATTATTATTATTATTATTATTATTATTATTATTATTATTATTATTATTATTATTATTATTATTATTATTATTATTATTATTATTATTATTGATGCCGGAAAATAATACTTGGAAAATTAGTATAGACATATGTCTGGAGTTTACATTCATAGTGGGTGACACAGGATTGTCTGAGGTGCATATTTTTTTTTTTGAAAAAGTCAAGAAAGACCTTCCATCATGCAACATCCATTCAAAGGGGACCAGCCTTTGAGCTTACTGATGCAGCTGCCTTCATGACACTGTTGTCCTCCCTTTACAGGCACAATACTGGATGATGACTATTTCTGACAGCCAGCAATGATTGGGGATCCATCCTGTTGACAGACCAACCTGGCAAGGCAGAGGAAACCTGGCCTTCTTTCTCGTCTCGTAAATGGTTTTATTGCCTGCGCTGAGGACATTTTATGTTCAGATCTTGGTTGGCGACTGATTTGAAAACATTGCAAAATTTCATTCCTCTTCTTCTATTCACCTCCATGATTATTTTTCTGTGCTTGTTCTATTTTTAGCCTAACAGTCTTTAATATCTGGAGAGGAAAGGAACAATGTTTCTCCAAAATCTTCACCATTTTCTGCTATTTTTTTCCCTTCTTGTAAATCCTCTTTTTTTAAAAAAGTGCTTTTTAATTCCTACTTTTGTCCCTACCAGTTTTGTTTGAATTGCTAGTTCTTATTTCAGAATAAGAAAAGATGGGCAAATAAATAAGCAAGGGAATATTTCTATGCGTAAAGAGGTCTTTGAAAACAGATGCTCTCTAAAATGTTTCATATCTAGGCACTCAAATAAGTTGCTGATGCTGATAATATCCCCTTTATATTTAGCTGAAAAGAAATAATGGTTTGCAGTTTACCATTTCCTCCATATCTTGTGCAAAATGCTTTGTTAGATATCGTAAGCTCTTTAGCTCTAGTTACCAACACATGTATTCTAATAAAATTTTCATTTGGAAAAAAAACAACCACAAAGCAGATTTACACAAGTCCACTGAGAAGAGAGAGGAAAAAGGGTACTGCAAACACATAAACACCACTGAGTTATACCATAAATATCCGAAGGGGTACTAATAATGATTTTTAACAAAGCACTGTAAATGTGTGGTGTTTTTTTTTTAAAAAAAAACAAATTCTGCAAGAGTTTCCGTTTTATTCAGGGTAAATTCTTCCGGCTGTCTTAATAGTCCATGTAGTGCTATTGAGGTTAATTGAAAAAACTCATCCATAGGTTCACAAGAGCTGGTCCTGTGCCACCTTGAGGCCAAATAACATTGGCCTCAAATATCAGAATCAGGGAGGTGACAATAAGGCCACTTCCAGACAAAGTTTTGATCTGTGAAGAAAATCTTAATCTCCTTCCTGAACAACGGAGACCTTAGCAAGCACATTGCATGAGTATTGCATGAACATTCCTATTGTTTTTTGTCATTTGGAGAATACCTATAATGATGAAGTCAGAAGCCATTCCCCTAGTAACTTCATTGTACTTCCTGCAGTATAGGTAGGTAGATGGTGCTCTCCTTGCTAGAGAGGCCAGCATACCCATTTCTCAGCTCCCCTATTTCTTCATGGTTCTGGGGTACTTTTTCTTGCAAAGGAACTGAACCAGAAGAGTTCCTGGCATGCTCACAAGATCACTTGAAATGCAGCAGGAAAAATATGGGGATGGCAGTTAGCAATTTCAATAGCACTTATATACCGCTTCGTAGTACTTTGCAGCCCTCTCTAAGCAGTTTACTGTTACTGCGTTTTAAGTTTTGTCAGTAAGCTCCTGGCAGTCTGTTTCTTTGCAAGATGAATTGTTATCTTACCATTATAACCACACACAAACCGCTACCTGAACGCACTCTCACACCACCACCCAGCACAGATCAACTCCGTAGCCAAGACACTCATCTCCAGAACAAAACACCTAGCTGATGAACAACACCTAAAAACCGAACTACACACTCTCACTAACGTACTAACAGCCAACGGATTCCAAAGAAACATGATTACCAACTTAAGTTTTGTCAGTAAGCTCCTGGCAGTCTGTTTCTTTGCAAGATGAATTGTTATCTTATCATTGTAACCATGGTGAGTGTCACATGTTCAGCCAAGTATTTTGTTTGGTTTTATATTTATTACTGTGTGCGCATGTCCAAAGCAAAAGTTACTTTTTTTCTTCCTTTCCTTTGTGCTCTCTGGGGAGATAGATATGTAGCCATGAGTCTTTCTGTGTTTTTACAAGTTTCTTTGTAATTAAAAGGTTAATAGTAAAATATATGCTTCGGGTTTTCTTTGTTTATTATGCATCAAATGAACCACGATTCATCGCCCTCTGATAGGGTTAATTTACTCTCCTGACATGGTATCAGAGTTTGGTTTGGGTTTTTTTTTTATGCATTGTAGCAGTTTAGGTAGTTAGTTCAGTGACTGATTTACGCTGTGCTCAATTTACTAAAAATGCCGATGCCAAAGAAAGAGTCTGACGAAGAACAGACTTTATTTGCTTCTGCCACACATCTTGGAGAAGAAGATTTAAGGTCAGTTACACCGTCTTCTGATTTTACTAGTTCTTATGCAGCCGTCTCAGAAAGTTTTCACACTCACGGAGCTCATGCTGAATATGGGCAGGATGTAATTTTTTATTCTCCTCGTACCCCTGAACAAACTCTGCCTATGAAGGCTGTTCAAAGTTATTTTGATCAAATTGAGGTTTTTGAGCAGAGACTCCAACAGGCTAAGGCATATGCCTCAATGATTAAGCAACATGAGAGGGACTCTACTGTTATTCAAAGCCCAGATTCGGCCATATTGCCTTCCTCTTCCAAGCCAAAGCCACACCCACCAGTGGGTGTTATGTTAAAGTCAGACGAAGGGAAACAGAAAGATCGAATGGCACACAAAGCTACAGTGATGCCTGAATCTAATGTTACAGTATAACACCATCTGCTGATGAATCTGTTTTACAAGATAGAAATGAAGTACTATATGGAATACAGGAGCAAATGCAATCTGCGTTTACACAGATGTCTATTCATCAATCATTGCTCCAAGCTGATGGTGCTAGAATTCCTATTAATACTGCTACAATTCAGGTTCCTGTCCCAGATAGAGCACAGCAAAAGTCAGCCCAAGTGCAGTTACCACTGGATTCTCAAATACAAAGGCCAGTGCCAACTGCAGGCCAACTTAATCTAGCAGCTCAAGTGCCAGCGCCTCCTGCTGGCCAGGGTGGAGTTGCAGCTCAAGTGCAGCCACAGCCAGCACCGGTACCAGTGGCAGTCCCAATCCATCTGCCCCAATTCTTGGCACAGGCGCCACCGGTGCCTCCTGCAGGTCAACTCATTCCAATTCATAGAGATCATAAGTAAACTAAACTTACAGCCCTGTGACCTACTCATGAGCTTCGATGTCATATCCCTCTTCACCCAAGTGCCAATCAAAGAAGCCTTGACAGCTATCCTAAATAAATACAACCCCCCCTAAACACATCCTAGATCTGACCAACCACTGCCTATCGAACACATACTGCACCTACAATGAACAAAGATGCAAACAAATGGAAGGAGCACCCATGGGATCACCCCTTTCACCTGTCATCACAAACCTATACATGGAACACTTTGAAACCCTCGCACTAGAAAAATCCAACCACAAACCCAAACTCTGGCTCAGATATGTAGATGACACCTTTGTAATTTGGCCACACGGCAAAGAAAAACTGGATGACAGCCTACACCCCAAAATACAGTTCACCATGGAAACAGAAGCTAACAATCAAGTTCCCTTCCTTGATGTCTTAGTCTACAAGAAATCCAATGGCTCCCTAGGACACACTATCTACCATAAGAAAACACACACAAACCGCTACCTGAACGCACTCTCACACCACCACCCAGCACAGATCAACTCCATAGCCAAGACACTCATCTCCAGAACAAAACACCTAGCTGACGAACAACACCTAAAAACCGAACTACACACTCTCACTAACGTACTAAGAGCCAACAGATTCCAAAGAAACATGATTACCAACTTAATCTGAAGAGAGACACCCACAAAAATCCAAGACAGAGAACAAGAAAATGGCAAAGCCCTCCTCCCATACTTAAAAGGGACCACAGACAGAATCAGCAAGATCCTCCACAAACACAACATCAAAACAGCATTCTGAACAGACAGAAAAATATCCACCATCCTAAGAAACCCCAAAGACATAATTGAGTTAGAAAACCAAGGAGTATACGAAATCCCATGCACCACCTGCCCCACCACATACATCGGACAGACCATGAATAAGTGCACGCATTGAAGAGCACAGGAACTCACTCAGAAAGGGAGAACAAACTTCATCCCTGTTCCAACACTTTAAAGCCACGGGACACGAAATTGATTTTAAAAAAACCAGAACTATCGCCAAAATTGAACACTTTAACAACAGAATAATCAGAGAAGCCATTGAGATAGAAAAACGCCCCCACAGCATGAATAAACGAGATGATACCTCTCGCCTACCAGCCATTTGGAAACCTGCCTTGATTGACAGACGAGTCCCAACCACCAAGAATGATACCAGACCCAAACTCATGATAACATCACATGACATCACCACCTCACAACCATCCAAAAAGCAAATCCAAACCCACAACGATAACGACACACAACCACAAAACAGAAACCTAACTACAGCTGCAACATTAGCCACTCTAAACCCCTCCAAACCACACAATAAGCAAACTGACACCCACTATAAAAACATGGCACCACCACAAACATGGAGCCTAACAAAAGCACCACAACTCACCAGTTCAGGTCTACAGCTGGCAGCTGAGACCAGCCCATCCACTCAAAACACATCCCCACCCAATCAGAACACAGCCCCCATTCAAAACACACTCCCACCCAATCAGAACACAGCTAAGCCCCCACCCAGTCAGAGCACACCTCCACCCCATCAGAACACAGCCAAGCCTCCACCCACAGAATACACCCCCTCTGGCAGTTTAAAAAAGAAAAAAACAGCCACTATCACACACTTCTCCCAGAAGAAGGAAGCTGAAGTCACCAGCCTGAGGATGACGGATAAGATTTCATTGAAACGTTGCCCTGATACCTCCAATTTTACGTGCGAAAAAACCCGAATGATCAAAGATCTACATATATATATCAAGAAGTTATTTCCAATCATAATAATACATTAAACCTCTATACTGTCCATGTCATGTCTGGCATGATCTGTTTTTGACAAGCCCATGTAGGCTTTTAGTAATGACTTTGTTTGCCTCTAAGTGCTCGCTGATTCATTGTTTATCTTTTCCAGAATCTTCCCAGGCATTGAGGTCAGGCTGCTAGGTCTGTAATTTCCTGGATCCATTTTTTTCCCTTTTTTGAAGATGGGAACTACATCAGCTCTTTTCCAATCCTCTGGTAGTTCCCCAGTGCTGCAGGATCTTTGAAAAATATAGTTTAGTGGTTCTGAGATCACATCTGCCAGTTCCTTGAGAACCTTGGGGTGTAATCCATCTGGTCCTGGTGATTTAAACTCGTCTAGATTGGACAGGTGCTCACTTACCATTTTCTTGCCTATCTTAACTTGTGTTTCTATTCTGTTTTTTTATGGCACTATTTTTGATAGGTTGGTCTGTTTTTTTCCCTTTGTGTAAAGACAGATGCAAAAAATGAGTTAAATAGTTCTGCTTTCTCCCTGTTGCTTGTCACCTTCTTGCCACTTTCACCCACTAATGGACCAATCATTTCCTTCATTTTTTTTCTTGTTTTTTACATGTTGAAAGAAGCTTTTTTTGTTATTGTTGACTGGTCACAAGCCTTAGTTCATTTTTGCCACAGTTGTTCTATTTGCAGATCTTTGTATTTTGTGATTTGATTATATGGGTAATTTAGTGGACCACTGGGGCAGAGGAATGCTGTGGATATAATTTACTTCAGTAAGGCATTTAATAAAGTAGACCACAACCTACTTCTAGATAAGATAGAAAAATGTGAGTAGACAGCATCGCTACTGGTGATGGATTTGTAACTGGTTGACCAACCGCACTCAACGTGTAGTCCTCAATGGAACTGCATCTACATGGAGGGAATATGCAGTGGAGTACCCTGTTTTAGGCCCAGTGCCTTGGACCTGCAAGTCCCAATACTTCATTTTTTTCCAATTGCTTTTCTTCAATCTTAGATTGCCTAGAATAGCAACATCAGTGAACCAGACTTTCTTCTTTTCAATAACTGTTATATTAGGCATGTTATGAACAAGATACCTGTCTGTTTGGATCTTAAAATCCTGCTTATTTTCCAAAAACTTCTCAACTTGATAGTCCCAGTAGTTTTTATGACATTCAAATACAAACCTCTTGCAAAGTTGCCAATGAATAATTTTGGTAACTTGGTCATGACACTGCTTATAGTCAGCTTGTGAAATTTTGGTGCAGCTACTGATCAAATGTTCAATTATTTCATCCTTTTTACTACCACTGCAACATTTTCTGTCATTTGTTGCATGTTAATTTTTTGCCTTCATGCAATTAGTTTCCAAAGCTTATTCTTAAGCCACTAAAATAAAGCCTACAGTTTCTTTCTTTAAAACTCCTGATCTTAATCAA
This sequence comes from Vipera berus, assembly GCF_964194415.1. Lineage (NCBI taxonomy): Eukaryota > Metazoa > Chordata > Lepidosauria > Squamata > Viperidae > Vipera > Vipera berus. The sequence goes on along the minus strand of NC_138208.1, from coordinate 16,377,220 downwards.
TTCCTTGTGGACTTTTTATCAGCTTCTCCTTCAAGTATTCACCATGTATTGCCTTTCTCTTCCAATTGATAAATTGATTTTCAATCGTTTCTTTTCTATATTCAGCCTTCACATTTGTTACTTTCAAGAGCTTTCATGATTTTTTTTATCCAAAGGTCTTTACAGGGCTCTTGCCTTTTCTTAATGTAGTTATCCATGCCATGCTTTTCTTCCTCCACAGTTTCACTACCTCTTTAGGTTTTGGCAAATAGAGTTGATCTGTATCAATATTGATATTATTATTTGTTAGAGGGAAGAACTGCATGCTAAGCTGTCTGTTCTGTAGCTTAGGAAGAGGACAAAAAGTCAACATGGGAACTGCAACTGTGTAATTAAAGACACTACCTTGACTTCTTTGAACACTTTTGCCTGCCATGGATGCCCATGTTTTTATATCTTCATGATAATGTTTTCTTAAGAATGGTAGAAACCCTATTCTTAGTTTCAGAAATAGACAAAGACAACCACCAAATGAATTGGCTTAGTAAAAGGAAAAGAAGTTGAAAGAAAAAACCCAAATCCTCTCTTCCATGCTATATTTTTAAAACTTTCACAGTTGCCTTCCAATTTCAATAGTTCTGCAAGTTCAGATTCTCAGAATTAGTTATGGTTGTCACAAGTAGATTCACTCAAGTGACTTCTGTCAGATTTGCCATCTTTACCTTCTATGCTTTGCTGGCATCCTGTCATAAATTTTTAGGGGAGATGAGGGGGGCAATGGAATGTAGAGAACAGAGATGAGAGGGAAGGGGGATGACAGACCTGATGAAAACTAGGTGGGAGAACCAGCATATTCCAGACTTTAAGGACACCTAGCCTGGGAAAAGAATGTGAAAGTGCACCAAGTGGTGCCAAACATCCAAGCAGTTCCCAAAACACCTAAACATCATGCCATTGGACAGAGATGGACTGGTCAAGGGGGGGCAGGAAGAGGGGGGAAATGTAACATTTTTCATGGGAACCTCGGATCTAACCTTCTTTTGCTGCAACCACCTAACCTTAGTACAAGAACCTATTGCTTCAACAAAATGGAGTCAAGGATCTTTCTTTCCTAGGGTCCTGGCTGGGGCAGACCTGACACATTTCCCAACTTTTCAAAGCACCTGCTTCAAATGGGCACTTTTACTATAAAAGTTCTTTAGTTAGAATGCTTTAAAAAGTGCTTCTGATTTTTTACACCCTACTTAAACATATGCAAAAGGAGCACACCCAACTTAGTAGCCCCTTCAAATGAAGGAGCTGAGAAGACATTTCCATCTCACTCCTGAAGTATGAATCTCCCTCATTCCTGTCCTTTGCCAGCTATCTGCATTATGAGTGTATCTTTCTCATCCCAAATTATTCTGAGATATGAGCTACACTTGCCCTTGTGTGGTCAGCATTAATCAAACCTCCCACCAGCTGCAATTAGAGCATGCTCATGAGATGATTATCTTACTCTTGATTGGGACTCTCCTTGATTGCTGAAACATACTTGACATTTTAGAATGAGACTGTGTTTACAGAACAATCTATTGGCTCCTGGACTATCAATTATCTCAGGAGTGTCACATATTTTCTACATTTAGTTGGCCTGGAGGAATGGAGGAAATAGTCCCCCCCCTGTTCTGAGATTCTTTCTTTCTGAGGTTTGGCTTGCATGTAGAGTAGGATGCTTGTTTATGTATGACAGAGATAAATAGACAGCCCACCCATTCATGCTTTTGCGCATCCTTTCCTTATTGCCTATGATGACTTGTGCTCAAGTTTTGAAGCTTTGTTCAAACAGAGTTCACATAAGACTATTTTTATTTCTGTGATGTCCTTTTTCAACTAACTTTAAATTAATTCCATAAAGCTCTGATAAGCAAAGCTATATGCATCAAAAATATATCAACAGTCAAACTGGTTGGGATATAAGGTTTAATGGTTATCATTATTGGTCCTGCTGTAAGAATATGTACCTGTTGGAGAATTCCCATTGACTTTTATGGTTTTAATCAAAATATCTTTGAGGCACTGTTCCTACCATTTATTTCAATTACCTTTTATTCAATTCACTCTATATAATAATCCAGTTAGTAAAAAAAAGAGATCACTAGATTTCCTTAATCATAACCAACTGAGGAACACAATAAACATGTGTTTAGTGACTTCAGCATTAAAAAACTGATGATGAATTGAATTGTTGATAGTCATGATCATGTTATAGCATTACAAAAATGATTGTATTTTTCTTTTATGCATTTTTATTTTAAGTAATAAATAAATATATATTTATTTTATATCTTAGCTGGATATGCAAGTATTTTATGGCTATTTTCAAAATAGCCATAAAATAGTGTCAAACCTCACTTTGCTAACTTTTAAATAATGGTACTTACTAGGTTGTGCCAATCCAAATAAATAACAGCTAAATGGTAGTATATAGTTGGTGGCTATTCAGCCAATGGGATACCACACTTGTAACCTTGAAAATAAGACAAATATGGAGCAGCTGTATATTAAAAATCTAACCAACTTGGATTCTGGTGCAGTATAAATTGATGTGTTGAGAGTTGTAATGCAATCACATATGCCCTGTTTGATTTAGAGCAGTGTTTTTCAAACTTGACAACTTTAAGATGTATATGCTGGCTGGGGAATTCTGGGAATTGAAGTTCTCACATCTTAAAGTTGCCAAGTTTGAAAAGCACTGATGTAAAATAATGCAGAATTCTCCCCTCTAAAAGTAAAACAAGGTAATTAATTTGCATATAGGATAGGAACGAATATAAAGGGTTGATATAGTAATGTCATAGTACCATTAAAAACAATAAATAATTTATGTTTAAACAAAAGGAATAGTTTCAAAATGTTTCTGAGATAAAAAAAATAAACATGAAGCTTTTAAATCAGTCAACCAGAAATCTGAAAGAAAAGGAATGTTGAATTATTTTCAAACTGTAGAAGAATTTATCATTTCAATAAGGTCTGCATATTCCAAAGTATAATGAAGTATATTGTAACCTTTAATTAATAAGGTCTCCATTGCAACTTGTCTATGAAGTAATGGTTATCATTGCATTTTACACCTGAGTAAACAAAATAATTGCACATTTCCAAGAACTATTAGCCTTTACAGTTTATTTTCATGCAATGGAAAAGAATTATGTTGGCAAAACAGAAAAAAAAATCTTAGAAAATTCCAGCCTAAAGGAGAATGAAATCTAAAGACAAATTGAATACATAATCATATTCCACCCAAAAAAGAAAGAAAAGAAAGAGTAACAAAGAAGAGAAGGAAGGAAGGAAGGAAGGAAGGAAGGAAGGAAGGAAGGAAGGAAGGAAGGAAGGAAGGAAGGAAGGAAGGAAGGAAGGAAGGAAGTCTTTTCCCCCAAAAGCAACCCTCAGTTATGAGAATCTATAGGTGATTTTCCTCCTTCCTCTATGGCAAGTGCCAGTCAAGGAGCATACTGTATACGGAAGAGCTTCAGGGTTTGACTCTTGCCAATCCTCTTTAATATCTATATGAAAACATTGAGTGAGGTCATTCAATATCACAAGTTCTGGTGTCATCAATTCTTGTAATGGTCTTTGGGAATAATTTGGGAGACAGGAGAGTTACATCCTAGACAACCATCATGCAAAAATAATCTCAACCAACAGAAGTAAAATAGGCATAGGCAGCATCTCAGGAGGGATTTGTTTTCTGGAAAGCAAAAAGAAAGGAGGAGAGAAAAGAGGGAAGAAAAAAATATTGCAAATATAAAACCTATCCTAGTAGGGGTGTTCACATCATGCATTAAATAATTTAACTAACATCGCTAGCATTTTTTTTAAAAAAGGAACTTCTTCATAAGAAGGAAAAAAGCATTCCCTCATCTGGTAAGAAAAAATATTATAGGAATTTTAAAATTTTAAAATAAAAATACAGTGTAAAAATAGTTTTATAGGTGTCTTTTTTGATAGTCTGTAAATTTGGATTGTGTTGCTATTTGTTTTAATAATGAATTTAGAGTCCCTATTTATTATACCTGTAACTTCCAGAATGCAAAGGGAGAAGCAGCAGAAAACCTTGCGGGAAATTACAAGTGAGGTGGAGCAATTTTATTCCCCTTTGGACTGGGACGGACCTGGGTACAAGCCGCAGTGGGAGAGCGGCTTGTTTTACATCGGCACCCCCATAGAGGTGGGAGCGCTATGGGTTATGCCCCACCCAGGGTGTACATTCTGGACCATCCCCTGGAGCAGACTTTCGACCTGTCGTGAGAGGACAGGTTGGGGTCTGCCCCCGGGAGCACCCAACCGGGTGGCAGTAGGTTGGGTGATGGCCCGAATGTTTCACTCCCTCCCTTTCGAACCTCCTACTGGACTTTTCTATCACGGGACTGCCTTATCTGGATTTGTTGGACTTATGTATAGATACTCCAGCACGGACTTGCTCACCCTCAGGGGTGCCCCCCTCTCCTGGGTGCGTCCCGCCTTCTTTGCCACTCCCAGTCTCAATGAAGGGCCCAATTATTGGGACCCTGAGAGATGGCCGGGTAAGGTCAGGGGCTCTCAATATAAATTTAATAGGAGGCCCCTGGTTAAATTTTTAGTCAAATTTTTTAGGGGGTTAGGGAGAGGGGCGGGGGGTAATGGTTGTTTGACTATGGGGGGTGGCCATACAACCGTGGTGCAGGCCAGGCCTGGGTCCGACTGCATTCGGGGGGAGCGGGGTGTGGTTACATCTGGGGCTCAGGAGCGGGTCGTGGGATTACCGATTCCCACGACACTGGGGTATGGCAGCAGGCGTATGGACAGAGGGCCGTATCGTTACCGGGAGGGCCGTCCCCGCTGTCTACAAGCGGTGAGGCGCTCCGACCCTCTGTTTCTTCCCTGAGGTGCCGGGAGCGAGGATGTGCAGCCTCCTGAGCTCTGGCTGGTTTACCTGAATGCCAGGTCTGTGGTTAACAAGGCTCCCCTTGTGCGGGATTTGGTGGAGGGTGAGCATGCGGACCTGGCTTGTATCACCGAAACCTGGTTGGGTCCAGAGGGTGGGGTCCCTTTGGTTGATCTTTGCCCACCAGGTTTCCGAGCGTTACACCGGCCTCGGGCTCAAGGTAGGGGCGGGGGAGTGGCGGTAGTTATCAGGGAGACCTTATGTCCGTGGGAGACCACCGTCCCTCAGATAGTTGGGTGTGAGTCTCTCTTTTTGAGGTTTGGTTTGGGGGTGCAGTTGGGCTTGCTGCTGGTGTACGTTTCGCCTAGTCACACAGCGGCAGCCCTGCCTGAGCTACTCGATGTCCTCTCCGGTTTGGTGATTGAGTTCCCCAAACTTTTAGTTTTGGGTGACTTCAATCTACCATCCCTGGGAGGGTCATCTGAGTTAGCTCGGGAGTTCATGGCTTCCATGACGGCCATGGACCTGACGCAGGTAATTTCTGAACCAACTCATGAGGGAGGCCACACCCTTGACCTGGTTTTTTTATCTGGACGATGGTTGGATGATCTTGGTGGGGGCTCTCCATTTATTATGCCCCTGTCATGGACCGATCATCACCTCCTGCGGCTGGTCTTCTGTTTTACCACCCCCCGCCGTGGGGATGCGGAACCAATTAGATGGTACCGCCCCAGGCGCTTAATGGACCCTGACGGGTTCCAGGCAGCGCTGGGATCCCCACCTGCCTCCGTCGCTCACAACTCGGCGGATGCCTTAGTGGAAGCCTGGGAAAGGGCAGCCACTGAGGCACTGGACTGAGTTGTACCCTTGCGGCCCCTTATCCGGTGCAGATCCCAACGAGCTCCATGGTTTTCCGCGGAGCTCCGGGAGATGAAGCGTCGGAAACGGGGCCTAGAGAGCTGCTGGAGGTCCAGCCGATCCGAATCCGACCGGTTGCGGTTAAGAACATATATTAGGTCTTATCTCGCAGCGATGAGGGCGGCGAGGTGTAATTACTTCTCCGCCCTCATCGCGTCCGCAGATAATCGCCCGGCCGCCCTGTTCAGGGTGACTCGCTCACTTCTTAATCAGGAGGTGAGGGGGGATCCCTTGCAGGGTCGTGCCGAGGAGTTTGGTCAGCATCTGTCGGATAAAATCGCTCGGATTCGGACCGGTCTGGACTCCAGCTGGGCAGAGTCTGACGATCAGGACACGGGCGGTCTTGTCAATGTTATCTGGGAGGAGTTTGATTCTGTGACCCCTGATGAAGTGGACAGGATTATGGGGAGGTTGAGCTCCACCACATGTTTATTGGACCCATGCCCTTCCTGGCTGGTTTATGCAGCTAGGGAGAGGACACGAGGCTGGTTCCAGGCGGTTATATCTGCTTCTTTGAGTGAGGGTAATTTCCCCACCGTCTTGAAGGAGGCGGTGGTGAGACCCCTCCTCAGGAAGCCAGCCTTGGACCCAGCTGTGTTGAACAACTTTCGTCCAGTCTCCAACCTTCGCTTTCTTGCGAAGGTTGTTGAGAGTGTGGTGGCGTATCAGCTCCCTCTGGTCCTGGATGAAGCGGATTATCTGGATCCGTACCAATCGGGTTTCAGGCCCGGGTACAGCACGGAGACGGCATTGGTCGCTCTGGTGAATGATCTCTGGAGGGCTCGGGATAGGGGATGTTCCTCTGTCCTAGTCCTATTAGACCTCTCAGCGGCTTTCGATACCATCGACCATGGTATCCTGCTGCGGCGTCTCAGGGGATTGGGAGTGGGAGGCACGGTTCTTCGGTGGTTCTCCTCCTATCTCCTGGGACGTTCGCAGTCGGTGTTGGCAGGGGGGCAGAGATCGGCCCCTAGGTCTCTCGTTTGTGGAGTTCCTCAGGGGTCGGTTCTCTCGCCTCTCCTGTTCAACATCTACATGAAACCGCTGGGTGAGATCATTCGTGGTTTTGGAGTTGGGTATCATCAATATGCTGATGATACCCAACTTTTTATTTCGACCCCAAACCACCCCAGTGATGCCCTCGCTGTGATGTCCCGTTGCCTGGAGGCGGTTCGGGTCTGGATGGGGAGGAACAGACTTCAACTCAACCCTGACAAGACTGAGTGGTTGTACATTCCGGCATCCCGGGACATTCAAAATGTTCCATCTCTCTTTATGGGGGGTGAGTCTTTACCCCCCGTGGATAGGGCACACAACTTGGGAGTCCTCCTAGATTCGCGGCTTACCTTAGAAGATCATATAGTAGCCGTGACTAGGGGGGCTTTCGCTCAGGTTTGCCTGGTGCATCAGTTGCGGCCCTATCTAGACCGGGATGCCTTGTGTACGGTCACTCATGCGCTCGTGACCTCTCGTCTTGACTATTGCAATGCTCTCTACATGGGGCTTCCCTTGAAGACCACTCAGAGGCTCCAACTGGTACAGAATGCGGCTGCGAGAGTTGTCTTGGGAGTTTCCCGGTACTCCCATGTTACACCTTTGCTCCGCGAGCTGCATTGGTTACCAGTTGTCTTCCGGGTGAGGTTCAAGGTCTTAGTGATGGTTTTTAAGTCCTTACATGGCATGGGTCCGAAATACCTCGGGGACCACCTGCTGCCGGCGTCAACTCCCCTCCGCCCTGTGCGTTCCCACAGAGAGGGCCTCCTCAGGGTGCCTCCGGTCAGAGAATGCCGGCTGGTGGCCCCCAGGGGGAGGGCCTTCTCTGTGGGCGCCCCGGCTTTGTGGAATCAACTGCCGGTTGAGCTCCGGATGGCACCGGATCTCCGCTCCTTCCGGCGCGGGTTAAAGACCCACTTATTCGAACAAGCTGGCCTGGCCTGATGGGGAGTTAATTTAGGGTTTTAAATATTTGTATATTTTATTGTTTTATTTTGGGCATTAATTTAATTCTATTTTAACTTTTGTATTTTTGTATTTTTATTATATGCCCTGTTCACCGCCCTGAGTCCTTCGGGAGAAGGGCGGTATAAAAATTTAATAAAACTAAAACTAAACTAAACTAAGTTACTGCAGAATGAAGCCAAAAGGGACCAATCCTATAGGTGAGGCCAGGGGGCAGATCATAATGAGTATTTGTAGGAAGTTAGGAAAGGCATTAGCTGGTCTGTAACTCAGGATACCAAGTTTAAGAAGAAATTTGGGGATTATAGGGCTAGAACACAGATTTTTCCCCCCTCTGTCTTCTTCTCTATCTCATATGTGTATATGTGAATTAAAAATGTAGGATATTCTCAAGTATGGAGTATATTAACAAAGTATTGGACCATTTAATATTTTTAATAGTCTTATAATAATAAAACATTTTTTTCTTATTTCAGTAGTGACTTTGGAGCAGAAATCCAAAGTTCTACTCAGCCTTCATTTTGTGGTGAATGAAATAAGTTATTACTATAAGATTTAAAAATAAAGTCTAAATTATTTAACTGTACACTGTTTATCTTGAGTAGGTAATTAAGATAGCAGAATATAGAGATGACTCTAACTGGTTGGCATGTTGTGCGTGTGAGGAAGACTTTTGATGTTTTCGTGGTTTGGGACATCAGCTTTACATGGAGATGCCTCCAAATCTCATTAAAGAGTTGGGCCCATGTGTGACCTTCAGGGGAATATTATATGTGCCTCATTAAAAAGCAACCATCAAAATCCCTAGATTCTTGGAATTGATCTGAATTAGTCAGACAAATGGCTGTCCAGTCTCTTCTTAAAAACTTCCAGTGTTTGAGCATCCACAACTTCTGGAGGCAGGTTGTTCACTGATTAATTGTTCTAACTGTCAAAAAATTTCTCCTTAGTTCTAGGTTGCTTCTCTCTTTGGTTAGTTTCCATCTGTTGCTTCTTGTCTTCCCTTCAGATGCTTTGTTAATTCTGTTATTTAATTCTGTTAATTCCAAGTACATTCTAAATTATTGGAACTCTGCACTTTATCTGCCTCTATTTAATATCCACCCTTATTGCAATCAGAAGTATTGAAGTATTTAAAAATATTTAAGTATTTTATAAAAACACTTTTTTAAAGAAATAAATGCCATAAACTTGAATTAAAAATGAAGAGGTTGCATATAATTTAATTATCTTGCACATCTTTCCATAGGTTACACATGGAAAAAAAGGGGGGAAGGCTTCATAGAAACATAGAAATCTGATGGCAGAAAAAGACTTAGTGATCCATTAAGTCTGCCTTTTGACTTTTTTATATATTTTAAATTTTTCTTAGACAATGAATACTGTATTTATCCCAAGCATTCCATGGTGGTGGCTGCCATCTTTAATTTGTTTTACCTCCCCTAGGGATAAGCAATCACGGCTTAACCTGGAAGACCATCTAACTGCCGTGACCAGGGGGGCCTTTGCACAGGTTCGCCTGGTGCGCCAGTTGCACCCCTTTTTGGACTGAGATGCCCTATGCACGGTCACCCACGCCCTTGTCACTTCTTGCCTGGATTACTGCAATGGTCTCTACATGGGGCTGCCCTTGAAGTGCACCTGGAGGCTTCAGCTGGTGCAAAATGTGGCCACACGGGTGCTTATGGGAGTATCTCAATACTCCCATGTTACACCTCTCCTGCGCAAGCTGCATTGGCTTCCGGTTGCCCTCTGGGTGCGATTCAAGGTGCTGGTAATTACCTTTAAAGCCCTACATGGCTTAGGCCTGGGGTACTTGCGAGACCACCTGCTGCCAATGTCAACCTCCCATCGCCCAGTTCGCTCCCACAGAGTCGGCCTCCTAAGGGTTCTGTTGGCCAGGCAATGCCGGCTGGTGACCCCCAGGGGGAGAGCCTTCTCTGTGGGCGTGCCGACCCTCTGGAATGAACTGCCTCCAGAGCTGCAGATGGCCCCTGACCTTCGATCCTTCCGCCGTGACCTGAAGATATGGTTGTTCCAACAAGCAGGCCTGGACTGACCATGGTTTTTAATTTGGTTTTTATTGTGTAAATTGTCCCGTATTTCTTATATTCATTGTTTAATTCTTTTTTTAATTTTTGTATTTTATGTCTCTTAATTTTTATTGTTGTCAGCCACCCTGAGTCCTTGGGGAGAAAGGTGGCATATAAATTTAATAAATCCTAATCCTAATCCCCTTCAATTAAAGCATGCATTATGATATGCATTTCACCATATCACCTGTTCCTAAGATTTCTCCCTCTTATTTGTCAAGAAGAGAAAACTACATATTAGACCTAAAGTACTTACCTCTATTATGAAAAGAATTCTTGTAATGTATCAAAACTTAACACACAGTGTATAAAAAAGGCTGAGGTATGGGTTGCTTGTTCAAGACAAAATTTTGAACAAAAACAGGCTGCATTAAATTCTATACCATGTTTCTAAGCTATGGGTTTCTAGCAATATCAGTCAAAGGGACATATTGTGACTATTCTACCTTACTCTCCTTTAGTGCATTTATTTACTTATTTTCATGATAAAATGAATAGAGGTGAAAGCTGGAAAACATAGAAGGGGTACAAGTGAAAAGGCAGTATTGGCTAAACATCCACTAAACTGCTGTGTTTGAGGGAAGACCGTTGCAAAAGAAAAGGGTCAATGCAAGTAGACATATATTTCTTCCTGTATTCAGAAATGATCCATAATTGTTGTTGCATTCACAGGCAGAGATCACTTCAGATCAACAGATTTATCATCCAGTTTTCTCTCCTGACAATGAACATGTTTCCTCAAGAGTAGTACTGCCAAAAAAAATAATAAAATAAGGATTTTTTGGGAGTGATTTTCCAATTCTGCCAAATGAATTGCCACCACAAGATGCATCCTTCTGTGTCAAATTTCACAACCTCCCAAATCCGTATTTGTGAAAGATGTCACTGAAAAACAGTTATTTTTCTTTGCATATTAAAAGCCAAGACATATATAAAAATGAGCTTCATTATTTTTAATTTGTATGGCAACATTTTATTTTTAGTAATCTTCAAGTCATATTTAGGCTGCCAAGCCAAATGGGTAGTTTGATGCATGTACAGAGAACAACACCTTTTGCATCTCACATTGATTTCAAATAAATTTTCTCTATAACTGCTTCCTTAAATATTGAGAAGGCGAGGATCTACATTTAATGCTTCAGTAGATCTATGTGGAGATAATAGATTCTTAGCTATGTGGACAGAATAGATGCTCACTGAACAGCCACAACTCTATTTCCCTAGAATATTAATATGGAACCAATAATGTTTCTTTGATAGATCAGTCACAGTATAACAAATAAAGAAATCACTGCCACAAACACTACAGCATAATGTTGCCAGAATCAGCCAATTTTCTATTTCACCTTATGAAGTTGTGGAAGCTTTTACAAGAACAATGCCCCCTCCCCAAGCACAAGCAAGTAAAAACAACTGCCCCAATGATGTGACTAAAGCAGAAACATCCCATGAAATTAAGGAAAAGATTCCTTTTACAGTTCTGGATGTCCCGCTGAAACCTGCCTCAAATTGTTCCATAAAAGTGCTGTTAAAACTGATTGTGGAAAATTTCATGTAGTCAACAGTTGTAATAGCCTATGGATTTTTAAAAAAATGATGTAATAATTTGAAAATAAATTATATGGAGACCCGAAGACATGGTTGTTCCAACAAGTGGGCCTGGACTGACTGCAGTTTTAATTAGCTTTTTACTGGTTTTTAAATTGTCACATAATTATTGTCACATAATTATTGTATTTATTGTTTAATTCTTTTTTAAATTTTCTATTTTATGTTTTTAATTTTTATTGTTGTGCACCGCCCTGAGTCCTTAGGGAGAAGGGCGGCATATAAATTTAAAATAATAATAATAATAATAATAATAATAATAATAATAATAATAATAATAACAACAACAACAACAACAACAACAACAACAATAATAATAATAATAATAATAATAATAATAATAATAATAATAATAATAATAATAATAATAATATTTGAGAGGGAATTTTGTAATATGGATGCTACCACTGGCTTCATGTTGAAATATCTATCTATCTATCTATCTATCTATCTATCTATCTATCTATCTATCTATCTATCTATCTACTATCATCTATCTATTTATTATAAACTTTATTGGCTGCCCATCTTACCTCAAGGTAACTCAAGTAATAGAATAACTATTACTAAACAACCCACATGTATAGATCACATACGTTTCTATATAGTGAGATTCTGTATAGATTTTTTTTTTAAATATCCTATTTGTTTTGATACTTAAGATATCTGGATTAAAGAAATGACAGCAAGCATCTTTATCAACAGAGATTTAAAATCAAGTTAAATAAATATGTGTGTTAGTTATATTAATTATCATTGTGGATCAGCACAAAAACAAAATAAAAATTTAAACCAATGCAACAAAAACAAAAATTATATTTTTTAAAAAAAAATGAGGTAATCATTCCTGGGAAGATTATGTAAATATAGTAATATAAAGGCTAACAAGTTACAGTGAAAAGGAATAGAAATGCCAATAGAAAGTGACAGTGTTTGATGATTCACTCCCTCTAAAAACTGGACTATGAAGTTGTTCACTACTCTTCTTCAAATGATATTAATGGGATGGGATGGGATGGGGTGGGGTGGGATGGGACAGGATGGGACAGAGCAGAGCAGAACAGAACAGAACAGATCAATGGTTATGCTATGTTGAAAGAATAAGCCATTAGATAGGCTGTGATTTATCCAGGGTTGGATAGATTCTTTCCATTATGCTTGTAACCATCCTGAAAAGACCATTGGGAGGCCAGGTATGGATGGGAGAGGAATGGCTTTGTTAGAAATGCTGCATTCCCCGAATATTGTAATTAGCACATATATGGTATTAAATCACAAAACTTTATGTCAACTATGTGGGAGAAAAAAAATCTATACATTTGAAATGGTGCTCATCATATCAGTTGCATACCAAACAAGAAGAAAAGTAAGAAAAGCTCTACATGATATGGAGCTAGGTTTGTTGTATAACTTATTTCCAATGGTTTTGCCTGGTAGAATGGGCACGATTGGTAGAGTGTGCAAGCTGGTGGAACGGGAATGTTTGGGAAAGCAATATCCCCAGTGGGTCCAGAAAACATTTCTTCTATGTTGAGGTGGATTAGCCACCCTCCAGAATGCATATATTTCCAGTTCTATAGCCCTTTCAGAAGATTGTGAAGACCTCACAATGGGGTGGGGATGTTAATTACTGGAGGTATTGCACGGGTGTATTTGATAAGTGGGAATTAAAGCTTATTTGATCTTCAGTTTCATTTCCTTTTGGTTTTAAGGTAGTGTTACGGGGTTTGTTTGTTTTTTGGTTCATCCAGATGAATGGGCAGCTATAAATTGCCTAAACAGATAGATAAATAAGGGGAAAAATGAAAATAGAAGATGCTAAGCTTCAATAAGATTTCAATATAACTCTTTGTTGAAAGATATTTGGGGAATATTTGATGTTCTATTCCATTTTTTCTAGATATACCGTAAATGAAAACTGTGCTTGATTACGGCTGGAAAATATTCATAGTTTTTGCAATAGATCAATCGATAAAGGTTGCTATTGAATATAGTTCCATCTAGTGGCTGAAAATGCTAATTTCATCAGTTGCTTAGGTGATAAAAATCAAAGAAGGGCATGATGGGAATGCACATTTGTTTCATAAGAAACCAATAAAGAAATCAGATTGGAAGTAAATTGACAACATTTTGATTATAGAGGTATATCATATTTATCAAGTCTCATAAGGCTCGGGCTGAAACAAAACTCGCTCAAAGCAATTTTCTTCGGAACTTTCAGAGGAAAATTTTAAGGCTATGTTTGCTGGGGAATTGGAACAGTTGGAAAATATGCTCTGTATTTTTTTAACATGAAGGACAATATTCAATAGTATAGATTGCTAAAATACTCATAAATAATTATTAGGCCCGTGCCATCAATTCTACTTCCTATGGCAGCTAATCTAAACCATAGGAGTGCTTACTTATAATACAAAATGAGATCCATAACATCTACTAATAACTTGTATTTCTTGTGCTTGATGAACTGATGTCTAAAAAGAAAAAGACTGCAAACCCTAAATCTTAATCAACTCAAAAGAATACCTATCGTCCCTACATCTGTTTTACTTAAGAAAGTCTTCTGAATTTTAGTGGGACTTGTGCAGAAGTAATTAAGCCTGCAAGCTGAGTAACTAAATTGGATTAGGTCCAGTACTTTGCTGTGAGATATTGTTTCCCTCGTTGTTAATTATTGTTCCATTTCAACATATCCTCATCTCTCGCTGATCTTCTTCCTTTCAACAGACTTACCGGGTTTATGATTTGACAAGAAGAGCAAAGATGATGATAAAACAAAAGGGAGCTGGCAATGTTGTGATTCTGCCTTGGCTGCCCACTGGGGCCAGGTGTTTGCAGAAAAGAGATCAAAATAACTGTAGGCTGAGCTAGCAGATAAGTGCCATCACAGCTTTCAGTTTTAGCATGTTTATTTCTTTGTCAGGGTAATCACTGTGGGTTCTCCCTCCCTGTAGAATACATATCCATAATTTTCTCTCTTTGAGCTTAGTTGGCTTTTCTATTTTTCTTTTGTTTTCTGAATCCTTTCTGAACTCTTCCATTTTTAGTCATTGAAATTGAATAACTTGGGGCAGCTACTTTCCAAGCATCATTTCCTTGTGAATACCAGAAAAGTACAAATAGTTTATTAGTTTCTGACATGAAAACTGTTTGCAAATTAACTTAGGCAAATACCGTATTTTCCGGCGTATAAGACGACTGGGCGTATAAGACGACCCCCCCAACTTTTGAGATGATTTTCATGGGTTAAAAAGTCGTCTTATATGCCGGAAAATACGGTAAGTGCAATGGAAGGACTATGGGATTTGTAACAGTAGCACTTCCAAAAACAAATAATTTTGTGTCGGGTGTGAGGAAAGATCTCAGTTTTGATCCCTAGATTATCTGAAAGAAGAAGGCTTGCAAAGAATAAAAAATAATGTACAGGTAGTCCTCATTTAGCAACTGCCTTGTTTAGTGACCGTTTGGATTTATGATGGTGATGCATTTTTATGACCAATCCCCACATTTACAACCTTCACTGGTCTATCAAGCAAAGGAAAGCTGAAGGAAGCTCATAAGCACAGTTGCAATTTCATAGAGTCATGGCTTTGTTTAACAATGGAGTTGCTGATCCCAACTGTGGTCACATCATTAAAGAACACAGACCTTATTTATATTCTTAATTCTCCTGTCTCTATAATCCCAATAATCAGAATGTATGGGTGCAAATGGCAGTGTGGAAATGCTTTATCTTCTTAGAAGACAGCTTTCTTTGAAGGAAGGGCCAAACTCCTTTCTAACATAACACCGAGGGGGGAAATCCCATTAAAAGGGTATACTTGAAAAACAGATCATATGGGCTTACTAGAAATTTAGTTATAATGCTTCAACTCTGTTTAAAACAGTGTTTTAAAACAGTGAATTTGCATTTGTACTCTTATGATACAATATACAAATATTGTACATATTCTTCTGTATGTTGTGTTTCCTCTCAGCTGGTAAACTGGTAGCTAGCTACTGTGAACCTATTTTAACATTCATATGATAAAATTAGTCTGGATAAAAGAGTAATGAATGTAGAGAAGAATGAAGTCAAACTATAAGATACATGCCCAATGGTGGGGTTTGCATCTTCTTTTGTGAAATACAGACCACCTCAGTGGAGTAATTTCTATTCTTAAACATGGTATAAACCTTGAGTCCCAGAATAGAAGTATACATTGTGATGTTTCTCTGGGCATATGCTCCACTGCATGCATTACTATATAAACAGTTTACATTGTGCTAGAAAGCAAAATATGTTGTTCAGTGCTTCAGAAAGTATGCATGCATATAAACTAAAAAGAAAAAAAAAAGCAAGTTTGTTGGATTCTGCCTCGCTGATTTATAATATATGTCAAAATGAATTCACAAAGCAGTGCATCATATGCCAACAAGGAAGGGAATATAAAATAGCAAAACTCCCACATAATGTTGCTTAATTTTACCTATGCATTTCAAGGATTGGGTGGAGATAAAGTTTGGATCATTGTTTACTAAATGTGCTGCCTTTGTTTTCCCACTATAACTGTTTTGACGTGATCCAACTTTGCATTTCTGGAAAAAACACTGATTTGGTAAGGTGGAAAAGGATCAATAAGTCGATCCTCTCTTCTCTGTCACAGCTCCTCAAATACTGAAAGATTGCTATCATGTCATCCCTGGTTCTTCTCTTCATTAGACTAGAGCCCTTATCATCTTTGTTGCTCTTCTTTGCACTCTTTCTAGAGTCTCCATATCTTTTTTATATCAATACTGCATCAGAACTGGATACACTATTTCAAGTGTGGTCTCACCAATGCAGTACTCAGCAGTACTATCACTTCATATGGTCGTGATACTCTGCTGATGCAGCCTAGGATTGCATTGGCTTTTTTGACAGCTGCAGCACACTGTTAGCACATATTCAACCCACATATTCTCCCAGTTCCTTCTGTCACCCAATGGGCTCACAGCAAGTTTGAAGATGTGCTCATCTATGAAGAGTTTGATATGGTCTTGAGAAGTAAGGAAATGAAGCTCCAAGATAATGTATTACAGAGTATCCCTTCTATTTAGTGACCATATGATTACTATACGGTAATAATCAATTTGTAGCTGGAAGGAAAGGAGAGGACAAAGAAGAAACATGGTATATGGTGAGCTGGATTGCACCCAAACATAATAAAGTAAACAAGTAGCAGTTCTTAAGATAAGTATGATAATGAATTTGAAGTTCAGTAAAAGGACAAATCATTTTCCATCTATAAAAAGGTAAAGGTAAAGGTTCCCCCGCACACGCGTGCTAGTCGTTTCTGACTCTAGGGGCCGGTGCTCATCTCCGTTTCAAAGCCGAAGAGCCAGCGCTTGTCCGAGGACGTCTCCGTGGTCATGTGGCCGGCATGACTAGACGCCAAAGGCGCACGGAGCGCTGTTACCTTCCCACCGTAGTGGTCCCTATTTTTCTACTTGCATTTTTACGTGCTTTCGAACTGCTAGGTTGGCAGAAGCTGGGACGAGTAACAGGCGCTCACTCTGTTACGCGGCACTCGGGATTCGACCCGCCAAACTGCCGATCTTCTGATCGACAAGCTCAGCGTCCTAACCCACTGAGCCACCGCGTCCCTTTTATATATATATATATATATATATGTTTCAAATGTTAACTATTTAGATTACCTTGCTAGGCCCCAAACATGGGGCAAATCTTTATTTCCTGTTTTCAGCCTATCTTGAAGGCTATCAAACAGGCAGTAGTCACACCGGACAATTCATATATTTGTGTAAATTACTAACAAAGAAGTAATTTGTGTAAATTACTAACAGTTTCCCTTTAATTCTTTGTTAGTAATTTACACAAATATATATATATATATATATATATATATATATATATATATATATATATATATATATATATATATATATATATATATATATATATATATATATATATATATATATATATATATATATATATATATATATATATATATATATATATATATATATATATATATATATATATGTTTTCATAGATTTTTGTAGATTTTCATGGGTACAGGTATGTAGGTCTTGGCGTATTCAGGTCTTTTCCTGTGTAAGATTGAGAGTGTCTTGGCAAATCTAGACAGCACACTAAAAAGCAGAGACATCACCCTGTCAACAAAAGTGCGTATAGTCAAGGCTATGGTCTTCCCAGTTGCAATGTATGGCAGTGAAAGTTGGACCATAAAAAAGGCTGAGCGCCAAAGAATTGAGGCCTTTGAACTATGGTGCTGGAGAAGACTCCTCCAAGTCCCTGGGACTGCAAGGTGATCAAACTGGTCAGTCCTAGAGGAGATCAACCCTGACTGCTCTTTAGAAGGCCAGATCCTAAAGCTAAAACTCAAATACTTTGGCCACCTAATGAGAAGGAAGGACTCACTGGAGAAGAGCCTAATGCTGGGAAAGATTGAGGGCAATAGAAGAAGGGGACGACAGAAAATGAGGTAACTGGATGGAGTCACTGAAGCAGTAGGCGTGAGCTTAAATGTACTCCAGAAGATGGTAGAGTACAGGAAGGCCTGGAGAAACGTTGTCCATAGGGTCGCGATGGGTTGAACACGACTTCAAAGCTAACAAGAACAACTAAAGAAGGAACTCACTTGATCTCCATTTTCCAACTTTTGTTCATAAGAAGAGTAACCATGAAGGAAATCTCTCAGATATCCACTAAACAAGCATGAGCGTCTCCATGATAATGAAGATATGACAATATGCATATATTGTATGGGGACTATATCACAACACAACCCCCAGCAATTTCATACTTGAGCCTAAGAATAATAGGGTGCTTCTTCAGGGAGGAGTTATAGTATACATAATTGTGGATTGGGGCTCCAACAAAAGATCAGAAGGTTGGCAGTTTGGCGGGTCAAATCCCGAGTGCCGCGTAGCGGAGTGAGCGCCTGTTACTCGTCCCAGCTTCTGCCAACCTAGCAGTTCGAAAGCACGTAAAAATGCAGGTAGAAAAATAGGGACCACTATGGTGGGAAGGTAACAGCGTTCCGTGCACCTTTGGCGTCTAGTCATGCCGGCCACATGACCACGGAGACGTCTTCGGACAAGCGCTGGTTCTTCGGTTTTGAAACAGAGATGAGCACCAGCCCCTAGAGTTGGAAACGAATAGCACACATGTGCGGGGGAACCTTTACCTTTTTATCTTAAGGGTAGGCAGATGATTCATCTGGTCATGTATGCTGAGAGTACATAAAATATTTGTATAGGTTTCTATATTTATATTGTGAACACAAGGAAGGTTGACTTCTGACACTTATGTCTTATGTCCAATTCTCTTTAACTTCTGGAAGACCAGTGACAAATGCAGAGAAGGAGAAAAGCATCTCTATATTCTCCTGCTTTCTTTTTCCTTTCCTTGCTAATGAACTGGGAGATGAACTCTATTTTCCCAAAGGAAGATTCACCTACAGTATAAAGGAAGGGCAACATTGGAAGCAAAAATCCTGTGCAATGCATGTTTTCTGCATCTTGAAAAAGTAGGTGAAATAGGATTGCTAGAGTGGGCTATAAAGATCCAACAAAGGAGTCAGAGATTTCTTAATGTCTTTGTTTGCTTCTCTGTAACCCAGCAGCTCAGATCTCCTAGCTGAAATTGACCCTAGAGGTTCCCTCACTTGACCAAAATAAATATATATCTGTGTTTGTAAGCCAGAAAAATCCAGTTTCTTTTTCCAAGGCAGCCTAGGTTTTAAACCTAACCCTTGGCTCTTGCTACAGCTGATGCATTTGATGGAATGAAGTTACAGGGTAACAAATTAATTTATTTGCAAGGCACCATAACATTGTTTCTTTAAACAGATTACCTTTAAAACTTTATTTGATCCATTTAAATGAAATACTTTGGTTTTTCTCCTGGCTGCCATTCAAAGGTCAAATGTGATTCCATAGCAGTGGTTCAAATATGGTTATTTTTGCTTTGTGCCAGCAGACATTACAGGTAGAACTTTGATCTTTCTATTTTCCATTAATTTTGCCATATAAAATTGGCTGGGTGATTTTGGGCCAGTCACTCTCTTTCAGCCCAAACTATCTGACATGGTGGTTTTACTAGGAAATTAGGAGGAGGAAAGAGTATTATATATGTTCACTGACCCACATTATTTATATATAAAAAATAATAATGAAACTGGGATTAAAAAGATCAATCAATCAATATAATTATTGCTTCCATTGTATCCTGCAGAGTGAGGGCAGAAAATTGTGCCTCAATAATTCCTGAGGCAGACATATCAGAGTTAGTGTGATCCCATTTATGGTAGGATCAGCCAAATGATTCAATAGACTTAGACTACTCTAGGTCTAGACTAGATAGTGGGGAACTTTGGGACAACCATGACCTGGATGACTGAGACATTTAGCTATGCACTTTGGGCTGAACACCCTTGAATGGTGGAGGAATATGAATGGATTTCCAGAAAACATTGCAGGCTACAGGAACACGGCAGAACATCCTGCAGCCAGAAGGTTCCACGCACATTTGCACTACTCAAGTGACCCTGAGGACACAGATAATCCTCCAGATAACCCCAACAACCTTCTAAAAGAATGCAAATAACCAGCTGTCTGCAAGGAATATAAATCCTTCCATTCCCCACCATCTAGTCAGAGATGAAGAAGCTTCTTGGATAAGAAGCAAAATGTCTTCAAAATAAAACAAAGTCCAGTTGCCTCCTGAAAAAGCACAACTCTGGGACAACCATGACCTAGATGACTGAGAATCTCCATAGACATTTACTTTCCTCATTGCCTTGATCAAAGGTCAAAGCATTGGATGGAAACAGGAAAGGTTTTCTTACTACAGATCCACTTATTGTTGAAAGTCAACAGCTGGTGTTTTGCAACTACATATCCAAAATTAATTTGCCTTGATATTTAACACCTTTTATTTTAATATATAAGGGACGCGGTGGCTCAGTGGGTTAGGACGCTGAGCTTGTCGATCAGAAGGTCGGCAGTTTGGCAGGTTGAATCCCAAGTGCCGCGTAGCAGAGTGAGCGCCTGTTACTCGTCCCAGCTTCTGCCAACCTAGCAGTTCGAAAGCACGTAAAAATGCAAGTAGAAAAATAGAGACTACTACGGTGGGAAGGTAACAGCATTCCATGCGCCTTTGGCATCTAGTCATGCCGGCCACATGACCACGGAGACGTCCTCGGACAAGCGCTGGCTCTTCGGCTTTAAAACGGAGATGAGCACCGGCCCCTAGAGTCAGAAACGACTAGCACGCATGTGCGGGGGAACCTTTACCTTTTTCCTTTATTTTAATATATGTCATTATTTTTCACTATCCATTAAAATGAAATGTTCCTGAAAAAATTCAATATGTAGCTTTATGATTAATACAAATTCTATGCATGTTGCATAAATTTCATCCCAGTACTATAAATTCCTGATATTTTAAATTCCAGTAAAGGAAGATTTAGATTTAATTTTGTTGACGTTGCCTTTTGCTGCTCAAGAAGTATTTCTATGTCTTTAGTCTGTTCCAAAGTTGACATTAATCAAAACTTTTCATTTAAAAGTCATAAAACTAGAAAAAGAGCACGATCTTGCCAAAAAATATTGTCAATGCATTTTAAATGCACTTTGAACAAGTAGATGAAACAACTATTGCTTTCCAGTGTTGCTTGTAAACTTCTCAGAAGCATTTTGGCTGTCGTAACTGGAAATAGGAGCCTTAACAAGATAAAGAAGTCATGCAGGTTATAAGTATACATTTTATTTTTTATGTCCCATTAATATCAATCAGCATGGAAATACCTGCCTGGAATTATGGCCTATGTGTTCCTCCTTTGAGAGACATAGGAAAAAAATGAACTGAAAAATGTTGAGAATATCAGATGACTGTATCAATTAGTTTATTTATTTTTTATTGCCTCTGATGAGGCACTGAGTCTTTCCATGCACTGGTATTTCCTATCCTGAATAATAAACATACTGACTTCAAGACAATTTGCATTGCTAATCCATTGATTTTATAACTGTTACATCACATCTGTTTCTCTAATTGGTGTTTGGGTTAGTGAGCCTCTTCTTCCTGGAAAAGGGAAGCAAGTGAACATTGCAGAACAGCAGCCAGCTCACTCTGACTTCTGTGATTTGGCAAACAATCTTTCTATTTTCATTAGAAAGAAGAGGAGGCAAAATCTACAAATATCATTCCTCTGCTATATAAACATAGTCTGTGAGTTTGTCTACATCTTTTTATGATTTGCAGAACTTTCCTTTTTATGGGGCAGTTGCAAGGGAAGTTTGATCTTGAAGACCACAAATGAATCAAGAGAAACCCAAAAACCTCCTGATCTCTGTGATGGCATTTAAACCTTTCACCATGGTAGCATATGAATAAGGCTGGTGTAGTTTACGGGTTGGAAGAATCCATATAACAATAGCAATAGCACTTAGACTTATATACCACTTCACAGTGCTTTACAGCCCTCTCTAAGTGGTTTACAGAGTCAGCATATTGTCTCCAACAATCTGGGTTCTCATTTTACTGACCTCGGAAGGATGGAAGGCTGAGTCAACATTGAGCCCATGAGATTCGAACTGCAATGCTGCATTCTATCCACTGCACCACCATAGCTTCATATGAAACTAATGTGTCATAATGTATGTATGAAACTAATTAGAGCCATTTCCTTCCATTTGGGTGCTGTATCGGCTAGCCTTGCAATTATGGGTTTTTCCACATCTGGATGAATGAAATATAAGTGGGGATGTGGGTCACGTAGTTGGCAGTTTCTCAAACAGGAAAACAAATGGCCAAGAACACGGAATGTAATCACTGCAATATAAGTTTAATCCATCATTGAGGCAAATGGATTTTTAAAAGGCTGGTTTTCTGAGAGTCATGAGCAACCAGACTTTTTTGAAATGTTATATGATGGCATCTCAACATTGCAGTATGAAGCACAGAAAAAGTGCAATGCAATTATTGGGCCTTATTCTAGAATCAAACTAACTATACAGAAAAGACATTGATAAAGACATAAAGCTTACCATGAGGTGTTATCTCCTCAGTCCTTGACTTTCTCCAAATTTTACTTTACCTACTGTAAAGTAAAGGCCTTGCCAAATCTTTGATATGAGTCTACAGATTGTTCTGCTGATGCCAAGCCAAAAGAGTTGGGTGGGGACAGAGAATAGTCAAAAATTGTCCACATTGCATTATGAAACAGACTGATTCATCAAAAGCCCCCACTGACAAAGCTTTGGGAGCAAAGCAACAGTATTTATTCTAAAAAGACATAATCATAGCCTTTTCCTGGAGTGACAAAAGGCCATTGACCCAGGATCCACTTTCTTCAAAGCAAGGCTGCTTGTTGAGATAGATTAATCATGCTCAGAAGTTCAAAAGGATCCAGAGACAGGGGTTATTCATTCACTTCATAAATATTAACTGCTTAAGTTTAAGTTTAAGTTTAAGTTTTATTAAATTTTTATACCGCCCTTCTCCCGAACAGGGCATATGATAAAAATACAAAACTACAAAAGTTAAAATAGAATTAAATTAATGCCCAAGATAAAACAATAAAATATACAAATATTTAAAACCCAAATTAACTCCCCATCAGGCCAGGCCAGCTTGTTCAAACAGGTGGGTCTTTAACCCGCACCGGAAGGAGCAGAGATCCGGTGACATCCGGAGCTCCACCGGCAGTTGATTCCACAAAGCCGGGGTGCCCACAGAGAAGGCCCTCCCCCTGGGGGCCACCAGCCGGCATTCTCTGACTGGAGGCACCCTGAGGAGGCCCTCTCTGTGGGAACGCACAGGGCGGAGGGGAGTTGACGCCGGCAGCAGGTGGTCCCCGAGGTATTCCGGACCCATGCCATGTAGGGACTTAAAAACCATCACTAAGACCTTGAACCTCACCCGGAAGACAACTGGTAACCAATGTAGCTCGCGGAGCAAAGGTGTAACATGGGAGTACCGGGAAACTCCCAAGACAACTCTCGCGGCCGCATTCTGTACCAGTTGGAGCCTCCGAGTGGTCTTCAAGGGAAGCCCCATGTAGAGAGCATTACAGTAGTCAAGGCGAGAGGTCACGAGCGCATGAGTGACCGTACTCCCGGTCCAGATAGGGCCGCAACTGGCGCACCAGGCGAACCTGGGCGAAAGCCCCCCTAGTCACAGCTGCTACATGATCTTCCAAGGTAAGTCGTGAATCTAGGAGGACTCCCAAGTTGCGAGCCCTATCCACGGGGGGTAACAGCTCACCCCCCATAGAAAGGGATGGAACATTTTGAATGTCCCGGGATGCCGGAATGTACAGCCACTCAGTCTTGTCCGGGTTGAGTTGAAGTCTGTTCCTCCCCATCCAGACCCGAACCGCCTCCAGGCAACGGGACATCACAGCGAGGGCATCACTGGGGTGGTTTGGGGTAGAAATAAAAAGTTGGGTATCATCAGCATATTGATGATACCCAACTCCAAAACCACGAATGATCTCACCCAGCGGTTTCATGTAGATGTTGAACAGGAGAGGCGAGAGAACCGACCCCTGAGGAACTCCACAAACGAGAGACCTAGGGGCCGATCTCTGCCCCCCTGCCAACACCGACTGCGAACGTCCCAGGAGATAGGAGGAGAACCACCGAAGAACTGTGCCTCCCACTCCCAATCCCCTGAGACGCCGCAGCAGGATACCATGGTCGATGGTATCGAAAGCCGCTGAGAGGTCTAATAGGACTAGGACAGAGGAACATCCCCTATCCCGAGCCCTCCAGAGATCATTCACCAGAGCGACCAATGCCGTCTCCGTCTCCGTTTCAACTTGCACATGGTATCCCAAACTACTAGTACTACTAAGGGGGGAAAAATTAAATGCAAAAATATCTGCAAATAGAAGTAGAACAATGGTGGCAAAAGAAAATAAAGATAGTACTAGTAGTAATAGGCACCTTAAGTGCAATCCCATGATATCTGGAGCACCACGTGAGCACCACTGACACTAATAAAATCACCATCAGGCTGTTTTAATTGGAACAGCTTGAGGATGTCTCCATGGTCATGTGGCCGGCATGACTAGATGCCAAAGGCGCACGGAACGCTGTTACCTTCCCACCGTAGTGGTCCCTATTTTTCTACTTGCATTTTTACATGCTTTCGAACTGCTAGGTTGGCAGAAGCTGGGACGAGTAACAGGCGCTCACTCTGTTATGTGGCACTTGGGATTTGACCTGCCAAACTGCCAACCTTCTGATTGACAAGCTCAGCGTCCTAACCCACTGAGCCACTGCGTCCCTTACAACCTGTGCTAATACTTTTAACACCATCAAAGAACAACATCGGTCCATCCCAGAACCTTGGGAAGGACTTAATAGGTAGATAAAAGTGCCAAATGCAGTCTAAACAACTTGCTGACTGTGCAACCAAACATAATTAATACCACTGGTAAAATATTTGAAGAACAGCTTGCTTCCCTATTTGGATGAAATGCAGAGAAAAATGAGACAGACGGTTGTAACGATAAGTGAAACTGTTTTTGATATTTCTATACTTGAAAAATACATGTGATTGGTATTTTGTTTTTGAAAGTAATCATTACAATAATTACATATTAATAACTAAAATACAATTGTTATAATAGATGATTTTACAAGAAGTATTTATTTAAAAATACTATGCTATTATATTTTTGTCTTTGGAAAATACATGGTGCTGTTGGAATTACCTTTCGATTAATATTGTTTTAAATATTTTTTTTAACATGGTGCCAAAATATTTTGTTCAATTGGCCCAAAGTATTATCTTTCTGTGAAACAGCCTTTGCTTTTTCTTTCTCATTCTGTTTTTCAAGCTGCTAAAACATTTGATAGTCCTTTGATAAGCTGTCTTTCTTGTTTCAGGATGGCAAAATATGCTGCTGTTTAGATACATGATTTTCCATCATGATATAGTACAATGACAAACTTACATTCCCGTGAGAATTTCAGAGACTTTGTCGTTATTTTAATGGAAATCCAAAATCATTTCTTTTTCATCGAATAGGAGGGTAGTAAACAAAAATGTAGCACACAATTACCATATCCATCACCAAAATATTTCCATTGGAATCCTCATTAGAGTTAAAATGTTATAAAAATACCACCGTGCTATCCATTGTACCTAAAACTATTTGTACATACCCGCCACATGTTAATTTTGCCAGATCAAGACTGATCTATGGAATAAATTGCGTTTGAAATGTTGCTCTAAAGAATCCCAGAGAGGCATTGGTCAATAATTTTATTTTACTTTTGGCTCAACCTCATCATCATTTAAACCCATTCCAAATTATCAGATGACAGTGTGTGAATTCTTCTACCACACACTATTTGTTATGTGATTTATGTATCCATCCACATTTTACATGGTAGCATTTCTAACAGTTGTAAAATTTTATTAACTAATATTACAGTTGTTTCAAATTTAATCTGCCCGACTGATTGTTGCATCCAAGCTGCAGACTCAAGTTCACGGCTTAGAAAATGAACCCATTTAAATGCTGCGATCTTTTGTCGAATGTAATATGCAGCTGCAGAGAGCTCATTTTCCTTCTCAAATTAAGAAACTATTGCCATAAGAGTTTGGAAAAAGAACCTCTCAAAATATGAGTTTATTAGCATTGTTGTTAGTCAGCTTTACAGGTAATGTATGGTTTCAGATTTACTGTTTACATTGCCCAGTATCTGAATATCTTCAGTGGACTACATTTGTAGGCACAGAAGTTTGCTTAAGAGTTCAAAACATTTCACTGGTTCCTATCAGATGGATATTAACCAGGACTTTCAAGCTGTTGTCAACATAGTCTGCTCTTATTTTCTTTACACATTTATTTCATTCTCAAGTCTGTCACTAGACATGATTATTATTTTTTTTTTTAGTTCCATTTATATCCCGCCCTTCTCCGAAGACTCAGGGCGGCTTACATTGTTTGGGTAGTGTTTAAAGAAGTTGACTCATGATTCCTGCTGAACCAGCAGGTGGAAATTGTGGTTACAGGGACCTTTGCCTAGATTCGGTTGGGATGCTTATGATTTAACATATTGTTAGAATAAACTTATGCCCTCATTATCACCCAGTTAGACTATTGAAGTGCTCTGTATATGGGCCTTTCTTTTAAAAATGACTGAGAAACTACAATTAGTTCAGAATACATCAACTCATATATTAATTGGCTGGGCTTAGATAGGGGCCTCGAGTCAAGACATGCTAAGAGGCCCCTGATAAAATTTTTAGCCGGTTATTTTAAGAGGTTAGGGAGGGGGAGGGAGGGGGGGTAGGGAGGGAATCTTTAACCGGCACTCAGTCTGGTCCTGTTAGAGGTCCTGACAGGACGGGGTCGGGGGAGGTGGCTGCTGGTTCTGGGAATGTGGGGGTGGGGCTTCAAATCCCCACGGCGATAGGGAATGGCAGCAGGTGTTTGCGCGGAGGGCCATATCAACATCTGGGATCGCGCCCCCGCTATCTCCGAGCGGTGGCGCGCTCCGACCCTCCGGTTAGCGCCCTCTTACCCGGGGATGAGGGTGATCAGGCCCCTGAGCTCAGGTTGGTCTATTTTAACGCTAGATCCGTAGTTAACAAAGCTCCCCTCATCCATGATCTGATCGAGGAGGAATGTGTGGATCTAGCGTGCATCACGGAAACTTGGTTGGGTTCGGAGGGAGGGGTGCCTCTCACCGAGTTATGCCCGCCAGGTTTCCGGGTGCTGCACCAGCCACGGGCTCAGGGCAGGGGTGGTGGGGTGGCAGTGGTTATTCGGGAGACTTTGTGTCCCCGGGAGGCCACCATTGTCCAGATGGCCGGGAGTGAATCCCTCCTCTTGAGATGTGGTCCTCGGGTTCAGTTGGGCTTGTTGCTCACATACCTGGCGCCCAGCTGTGTGGCAACAGCCCTGCCTGAGCTGCTCGACACCCTCTCAGGGTTGGCGGTGGAGTTCCCCAGGCTTATAGTCCTGGGTGACTTCAACCTGCCATCACTGGGGGGGTCGTCGGAGTTAGCTCGGGAGTTCATGGCTTCCATGACAGCCATGGGCCTGACCCAGGTTATTGAGGGCCCTACTCACGAGGGGGATCATACTCTCGACCTGGTGTTCCTGTCTGGACAGTGGTTGGATGATCTGGGAGGGGGTTCTCCGTCCATCACCCCTCTGTCATGGTCAGATCATCACCTCCTGAGGCTGGTTTTCCATCATGCCATCCCCCGCCGCTGGGCGGCGGAACCGACCCGGACCGGTTCCAGAGGGCGCTTGGGCCGATACCTATCACCCTTACCCACAGCCCAGTCGATGCTCTGGTGGAGGCCTGGGAAACAGCTGCCGCCAGGGCACTCGACTGCGTTGTACCCATGCGACCTCTGACCCGGCGCAGATCCCGCTGGGCCCCATGGTTCTCTGTGGAGCTCCGGGAGATGAAGCGTCGGAGACGAGGTCTAGAGAGCGGTTGGAGATCCAGCCGATCCGAATCTGACCAATTGCAGTTAAGAACCTTTATAAGGTCTTATCTTGCGGCGATAAGGACGGCGAAGTCCAAATACTTTGCTGCCCTTATCGCGTCCGCAGATAATCGCCCGGCCGCCCTGTTTAGGGTGACTCGCTCCCTCCTTAACCAGGAGGTGAGAGAGGATCCCTTGCAGGGACGAGCCGAGGAGTTTAGTCATCATCTGGCGGACAAAATCGCTCGGATCCGGACCGGTCTGGACTCTGACTGGGCAGAGTCTGATGTGGAGGAATCAGGCGGTCTTGAGCATGTTATCTGGACTGAGTTCGACCCTGTTTCCCCTGATGATGTGGACAGGATCATGGGGAGACTGAGCACCACCACCTGTTTGTTGGATCCGTGCCCCTCCTGGCTAGCTTATGCGGCTCGGGAGGGAACACGAGGCTGGTTCCATGCAGTAATAACTGCTTCTTTGAAGGAGGGTGTCTTCCCTGCCGCCTTGAAGGAGGCGGTGGTGAGACCCCTCCTCAAGATGCCTGCTTTGGACCCGGCTGTTTTAAACAACTATCGTCCAGTCTCCAACCTTCGCTTTCTGGCGAAGGTTGTTGAGAGTGTGGTGGCGCATCAGCTCCCTCTATTCCTGGAGGAAACTGATTATCTGGACCCGTACCAATTTCCACATATACTTTCTGCTGAACATAACTTTACACATATACCCGTGTACATTGGAACCCGCATCCATCAGCTACTTTCAGTTCCCTATTTCCCCCACGGTTACAATACTCATGTTCCAAATATACATAGAACTATCTACTTTGCAATTTCATATTGCACAAAGCTCAGCAGATTACAAATAGTATGTTCATATTGTGAAATAGTATAAAGTTCAAGTCAAAGCTTTGTTTTAAATCACTGCTGTGGGGCCTATCTCAGGTTTGCTCCAGCCTCATCTTCTTATATGAGGAGGGGACTATTGTTCTGTACCAGCCTGCTACCGGCCCTGCAGAAAAGACAACCCCTTTACAAACGGCAAGAGGCTGGAATTACGCCTGCCAAATTTATTACTACAAAAACAAACAAGACAC
This sequence comes from Vipera berus, assembly GCF_964194415.1. Lineage (NCBI taxonomy): Eukaryota > Metazoa > Chordata > Lepidosauria > Squamata > Viperidae > Vipera > Vipera berus. Next base: position 16,348,190 of record NC_138208.1, on the reverse strand, counting down.
GAACCAAGAAACAGGAGCTTTAAGAAACACTATCCGAGCGGTTGCCTTCAGCAAACCAGCCCTCCCCACACATTCCCCTTATATAGAGTTCAGGGCGTGGCTTCTCTCTGCCTCCTTCCGAGAAGCCCCATTACCTTCCTCTGTTTACTCCTAATTGACTGCCTCCTGCGTCGGGCGTCCTTGAACAGGGCCAGCTGTGGGTCATCTTCATCCACACTGTCAGGCTCACACAGCTGGGTCTCCGTGGTGACCAAGTGGGAGGGGCCTGGCTGAGGGCTATCATCAGCAAGATCTTCAACCCCCTCAGCAAGGTCTTCAACACCCCCCTCCTCCTCTGAGTCGTCCGACCCAACTGCCGAACCCACAGGCTGACCCTGAATCACAACAACTATACTTTCATCTCCCACAAGGCTATCCATATGCTAGCCTTAATATATTGTCTGAAAGCAACTTAGGTCTTAACTCCAGAGCAATATGTTCATCCCTGCATAAAGCATATTGGTCATGTAACAGACACAATCTCAGAACTGGTGAAACTGGACATGAATGAAGCATGCTAAGTCTTCAAAAAAAAAATCCCTCCCTGGGAGATAAACAGTTTAATCAGGCTGAAGCACATCTAGTGATAAGAATTTCCAGTACAGAACCATCTTCTCTCAGGAACTTAAAATGTCAAGATCTTAGTCTCTGAAAACAAAGATTGATGTTTTTAAAAAATATGTATTATAAGTTTCTAGTCTTAATTACATTACAATACAGGATCAACTTTGAGATATTCAGTGGAAAATGGTTGAAAATAAACAATATTGATCTAATTCCAGAGGACTTTTCAGAAAAGAATGATGTTATTTTTTGCACAGAGTATTTGTTTCTGCAGCATGATAACAGTTAAATGATAAGATACCTGCACTATGTGAACATATCCAAGAGGCAGTATGAGTTATGTCTGAAATGTTTCTATGAAACAATTCTGTTGGGGAAAAGTGCAGCTTTTATGCAGCTCAGTAGTTTTGCTATTCAAAAAAAAAGAAAGGAAAAGAATGAGAAAAGAAATCTTTCATCAGAAGATGGCGAATATGAAGAAAAATTCAAGTATCTTGAAGGAGGCGGTGGTGAGACCCCTTCTCAAGAAGCCTGCTTTGGACCCGGCTGTTTTAAACAACTATCGTCCAGTCTCCAACCTTCGCTTTCTGGCGAAGGTTGTTGAGAGTGTGGTGGCGCATCAGCTCCCTCTGTTCCTGGAGGAAACTGATTATCTGGACCCGTACCAATCGGGCTTCAGGCCCGGACACAGCACGGAGACGGCATTGGTCGCGCTGGTGAATGATCTCTGGAGGGCTAGGGACAGGGGTTGCTCCTCTGTCCTGGTCCTATTAGATCTCTCAGCGGCTTTCGATACCATCGACCATGGTATCCTGCTGCGGCGTCTCAGGGGGTTGGGAGTGGGAGGCACCGTTCTACGGTGGTTCTCCTCCTACCTCCAGGGCCGCTCACAGTCGGTGTTGACAGGAGGGCAGAGATCCGCCCCGAGGTCTCTCATTTGTGGAGTTCCTCAGGGGTCGGTTCTCTCACCTCCCCTGTTCAACATCTACATGAAGCCGCTGGGTGAGATCATTCGTGGTTTTGGGGTGGGGTATCACCAGTACGCTGATGATACCCAACTCTTTCTTTCCACCCCGAACCAACCCAGTGATGCCCTCTCCGTGATGTCCCGGTGCCTGGAGGCGGTTCAGGTCTGGATGGGGAGAAACAGGCTTCGTCTCAATCCCGCCAAGACTGAGTGGCTGTGCATATCGGCATCTCGGGTTAACCAAGTTATTCCACCTCTAACGATGGGGGGGTGAGGTGTTACCCCCCGTTGATAGGGCTCGCAACTTGGGCGTCCTCCTGGATTCACGGCTCAATTTTGAAGATCACATAGGAGCCGTGACCAGGGGGGCTTTTGCACAGGTTCGCCTGGTGCGCCAGTTGCGTCCCTATCTGGACCGAGACACCCTACGCACAGTCACTCATGCGCTTGTGACCTCCCGTTTGGACTACTGTAACGCTCTCTACATGGGGCTGCCCTTGAAGACCACTCGGAGGCTTCAACTGGTGCAGAATGCGGCCGCGCGAGTTGTAATGGGGGTCTCCCGATACTCCCATGTAACACCTCTACTCCGTGAACTGCATTGGCTTCCGGTTGCCCTCCGGGTGAAATTCAAGGTGCTGGTTATCACCTATAAAGCCCTACATGGCCTGGGTCCGGGTTATTTGAGGGAACACCTGCTGCCGGCATCAAACGCCCTTCGCCCAGTGCGCTCCCACAGGGAGGGTCTGCTCAGGGTTCCGCCGGTAAGAGATTGCCGGCGGGTGACACCCAGGGATAGGGCCTTCTCAGTGGGAGCGCCTGCCCTCTGGAACCAGCTGCAGGTGGAGCTGAGGACCGCCCCCGACCTCCGATCATTCCGCCGGGGCCTGAAGACCTGGCTCTTTGAGCTCCCGGGCCCAGGCTGAGGAGAAAATTTTTAACTGGGGTTTTTAAGAGTACAGGGTGAATTTAATATTTTTTAACTTGGTTTTTAACTTTTGTATGTTAGATTTTTAATTCCCTGTAAACCGCCCTGAGTCCTCAGGGAAAGGGCGGTATACAAATGTAATAAAATAAAATAAATAATTGGCACTCAAAGTTGAGAGGATGTTATGTCTGGACTACAGATCTGGCCATGACTAATAAATGATTTGCAGATACAATTAAAAGTGCGGTTTTCTCTTTATGGCTTGGTATTTGGCAATCTATAGGACCACTTAAAAGGGACGCGGTGGCTCAGTGGGTTAGGACGCTGAGCTTGTCAATCAGAAGGTTGGCAGTTTGGCAGGTCAAATCCCGAGTGCCGTGTAGCAGAGTGAGCGCCTGTTACTCGTCCCAGCTTTTGCCAACCTAGCAGTTCAAAAGCACATAAAAATGCAAGTAGAAAAATAGGGACCACTACGGTGGGAAGGTAACAGCATTCTGTGCGCCTTTGGCATCTAGTCATGCCAGCCACATGACCACAGAGACGTCCTTGGACAAATGCTGTCTCTTCGGCTTTGAAATGGAGATGAGCACCGGCCCCCTAGAGTTGGAAACGACTAGCACGCATGTGCAGGGGAACCTTTACCTTTACCTTTACCTAGGACCATTTACTCCAGTTTGAATTGATCTGACTTGTTGGATTGTCTGTTAATTCCCTATTTCCAGGAAGTGAAGAAAGTCAAGATTATGCCAACAAACAGTGCCAATCAGTTGTTATTTTTAAAACCCTACATGACATAAAACCAGATTATGTGGACATTTCTTCCTATGATTTCTGCTCATCCTGCACAATGGGCATTTTCCAGGTACCATTAATAAAACAGCATCATTCAATAGGTCCACAAAATCATGTCTTCCTATCATGACACTTCCCACTCCTGGTCAGAATGATACTATGGGGATTCTATAGGGGTTTATATGATGGGTGGTTTTACTGAACTTCAGTGTATTTGGTTAATGGAATTCTTTACTTTTATCTAGTTCATCAACTAGAGTAGATGGGTAGGTAAATCAATGGGATAAATAAATAAAATGCAAAAAATGTAGAAGTGTTGAATTAAACTTTATCTTCTTAGATAGATATGATGACTGTTATTCATAGGGATGATGACTGTAGGCTTAAGAATTCTTGGTATGATGACATCTGTTTTCTGAGAAAATTACTGTGACAAATATGTGCAAAATATTAAAGTTAATCTGTAAATGCAGATATTTTACAGTGGTAATGCCAGATATTGTTATGACAATCATTTCCTTAGCTGTAACATATGGCTGCAAAACTGGGCCATCAGAAAGCTTGACTGAAGAAAAATAAATATCTTTAAATTGTGGTATCAGAGAAATTGTTGACTGTCAGAATCCATTTATATTCCATTTCTAAACCACCACCTCCCATCATAGTGGAAGGAGAACAACATTTCGAGGTGAAGGAAATCCTAGATTCTAGGAAACACCATGGAGCAATTCAATATCTAGTAGCTTGGAAACACCTCCCCTCCTCAGGAAATGAGTGGGTCAATAAACATCACATTAGAGCACCAAAGTTGCTTAAGAAGTTTCATACAGAATATCCTAACAAACCGGGCTAACATTTATATTTTATTTCCTCTACAGGTTGACCTATCTTTCTTTTAAGGAGAGCAGATTGTCAGAATCCATTTATATTTCATTTCTAAACCCCTATCTGTGCAAACCTAAATCTCACCCCCTTACTGGATTCTGCCATTCCCAAGGAGGGGAAGAGAAGATGTTAACTGGCCATCCCTATCCATTAGATGCAAGGTAGTTTATTCAACCTGCCTGGGGGCCATCATCAAAGACCAGGGAAAGAATCTTTGAACTGAAAAGAACAAAGAAAGGGGGGGGGATTCTGGTTTTTATCTCTGATTGGAATTTGAAGGGGAGGAAGCAAATGTTGTAAATGCATGAAGTTTCTCTTTTCCCATGAAGGGTTTTGACCAAATGGACTGAGGGGAGGGGTTTTTACTTGGGGACACTTTAAAAGTATCGATCTGTGACACAGTTTCCAGATCCTGTCTAGATTATCCACTGTCAATCATGTTTTAGTAAAAGTTCCTGTCTGGACAATCCTGTCTCCAAGAGTTCTTCTTTCCTAAGATGTGGATTGGGGTGGGTATCTTGGAATGCAAGTTAGGCACATACTTCACTACTAGATGGAACCAGATTATTCACAAGAAACACTCACAATAAAACTAAATGTTGTGAGTGTAGAGGATGACTTTGAAAGATAGAGGATAGACCAAGACAACAATCAGATGAAGCAGACTTGACCTTAGACCAAGAAAGTGGATTACAAAATGTCTCCTCTTAATTAACATGAAATCAATAGAAGGAGAGAGGAAAGCATGATTAGATTGACAAGATTCTGTTACTATGGCTATTCTAATAAAAGTAGTTGTAGGTCTATATGCTGTCCTTTTTCAGCCTAGTCTTTCTTCCTTCTAGTGCTGACACTAAACTTGAGTATTTTCAATAAATAATGCACAGGTATGTACCATTGGAGAAAATTATGATGCCTGCAAAGAATGAATGTGAATCAAAAGGAATGGCAACAGAAGACAAGATGGTTTGTAGCCACTGATTACACAAGAATGAGTTTATAATATAAAAGCAGTTAGTGAGAGACAGATGGTGTAAAATAATGTCCAAAAAGTCACAAAGAATCAGAGTGACTGGACCAAGAAAGTTAACTTGGGGAAAAAAACTTTAATAAAGTAGTTGCAGTCAATATAAAATTATATTTTTCAGCCAGTATCTGAACAGCTTAACTTAAGCAATACCCATGATAGCCTAGGTAAATACAGTATAAAAATATATTAAAACAATCAATTAAAACAATTAAATTATCCAATTAACATAATTAAAGGCAAAAGTTAGAACAGCAAAAAGAAGATTAATTATAGATCACATTTCAGCATGAGAAGAAAATTAAAAATTAAAGGCCTGAAATAATAAAAAAGGTTTTTTGGTCTAATGCCAAAAAGCCAAAGAAGGAAGTGGCAAGCATAATTTTCTGGAAATAAAAAGCAAAGGAGCAAAGCTGGATTCAGAAGGTGTTTGTGTGGAATGGTGGCAAAAGAGAAATCCATGTCAAGAAGAGTGGGCCTTCTGTTGTACATTTGCGACCTTCAGCTCCTGCAGACATCCCTCTTTGGAGGTGCCAGGAACAAATGAATAATCAACAGAAATTGCCATTTGCCTCTTAAGGCAAATGAATAAAAGCTATATTTATCCATTTACATTTCAGTTCCCTTGCTATTAGTGAGAATAAAAAAAATGTTTTGCTTAGAACACAACTGAAACCTATAAAATTTCTCCACAATTTCTCAGAACATGAACTGGTGTGTAGATATGTTTTTAGAATGGGGAGTCACCACCACCACCACTAAAAAAAAAGGACTTGGAAATAATTTCTTCAGATGACGGGGTCTAAACTTTCCAGCAACACAGGTTTTGTTGCATTGGTTGGGTAAGATTGTTCCAGGTGCCAATAATTATGTTATTACTATTTCATATGATTTTGCTGTTGGTTTTAATACTATATTCATTGTCCTAATTGTGAGATGTGGCTATATACATTATTATAACAAATAAATATATATAACATCTTGAATGGATAGGAACAGCTCATAAGGAATAGCACTCTTAGATTACTGCAGTCTGAGTAACACTAGAAACACATGATTCATTACCTAATCCAGGGCTTTTCAACCTTTTCACCCACTGTACCACTTTTAGGATATGGCAACATCCGAGTACCACCAGTTGCCTAGCTCCAGCCATCTCTTGCTTAGGCTTGTGCAGTGCTGCCACCAGTTCAGCTCATTCCCCTCCCTGTCAGAAGGGTAAACAAAAACTCTATCAGAGGGCAATGAATCATGGTTCATTTGATGCATGATAAACAAAGAAAACCCAAAGCATATATTCTACTATTAACCTTTTAATTACAAAGAAACTTGTAAAAACACAGAAAGACTCATGGCTACATGTCTATTCCCCAGAGAGCACAAAGAAAAGAGAAAGAGAAAGTAACTTTTGTTTTGGACATGCGCACACAGTAATAAATATAAAACCAAACAAAATACATGGCTGAACATGTGACACGCACCATGGTTACAATGATAAGATAACAATTCAACTTGCAAAGAAATAAACTGCATCGAGCTTACTGACAAAACACTAAAAACTCAGTGACACCTCCCCCGCTACCACTTTTCTAGGATGGTCGTGCACCACCTACCAGGTGCCAATGTACCACAGGTGGTACCCGTACCACTGGTTGAAAAACCCTGACCTAATCTACCAACAATTTCAATCAGAATACTTTGAAGCAGTGGTGCAGAAAGAATTCAGTGGGCTCAATAAATCTACCCTCCTAATGGTCTTCCTTATACAATGCGCTAGCCATCATACTGTAGCTGAAGATCAAATTCAGGTAGATACAATGATGGTAACTATGTATGTTAAACAATATGTCTACCACCACTTGTGTATGAGAGCCAGTTTGGTGTAGTGACTATGGCATCAAGCTAGAAACCAGGAAATCATGAATTCTAGTCCTCCCTTAGGCAAGAGACCAATTGGGTTACCTTGGATCAGTCACTCTCAGTTTTTGGAAGGAAGCAGTGTCAGACCAAATCTTGCCAAGAAAACTGAAGGGCTAGTCCAGACAGTTGCCAGGAGATAAAAACTGATTTGAAGGTGTGCAGTTGTGCACTCACACACACACACACACACACACACACACACACACATCAGTGATGGGGTTTTACATTCAAAGGAGGAAAGCGATATGAAACGCCATCTAACTTCTGTAGAGATAATTGACTATCAGAACTATGAACAAAAGACATTCTGTCTTCATGTCAGTGGTGGGATTCAGCCGGTTCACACCAGTATGGCAGAACCGGTAGCTAATTTTTTGTTGCCCAGGCCCAGAATGGACTTCCGGAAGCAGCATCCACACAGAGAACCGGTTGCTCACATATTTCAATCCCACTACTGCTTCATGTGCACGTTTCACCCTAGATTTCTCAAATTGCTTATTTTTCCACTAACTTCTGGGTCTTAAATGAAAAGTTATTTTTAGCCAGGCTACCAAGTAACATGTGCAAACAATTCTTAAATCTAGTTGAAAGGAAGATCTCAATTGTCAGTCTTTGATGTGCCAATGGAAACTGTTCTGAAAGTGTGAAGCCAGATTATACATTGCAACATCACAGTTTCCTGTGTGTCTGATAAGATGCAAAGCTCTACCAACTGTGCAAGGTGTTTAAAGCATAAACATTTGGGCAATTGTTATCTAATTGACAAGAGAAAATGTGAAGCTAATTGATACAAGAAAACAAATGCTAAAATCACAGCTTTTAAATTACCGCAAGAAATGACAGTCTAGGTTTTGTTGTTTGTATCACAATATTGTGCAGTGTAAACCTTTTCCTTCTTTCCAATTCTGTCAATCAATACTACACCATTTGTCCCTCTGAAATTTCTACTCAAGTGCTCTCTAGTCCTTACTTAGGATTGGCTCCAATTTGGGAAGAAAATCCTGGGCAAAAGTAGGCCTCTCTTTAACACAGTCCAATTTGTTTCACTTTTTCATTCTAGCCTAACCTGCCAAGAGCAGACAGACAGTTTCCTTTGCTCCTTTCAAAACATAAAAGGCTCATGAAAGACTAGCAACACAATTTAATTTAATTTAATTTATTAATATTTCTATACCGCCCTTCTCCCGAAGGACTCAGGGCGATGTACAGGGCAAGAATAAAACAAGAGTTACAAAAAATAAAAGATAATTAAATACATGCCCATAAAAACAGTTGATACATTAATAAAAACCCCAATAAAATGATAATAAAAAACCCTACCAATCCCCCCTCAGGCCAGGCCGGCTTGTTCGAACAGGTATGTTTTCAGATCGCGGCGAAAGGAGCGGAGATCGGGCGCCGTCCGGAGCTCAACCGGTAACTGGTTCCATAGCTCCGGGGCGCCCACAGAGAAAGATCTCCCCCTGGGGGCCACCAATCTACATTCTCTGACCGGTGGCACCCTGAGGAGTCCCTCTCTGTGGGAACGCACAGGGCGGAGGGAAGTTGATGCCGGCAGCAGGTGTTCCCTAAGGTACTCCGGACCCCTGAAGATCATGGCCAGCGATTAAGAGTTGACACAGAGCCTAGTGGTCGATTGAGCCTTGAAAATGATGCTTAATGATTCTCATCCCCAATGAGAGTCTCACGTCACACTTTAAATCAAGGATAGGCTTGAGAGCACAGAAACACTGTTTTGAGAACTCTCCAGAGTTTGTTGACTGGGAGCCGTCCAGATTTTGTTATAAGATGGGCGGCTATATAAATGTTTTTTATTTGCCATCCTATTAAGAGAAGAACCAAGTCTGGCAATGTTCACCATGTTTGGCAGTAGGCAAGTACGAATGAGCACAGGCTCACTAATCTTCAAATGTGCCTTCAGGCCTCAAGGCTTGCCTATCCCTCTTTCAAATTAATCTCTTATCAGAAGCTCTTCTTCAAGTTTCCTAGATGTTCTCTTGTTAACTATTGGCTCATCTTGCCATCTGTTTTAATTCTAACTGTGAACTGAGCAGTAAATAAACTGATTTTATCTTTTAAATCTCTGCTTGAAATGTAGTTTGGCCTCCTGTTTACACTGCTGTCAATGAAGGCAAAGTATGAAATTAGTTCAACGGAGACTGAAAAAAAGGGAAGGAATGATATAGTCCCTCCTTCCTGAGTTATAGCGTTAGTGGCAATAGGCAAGGAATTGGAACATTAATCCAATAACTAATACTGCAACATTTGTTTTTCTTCCTACCTCTCCCCATAGCCCTATATGGTTTCTTTGCCACCAAACACACAGTGTCATGAATGTGCTCAGAATCCTGAGACTTCTCATTCTTAAAATGTCAGAGTTACATATGAGCCTTCCTCTAACCTTGTCTGGGAAGATTGACTCTCAATGCTACATATCCTTCAGTCCCTGAAAATTCCATTTCAGTGACTTCCATTATTTTGGGGCACATCTTTCTTTCTTTCTTTCTTTCTTTCTTTCTTTCTTTCTTTCTTTCTTTCTTTCTTTCTTTCTTTCTTTCTTTCTTTCTTTCTTTCTTTCTTTCTTTCTTTCTTTCTTTCTTGTAGTTATGACTTCCACACAAGGCTTTTCATGGGGAAAAATTGTCTTGAGGGTTGTTGATGTAATCAAAAATGCATCTTGGCTAGGCTTTTATTTATTTTTTTAAGTTGGGGGGCTGCTTTGCAAAGCATAATCTCACTTCTCCCCCTCTGCCTCCATGTCACTTTTCAATGCAGAACAAAGTGTTCATGTATGCTTTGTTTTGCTCCAAGACATAGAAACCTAGTCTGATCTTTGGATGGCTTGAAGGAGGTCTCTGGAGGATGGGAAGCATGTCTGAGGCCAACTGCATTGCCTTTGTGCCTCAGAGTTGCAAATCGTGCCACTTCCATGGGTCACAAGAACTTGTTGAACAAAGTATGATTGTACCAGTTGACCCTAATATTTATAAAGTTGTCCTGCTCCTCATTCTTCAGATGCTCATTAGCATCTAGTTGGCAGTATTATATGATTCATAAAGATGATTCTCTAGCAATGCTGCCAAAGTTCAAAAATAATGAGCTCAAAATACAGATTTTCCCAGTTTGTAACATTGTGGATTGCATTGGATTGTGGGTCAAGGTTTCTGCTCTGAAACCCTTTTTCCATTTCCAATTAAAATGAATGGGTGAGTTTGTCTCTGTGCGTATTCATTTCTGGATTTCAGCATTTAAAGTCATCATTCACCAAAGAGAAGATACAGAGAGCCAGTAGCATCTCCACCGGCAAATTCTCAGCAGTTGATCATAGCACTTTAGTTGAAATGTAAGAAAAGAGTCTACTAAATGAATAATGCTGTGGCTCACAAGAAGTCTAAGAGCATGGCTGGAGCATGGTAACAAATATCATTGGGATACAAAACTGTAGGGATGTCTGAATCTTCTTGTTGGTCTTTTTGGATGAAGTTTGTGAGGAATATCAAAATCCAAAAATGTATTCTTCTGCTACAAAGAAGGACTTTGTAGCATTTTTCGCCTTTTTCATTAGCAATTAAACAACAACAGGAAGTGTACTCAGCCCTTGATAAGCTTAAAACCACATCTGTTTTAGACTCACCCACCTCCACCCAAAAACCAATGAGTGATTCAAACTTTCTGGTCTTCCTCTCTGTGTCTGTAGTCAGGTTGCTACACAAACCCCTGCTGGCAATCAGACATCAGCAACGGGAGCAGGGAGGGAAGGCATAAGAATGCAAGGCGGGGGGGGGGGGTATCGGGAAAGGTAAAGGAATACAAGTTTCCCTGCTCAAAGCCTCAGACAGATCCAACACCCCAAGGTCATTGGCTGGGTAAGTCAGAGGCAAAGAGACCATTCGGAAAACAATGTGAATGTGACAGATTGGCTAGACAAATGGGCAATGCAGGACCAGGGGGAAAGGGGAAAGGCTTCCTATGCTTCCTGCACACAAAATTGTTAGGATTGGCTTTTCTAATTCTTTACCTACATGGAATTTTCAGTAAAGTTATACTCTTGGTAAAAAGATGTCTTAGGGGGTCTCCTTTGCTGTCTCAACCAGTGGGATGGTCGACATTCTGAAGATATGCAATCTTGGTTCTGGGAGGCCAATTTAAAAATAAATGCATCCCTTGATCATTCAAAGATTGCATGTCTCTGCTCCAAAGGGACACTTTATAATCCTGCGTGGTCTCTATTCTGATGAAGAGGCTCCAAAAAGCCCATATCCCTCAAAGCATGGGACCCCAAGGGAGTAGTATTAGAAACTTTAGCCAAAGGAAAGATCAGTTTTGTATACGGTAACTGCAGCAAGATTATTGTATGCAAAACAATTGAAGAACGATGAAATCCCCATGTGGAGTGTGAAAAAGACAGAAATGGCAAAAATAGCCCATTTGGTCAAAGAAAAACAAAATCTTTTCTGAAAGAGTTGAAATTTTATATGGACTTCTTTGTTCCCCAACACTTTTTAATTCCCCAACACTTTTTAATTTATATCCCCAACACTTTTTAATTTATACTTAAATGATTTTCCAAAATGTCTGGAAGACCTATCACTTCATGGGCCTAGTATAGGAACAAGACAGGTAAATTGCCTGTTATATGCCGATGATATAATTTTGCTGTCGGCCTCACAGGTGGGGCTACGAAGGTCACTAGGGAGGTTGGCAGCATATTGTATAAAAAATCGTTTGACAATTAATGTAGAAAAATCAAAGGTAATGATATTTAGCAGGCAACAAAAGATGAGGAGATGGGTTTTAAATGGCAGAAGAATAGAACAAGTTCAGTCATTTACCTATTTAGGGCTAGTATTCCAGACAAATGGTAAATGGAACAAGCATGTAAAAGCTGGAGCTCAGAAGGCCGTGGCTCGGATGGCCCAATTAGACAAACTTATTTTAGAGACAACTCCATCTTCATTAAACCCAGTGCTAAAGGTCTTTCAGGCAAAAATTGAACCAGTACTTACCTATGGGGCAGAAATATGGGGATTAGTTAAGTTGCCTGGGCAGGAAATTCCTCAAAATAAGTTCCTGAGGAGAATTTTGGCAGTATCCCCTGGAACCCCAGCTTGCATAGTAAGGACAGAAACAGGAATCCATGTGATTGGCACTAGGGCCATGCTGAAGGCCGTTTATTATTGGCTCAGAATATTTGAGATGGAGGAAGGGAGGTTACCTAAGCTAGCGCTAATGGATCAGATATTCTCAAGTAACAAAAATAATTGGTTATCAAGAGTTTTGAAGCAGGTATCTAGCTTTGGTATTCCGTTAAACTGGCAGCAGTACGACCTTAGGCAGATTCGAACTTGGATTGCACAGAGATTTAAGGACATAAGTGCACAATCGGACATTGCACAGGTGACAGCAGTAAAAGTTTGTCCCTGGTTATTGGCAAATAAACAAATTTTTAAAATAGACAAATATTTAACTTTGCCTTTATCTCCCATCTTAAGGAGATTTTTTACCAAATTGAGATTGGACCAACTTCAAACAAACATGCTTTGGGGCAGGTATAGGGGGATTCCTGTAAGTGAAAGAGTCTGTTTATGCGGGATGGGGGAAGTTGAAACAATGTCCCATGTAATTTTTGATTGTCCCCTGTATTCAGATTTGAGGAAACACCAGTTGGGCAGGACCTTTTATACCAGTACCCCTATGTCTAAAGAGCGCTTCTTGCATCATTGTTTGTTAGGTTCTAATTTACAGTTGGTGAAGTGGATTGCCAAAATTGCTGTAAAGTTGATGGAAATAAGAACAAGGTTGGTGCAGCAGAGCGTGGTAGATTGTAGGAAAGATCATTTGATTTAACAATGTAATTTTAAAAGTAGTTTTAAGACTGTTGGGGGCAGATGCAGGGGTGATATTGTAACATAATTTTAATTATATTTAACCTGCTTCTTAAATCAGTGTATTTTATCCTGATTTCATTTAGATTTTATTTTGTTTTAGTTTTATTTTAAATTGTATTTTATCCAGTTCCATTTGAATTGTTTTTGTCAAGTTTTGGTGATATTTTGTTTTTGGAATCTGGTAACTTGATATGGCCCAAGGGCTAATCATTAAATAAAGATTGATTGACTTCTTTGTTGAAAGAAGAAAGAAATGGAATGATTTCTCAATTTGAAAAATTGGATTAATTAAGAGACTGAAGTGATTGATTGACATCTAAAAGGAAGAAAGAACAATATGATTGTAACTATCTGTTGAAAAGAAGGTTGGAAGTCATTCATATATTTTTTAAGGTTAGCATCTTTTTCATTTCTTGCACTGAATTATTTATTTTTATTTTTATTTTGATTTGTATTCTCTGATTTGTTTTCTCTAAAAAAAATCTTCATAAATATAGGAGGAAGGAACAATAGAATGTAGTGGCAATGTGGAAGACCACTGTTATTTTAAGAGTTTAATGACATGTTTGATTTCTCCTCCATATTACGAAAAGTCTGGAGTCTTGTCTGTTGAATAAAGGAGAAACAGGAAATTTTCAAAGCTTTTCTTCCTGTGAAAGTCTCAGACTTTCAATTTCCATTCCAGAGTTATGTGCCAGCTAATCAAGATCATGACTTGCAATCTCATGACCATAACAGGGCCATGAAGTCATGGTGCTAGGTTTTGATAAAAACACGGTGTGTGTGTGTGGGGGGGTTTGTTTGTTGGGAGTTTCTTCATGGGACCTAACATTTGGTGCTGCAGAAATTGGCCACCTTTGGGATATTTCTGCTGTTGTTATTAAGGATTTCCTGGCAGCTTGTAAGAGACTTGGGTGTCATCTTTCTTGGTATGTATCTTTGTTGTTCTGCTTTTGTATCTGTTTGCTTGAGCTACTAACAAAGCTTATAATCCATTTATTCACCAAAGTGTTCATTGTTCCTCAATCAAAAAAGAACCAATTGCCTGGGCACCTGATCAGTGCTCTGACACTTGGCAAAACACAGTAGTGTAGCAAGAACTTTTCCAAACCCAAACAAAGAAAGGTGACGTAGACACAGGAATGCCTGTGCCAAAGTGGAGCTGAATGAGAGAAATGCAAAGAAGAGCTCAAGTAACAGAGAGCTAAGGAAAGCTTCAGCATTGGGGGGGGGGAGGAGAGGAGACTTTCTGTTGGAAAGCTGACAAGAGATAGGAAGTTTGAGTGAGAAAGAAAGGCATCCCCATTTTTTCCCTTTATTGCCTGCCATTAAAAGTTGTCAGAAGAAAAGGGGAAAGTGCACTTATGCCAGTAAATCAAAGGCAAGAATAAAAGCCAGCATTTGAACAGAAGAGGAGGTGTTAAAAGGCTTATCCAATTAAGATTGTGGAAAAGGAAAGTACAAATGGCCACTGAAATTAGTTGTATTCTCTCTCCCCACCCCACCCCATTCCATTTGGCTGTGGATTTCTTTGTTTCACTGAGCTCAGCTTGCCAAGAAAACCATATGTTCTGAATCCTTTTAACCTAAGCATACCTTCTGTCTCCGCTTGAAATTATTCTGTATTCTTGCATTAATTATATTAGAAAATATTCAAAGCAGAGTCCTGGTCTCTCGGTGAGACCTAGACTGCATCTGCTTAGATTAAATTTGAGAATGATCCACATGAAAAATGTTTTTTTGCTACTCTAGAGTTGCTGGAAATATTAGTAGAGGTGCCTTAAGAATTACCTCTGTATTGAAACTTAACAGTGTTATTCATTGCCTTGCAGAAATCACAGGAACATAAAAAAGAAGACAAACAAATCTAAATAGCACTATAATAGTAGCTTTATATCCTCACTTTTAATATTATATCTTCAAATATTCATAAGTATGTGCCAAGTGCAGCGACACTGCTGAGACTAAAGGTGCATTTCCTGGGGAAAAACTCAGCTAATTTATCGTGTCATAGAAAATGTTGTGTTCTGACAATTTTAAAGTGTTTGTTGCAATCAAATCTGAAGCATACTATTTGATATGAAACCTTTTCTATTTTAAGTGGGGCTTCTAAATATATAAGGTGAAAGAAATTAAGGGTTATGATAGCAGTCTTCCAGTACTTGAGGTACTGTCACAGAGAATAGGTGTAGACCAGTCATTTCAAACTCGTGATGTCACGTGACATCCCGTGACATATCAGAACTTTTTCCCCATTGCCGGCAATGAGGTGGGCACAGTTTTGACATGATGCATCTGGCCCACGGGCCAGCAGTTTGACATGCCTGGTATAGACTTATTCTCCAAAGCACCTGAGGGCTGGACAAGGAGTACCAGGTAGAAGATATTAGAGTTCCAAAGTAGAATCAAGGAAAGACTTACTGACAGTGTGAACAATTAATCAGTGGAATGGCTTGCCTCCAGAAGTTGTGAGTGTTCCATCACTGGAGAAGATACTAGACAGCCATTTGTCTAGAATGGTATGGGTCTAGGACCACTTGGCATGGCCAGCTCACCATGGCTAACTCAACACAGCCAACTTGCTGCAGGACAAGAGTTACAATAATATCGAAGAAATGGTGGAATATAATAATTAAAGAAAGGATGCAAAAGGAGGGACAAAATGAAACATGTATGACAAAAATTAAAATACATCTTAGTTATTTTAAGTACTTAAATTGAATTGTTCAATTGTCCAGCAGTGAGTTGTTCCTTAGTGAGTTGGCCACAGTGAGTTGTCCCACCGCAAATTGGCTGTGGCAAGTTGCCCGCAACATGTTATCCCATTTCTCCTACATGACCAGGGGATTGGACTAGAAGACCACCAAGGTCCTAGCCTTTTTAATGTTGCTCAAAGAAAAATATTTAAACACATAATTGAAACCCATTATCTAAAATTTTAATTGCATGTAAATGGAATCAAATCCGGATTAGTTTTTATCATTTTTGGAGTGTGACGTCTGCATGCTACACATAATCCAGGTACAATCCCCATTCTGGAACTTGTATATTGCACATTGACAGCCTGAAAAAGTACAAGGTAGTAATAGATAAAATGGACATCTATTGTGCATCTGCTGTAAATAATATGTAAAAAAATATATATGCAATCTTCCCATAAAATGCTGGTACATACTAGCATACATTTTGTTCATTGTTTACAATGATATATTTTCACTTTTCTCTATTTTTTCTCTATTTTCTCTATTTCTCTCTCTGTTCTCTCTCTCTTATAAAGAGAGAGAAAACAGACAGAGAAATAGAGAAAATTACTTTTCATCATTTCTAAAAGTTGGTGAATGTCAGGGAACTGTTGTTGTTAGCTGCCCTGAGTCCTTCGGGAGATAGGGCGGCATATAAGTCCCATAATTAAATTAAATTAAATTAAATTAAATTAAACTGCAGAGCACAATTAACCCCCTCCTGCCCAGAAAAAAGACACACACAAACAAATAGCAAAAAGACACAAGTAGTACTCCCAGTTCTGAAAGGACAGATAAGCAACATAAAAAACCCCTAAATTGAGAAACATCCAAGCTTACCAACTGTAGTTGTGTTTAAAGCCCTATCACTTTTAATCACAGTCTGACACAGAAATGTAGCAGGTGATTTTTTTCCAGACATGAAGATTAGTGATGGAAAAAGCTTTGCCAGCTTAATTTCTCTCTGTCAGCCTGGTGATAAAGATAGATGTGCAAAACCAGTCATATTGGAATGCCTGGTACTAAGAGACAGTCTCAATTCAGCATTTCTCTCCTCTGCAGCAAACTAGCTCAAGTAACTATCAGGTGCTGAGATAAAGAGTGATACCTTCACTCAAATAATTTTATCTCCTCCCCCACAGGATTCTGCTTCTCAGCCCACCAGCCCATCAGGCTATGGCCTATGGTTGAAGACTTTGAGCAAACAATTTGAAGTAGCACTGGAGACTCTTACAGAGAGCATTTCTTTTACCTTCATTCTCATCAAGGACCCTATCCAGAGTATGGTTTTAAAAAAAGAGAAGACAATGGTTGTGTCTCCATGTAATTAAAGTCCTGCCCCTTTAGCAATTCATGTAAAAAGGCAATGGGGCTTCAATTGCACAGCTGCAGCCGTCACCTTGCCTTATTTAACATCCCCTGCCCCTGGAGTTCTCTGATCTTAATTCAGTCTGGTGAAAAGAAGTAGTTCCTTCCCCAAGGAGAAAAGATGGACAATTGGCAATATTATCTGCATTCTTGATGTGTTTCTTAAGCAATGACTAAGGAGTGTGTGGGGGTGTGCCTTGAAATATACTGAACATTTATCAGCATGTGCCACTTTCCTGACCACCTAAGCTACAGTGAAAGCCCTTTGGAAAATTTGGAAAGGAACAGGACACATTTTCAGATCCAGACATAAGCATCCAAGGAGGATGGCACTCCCAGGAATCTAAATAATGGATAAACAAGAGGTTTTATAAAAAAATATTAAAAGGTTGTGAGGATCAGGTAGAACTTAAAAAAGAAGTTTCATATACAAGAGAAAACTTGGAGAAATTAGAAAATGAATTTTGGTCTAGTATTAGCTTAAGCTAATTACCCAAAATCTAATTCAGGCCCACTTGGTACACTAAGGTACTGATATACAGTACAAACGAAGTAAAAAAAGTTAAAGTAAAAATCAGCCAGGACTTCAATAATGCAGTCTTGGCTGCCATCTTGACTTTATTTACTTTCTCCCAAATTAGCCAAGACCTACCCAAAATCACTACAGGTAGCCATTGACGTATGACCCCCAAGAGGGACCAGAAAATATATTGCTAAACCCAGTGGTGGGATTCAAATATGTGAACAACCGGTTTTCTGTGTGGATGCCACTTCTGGAAGTCCATTTTGGGCCTGGGCAACAAAAAACTATCTGCCAGTATCTGCCGAAGTGGTGCAAACTGGCTGAAGCCCACCACTGGTTAAACCATGCAGTAATTAAGTGGGACATCATGTGACCACACCATTTTTCCCCCCTGTGGTTATTAAATAAATCAGAAGTGGTGTTAAGCAAGACATCAAATGACTGTGACTTTCTTATCACCTCCCCCATTTACTTTCCTGGTCAGAAGCCAGCTGGGAAGGCTGCAAAAAGACATGCAGGTGTCATAAATGTAAATCTGTTGCTAAGTTACCAGATTGTAATCACATGACTGGAAATGCTGTACCAGCCATAAATCACCTTTTTCAAAACTTCAAAAGGTCGCTAAATGGATAATTAAGCAAGAACTCTCTGTAAGCTTTATAAATCTGTCTTCTATTACATTTCTATTGATATTAATTAAATTAATACAGAGTGAAGAGAAGGGGATAAAAAGAATTTAAAGGGTCTATATGTGTGCAACATGTTAAGGATCAATACTGCTCTTTAAACTCCTTCTCAAACTTTAAAATATTAGTCTGAATCACCCCACATCTTTATGACATCTCTAGCTGAAGTTTCAACAAACATCTGAAGATCAAGACACATTTTAATTGTGTGTTCTGGCTGCAAAAAGGGTTTCTGATAGTGTTGGTTTTATGTTCAGATTATATGAGATATTTTGAGGAAAGATATCACAAGAACTAATTGGTTTGGTTAAAGTCATGTTCAGAAGCTTTTTTTCACCCTCTCTTTTGCTCTTGGGGTTTCCATTAGCTGTATTCAAAACATGCTAGTAGTATTTTTAAGCTAAATGTAAGATTTTAAAAATATTTGAAAGAAGAGCTAAGTTAGAAGTATTATACTATAAGAAAAAAGAAACAGTATTGAAGCTACCGGTAATAAAATACAAGAGATATGGAAGAATGTAATTGAGCTTTGATAAAAATTTAATCAATTTATAGTTTCTGATTCATTATACAAACATAAATTGGAATCTCAAAGCTTAACTTCATGTTTCTTAGATCTACACAGCAACAGAAGAAATATATATCTGTATAAAAGTATGCATATTAGTCAAAATATACACAGAAGTGCAGGCATTCTTGAAAAAAGCTCTAAGTTTTAGTTAAAGAAGTTTGCAAATAAAAATGTCTACAGTAGAGAAAATGCAGGAAAAATGCATTTTTTAAAGCAGATTTTTAAAATAAAATTGAAAACTGATATAGAAAGTGTGCAGAATAAATTAGAAATGGAGAAAAATTACAAATTTATAATAGACAGTTTGAAAGATTCATCCATTCTTAAACAATATATGTAGGATGAACTAATTTTGAATGGTGCCTAATAAAAGTATACTATTCCAAACTGTTTCAAATATTATTTTGACTTACACTCTATCACCAAGAATAACTGAGAAAGTAATATTAGATTCTTCAAAAATATTGGGAGAATAATATTGTATGTTCCATTCTAATCTAATAAAACTGTTCACATACTAGGGAAGTTGACTTATCAAACATTTATTGATTTCAGAATATTGTGTGCAAGCATATTAAACCTGTCAGAACTAAATTCCTGATGGGTTCTAATGCTTCAACAGTCTTTTTCTCATATTTAGCTCCATTATATGTATTTATACTTTGTTTAAAAAAATATATGGGCCTCATTTTATAACGCTCACATAACACTCACATTGTTAATGATAAAATCAATACATGACATTAAAACATCCCCAGACAGATTCAGCAGTTAATATTAAATGAAATAAAATACAGTATATGTTCCCTATCAAGAAGTATTTTCTAAATGGAAGGTTTTGAGTAATTAGCAAAGGGATATTAAATGCACAAAGTTTAAATATAAAAGACAAAATACATTTTCCCCATCATTCCCTACTTGCCTCCATCATTAGCTGAGACATAGGACACTTCTACTGTACATGTGTAATAACATGGGAATGACTTTGGGAGCCGGGGCATACATCTTCCTAAAGAATATCATCTATCTATTGATCATGCTATCAATCCATCTATTCAGCTATAGATAGATCATCATTATCAGAGTTGGAAGGGACTTGGAGGTCTTCTAGTACAACCCCCTGCTCAAGCAAGAGACCCTATACCATTTCAGACAAATAGATGTCCAGTCTCTTCTTGAAAGCCTCCAGTTATGGAGCAGCTACAAATTCTGAAGGCAAGCCATTCCAATGATAGTTCTCATTGTCAGGAAATGTCTCCTTAGTTCTAGGTTGCTTCTCTCCTTGGTTAGTTTCCAACCATTGCTTCTTGTCTTGCCTTCTGGTGATTTGGAAAATAAGTTAACCCCCTCTTCTTTATGGCAGCCCATAAAATATTGGAACACAGTTATCATGTCCCCCCTAGTCCTTCTTTTCACTAGACTAGACATACCCAATTCCTGGGACAGTTTGTTATATGTTTTAGCCTCCAGCTCTCTAAATATCTTAATTGCTCTTCTCTGCACTCTTTCCAGAGTCTCAACCTCTTTTTTATATTGTGGTGACCAAAACTTGATTCAGTATTCCAAGTGTGGTCTTATTAAGGCCTTATAAAGCAGTACTAACACTTCATATGATAACACTGTGATATGTTTTCCAGCATTGTGTGACTGTAAGTCAACAACATTGTGTGACTGTGGGTCAACTTTCAACTTTTTTTTGAGTGAATATAGAGTGGAAATTATCGTAGTGTGTCTCTTCACCAAATCTGAATGCAGACAATATATTATGGAAGAAAAAAAAATACTCCTGTGAACCAACAAGAGGCTGGAACAGTCAAATACAATAGTAAGTTTTATCTTGGAGCTTTCTTACTATGAGAATTCATGAAAATAACATTTAATTACTTTTTTAATATTATGCATGTAGACTTGTTTATATTAACAGGAATCTTGATTGTACTAAAGAATTTATACATTGAATATTATACATATATAAAGAAGAGGGAGAGACTCTTTTCCCATCAGTGTGCAAACATGGAGGATATGATCAGCTGGTTCAGTCTCCATTCCTCCTTCCTTTCCTATTCATTCATGCTCAAATGGTGCCAACCTTGAAAATGAAACCAACTTGTGTCTCAAATTAGATGGCATTGCCAAAATAGTAGCTGGAAATAATTATGCATAGCAGAAATGACTGTGAGTGTGTTATAATGCCAACCTGCTTATCTGCATAAATTAAAACCATTTCATCCATCTTAATTCTGTAGTAGACATCTACTACAGAAGGGACGCGGTGGCTCAGTGGGTTAGGACGCTGAGCTTGTCGATCGGAAGGTCGGCAGTTTGGCGGGTCGAATCCCGAGTGCCGCGTAACAGAGTGAGCGCCTGTTACTCGTCCCAGCTTCTGCCAACCTAGCAGTTCGAAAGCACGTAAAAATGCAAGTAGAAAAATAGGGACCACTACTGTGGGAAGGTAACAGCGTTCCGTGCGCCTTTGGCGTCTAGTCATGCCGGCCACATGACCACGGAGATGTCCTCGGACAAGCGCTGGCTCTTCGGCTTTGAAACGGAGATGAGCACCGGCCCCTAGAGTCGGAAACGACTAGCACGCATGTGCGGGGGAACCTTTACCTTTACCTTAGACATCTACTGTTCTAATTTATGAGGATAAAAAAACCTGTCTATTGTATATGGGAATAATAATAAAAAAAGAATGCAATGGCGTAGTGTTGTAAGTTTTACTACAGCATGTTAATGCAGTGCATATCTAATCAGATGTAATTTTATTCTGCAATATGCCTATCACTGAAGAAAGTAATAATTCACTTATTAATGCTCTTACTCCAGTTTTGTATTATAAGTTGAAAAATTTAATGTTATATACATATTAATACACTTCAAAGCAAGTTTAGTTAAAGTGACATCATTTCTTCAATGCCACAAGCAAACTGTACAGTTGAGGAAGGCCAGAAAATATATTGTATGTTATTTTATAAGATAAATGGATAAAAAAAAGATTAAGTCAGTGTCATACTAGCCTTGAAAAGTCTATTTGTGGGGAAGCAAATAGTCTCATCTGGACTTTAAAAAAGAAGAAGACCTTGACTGGCATATTTTTATTGAATTAGGTCTTAATATAGCTGAGATAAAATCAGGTATTTTTTTCCCCTGATAAAATGATCCCCTTTAGCATGTATGGAACCTCATGTTTGTTGCCATGTTATTGATTATGGCAAATATTTATCTAATCAGTTGCTAATGAAAATGAACCTTTGGTATTTATCTCATGGAGTCTTTAAACACAATTAGTGTTTTCTAATGGTTTGGTCAGAATATAAAATGGTGTCATAGTAGGTGGCAGCACCTAGCTAACCTTGGCTTATCTAAGAATGAAAAGCAGGTTATGATCATTTAATTAATATCTGAATAGGGGACCAGACTAGGATGAGAAGTATAAACAAACAAGCAAACAAAATTCCCAAAGAAAACAATTATTTCCATTAAAAAAACAGCAACATCAACATGTCCTTAGGGTCACGAGCTGTGGTGGTGCAGTGGTTAGAATGCATTACTTCAGGCTACTCCTGCTGACTGCCGGCTGCCAGCAGTTCAGCAGTTCGATTCTCATTGGCTCAAAGTTGACTCAGCCTTCTATCCTTCCAAGGTTGGTAAAATGAGGACCCAGATTGTTGGGGGCAATATGCTGACTCTGTAAACTGCTTAGAGAGGGCTGTAAAGCACTGTGAAGCAGTATATAAGTGCTATTGCTATTAGAGTCATTCTGAAGCAAGCTTAGGTAGGAGGTAATTTACTACAACATTTAATTACTGCAGTGTTTTACATACAATAGTTTTGGATTCTAATGCAATGATAGTTACAAGCATCCTGGAAAATAGAAAGACAATTGAATGGATGCGGTGAGTAGTTGAATCTGAGATCTGTACATTTCCTAGACCAGCAGTGGCGAACCTATGGCACACATGCCAGAGGCAGCACTCAGAGCCCTCTCTATGGGCATAAGTGCCATCGCCCCAACCCTGCTTCCCCCCGCAGCCCCTCCTCAACAGCAGCCCCCCAGAGGAAAGATGCCCCTGGGTGCAGGTCATGTGAAGCAGCGCAGCCAAGGACATGGCAGCTGGGCAGCAGGGACAAGACTCCGCCCTCGTGCCCTGTCGTGCACAGATGATGCTCCGGGGCACAGGTTGAGGTTGTGGCCAACATGGCACTGCTGGGCTGCCTGAGCGATCTACTGCGGCAGGCAGTGGAGGCAGTGGGTGGCCCTGCTGGAGGGCAGGGCAGGGCAAAGGGGTGGGGAGGCGGTTTTGTGGCACTGTCTCTAAAAGGTTCACCATCACTGTCCTAGACACTTATATCTTGTTCCCTATTTTAAGGAAGGATTAGATAGTTAGCCTTGATTGTCTTGTTTCAATAACAGCCTGTTTTTATAAGAGCGCCAAGCAATATAAACACACTTTCTCAGAGATCAAATGTGAAAAGTGAGCAGCCATTGGTATAAATCTTTTGAAAGTTCAGAAAGTCTTTTGCATAATGATAACAGAAGCTGATAAGACATTCTCAAGGGAATTCTTAACAAGAAATATTTGTTCTATAATCATGTTTTTTTTAAAAACTATCATTTACTGTTTGAATTATATAAGGCAGAAAACCCCAGAATAGGTTCTGTGGAGAAGGCTACTAAGATGGTGACAAGCTGTGACACCAAGCCATGTGAACAATGACACTAGAATGTTTAGCTAAATATATGGAACAGAAATGTGAAAGGAAATATGAGTCCTATAATAAGTGAAGTGAGAATCTACCTACTTTCTTTTGCTCTCAAGCCCAAAACAATAGCTTAAAACTTACAGTAAAGGAAATAGTTTCAGACTAGAATTCAGAAGAACTTCTTGAGTGTGCAAGCTGTCACTAATAGGCTCTTGTTCATCAGAGATTTTCAGACTATGTGGCCATTTGAATCCTATCTTCCTTTTATGGATACAAATAGGATATAGTCTGATTTGATTATTACAGAAATTTCTCTGAAGAATCATAAAAATGTGAAATAGAAGTCTTAATTAAGTAGCTAAATATTAATATATTTTGTTTAAAAAAGGTATTGCAATTTGATGTTAAATTTAATGTAAAAATGAAGGCATGATTTGGATCAAAGTGACTGCTAACAAACACATTCAAAGTCAGGACATTAGTTATGCCTAATTTCCTTATCTCCAGGCATGCAATATGTCATATAATAATATTGCATATAAAATGATGTTAGCTTGGTTGTAGTTTAGGATTTATTCTTAGCTAGCATATTAACAGGATGGATTATTTCTATGTTCAAGTATCTTCTGCACAAACAGTAGCTTAGTTTACCACTTCTTATATATCACATCAGAGAGAAAAAATAAATGAAGCATCCCGAAAACTTTTTCCCCCTACCTCCCCCACCCCCATTGGGTTGAATTTATTTAATTAATTAATTAATTAATTTATTATTAATTGAATTTATATACCGCCCTATTCCCGAAGGACTCAGGGTGGTTCACAGGGCAAGTTAAAAAAAAAACTACAAAAAGAGAGAATAAAATACAATTAAATTAATACAAGCCCACAAAATTAAGATAACATTAAAATTGAAATTTAAAATTAATTTAATGAACACCACTGGGGATTTCTAGGGTGTTACAGTTATCCTTCCAGGGCTTTTTTTCTCATAGAATGCTCAGAACGGAGTTCCGGCACCTTTTTTTGGATGGAACCTTGTAGGGTAGGCAAGGCATGACATGTGTGAGTTCCGGCACCTTTTTCTTTTACAAAAAAAAGCACTCCCTTCCACATATACTAACTGGCCAAATGGTTCTGTCTCCCTTTCTGAACCTGAAAAGACCCTTGCAGACATTTAGATGTGAAATAATATTGCCACTCATCTTTGAGAAAATTTATTTGGAGTCAGCAAAATGAAGATATGAAGCAGTAACGGTGCTCTACCTCTGTCTCTGTGAAATTAGTCACCATAAATGGAACAACTATATCATAGCATCAGTATGGGACTCTTCTGTAATGATTTTAAAGGAGAAGATACAGGAAAGAGAAATATTTTCCAAGCTGAAGCTTATTAATTTAGTACGGACATCAGAAGCGTTTTAAACTGAGTATTTGTTAGGGAAACAAGGTACAGAATGCATCCTGCACATAGCTCCTGGATTTTTTTCTCTCCTTAATGATAATTTTGCTCTGCATCATATGACAAGGAGGGAGGAAATCAAATTAATTGAGAAATTGGAAGCATTCTGAACCATTGGCAAATAATTGTTCCATAGAGTTGAGTTGGGGATTTTTTTCCCTAGAAATTTTTTCACCCTAGAATTATTATCTCCACAAACCCTCACTGGATCTAGTCCATTTCTTAATTCTATCCTTTTTTTTCAGCTTCTCTTCCTATAGCAAATTTGGCTTAATTCTGACTTGTTCCCAGAGTTGTCCTGCTGATAGATGAACAGACAAAGAGACTCACAAATCCCTCAATGTAATTTCTTTCCAACATTCTTTTGGAGTGGAAACCATGAGAAAGAGCCACAATTAGCTTTGTAAATGTACCTTTGAAGTCAGCTACATAGTCTGCTTTTGTGTTTCAAAAGGCAAACTCCTAATACTCATATATCATTTATTTACTACCAAGGTTGAGGTTGCTGGATTCCTAAAAAAAGTTCTGATATCTGTTCATCCAATTCAGTAAATTAAGAACTTATGAATTTTAAGTGATATCAACTGAATGATGGATTGCTGAGCACTACAATCATACTTCTCCCTATCATACTATCAGTTTAGCAGAAGCAAGGAATGAAAAATTATGTAAGTAACTAGGAGTGAAAAATAGTGAAAGTAACTAGCATTATCCACATAATGCCCAAATGGCTCCTGGAATATAATAAAGAATCCTTCTAAAAAAAGGACAAGTATAAGAATTGGAAAGAGGGGCACATAACTAAGTCAGAATATCAGCAAACAGCCCGTGCCTGCAAAGTTGAAGTGAGGAAAGCTAAGGCTCAAAATGAACTAAGGCTTGCGACCAAAGTCAAAAATAACAAAAAAGCTTCTTTCAACATATAAAAAACAAGAATAAAATTAAGGAAATGACTGGTCCATTAGTGGGGGGAAAGTGGCAAGAAGGTGACAAGCAATAGGGAGATAGCAGAACAATTTAACTTGTTTTTTGCATCTGTCTTTACACAAAGGGAAAAAACAGTCCAACCTGCCAAAACCAGTTGTTCTGTACCAGCCTGCTACCGGCCTTGCAGAAAGGCAACCCCTGTACAAACGGCAGAGGCTGGAATACGTCTGCCAAATTTATTACACAAACAAACAACAAAACATGAAACAAGATACCGGAGCTTTGATCCTCTATCGGAGCGGTTGCTTTCAGCAAACCAGCCCTCCCCCAAACACTCCCTTTATAAGAGTTCAGGGCGTGGCCTCTCTTTGCCTCCTTCCGAGAAGTCCCACAGCCTTTCTCTGCTTGCTCCTACTTGACTGCCTCCTGCGTCGGGCGTCCTTGAACAGGGCCAGCTGTGGGTCATCTTCATCCACACTGTCGAGCTCACGCAGCTGGGTCTCCACCAAGTAAGAGGGGCCTGGCTGAGGGCTCTGCGGAGCCTCCAAGCCATCATCAGCAAGTTCTTCTTCAACACCCCCCTCCTCCCCCTCATCTGAGTCATCCGAGTCATCCGACCCAACTGCCGAACCCACAGGCTGACCCTGAATCACAACACCAGTGTCATAAAAAACAGAATAGAAACGCAAGTTAAGATAGGCAAGAAAATGGTAAGTGAACACCTGTCCAGCCTAGACGAGTTCAAATCACCAGGACCAGATGGATTACACCCCAAAGTTCTCAAGGAACTGGCAGACATGATCTCAGAACCACTGAACTATATTTTTCAAAGATCCTGGAGCACTGGGGAACTACCAGAGGACTGGAAGAGAGCTGATGTAGTTCCCATCTTCAAAAAAAGGGGGGGGGGGAATAGATCCAGGAAACTACAGACCTATCAGCCTGACCTCAATACCTGGGAAGATTCTGGAAAAGATAATCAAACAACAAATCAGCGAACACCTTGATGCAAACAAAGTCATCACTAAAAGTCAACATGGGTTTGTCAAAAACAGATCATGCCAGACAAATCTTATTACATTCTTTGACCAAGTGACAAAACTAGTGGACCAGAGGAATGCTGCAGATACTGTATAATTTACTTGGACTTCAGTAAGGCATTTGATAAAGTAGATCACAACCTACTACTTGATAAGATAGAAAAATGTGGGTTAGATAGCATCACCACCAGATGGATTCGTAGCTGGCTGACAGGCCGTACTCAGCGTGTGGTCCTCAATGGAACTGCATCTACATGGAAGGAAGTGTGTAGTGGGGTGCCCCAGGGCTCTGTTCTGGGCCCAGTGCTCTTCAACATCTTCATTAACAATTTGGATGAGGGGATAGATGGGGAACACATCAAATTTGCAGATGACACCAAGCTGGCAGGAATAGCTAATACTCCAGAAGATAGGCTTAAAATACAGGAGGATCTGGACAGACTCGAACACTGGGCACTATCTAACAAAATGAAATTCAATGGTGAAAAAAGTAAGGTTCTACATTTAGGCAGGAAAAATCAAATGTACAGGTATAGTATAGGTGGTACCTTGCTCAATAGTAGCAACTGTGAGAGAGATCTTGGAGTCCTAGTGGACAATCATTTAAATATGAGCCAGCAGTGTGCTGCAGCTGCCAAAAAAGCCAACACAGTGCTAGGCTGCATTAACAGAGGGATAGAATCAAGATCAAGTGAAGTACTAATACCACTTTACAATGCTTTGGTAAGGCCACACCTGGAATACTGCATCCAGTTTTGGTCACCACGATGTAAATAAGATGTCGAGACTCTAGAAAGGGTACAGAGAAGAGTAACAAAGATGATTGGGGGACTGGAGGCTAAAACATATAGGGAATGGTTGCTGGAATTGGGTATGTGTAGTTTAACGAAGAGAAGGGTGAGGGGTGACATGATAGCAGTGTTCCAATATCTCAGGGTTTGCCAAAAAGAAGAGGGAGTCAAGCTGTTCTCCAGGGCACCTGAGGGCAGGACAAGAAGCAATGGATGGAAACTAGTCAAGGAGAGAAGCAACCTAGAACTAAGGAGAAATTTCCTGACAGTTAGAACAATTAACCAGTGGAACAACCTGCCTCCAGAAGTGGTAAATGCTCCAACACTGGAAGTTTTTAAGAAGAGACTGGACAGCCATTTGCCTGAAATGGTATAGGGTTTCCTGCCTGAGCAGGGGGTTGGACTAGATGTCCTCCAAGGTTACTTCCAACTTCTTCTTCTTCTTCTTCTTCTTCTTCTTCTTCTTCTTCTTCTTCTTCTTCTTCTTCTTCTTCTTCTTCTTCTTCTTCTTCTTCTTCTTCTTCTTCTTCTTCTTCTTCTTCTTCTTCTTCTTCTTCATATTGAAGTCAACAGTTGACCCAACTTGATAGCATGTGGATAAAATAGAGGTACTTGGGAACCAGAACGTTATCTGCAAAAACCTAAGTTGATTTAAAAAAAATCAGATATAATGTTCTTCCATCAGCATTACCCCAAGGCAGGTATAATAAAATCCATTCTGTGAAGTGCATTTGCCTGTGTAATGATAAGGAACTTGAAACCATCTTACATGTATTATTACAGTATATGCTTTATAGGGACAAAAACTTTATTTATATTTTGTCCCAATAGATAAATTCCCAGGGAGATCAGTCAAATTTTATCTGAATTATCTCCTACAGGATTTAAAACTTGATATTACCTGTGTAGTAGCTAGATTCTGTGTTGTTGCAATGAAAATAAGAAAAAAAAATGTTAAAGCACTTTATTAATTCTCTTTTACCTTTAATATTATTTTAATAGTAATTTTTAATTAATAAGTTGCTAGGGGTATTTACTCATATTAGAGGTTTTTTAATTTTTAATTTTATCTTATGGTATAGGGTTTCCTGCCTGAGCAGGGGGTTGGACTAGATGACCTCCAAGGTCCCTTCCAACTTTATCATTATCATTATCATCATCATCATCATCATCATCATCATCATCATCATCATCATCATTATTATTATTATTATTATTATTATTATTATTATTATTATTATTATTATTATTATTATATTATTATATCCAGGTTTATCACTCTTTTGAAAGAAAAGTAGAACTATCTTGTAAATTATTTTACTGAATATGAACAAATGATATATATATATTTTCATGATAAAAACTACTAAAAACTGTGATCACTGAGACTAAGATTGCTGGAACAGCAGCACTGCATGTGGGGGACATACCCAGGCATGACAGCAGGGAGAACAGGATAGGTGGAGAGAGGCAGAGCAGTAAAATTCAAACAGATGTCGTTCAGCACAATAGAAACAGGATCAATGCGGTCAATTGTGGACAGGTGGGGGATGGACAGACCTATGACATGTTCATTGTCCAAATTGTTAGCTTCTCAAAGACTATAAAGATGAGTGATTGTTTGTTTTTGTTTGTGTGTGTGTGTGTGTGTGTGTGTGTGTGTGTGTGTGTTGGTGGAGCACCTGGTCTACCAAATATAAAGCAGTCTCTTCTACGTATCCCTCCCGTCTAGTAGCATCTTTTGCAGGCAGACATCACTACTGTGACCACTATAAATACAAACTTTTGTGACTGACAAAGAGTTAAAGGGAGACTAACTCTTTGTCAGTCACATTTTTTTTGAATATATATATGCAGTATGTAATATGGGTGTGTCTTTGCCTGTGTTTCACAATACAAAGGAAGAAAAGGAACAAACAATACACTTATTTGTTTATCCTGCACCACCACCTCATTAAAACTATATATCCAATTTATTCTAGGTTTATAGATCCAACCGTATACCTCTGTCTTTTGGTCTAGAAAAAAGATCTAGTGTTGTACATGGACATTAAACTAACTGGGTTAATGGTTATAGCAATGAATAACTTTTTAATCATATAATTTCTAATCCATGATTATGATGCCCAGATATAATAGACTCCAGTTTCTCTTATTCCTAATCAAGTTCAAAAAGTTGCTCTAAATTGTCGTGAAGGACCATTCCATACAATTTCACTCCTACATACAACAGTCAATATTTGGATTAACTGTCTTATGAATGAGTGTATGTGTTTCAAACTGAAGCTTTTCTTTGATCCTCATGCTGTCATTAGTTCTGTCAAGTTCCCTGGTGAATGTGAATGAATGTGAATGAATCACTTTCCATTCTCTTTCAAGTGAGGAAAATAAGTTCATTGAATTTTTTAATTCAATTGATATGGCCACCCACTCAGAAGCAACATTACAACAGCAAAGAAATACAAGTTATTCAAACCTAGAAAAAAATGATATCAAAAAAGCAATTTCTCAGTGACTCAGATCTGTTACATGTATTTT
This sequence comes from Vipera berus, assembly GCF_964194415.1. Classification (NCBI taxonomy): domain Eukaryota; kingdom Metazoa; phylum Chordata; class Lepidosauria; order Squamata; family Viperidae; genus Vipera; species Vipera berus. The sequence continues at coordinate 16,317,829 of NC_138208.1, read as the reverse complement.
TATTTTTGAATTAGCGCATCATTTTGCTTAAGATGATCTGAGAACAATTACATTGTGGAAAAAACAATCTTGAAAAGAAAAATGGGAATGTGTGTACCACATTCATGCAGAGAAAAAAGTTCTTTCAGTCTTAAAAATAATCATGTCAAGTAGATTGATGAAACAGTGATCACAAAAGAAGAAGCACAGAAAATAAAATAATTCTAGAAATTAGACCGTAACCTCAGAATGGGGGAGTTCTGACAACATTTAGAAATGGCACCAGGAACTTTTATAGCCAAAATCAAGCTGCACAAAAATAGCAGTAGCACAAATATTTATTGACAGTGATTTGAAGTTGGGGATAGTTTTTAGAAAGGTTATAGCAAGAAAAAAATCCCCCTAGCCAATTTATGCATGGATTCCTTGCTCTGTCCCCAGATTATACAAAGAGGACAGCCTTTAGACACTGTAGTAAGACCCTAGGAAGATAGTCTATTAAAACAAATAGTTTGAAATCACCTGCAACGAAACACAACTACTGATGGGTAAGAAAAGCAAAAAGTATAGAAATGATAGTCATTTTGTTACTGATTGTGGTCTAGTGGGGCTCCAAATCAAAAGAAACTATTTCTCATTTCTTTCTGCCATCTGATGGTCAAGTGTAAGTTTATGATTACATAACACATCTGCAGGAGAGGAAGGTAAAAATGTCACAATAGTATCCTTCATCTTTGCACCATGTCAGACTCCAAAAACCAAGAAGGACACTTTGAGGTTCTTTCAAGCAACTGCCTTTACTGTTCATCATGTATAGACAGAAATCTTGCCAAAGAATGAGTGTGAAAATGGAGCAAGCTTTCAATCACATAGATATAGCCTCTGTTATGACTTTTTACATCCTCTTTATAAATAGAGGGGCAGCCTACATTTCATGATGATACTGTCAGAAGGCATCTAGAAAAGAACCATGTCTAGAATGGTGATAATTTGCCTGTCGTGATCACTTGCAATCCATGACAGAAACTAGAGCAGTTGGTATTTCAACCACATGGAGAGAGAAATAAGTTTTTCTGACTTTGAGAAGGGTTAAGAATAGTGCCGCGTAGCAGAGTGAGCATCTGTTACTCGTCCCAGCTTCTGCCAACCTAGCAGTTCGAAAGCACGTAAAAATGCAAGTAGAAAAATAGGGACCACTCCGGTGGGAAGGAAACAGCGTTCCATGCGCCTCTGGCGTCTAGTCATGCTGGCCACATGAACATGGAGACTTCCTCGGACAAGCGCTGGCTCTTCGGCTTTGAAACGGAGATGACCACCGCCCCCTAGAGTCGGAAACGACTAGCACGCATGTGCGGGGGAACCTTTACCTTTACTATAGTTTTACAACATAACAATAAAAGGGGGAAAAAAGGATAAAGTGGGACGTTGCTTTGAGGATACTTTGAGTAAAGAATGCCTTTTAAACTGCTTCACAAAGCAAAATGAGGCTCTGCTCCTGAAAAGCCAGTCCAAACCAAGGACAGGAACCAAAAAAGGCATAGCAACAGTAGGCAACATGTTTTCCCAAAGAATGAAGATTTCAACTCCTTAATCAAGGATTCCAATAACATGGCTATATAAGAGCAGCCCCCATACTGTGCTCCCGTGTTGGAAATTGATCCAGATCCTTCTTGTTCCTTGCTCTGTATTTGGACCCCTGTCTTGATTCTTAGAACACTTTATAAAACTTGCTGCTTCTGGCCCTTTTGACTGCTTAGGACTATTCTCTTATTGTTTTCTTCTGCCTCTGAAATCGTCCTGCCATCAGTTTATGGTCTGCTCAAATTACAATACAAACAAATCAGGAGGAATTATCCAATCCTTAGCACTCTCTAATTATCTGCCTTGTCACCAGCTACTGTCAGATTTACAGCATGACAATAAAGATTCTTGCAATTGTAAAATTGTCTTGCTTTCTGTTTTCATCTGCTTGCACATGACAAGCTCTTATTTCTCTGCTCCCTGTTTTATGTCCTCATTTCTGCTATGAAGGGTGTGTTGATCAACTCACAACGTTCTGGAGTTGTGCAAGTGAGATTTTGACAGTGTTGACGTCTCCTGGAAGCCATTAGGACATTATCTCCATTATGGTGTCATTGCATAAATGACATAAATTGTATAATTTATATCAGTCATTTGCATCATGCATTAGCCATCACTTGCTCTTCCAATGATCCCCTGGAAAATCCCATCTGAAGAAGTGTGTGTGTGTGTGTGTGTGTGTGTGTGTGTAAATAATACCTGTATAGAACTGACATCCATGAATTTTTTTCATGAGTCCATCAGAATAAAAAAATAATTCCACATAAATATTCTTCATGATAGCTGATGTATTAGGAAAGTTTAGTAATTTTATTTTCATGTTAGGATTACAGTGAATTTTATTAGTGTATTTATGTTGACACATTCAAAGGGTATGCATTGTGTGTTGTATTAAATTAGCCATTGTTTTTGTGTATTTATTGTAGACATTTTGTTTGTCTCATCTGTAGTAGACTTTATTTTGTATGCTCTTGACTTCTATAGAAACCTACACTATTAATGGAAAACTAAGTGATTAAACTAAAACAGACACCAGGTAGTTGAATATTTAAAAACCTAGATCTTGAAATCCATACTGCTGGCCCAGACTCTTTTTGCAGAATGCTCTATAATTCACATTCCCCAGTGTGGAGTAACTGAAGTCAGAGAAGGAAATTATTTTGGATTTGGGGATTGAATCAGAATACTGCTCCTATTGTTGATAGTGTCTATATGTTTGGTCTTGCTTCTAGATTCTCTCTCTCTCTCTTCTCTTTCTCTCTTTCTCTCTTATTAATTATTCTTTTGTCAGAGAGACAGAGAGCAAAATTTTAAAAAGTGAAGAAAATGGCCATGTGTTTGTAAAACAGATGGCATTGCAATATAGTCTCACAATGGCCCCTAAATAATTTTTTCCAGTATCAGTGCTGGCAATTGCTTCCCCAAAATCCCTGTGCTGCTTTGCTGCAGTGTGCAGTGCTTCCCTAAAAAGTGCTAACTACAAGTTAACAAGCCCAGGTCTCTGACCTTAATTAGTTGATTAGAATCTTGTCTGCTGCCTGAAACTGACCAGACCTTAAACAGTTTCACATTGAAAGCTTATGTTGTTGTAAATGCAAGCATGAATTGGAAAAATGAATTTTTAATTACCACACTGCCATTGCAAATGGTTATTATTTGATTTATTTGCTAAATGAAGATTAACAGTGCAGCCTTCCTTTAAACTGGCACAATCTAAATGTATTCAAACAGAGATATCCTCAATGGGAATCAAAAAGGTCAAGATGTTGTGTACAACTGAGCCATGCTCCTTTTTTAGTTATGTACAATGCACATTAATAAGAGGAAGAATTTTAATTGTGAAGTTACATTTAGCATCTTGACCATTTTGCTCCTCTCCCCCAACATTCCTATATCCAAGACCTATTATTCCTAACTTGTGACCATGCTGTCTGGGAATTATGGGAGTTGAGACCCAAATTTTGGAGCACTTCAGATTGGGAGAGGCTGATCATCTCCATACATCTGTTGCTTCCACTCATATTCCATAATGCTTTCTTCCATAGACTGTTCTCCTTGGTCAATAATATATGTGCTGTGAGTTTGGGTATCTAACTCTGGTTTACTTCCATAAAGGTACAGAGCAATTAAAGGGATAATAGGCATTATTATTATTATTATTATTATTATTATTATTATTATTATTATTATTATTATTATTATTATTATTATTATTATTATTATTATTATTATTAGAGAGTGCACTAGAGATAACTGATAGCATTCACAGTGACAATATAACTGAATGATGTACATTCAGAATGACACCGCAGTATCTAAATTTGTTTTGCAGAATTATTTTCTTTATTTGTTTATTCTGGCTCTTTCTGACAAGTTCACTGTCACATACTGTTCAAAATTCACTGTTGAACAGATGCAATCAATTTACTGATATACCTAAGGTGATATACTTTGTATTTCTGAGAAATAACATCTAACATTCATCCTAGTATGAACTTGCTGGTCTGCATAGTTGGATCCCAAGAGCTTTGTTTACTTATTTTTCAGATGGAAGTATCATCATAATTTGGTGCTTAGGAAATGCAGAGGTTCATATTGTTTTCAAACAAGGACAGTTCTTTAACAGACATTAGGAACAGTGTGCTGTTTTGATGTATTGGGGGGAAAAATCCAACCTAAGCTTTTAAATTTTGTCACTGTTTTAATATAAGATTTTTTTAAAAAAAAATGAGACAACTGCATCAAACTGTTTTATGAAGGTAAAATACAAAACTCAAAACATCTTCAGGTTTTGAACTTGAAAGCAGCAATAATAGTTTGGTGAAAAAGATGTATGAATTGCAATACATAAGCAGCTGAAGCGATTGTATTTTATGGATATTAGCATTTAATATTAGGAAGACTTCACAGCATCTGTGACTGGGCCTTACATTTTCAATATTTAAATGCCATTCAATAGTTTATGAAACTGCCAGAATGATTCTTCCTCCTGCTGATTTCAGAGATTTGTTCCTTTGCTCAATATTTTTATTTATAGAAGATCAGTACTGGAGCTGCTTTTCCACAGAATTTACTACACTAGAAAGAGACTTGGCAACCAAATTAAATGCTTTTGTTTTTTCTTTTAGTTTGAAACAAAAATGATTTTCCTAAGATTGACAAATGTTGATGTGAAATAGGCTCGGATGTGAGATTTTAAACTTTTAAAAAATGAATTATTTGGAATGTAGAAACTTGAATTTCTGTTTGTTGTGGAATACCTGAAAGCCATCTGAAAGTTCTTTGCGTTTGTGTTTTCATTTATACCACAGATATCTAATGTCTTTGGCAAATAAAAATCAATGTATCTCTTTTGGCATCCTTGAGTCTAGAATTATTGATTCTCAAAGTACAAAAATCAACTTGTTTATTTATTAATGGTCATGGATAAAAGAAAGATAGGTAATACAGTAAACCCAGATTCATAAAAAGAAGCAAAGAAAAAGTCCTTAAGTTCAAATTCAATTGTAATCCAAATGGATTGCATAGAATTATTTTAATAATTAATAATAATTTTATTTCATCCCTCATCTCTATTTCATATCCTCATAAAATCATTATTATTAAAATAATTCCATGCAAACCATTATCCATACGTTTTCCCACTAAAACAAACAAACAGACACTTCACTACCTTATTTTTAGGCCACTTCAAGATCTTCATGAAAGGTTTGATCAGGCTGAAAGATCATATAGGGTAAAGTCTTGGTTATGCATCTTCTCCCTATGAGAAAGAAAAATCTATTGGTCAGAATGGATCCCTCCTACCAAGCAGTTTAAAGAACAGTAAATAAACCACAATTAAACAAAAATGGTTTCATGGGGCATGTAATTCCTCATAATTATCTCAAAACTAAGGCTTAAAAGATTATTTTCTTTTGTCTTTCTACTTAAATGTGATTTTGATATATCATCTTGCACAAAAATGTTAAGTTACATGAGAGTAAGCAGCATTGGTCTGTCCAGCCACCTATAAGATTGCACTGATCACTTATTATATTCTTTCGAAGTGAAAGGTGTATGGCATTTAAAAGTAATAACACTTAGCAACTGGGGAGGGAGATGATGTCAAAATATATTCTCCAGAGAATCTTGAATGGAGAGATATTTATCACATAAAGCAAAAAAAATGGTAAAGTGAATATTTAACCTCCAGGTCAATGACAAATCACTGGGAATATTATCTTTTGTGTGTTTCATTTGATGAGATATATTTCGTGTAAAGATGCAGATAAAAGAGCATTATAACAGTAATTGCATAATTAACATGTTACAATGCTGTAATAATAACACACTTGATCTATGCATTGCGAAGTCTAATTTAAGACTAAAAGGAAGGAAATAATTCTTTTCAATTCACCATTATCTAAATCAGTTTATATTTTTAAGGTCTCACTTCCTCTAGTTCTTCAAGAAGAAAGAGGTGAATAGTTTTGAAAACAAAAGGAAAATTTAAGAACTGATGTATAAATGTGGTCAAAGGAGGTGATAGACAGAAATAACAAATAATGTGATTTAAACTGAATTTAACTAGATTTCTGTTGCTTTTCTTACCTGTAATTCCTTTAGCTTATTATTTATTACGTTTCTTCAGTGCTTTGCATAATGTGGCTTTCCCCAAAAGGGAATTGTATGATGGATATATATGTAAGGAGATTTTAATATTACCTTTTTGAAATGAATGTATATTTTTAGTATGTATGCACCAGTTCTTCTGAATAAAATGTAGGGGTAATGACTGAATATATCTCAATATGCAACTTGGTGTCATTCAAATATTCGCGATTGATTTCTCATCAGCCCCATCAAGATCAGTGATGGGACGTCATGAAGCGAAAGCAAAGGCCATCAGATAACTTCATAAATAATTTTTTACTTTCTGTTCTATGTTTGGTAATATATCAAATTAATTTGAATGAGTCTCATATGCTCCTTATAATTTCTAATGTTTCTTTGAAAGTTTGTAATTCAAGTTTGAATTGCATATATATTACATTACATTACATTATATTATATTATATACACAATAAAGTTGGCATCCTCAACCAGTCAAAGCTCCATCTCTTTTATGTGCATGCAAAAAGGGAGATTTTCACTGAAATGTACTGACTACCCTCTTAATTTGATACAGTACTGCAAGGGTCCCCAACTCCCGAGCCTCAGACCAGTACTGCTCTGTGGCCCATTGGGAACTGAGCCACACAAGACTAGTTCAAAGTGCATGAAGTTTCATTCATGCATGTGGTAGTCAGCTATAGAAAAAAGCAGTAGGACCCTGGTAGAATAAGAAGAAGAAGAAGAAGAAGAAGAAGAAGAAGAAGAAGAAGAAGAAGAAGAAGAAGAAGAAGAAGAAGAAGAAGAAGAAGAAGAAGAAGAAGAAAGGAACCTTGGAGGACATCTAGTCCAACCCCCTGCTCAGGCAGGAAACCCTATACCACGGGTCGGCAACCCGCGGCTCCGGAGCCGCATGCGGCTCTTTGAGCTGTGTCCTGCGGCTCCCAGCCACCCGGTGTGCGTGCACCTCTTCGAACGGGCAGTGGTGCGCGCGCACCTCTCCAAATGGAGAGTGGCACTGCCCGTTTGGAGAGGTGCATGCGCACCTGTCCGAATGGGCGGAGGTGCGCGCACACCTCCCCAAACCTTTGGAGAGATGCGCGCGCACCTACACGCGAACGGGCAGCGGCACCACTCTTTGGGAAAGCTGCCGCAGCACGTTTGCAGGCTGCCGAAAGCGGCAGCTCTGCAGACGGGCCGCGGCAGCCTTCCCAACAAGCGGCGCCGCTGCCCATTCCGAGAGGTGCGCGCGCACCTCTCCGAACGACCGTAGGTGCGCGCGCACCTCCCCAAACCTTTGGAGAGGTGCACGCGCACCTCCGTGCGAACGGGCAGCGGCGCCGCTCTTTGGGAAAGCTGTCGCGGCACGTTTGCAGGCTGCCGAAGGCGGTAGCTCTGCAAATGGGCCGTCGCTGTCGCGCAACCGGGAACCGGTTCCATCACAGATAAAAAAAATGGCAACCGCACGCGTCCGCGCATGCGCAAGAAAAAACCGTTTTGCGCAAGTGCAAAACGTTTTTTGCGCATGCACGTGCATGGACACACACACGCGGCTCCCACTTTTTTTTATGTGTGATGGAACCGGTTCCCAGTGGCTCTTTTCCTTTTTCAGGTTGCCGACCCCTGCCCTATACCATTTCAGACAAATGGCTCTCCAGTCTCTTCTTAAAAACGTCCACTGTTGGAGCATTCACCACTTCTGGAGGCAGGTTGTTCCACTGGTTAATTGTTCTAACTGTCAGGAAGTTTCTCCTTAGTTCTAGGTTGCTTCTCTCCTTCACTAGTTTCCATCCATTGCTTCTTGTCCTGCTTTCAGGTGCTTTGGAGAATAGCTTGACTCCCTCTTCTTTGTGGCAGCCCCTGAGATATTGGAAGGCTGCTATCATGTCACTGGAGAAGGAAATGGCAACCCACTCCAGTATCTTTGCCAAGAAAACCCTATGGACAGTACCAAAAGGCAAAACGATATGACGCTGGAAGATGAGCCCCTCAGGTCGGAAGGCGTCCAATATGCTACTGGGGAAGAGCAGAGGGCTAGTACTAGTAGCGCCAGAAAGAATGAAGCGACTGGGCCAAAGCCGGAAGGACGCTCAGCTGTGGATGTGTCTGGTGGTGAAAGGAAAGTCCGATGCTGTAAAGATTTTTTCTCCATAGGAACCTGGAATGTAAGATCCATGAATCAAGGCAAGCTGGACGTGGTCAAACAAGAGATGACAAGACTGAACATTGACATCTTAGGTATCAGCGAACTAAAATGGACAGGAATGGGTGAATTTAATTCAGATGACCATCAGGTATACTACTGCGGGCAAGAATCCCTCAGAAGAAATGGAGTAGCCTTCATAGTCAATAAAAGAGTAGGAAAAGCAATACTGGGATACAATCCTCAAAATGACAGAATGATCTCAGTTCGAATCCAAGGCAAACCATTCAATATCACAGTAGTCCAAGTCTATGCCCCAACCACCGGTGCTGAAGAGGATGAAATTGACCGGTTCTATGAAGCCCTACAGCACCTTATAGAACTAACACCAAAAAATGATGTCCTTATCATCATGGGGGATTGGAATGCTAAAGTAGGAAGCCAAAAGATAACTGGAATAACAGGCAAGTTTGGCCTTGGAGTACAAAATGAAGCAGGGCACAGGCTGATAGAATTTTGTCAAGAGAATACGATGGTCATAGCAAACACTCTTTTCCAACAACCCAAGAGACGGCTCTACACATGGACATCACCAGACGGTCAACACAGAAATCAGATTGACTATATGCTCTGCAGCCAAAGATGGAGAAGCTCTATACAGTCAGTAAAAACAAGACCAGGAGCTGACTGTGGCTCAGACCATGAGCTTCTCCTTGCAAACTTTAGGCTTAAACTGAAGAAAGTAGGGAAAAGCGCTAGGCCACTCAGGTATGAATTAAATCATATCCCTGTTGAATATACAGTAGAGGTGACAAATAGATTTAAGGAATTAGATCTGATAGACAGAGTGCCTGAAGAACTATGGACAGAGGTTCGCAACATTGTACAAGAGGTAACAACCAAAACCATCCCAAAGAAAAAGAAATGCAAGAAAGCAAAATGGCTGTCTGAGGAAGCTTTGCAAATAGCTGAGGAAAGGAGGGAAGCGAAAGGCAAGGGAGAAAAAGAAAGATACGCCCAATTGAATGCAGAATTCCAGAGAATAGCTAGAAGAGATAAGAATGCCTTCTTAAATGAACAGTGCAAAGAAATAGAAGAAAACAATAGAATAGGGAGGACCAGAGATCTTTTCAAGAAAATTGGAGAGATGAAGGGGACGTTTAATGCAAAAATGGGCATGATAAAGGACCAAAATGGCAGGGACCTAACAGAGGCAGAAGAGATTAAGAAGAGGTGGCAAAATTACACAGAAGAACTATAGAAGAATGAGCTTAACGTTCCAGATAATCACAATGAGGTGGTCACTGACCTCGAGCCAGACATCCTAGAATGTGAAGTGAAGTGGGCCTTAGAAAAGCTGAGCAACAACAAAGCTAGTGGAGGTGACAGTATTCCAGCTGAGCTATTCAAAATCTTAAAAGACAATGCAGTAAAAGTGCTACACTCAATTTGCCAGCAAATTTGGAAAACTCAACAGTGGCCACAGGATTGGAAAAGATCAGTTTACATTCCAATTCCAAAGAAAGGCAGTGCCAAAGAATGTTCAAACTATCGCACCATTGCACTCATTTCTCATGCTAGTAAAGTCATGCTTAAAATCCTACAAGCTAGACTTCAGCAGTATGTAGATCGAGAACTACCAGAAGTACAGGCAGGATTTCGAAGAGGCAGAGGAACTAGAGATCAAATTGCCAACATACGCTGGATCATGGAGAAAGCTAGGGAGTTCCAGAAAAACATCTACTTCTGCTTCATTGACTATGCTAAAGCCTTTGATTGTGTGGATCATAACAAACTGTGGCAAGTTCTTAAAGAGATGGGAGTACCAGACCATCTTATTTGTCTCTTGAGAAACCTATATGCGGGTCAAGAAGCAACAGTGAGAACTGGACACGGAACCACTGATTGGTTCAAAATTGGGAAAGGAGTCCGGCAAGGCTGTATACTGTCGCCCTGCCTATTTAACTTATATGCAGAGCACATCATGAGAAAGGCAGGGCTAGATGAATCAAAAATTGGAATTAAGATTGCCGGAAGAAATATCAACAATCTAAGATACGCAGATGATACCACTCTAATGGCAGAAAGTGAAGAAGAACTAAAGAGCCTCTTGTTGCGGGTGAAGAAGGAGAGTGCAAAACTTGGGTTGAAACTTAACATTAAGAAAACCAAGATCATGGCATCTGGCCCTCTCAATTCCTGGCAAATAGATGGGGAAGAAATGGAGGTAGTGACAGATTTTATTTTCCTGGGCTCCAAGATCACTGCAGATGGGGACTGTAGCCAAGAAATTAAAAGACGCTTGCTCCTTGGGAGGAAAGCCATGGCAAATCTAGACAGCACACTAAAAAGCAGAGACATCACCCTGTCAACAAAAGTGCGTATAGTCAAGGCTATGGTCTTCCCAGTTGCAATGTATGGCAGTGAAAGTTGGACCATAAGAAAGGCTGAGCGCCAAAGAATTGAGGCCTTTGAACTATGGTGCTGGAGAAGACTCCTGCGAGTCCCTTGGACTGCAAGGCGATCAAACCGGTCAGTCCTAGAGGAGATCAATCCTGACTGCTCTTTAGAAGGCCAGATCCTGAAGCTGAAACTCAAATACTTTGGCCACCTAATGAGAAGGAAGGACTCACTGGAGAAGAGCCTAATGTTGGGAAAGATCGAGGGCAATAGAAGAAGGGGACGACAGAGAATGAGGTGGCTGGATGGAGTCACTGAAGCAGTAGGCGTGAGCTTAAATGGACTCCAGAAGATGGTAGCGGACAGGAAGGCCTGGAGGAATGTTGTCCATAGGGTCGCGATGGGTCGGACACGACTTCGCAGCTAACAACAACAACAACAACAACATCATGTCACCCCTCACCCTTCTCTTCATTAAATTACACATACCCAATTCCAGCAACCGTTCCTTATATGTTTTAGCCTCCAGTCCCCCAATCATCTTTGTTGCTCTTCTCTGTACTCTTTCTAGAGCCTCAACATCTTTTTTACATCGTGGTGACCAAAACTGGATGCAGTATTCCAGGTGTGGCCTTACCAAGGCATTGTAAAGTTGTATTAGTACTCCATATGATCTTGATTCTATCCCTCTGTTAATGCAGCCTAGCACTGTGTTGGCTTTTTGGCAGCTGCAGCTGCACTACACACTTCCTTCCATGTAGATGCAGTTCCATTGAGGACCACACGCTGAGTATGGCCTGTCAGCCAGCTACAAATCCAACTGGTGGTGATGCTATCTAACCCACATTTTTCTATCATATCAAGTAGTAGGTTGTGATCTACTTTATCAAATGCCTTACTGAAGTCCAAGTAAATTATACAGTATCTGCAGCATTCCTCTGGTCCACTAGTTTTGTCACTTGGTCAAAGAATGCAAAGATTTGTCTGGCATGATCTGTTTTTGACAAACCCATGTTGGCTTTTAGTGATGACTTTGTTTGCATCAAGGTGTTTGCTGATTTGTTGTTTGATTATCTTTTCCAGAATCTTCCCAGGTATTGAGGTCAGGCTGATAAGTCTGTAGTTTCCTGGATCTATTTTTCCCCCCTTTTTTGAAGATGGGAACTACATCAGCTCTCTTCCAGTCCTCTGGTAGTTCCCCAGTGTTCCAGGATCTTTGAAAAAATATAGTTCAGTGGTTCTGAGATCACGTCTGCCAGTTCCTTGAGAACCTTGGGGTGTAAACCATCTGGTCCTGGTGATTTGAACTCGTCTAGGCTGGACAGGTGTTCACTTACCATTTTCTTGCCTATCTTAACTTGTGTTTCTATTCTGTTTTTTATGGCACTGTTTTTGGTAGGTTGGGCTGTTTTTTCCCTTTGTGTAAAGACAGATGCAAAAAACAAGTTAAATAGTTCTGCTTTCTCCCTATTGCTTGTCACCTTCTTGCTACTTTCCCCCACTTCATGGTTTACTCATGAAGCATACACAATTCTATATTAGAATTGCTGGGAGACAAACGGTATATTAATTTCATAAATAAATTTATTGATTAATTATATGGAAAAATGAACTATTGCTGATCAACTGCTGGGCATTAATATCATTAATGTATAAAACCTATCATAAAAGCATTAAATTTTATTTAAGCTTATTTCTATGAGAGAAGGGTATAACACCTCCTATCCAATGGTGTAGCTGAGAGCAATAATCAATATGAAGTTAAAGTAAAATATTTTAGGTAGGCTGCTGAGGCAGCAACCAACTTTCTTCTCAAAGGTACAGGATTCAAGAAGAGCAGGCTACAAAGCATTTCAAAGTCCTCTGGGCTAATAATCTCAAATATTTATAATGAGGCTATTGGAGAAGCCATCAAATCTTATACTTTCAGAAAACTCTTTTCTATGTGCATCAAGTGATGTAGGAATTAATAATCGGATATACTACATGTGAGATCCTCTGGATTTTTATGGATTTGAGCATGCAGGATCACTTACTTGTCCATGTTCAGTGATGCCCAGTCCTTCTAATAGTGTGTATGTTAAAGCTGTGGACTCTGTAATATGCCCACATTAGTCTTATCAGGGAGATAGGAAGTATATACATTTAATAAATAAATAAATAACAAATAAGCACTGTCTCTTGTATAGCCTCATTAAAGTGCCCACAGACTCATTAAACATCTTTATCTTGCAAAGCCAGAGATGACACCCTGAACAGGTCCAAAATATGGATGCAAATGATTTAGTCTCATCTTGGTTTGACAGCACTGCTCCAAACTATTATTTTGCTGAAATTTAAAAGAAATACAATCATGAACCTCTTCCACTTCTCACAATTAGACCTTCAGTTGTGGGATACAAAATGTACAGAATATTTTAATTACTTTTGATAAAAATCTGTATTTTAAGATAACCTTGATGGTGTGTAATCAATCAATCATTCATTTGGTTTATTAAACAAACTTTGCTGGAAATCACATTTATTGGAAGCATCAGAAAATCAAAGCCAAGGTATTAATAGACAAGAAGAGACCAACTGGGAGAGGAAAAGAAAAATCTCATTTTCACTTGACAGTTGATCTGTGCTAAACATTTTGAACCAACAAATCATAATTTATTCAGCTACAGGAGAATTACAGTAAAGGGCACTTTTGAGCATTAACAAACGGAGTGGATAAAGTCTGAAAAAGCTTTTGCTCTGCTTATGCATCTACCAGAATTACTTGGCCTCTTTTCAGAAACATTAAATTGTGCAACAAATTCAGCTTTTTTCTATATCTATAGAAGTAATAGCAGTATTCTATCTCTATAGAAGATAGAATAAACAGGATGCTATTCTCTATAGAAGAATAGCAGTATTCCAGTATTTGAGGGGCCACCATAAAGAAGAGGGGGGTCAACTTATTTTTGAAAGCACCAGAAGCAAGAAACAATGGGTGGAAACTAATCAAGGAGAGAAGCAACTTGGAACTAAGAAGAAACTTCCTAACAGAGAGGACAATTAACCAGTGGAACAGTTTGTCACTAGATGTGGATGCTCCAAAAGTCAAGGTTTTTAAGAAGGGACTGGATGACTATTTGTCTGAAATGATATAGAGTCACCTGCTTGAGCAGGGGGTTGGACAAGAAGACCTCCAAGGTCCCTTTCAGCTCTATTCTACTTGAATTGTTCTTCATATTCGCCATCTTCTGATGAAAGATTTCTTTTCTCATTCTTTTCCTTTCTTTTTTTTTTTTGAATAGCAAAACTACTGAGCTGCATAAAAGCTGCACTTTTCCCCAACAGAATTGTTTCATAGAAACATTTCAGACATAACTCATACTGCCTCTTGGATATGTTCACATAGTGCAGGTATCTTATCATTTAACTGTTATCATGCTGCAGAAACAAATACTCTGTGCAAAAAATGACATCATTCTCTTCTGAAAAGTCCTCTGGAATTAGATCAATATTGTTTATTTTCAACCATTTTCCACTGAATATCTCAAAGTTGATCCTGTATTGTAATGTAAGTAAGACTAGAAACTTATAATACATATTTTTTTAAAACATCAATCTTTGTTTTCAGAGACTAAGATCTTGACATTTTAAGTTCCTGAGAGAAGATGGTTCTGTACTGGAAATTCTTATCACTAGATGTGCTTCAGCCTGATTAAACTGTTTATCTCCCAGGGAGGGATTTTTTTTTTTTGAAGACTTAGCATGCTTCATTCATGTCCAGTTTCACCAGTTCTGAGATTGTGTCTGTTACATGACCAATATGCTTTATGCAGGGATGAACATATTGCTCTGGAGTTAAGACCTAAGTTGCTTTCAGACAATATATTAAGGATAGCATATGGATAGCCTTGTGGGAGATGAAAGTATAGTCCCCTCCTCATATAACAAGATGAGGCTGGAGCAAACCTGAGATAGGCCCCACAGCAGTGATTTAAAACAAAGCTTTGACTTGAACTTTATACTATTTCACAATATGAACATACTATTTGTAATCTGCTGAGCTTTGTGCAATATGAAATTGCAAAGTAGATAGTTCTATGTATATTTGGAACATGAGTATTGTAACCGTGGGGGAAATAGGGAACTGAAAGTAGCTGATGGATGCGGGTTCCAATGTACACGGGTATATGTGTAAAGTTATGTTCAGCAGAAAGTATATGTGGAAAGTAGGTCAGCAGGGGGTCAGTAAGAGGTCAGCAAAAGTCAGCGGACCATCTGACTACAGTCTTAGAACAAGAAAGGGTATAAAATGTTGGGACTGGACCTGATTGATTTGCCATTGGCCTATAGCTGTCCTTTTGGAATTTGCTATAACCATATGGTCCTCATTGCAATGGGTTATTAATGTATGTGTTATTATGCTTGCTATGTTCCAAATTATTAGAAAATAAACCTCTGAATCTTAAAGTAAAAATTATTGTTTTTCTGTTGCTGTCTTTTGTTCTTTTCATTGGTTTTTTTCACGATAGCCTCAAAGGTGTTTAGATAATTCTTCTTTTTTTTTATGCACCTGGCGTAGCTGTAAAACACTTAATCTTGGTTGGCTTTGCAGCTATTATTTCATTGAAATGATGGCTTCTTCAACAAAAACAAATTAGAGATAGGAAACATGATTTGTTTGCCTCTCTCATTTGCCCTTGATTGAAGAAGCCATTTTTATATTTAAAAATATTTCTAAATTCCACCAGCAAATAATGTTTGCTGCTCATAGAGGAGATCAGCCCTCAGTCCATTTGTAGCTTATCTTAGCTTGATCTTGCAATGTTCTCTGAACACAGATACATTGTGGTTTCTGTTTATTATTACCTCTCTTTTGGTTGCTTGTCACCCTCTTGATCATACAGCACAGTAATTTAGCTCATTACAGTGGACACATTTTTTATTTTTAATATGTATTTAAAAAAAACTTTAATATAAAATATATGTAATTTGGTATAAAAGACCAGGGAAACAGTAATACATTACCCAATATAATTAAGCACTTCTGATAGTTACATATCTATTAAACCTTAAGAACCACTTGCTTGTCAAATCTGCTTATGATAAGCTGCCTTTTAGTCTCTGTAGATAAATTAACACAGCGATATATATAATTAGCATCACAATGACTACTTCAGCTAATTGTGAGACTAACAAATGAAAGACAGGTTTCCTGTGGAGAGTGTAAGGTGTTTTCTTATTTTGGGGGAATTGGTTGAGTTGATAAACACCACATAAAGTGAAATAGCTTGATTTCCTCAGCAATCAATCATACAAGAACAATACTGCTGAGAGGTATAACAATTGTCTCTTCTCAAAAGAATACTAAGATGAAAATAGAATAACAGATTAAATTATTTCTCTTTTGAAAGCATCTGGGATCTTTATGTTAGAATTGAGCTTTTAGCAAAAACTACCAATTTCTCATAATAATAATAAAGTTGGAAGGAACCTTGGAGGTCATCTAGTCCAACCCCCTGCTCAGGCAGGAGACCCTGTATCATTTCAGACAAATGGCTGTCCAGTCTCTTCTTAAAAACGTGCAGTGTTAGAGCATTCACTGCTTCTGGAGGCAAGTTGTTCCACTGATTAATTGTTCTAATAGTCAGGAAATTTCTCCATAGTTCTAGGTTGCTTCTCTCCTTGATTAGTTTCCATCCATTGCTTCTTGTCCTGCCTTCAGACACTTTGGAGAATAGTTCGACTCCCTCTTCTTTGTGGCAGTAACTGAGATATTGGCACAGTGCTATCATGTCCCCCCTCATCCTTCTCTTCATTAAACTAGACATACCCAATTCCAGCAGCCGTTTCTTATATGTTTTAGCCTCCAGTCCCCTAATCATCTTTGTTGCTCTTCTCTGTACTGTTTCTTGAGTCTCAACAACTTTTTCACATCATGGTTACCAAAACTGGATGCAATATTCCAAGTGTGGCCTTATCAAGGCATTGTAAAGTGGTATTAATACTTCATGTGATATTGATTCTATCCCTCTGTTAATGCAGCCTAGCACTGTGTTGGCTTTTTGGCAGCTGCAGCACACTGCTGGCTCATATTTAAGTGATTGTCCACTAGGACTCCAAGAAATTTCACAATTGCTACTATTGAGCAAGGTACCACCTATACTATACCTGTGCATTTGGCTTTTCTTGCCTAAGTGTAGAACCTTACTTTTTTCACCATTGAATTTCATTTTGTTAGATAGCACCCAGTGTTCAAGTCTGTCCAGATCCTCCTGATGTCATGGTTTCAATTAATGAGACAGATCAAAGAACACTGCATGATTGTTTATTCTAAAAAAAGTCTATATTAATGAGAACGGAGCATCAGCACTCATGGATGGATGCCAGAATCTGATTTCTCCTCCCCTTGACACATCATATCATACAGAATTTCCCTCTCATAATTACACGTCATGAATCACATTCACACGAAGTTTCACTTCCCTTCTGAAATGCACTATTCCTTATCTTGTCAAAACATCCGGGTTGAATTCCTCCCATGCTTTAGTGATTCAAAGCCAAACAGTTAGAGCAAAAGGCTGCCTCTTATATTGTCAGTGCAAAAACATGTCAGTGTTTGCAGCATTGACACCTGTATCTTAAGCCTGTCTTCTGGAGTGTTGGCTATTCCTGCCAGCTTGGTGTCATCTGCAAATTTGATGAGTTCCCTTGTCCAAATCATTGATGAAGATGTTGAAGAGGACTGGGCCTAGAACAGAGGCCTGGGGCATAATACATTAAGTCTTAAATCTGTGAGAATTTTACTAGAACCTTCATTAGAGTATTCTGTTTAGTTCTGAGTGACCTATTTATGCATTCTACAACACTCCTGTTCCTATTCTCCACACCACCGCCACTACCATTCACTCAACAACCTGTTTATTAATGAAATATGAAACTCTCAATTTACACAGGAACATGCAAGTCAACCAAACACCCATTCCAAAAGTTGGTTGAGAGCCATAAGAACTTTGAATGTGGAAAAGCACCCCATGGTCATCCCATTCTTATAAAGTTAGCTGTTGAAAGACAAAACAAAACAAATCAAGGGTTAGCTTTATTTCCAATGAGCTACATCAATTGAAAAATCATGCAAGAAATACAAATGCAGTCCATGTCCCAAATGTCCCAAATTACTTTCTTTTCAAATCTTGAGTCTTGTTTGCATCTCAATTTCAGAATCAAAATCAATATGAAATATTTAGGCAGGAAAACAACAATTATTGCATAAACATAATTATAGATATGGAGCCATCTAGAGATGCTAGCCAAACATGTCATACTTAATCCGAAGTTCAAACAAGGGAAAAACTGAGGAAGCTTTACCAAACCATAATCTTTTCCCCAAACTTTCTTTACTCTTTATACTTTTTCTTAATTATATTAATTTCTATTTTATTCTTAATTTTTCATTCAGTGATGGACTTGCAGCGGGCTCACCAATCACCCTTAATGTGTAGTCCTCAATGGAACTACATCTAAATGGAGGGAACCACGCAATGGGTTCTGCATTGGTCCATTATTCTTCAACATTTTCATATATTATCTAGATAAAGAAATAAAAGGGGAACGCATCAAATTTGCAGACTACACCAAGCTGGTAGGAATAGCCAATAATTTAGAAGATAGACTTACGATATAGAAGAATTTTGACAGACTTGAGTACTGGAACCTACCCAAGAAAATGCAATTCAGTTGAGAGACAAGTAAGGTGTTGAAGAAAAAGTCTTCATCATGGTTCTGTCCAAGCCAGGAATAAACAACATGGTGACTGCTTTAGAAAAAAGGTTGCATTTATTGAAGAGGATGGCTCTGGAAGAAAAAGTGAGCACATGTAGGGAGTGGGTTTTTGTACTCTCTGGGACTCTTGAAGTTGTTTCCTGTTCCTGTTTGAGGCTTTGTATTTCCTGTGTCAGTTATTTTGACTTGTGTCCCGGAGCCAACAGTGTGCTACATCTGCCAAAAAGCCAGTGCAGTCTCAGGCTGCATTAACAATAGGATAGTATCAAGATAACATGAAGTGTCGGCACTAGTTTATATTGCAAGGGTAAGACGACTCTTGGAATATTACATTCACTTCCCATCCCCATGACAGAAAAAAGATGTTGAGACTCTAGAAAGAGGGCAGAAAATAAGCACAAAGATGATTAGAGTACTGAAGGGTAAACAACACAATGAACAGTTGCAGGAACTAGATATATCTAGTTTAATGAAGAGAAGGACTAGGGGTGAAATGATAACAGTCTTCAAATATTTGAGGGGCTGTCAGAGAAAAGAGGAAACCTATTTGAAGATCTATTCTCCAAAGCACCTGAGGGCAAGTTAATGAGTAATGGATGGAAGATTATTAAAGAGAGATCCAAACTGATTTAAGGAGAAATTTCCTGACAGTGAGAACAATTAATCAGTGGAACAACTTGTCTCCAGAAGTTGTGGATGCTCCATCACTGGAAGGTTTCAAGAAGAGATTAGAGAACCATTTGTCCATAATGGTATGTTAACTGTTTTATTTTTATTTTTTATTTTTTTTTTATTTTAATTCCATTTATATCCCGCCCTTCTCCGAAGACTCAGGGCGGCTTACAAGCTTAGCAGTAGCCTTCATTCTATGTATATGCCTGCTTATTAGGGCTTTCATACACCCCCCAAGCGGCATTATTACAAAGTCAGCTTATTGCCCCCAACAATCTGGGTCCTCATTTTACCTACCTCGGAAGGATGGAAAGCTGAGTCAACCTTGAGCCTGGTGGGATGCGAACCTGCACTAATTGCAGGCAGCTGGTGTTACCTAAGGAGGCATTAGCCCACTGCTCCACCAAGGCTCTAGCAGAGGGGTGGGCTATAAAACATCCAAGATCCCTTCCAACTCTATTATTCTATTAGGTCTTGGTGGAAACTAATGGGTTCTTTAGCATAGTCTAGTTCACACAGCTCTTTACATTAAATACTGGAAAGGAGAAAAATAAAGATAATTCTCTTTATCATGAAATTCTACCTGAATGAATTTCTGACATTTGGCTCAGATAAAAATTTGCTTAACTACACTGCAAAAAGAACATAGATGATTATCTTCTTTGTGGAGACTAGGTTTTTAGAATATATGACAAAAACACTTACATTTTCAAGATATTCAGAATGAGATCAGTGTCTATAAAACCACAACTGAGAGGCAGTTGTTTCTCTTTTTTGGAATTTAATGTAATAATAATTAATTATGCCAACTTTATATATAATGGAGGAAAATTTATTCAAAGGAAGTGTTGTATAGCGGGTTCTTTGCAGGCAATAAGCGAGACGGAAGGTTACAAACAGGAACATGCTTTATTGGAGTAAAGCAGAACAGAACTGAAACATCTACACATACGGTTGGCCACTAGGTGGCAGCCAATAGGTTTAAAGGAACCTATTCCCACCCCAAATCTACCAATGATATTCTTGGAGACAACAAGTCTGGCTTAGTCAGAGGCCATTACACAGACACAAGATTAAGCAACCTTTAGAGTAAAGGTAAAGGTTTCCCCACACATGCGTGCTAGTCATTTCCGACTCTAGGGGCCGGTGCTCATCTCTGTTTCAAAGCCGAAGAGCCAGCGCTTGTCCGAGGATGTCTCCATGGTCATGTGGCCGGCATGACTAGATGCCAAAGGCGCATGGAACGCTGTTACCTTCCCACCGTAGTGGTCCCTATTTTTCTACTTGCATTTTTACATGCTTTCGAACTGCTAGGTTGGCAGAAGCTGGGACGAGTAACAGACGCTCACTCTGCTACGCGGCACTCGGGATTCGACCCGCCAAACTTTTATAAAACTTTTTATAAAACTATACTGCTCAAAAAAATAAAGGGAACACTTAAACAACACAATGTACTGTATTTAATAGTAGGATGTCTTATCTTGTGTTCCCTTTATTTGTGTGTTCCCGGCACTTGGGATTTGACCCGCCAAACTGCCAACCTTCTGATCGACAGGCTCAGCATCCTAACTCACTGAGCCACCGCGTCCCTTGAGCAACCTTTAAGCAGCATTTAAACAGACACATGAATCAGTACAAGCAAAAACCCCAATACATTACAGAAAGAATGATGACTTTTCAAATCCTTCACACATGATAGTCACATGTTTTTTACAGAAGACAGAATTTTATGATGTAGGAACTGAAGCATAATTATCAGCAGTGCTTTTTTTCTAAAAAAAAAAAAAAGGTGCCAGAACTCTAATCTTGCCAGGCGCAGGAGGCAGGGGGGCAGGGGGGCAACACTGCTGTGGTCACAGGTGCGAGGGGTATTGGTGGCGGGCTGCCCCCTGGGGTGGGAGCAGGCGCGGCTGGTGCTGTTGGAGCAGCAGAGCCTGGTCTATATGGCAGGGCTATGCGGGGCAGGTGGCGGAGGCAGTGCGGGCCAGGTGATGCAGGGCAGCCACTTAGGCACACAGGGTGAGGAAACGGTGGCACAGGTCCAGCATCAGGTAGGCCACTAGCCTGGCTGACATGGGTGAGCACAAGGTAGCGCACATGGATTCCGCAGAACCCACCTCCCACTCCTTGTCCTCTCTTACTTACCTACTTGAGATGGTATAGTTGGGCAGCAGAGAGGGATGCAAAGTTCCTGCCAAATCACCTTCAGTGCAGACAACTTGCCGGTGCAACATTTGCCAGCCAGGTCTTTTGGCACGCTCAGCAGCAATTCCTATTGGCTTTTGAAAGCCAATAGGCTTTTGAAAGCCAATAGAGGGAGTAGCATAGCTTGTGCAAAAGCTTTTTGTGTGTGTGCAAAAAAGGGTGTCTGAACACCATTCTGAGAGTTCTATAAGAAAAAAAGCCCTGCTTTTATGTTTTAATCTTATAATTTTAAAAATATTGTAAGTTGTCCCAAACCTCACCATGTGGATTGCATACAAATATTATATAATCAGTAAATAAAGGTAGAACATATGTTAAATATACATCAAATGATAATATGCTTCCCTACAAAGTCAATTCTTGCTCAATGACAGACCAAGGAGTTAACTCGAAAAGGCAAGAGGAAAATCTAGAAGTCTGTGCAACTTGTAGAAGGGAAAAGCCCACACTGATAAATTAAAAACCTTTGTGGTCTGCAAAGGAATGCTGGTGGGCTAATCAATGATTTGGTGACTAGAGGAGCATCTACAGAGTTGGAGTTCATGGTCATGATAAGCCATGGAGGCATTAGGCAACATGACTTTCAGGGCAGTGGTGGTGATTTTATTACTTTTTTTAAAAAAAAAAAGGTCTGTGCTCTGTCCAAGGGTGCTTAGTAGGCTGCATGTACAGGCCTGGTTTAGAATTTATTTTGGAGCATTCAACTATCTAGAGCAGGCATGTCAAACTCATTTTGTTTGAGGCAACTTCTTATAAAAGTATTGCCATTAATTTGTTTTAATAAAATAATTTAAATCAATTTTTCACTTGATTTCAAATTAAATGAATTATATTGGTTGACAGTACAATTGCCAAATGCAATAAACTGGTTTTAGGTATATGTGTGCACTAATTATTTCAACACCAATACATTTTAACAACATATTCTATTTGTAAATGAATGCAAATGCAAATTATACAATTTTTTTGTGGAAAAATAAAACAAAATAACAGATTTAAGAGCAGTTATCATTAATTATCCTTAGATAAAAAATAATTCCATTCTCCAAAACTTTGTTATACTGCATTTAACGAACAGATGCTTTGGGATTAAAAAAAAAAAGACTGACTACATTTGATTGTGTATCACCATGTTATTAAAACAAAATTCGAACAGTGTATAAAAAATAAAGGTTCCCTAAACATCTCCTGGCTATATCTATACATTTTCCTTGATAGCACTCTATTGCCTTCTTTTTAGCCTTTTTTCAACTTCCCAGCTTAAAAAAGGCAAGGCACCAGGAGCTGAAATTTACAGAGACTGTTTAAGCAGGTTGCTAAGCAACCTGTTCAAACTCAGCCCTTCTTACCCTCCCACTTTTAAATTAGCCTGTACGGATCGCATTTCCTTCGATTTGAGCCATCTGAAGGCCTGTCGTTGCAATGCATTCTGCTGCTCTGCAACCTGGCTGCCTGAGGAGAATTTGGCTCTCTGGAACAGTTTCTTTCAGATTTTTTTTTTGTGTGTGTGTGCAAAAAATGGTGCCGGAATGCCATTTTGAGCGTTCTATGGGAAAAAAAGCCCTGGATATATCACATATAATGGAAGATTGTAATTAGTTGCATGTGCACATTCAGCAAGTTTGATGTATTTGTGCTGGCATTTCTAGGCCTCTTTCCAACCACATCCAGAAAAATTTGTAACAAACATTGGAATTCTTAAGGCCATGTTTGGTATTTCCCAGCAATCTGTTCCTGGAAGGAAAAAGCAATCCCTGCTGCATTACCAATCCCAGAGAAGCATTTGCATGTATGCAGGTATCCTTAGGGTGCCATAGTTATGTTGCCACCGCACCCCTTACATCTCGGTAAGAGAACTGCCTTGTATCTGTCCTCTCGCTGCTGGCTGTTGCAGTGTTGTGCATTGGGTTGCTTTTGGAGTCTGTTGATTTCAGGTGTCTTCTTCCTTGGAAGATTCTTCGGTGCGTTTGGCGTCCTCAAGGTGGACCGTTTCTACAAACTTTGTCATTTTGGCGGGCTGTACTGTTTGAACTGCACCCCCCAGCAGCTTCGTCGGCCATCACTTCATCAGAAAACATTAAGTTTAGTCTAGCAAAGAGTCTCTGCTGAAGCATTTGGTGCCGTAGGCTGCAGACGGGCGAGTCTTGTAGTCGCTCTTCTAAATTAGAAAATTTGCAAAGGCGTGTGGCCTGCCTCAGGCCCGCTATGAATTCTGAAGCCGATTCACCCGGTTGCTGCACTCTTTGGTCGAACTTGAACCGCCAAGCCATTTTAGACATCTTGGGCTACACACGCAGAGTAGCATTGCGGCTTTCAGTCCTTCTTCCCTGATCTACCTGAGGTAGTTCTCTACCTGGGATAAATGTGATGGCTATTCATCTGGGTGCTTCAAGTCGAATTCCTGAAGTTTCCTGACCTTCAGCATTCTTTCTTTGTTAGTTCCTGCATTTCTTTCTGAATCCTGCTTTCCAGGCTCAGGGAATGAGTCCACTGAGCATGAGGTTGCTAGCGTAGCTTGCTAGGCGACCTTGAGAGAGGTGGGGAGAAAATGTCTTTTCCCTCTTGCGTGCGCTGCCTTCCCCTCGTACACTTCGACTCTTTTTTAGTGAAGCAGAATCCCACCTTTGTCACCAGTGTTAAATAGCGGGTTCTTTGGTGCAGGAATGAAGACGAGGTAGCTGAGTACAGGGAAACTCATATTTTATTTTGTGCAGAATCTGTACTGAGCAAATGGCTGCAACTAGCTGCAATATATAGTCCCTAAGCAGCAGCCAATAGGTTTGAAGCAACCATTGCCGCCTAGGGATAGCCAATTGTAGTGCTGGAGACTTGTAGTCTGGGTTGCTGGAGAGCCGTTAGCTGCTCCAGCAACACACGTGGTATTACTATGAGCCCAGTACATAACATTTATCATAAAGCACTTTTGCCAAGAGAATGTTAT
Source organism: Vipera berus (assembly GCF_964194415.1). NCBI lineage: Eukaryota > Metazoa > Chordata > Lepidosauria > Squamata > Viperidae > Vipera > Vipera berus. The sequence goes on along the minus strand of NC_138208.1, from coordinate 16,293,554 downwards.
GCTGCAACAGCCAAATATTAATCTGGCTACAAAGTAGAAAAAAACCTTCTGAAATTTCTGTAAGGCGTTATGTTGCCATAATAAAATTTAGAGTGCAAATTATTATGGTGATGATAATTTGGCAGAAATCTATCCATTCTAATATGATATTTTTTTAAAAAAAGATATTATAGTTATGTTAAGATTCAATTCATCTCTTCTACAGAGGTTTGCTTTTAAGTCTACAAAATGAAGTCTTCGCTTCCAAGGCCAGTATATTTTAGCACAAGTTCATATTTTCTTCAAATCCTCCATTTTACTTTTTAAAATTCCTCACCTATTCCAGGATGCTGCTTTTTGTCTACTGATCACAGAATTAATTACTAAATTAATATTGTTTTTGCTATTTAAATTTTAAAAATGTGATCAATGAGATAAATGTGCCTCTTTAAAACCAAAGAGTTCCCTGTCCTCGGTTTCCAATTTCTACAAGTTTTCATAGATCTTAAGAAATTTATTCCAGATAGCAAAAGTGCCCCTGATGTTGATGTACATTTGGAGCAGGGTTTAATAAAAATCAAAATCAAACTTTTAGGGCCAGGTTCTGATACAAATATGAATCCCTTTGTAAACTCCAAAGACATATTAAAGAAATTAAAATTTTCTGTTGAGATGGTGATGCTCTGAAACAAGATCAGGCAATTATAAAAAATAAAAAGAAGTCCCTTAGACTTCAATTTGGCCCCAGTACATTTTATTGCAAACCGGCATTATGTTTAGATCAATATACAAATAATATATTTTAGAAGACCTTTCTTGTATTGAAGTTGAATATGTTACCTACATCATGTTCTGCTGCTGCTTACTGTACTATTTCAAACTGTAATATTTATTTTTAGTTTGTTTGTTTTTTAAATTGCTAGTCTTGCTAGGAAAACTGGGATGTAACTGTTTCAAAGAAGATAATTATTAACAGTAGTGGTTTGTGTGTGAATTTAAAATAAAATAAATACTATATACTGGGATGCTTTGTCTTAAATGGTCAAATGATTACGGTACTTTGAACATATTATTGCAATGAAGCAGGAATAGCCAAGACTCCAGAAGACAGGCTTAAGATACAGGAGGATCTGGACAGACTTGAACACTGGGTGCTATCTAACAAAATGAAATTAAATGGTGAAAAAAGTAAGGTTCTATATTTAGGCAAGAAAAACCAAATGTACAGGTATAGTATAGGGGGTACCTTGCTCAATAGTAACTGTGAGAGGTATCTTGGAGTCCTAGTGGACAATCACTTAAAAATGAGCCAGCTGCCAAAAAAGCCAACACAGTGCTAGGCTGCTTTAACAGAGGGATAGAATCAAGATCACGTGAAGTATTAATGCCACTTTACAATGCCTTGGTAAGGCCACACTTGGAATACTGCATCCAGTTTTGGTCACCACGATGTAAAAAAGATGTTGAGACTCTAGAAAGAGTACAGAGAAGAGCTACAAAGATGATTAGGGGACTGGAGGCTAAAACATATAAGGAACGGTTGCTGGAATTGGGTATGTCTAGTTTAATGAAAAGAAGGACTAGGGGTGACATAATAGCAAAATCTCAGGGGCTGCCACAAAGAAGAGGGAGTCAAGCTATTCTCCAAAGTGCCCAAAGGCAGGACAAGAAGCAATGGATGGAAACTAATCAAGGAGAAAAGCAACCTAGAACTAAGGAGAAACTTCCTGACAGCTAGAACAATTAACCAGTGGAACAAACTGCCACCAGAAGCTGTAAATGCTCCAACACTGGAAGTTTTTAAGAAGAGACTGGACAGCCATTTGTCTGAAATGGTATAGGGTTTCCTGCCTGAGCAGGGGGTTGAGCTAGATGACCTCCAGGGTCCCTTCCAACTTTACTATTATCATTATGATTAAGCCAACCACCGGATATTTTTTCTTTCCCCTCAAAAAGGAAGCCTGGACTGGTAGTTTTCTATTAGTAATTCTAAGTGCAAATGCTTAAAAATCTGTTTTTCTCAAAAGCACCACAGGGACTGATTAATATTAAAATCAAAAAGAGCACTTTGATTCAGGATCAAAATAATTGCATTGTCTTGTTCTGAAATGAACAAATAAATGCCTGCCCTTTCTCTTACCTGCACAACTCACCAAAGGCAATTTCGATCATTGGTGGAAAAACATGTTTGCATGTTAAACTTAATTTAATGTTTTTATTTTATTTTTCTATACAGACTTTTTTTAAAAAAAAAGTTATATCAGTATGTGTGTGTGTGTGTGTGTAATGTATGATGTATTTTTATGTTTTTTAAACCTTGTGCAACTTTTGTTTTTATGTCTTTTAAGTTTTTTAAAGTTTTGTTTCTATCCCATTCTCCTTATGCTGATTTATGATCTTAATAAATGTTTGGTTTTATAGGTTAGCAATGTTGCTCAACATAAAGTAATGATTTTATCTCATGATATAAAATATTAGCTAGATATTTTTAAAAATAGCATGACTATTTTTATGCATTTTATGCACATTTTATGTATAGCAAAATGTTCAGGGAAGCTGACAGTCTGGACTAAGAACTCAGACTGCTTTAATTATATACAGTTGGCTCAAAGATGGCAAAATTCTTGCAAAATCCTTCTACTGTTCACCTTCAGTTGCTGCCTAAAATTATTCTAGTGCCTACACCAATCCAGTCCATTTGCTTTTTCCCATACTATTTCCAGATTGTCCTTGTACTCAGCTGCATATTAATATGTATCTTCTGGCTACAAAATTCAGGATGTCTGCCTTTTTTGTGTTTTTGAGGCATCAAAGCAACAGAAGGATAGAAAAAAGATGCATTACAAAGCTACTTATGAATAGACAGGCATCTCAGGTGTCAAAATACACAGTGTGAGGTTTCTACTGGTATGACAAATGCTTTTCTCAATGCACTGAATTCATATGATGAGAGAACTAAGGGCAGAGCTGCATTCCTCTTATCTGTTTATATAGATCTTTTATTTATTTATTTTTTGTATTGTGTTTCTCAGCTTTAAACATCAGTCACTTCTCACTCCTCTGTCAAACAAACATATTGTGTGATGCAAATTTGCACACAATTGCCTTTTTTTCTTAAATCATCAACATTCAAGCAACCATCCTATACTAAGTCAAATGATTTTAGCTCAGTTTCATCCATATGGATTAAGAGAAGCTTTCTAAGATTTCAAACAGAAACTCTTCCTGGGAATCTTTTTTTCTGTAAATTACATTGAACCTTTGACCTTTTGCAAGCAAAATGTGTTACCTGTTAGAGGGTTTTTTCCCCCACTTGTATTCTGTATTGGGCTGTATTGGGCTTTATCTTGTTAAGGGAACATCATGTGGGTTAATTGCTGATAGATTGTTTAAACAGGGAAGCTGACTAACGGCTCCCAGCTCCTCAGACAACCCGTCTCCAGTGCCGCCATTGGCTGCCTCTAGGGTGGCAATAGGCTGCTTTAAACCTATTGGCCGCCACCTAGAGGCCAGGGTATAAATTGCTGCATTCACAACTGTTTCTCAGTTCAGTTCCTGCAAGCAATAAACAATGATCTTTGCTGAACTCACTTGCCTCGTCTCATCATTGAAGCCATGAACCCAGTATCTAACAGATTCTACTTCCCATAATTGATGAATCTTCATCAGAGTTTGTTAATGTTTCTTGGATTCTATTTATTTGCTCAGAAATTCTGCTGCAATATAACTAGTGTTTCTCAGCCTTAACAAATTGAAGATGTGTAGATTTCAACTCTCAATGTCCCAGCATGAAAACCACTGACATTCCAGATAACTGAAATAAGATATATCTTTTTAAAATAGCCATGGATGGTCTCAGAAAAAACTGAAAATAGCAAATAATCCACATGATCTTAATAACTGATGGGAAGGTGCCTTTAAGTGGGGAAAAAAAAAACATTTAAAAGGACAGTGTTAGATTTTCACAAACCTAAGTACCAATTAGATAGCAGGTCCAAAAACTAAAAATGTTCAGGTTTTAGGAGATGGGCTGATTACTCATTCACATTTCTATTTGCAGATTTATTTAACCAAGATAATCTTCCTAATATTTAGTAAATTATGTGGAACGTTTAATGCTAAAAGGACACACATCTAAATCATTTCTTGAGCAAATTCAATATGCATTAGTTCCATGTCTGTTAGCTTCCAGATCCTCATTTGCTGCAGTGTGATATGAAAAATATAGTGTTCCAGTCAACTCTGATCTTTCTTACCCATTTCATACTATATTCATTGTTCAAAAAAAAAACAAAAGAAACCCTATTAATTAACAATTAATAATAAAAGGGCAGTAATATAACAACAGCATAATGGCACCTGAGTAAACCCTATTCATGTCAGAAAAATGTGTGTAAATAAAATGATGGGATCAGACAGGTCCCATGTCTGGATGATCCTCCAGACATGGGACCTGACTGAGGCCATCATTTTATTTTTATTTTTTATATAAATTCTTTACAAGGATTTATAAAATACCAGCAAGGTTGTTCCAAAGGCAGGTGCTGTGAAAGAGAAGATAAGACTTACTTGCCAAACTTCTTAACAGATGGGACCAGGAACATGTTTGCTTTCTTGGACCTATTAGGCTAGGCGGAAACATTTGGAGAATGGTTCAAATAACCTGGCCCCATGAAGAATAGAATAGAATAGAATAGAATAGAATAGAATAGAATAGAATAGAATAGAATAGAATAGAATAGAATAGAATAGAATAGAATAGAATAGAATAGAATAGAGCTGGAAGGACCATGGAGGTCTTCTAGTCCAGCCCCCTGCTCAAGCAAGACAACCTATGCCATTTCAGACAAATGATTGTCTAATCTCTTCATAAAAATCTCCAGTGATGAAGTGCCCATGACTTATGGAGGCAAATTGTTCCACTGGTTAATTGTCCTCACTGTTAGGAAGTTACTCCTTAATTCCAGGTTGCTTCTGTCTTTGGTCAGTTTCCAACCATGGTTTCTTCTCCTGTCTTCTGGTCTTTGGAGAATAATTTGACCCCCTCTTCCTTGTGGCAGCCCCTCAAATACTGGAATACTGCTATCATGTTACCCCTATTTCTTCTTTTCTTTAGACTGCCAAACCCACGTTCTGTAGCCATTCTTCATATATTTTAGTCTCCGGGCATTTGATCATTTTAGTTGTTCTTCTCTGCTTTTATTTTTACAAAGTTTCAACATCTTTTTTGTAGCATAGTGACCAAAATGGGTTGCAGTATTCCAGGTGTGGTCTCACTAGGGTTTTTGAAAGCAGTACTAATACTTTGTGTGATCTTGATTCTATGCCTCTGTTTATACAACCCAGGATTGTATTAGCGTTTTTGGCTGCCGCTGCACACTGCTGGCTGATATTCAAGTGATCATCCACTAGGATTCCAAGGTCCCTCTCACAGTTACTTCTTTTTCAGCCAGGTCTTGCCTAATCTGTGCTTATGCCTTTGATTTTTCCTACCTAAATATAAAACTTTGCTTTATAGAATTTTACCTTGAATTGCACCCACACCCTACTGGGAGCCAGTGCAGCTCATGGACAATAGTGTACCATGGGCATATTCTGTTTGCCCATTACTGTCTATATCAAGTGATCTTCAAGGCAGCCCCATATAGAGCACAGTGCAGTAATCATGGAAGTGACCAAGGTATGAGCAACCATGAAAAAGGTCTCCTTTTGTGTATCTAATTTTTTTTAAATCCCATTTATATCCCGCCCTTCTCCGAAGACTCAGGTCGGCTTACAATCTAAAGCACAAATCAATGTGCTTAGCAATAGCCTTCATTCTATGTATATGCCTGCTTATTAGGGCTTTCAGCCCCCCCCAAGTGGCATTATTATAAAGTCAGCTTATTGCCCCCAACAATCTGGGTCCTCATTTTACCTACTTCGGAAGAATGGAAGGCTGAGTCAACCTTGAGCCTGGTGGGACTCGAACCTGCACTAATAGCAGGCAGCTGGTGTTACTTAAGGAGGCATTAGCCCACTGCTCCACCAAATAAATAAACAAGGATGTTTATTTATTTACTGAATTTATTTGTTCCCAAATCTTTTAATATTCTGGCACCTTTATTAGAAAAAGCCTAGTATAGAAATCTGAAAAGTGATCAACAGGACACCTGGGGAAGCAGCAGTTTGGCAGGTCGAATCCCGAGTGCCGCATAACAGAGTGAGCGCCTGTTATTCGTCCCAGCTTCTGCCAACCTAGCAGTTCAAAAGCATGTAAAAATGCAAGTAGAAAAATAGGTACCACTACGGTGGGAAGGTAACAGCGTTCTTTGCGCCTTTGGCGTCTAGTCATGTCGGCCACATGACCATAGAAATGTCCTTGGACAAGCGGCTCTTCGGCTTCGGCTCTGAAACAGAGATGAGCACCAGCCCCTAGAGTTGGAAACGACTAGCACGCATGTGCGTGGGAACCTTTACCTTAACCTTTTAATAATATAAAAGAGAGAGGGGTGGGGTATATTTGTTTGTTAGTTTGTATGAGATTTAGAGGATGTCTGACTCCAAAATGCATCTGGGAGACTTACATCTAAAATAAGAACTAGAAGAGGAAAAGAACAAAAAGAAAAAAAAATCACCACCAGTACTCCACCAACATCCTACTGCCCCAAGGCCTGGGAGAACAGCCAAATCCTTAACGACTTCCAGGGAATCAGCATGGATTTCCAAAGTGCAAGTGCTTCAATTCTTTCAAGAGATGTATTTGATAAAAGAGAAAATAACAACGGAAAAGTAGATTTTAATTTTTTTAACTATGCATTTTATGTAATACATAATTTGATTTTCTAAATCCACTTACCCTTCTTCGTAACACACAATCAAGGACCACTTCTAATCTACCATGTATTGATTTTCAACACCTTTTTGCAGCCCTTCATCATTCTTTCCCCTAGCTTTTCTTTTTTTCCTGGTTTGAGTATATTTTACACAATTAAACTAATAGCTAAATGGATGAAAAATAACTGCATTTTAATCACTTGATGCCCTGGTGTTAGTGAAAACAAGAATATGGAATTCATTTATCTCTTTATTGCCTTTGCTTTCTCCTCCACCTCTTTAGTTTACTATACTTGCATTATAGCCAGACAAGGACAATCACCAGGGTGATAAATGAAATGGCAACCGGTTTCCAACAACGTGACCTTGAATGACACTGATGACATTTATGACTGATGTGGAGGCATATCATTTGTAAATGACGGCTGGAAAAAGAAAACAATAAAGAAAAAAAAACTGTTTATGCCACCTAAACTATCTGAGAGATAAAGTGCCTTTGATAAAAAAATTTCCCTCTTTTCTTCCTTAATTGGAAAATATTTCATTTATTAGAATGATTTTTTTTGCATGCTTATATGCAGCTCTGATCTCTGATTCAGAACTTAAATCAGCCAGAGGTCCACTTAATTAATATAGCTCTGCAAAAGTAGAAAGTCCTGTATGTTTCAAAAATTAAAGAGAGTAAGTTGACAAATTTTGAATGAAAGGATGTCTATCTGTCCTAAAAATATTTTTCTAATAGCCTTTGCAAATGTTCCACGTAAACAGAAGAAGGAAATAAAATTCTGAAAACAGAAGAAAGGTGACAGGAAAGAGCCTTGGTGGAGCAGTGGGCTAATGCCTCCTTAAGTAACACCAGCTGCCTGCAATTAGTGCAGGTTTGAGTCCCACCAGGCTCAAGGTTGACTCAGCCTTCCATCCTTCCGAGGTAGGTAAAATGAGGACCCAGATTTTATTTATTTATTATTTATTTATTATTGGGACTTATATGCCACCCTATCTCCCGAAGGACTCAGGGCGGTGTTGTGATTCAGGGTCAGCCTGTGGGTCCGGCAGCCGGGTCGGATGACTCGGATGACTCAGACGAGGGGGAGGAGGAGGGTGTTGAAGACGAACTTGCTGATGATGGCTTGGAGGCTTCGCAGAGCCCCCAGCCAGGGCCCTCTTACTTGGTGGAGACTCAGCTGCGCGAGCCCGACAGTGCGGATGATGATGACCCACAGCTGGCCCTGTTCAAGGACGCCCGACGCAGGAGGCAGTCAAGCAGGAGCAAGCAGAGAAAGGCTGTGGGACTTCTTGGAAGGAGGCACAGGGAGACCACGCCCTGAACTCTAATAAAGGGAGTGTTTGGGGAAGGGCTGGTTGCTGAAAGCAACCGCTCCGTTTGAGGATCAAAGCTCCGGTATCTTGTTTCATGTTTTGTTGTTTGTTTGTGTAATAAACTTGGCAGACGTTTTCCAGCCTCAGACGCTTTCCAGCCTCTGCCGTTTGTACAGGGGTTGCCTTTCTGCAAGGCCGGTAGCAGGCTGGTACAGAACAGGCGGCTATCAACAATAAAATACAATAATACAAAAGTTAAAAAGAAATTAAATTAATAGCCCCAGTAGAATAAATTAAAATTAAGTTAAAAATTAAAAACATAATTAAAATCCCTGTCAGTCCAGGTCAGCCTGATGGAAAAGGAGTGTTTTGAGGCCGCGGCGAAAGGACCGGAGATCCAGGGCCATCCGAAGCTCAAGGGGGAGTTGGTTCCATAGGGCTGGCACTCCCACAGAGAAGGCCCTCCCCCTGGGGGTCGCCAGCCGACATTGTTTGGCCGACAGCACCCTGAGGAGGCCCTCTCTGTGTGGGCGCACTGGACGATAATAATAATAATAATAATAATAATAATAATAATAATAATAATAATAATAATAATAATAATAATAATAATAATAATAATAATAATAATAATAAAAGTTGGAAGGGACCTTGGAGGTCATCTAGTCCAATCCCCTGCTCAGGCAGGAAACCCTATACGATAAGATAAAATTAAAAATTAAAAACCTCTAATATGAGTAAATACCCCTAGCAACTTATTAATTAAAAATTACTATCAAAAATAATATTAAAGGTAAAAGTGAGAATCAATAAAGTGCTTTAACAATTTTTTTTCTTATTTTCATTACAACAACACAGAATCTAGCTACTACACAGGTAATATCAAGTTTTAAATCCTGTAGGAGATAATTCAGATAAAATTTGACTGATCTCCCTGGAAATTTATCTATTGGGGCAAAATATAAATAAAGCTTTTGTCCCTATAAAGCATATACTGTAATAATACATGTAAGATGGTTTCAAGTTCCTTATCATTACACAGGCAAATGCACTTCACAGAATGGATTTTATTATACCTGCCTTGGGGTAATGCTGATGGAAGAACATTATATCTGATTTTTTTTTTAAAATCAACTTAGGTTTTTGCAGATAACGTTCTGGTTCCCAAGTACCTCTATTTTATCCACATGCTATCAAGTTGGGTCAACTGTTGACTTCAATATGAAACTCTACTTATATTATTCTTTGGATTATTAATTGTTTGGCTTGATCTTAGCCTATTCAGATTAAAAGTGGTAGAGAGAGCCCTTATGAAGCCAACTTGTTCCATACTGCATGTATCCATGGAGAAGAGAAATTATCTGTTATCTGTGGGTTAGTCTGACTGGAAAGAATTGAATTTTATGCCAGTATACTGTATTATCATTTTCCAGGCTTTAACCTGAATTAATGGCATTCCTGTCTCGAGACTAACTAAACATTTAGAGTTCCATTGGGAGCTAATAAAACAAAAATTTTGTTTGCACAGCATTTTTGGCTAAAACCAGAATTTTCAATTTTCTCAATTTCTCTGCAAAACCTTGATATTAGTGCAATGACACTTTTCAGTCTAACAGGTGTTTGCAAGATTATAGAGACCATAAAAAAGTATAAGCCATAAAGAAGAATTGGGAAATTAAAGCAATAGCACTTAAACTTATATACTGCTCCATAGTGCTTTACAACGCTCTCTGAGCAATTTACAAAGTCAGCATATTGCCTCCAACAATCTGGCTCCTCATTTTATTGACCTTGGAAGGATGGAGGACGCAGTCAACCTCAAGCCCGTCAGGATTGACCTCCAGATTGTGGGCAGACTTAGCCTGCAATACTGCATTCTAACCACTGTGCAGTCAGGGCTCTTCACTTATCCTGTGCTAGGATTGGTACATGGAAATCAAAGTTATGCAATAGATCTGAGTCCTGATTTTGTGGAATAGAGCTGAAAAATACATGCAGGAAAGTGAAAGTGCAGCTTAATTATGAATGAAAGGATTAAAGTATATGTTGTAAAAATAATGAAAGTAATGCCATCTAGACTGTTGTGATTTTGTATAAAAAGTAGGAATGACAGCTGATTATTATGTTCCAGAGAATGTTAATGCTGAATGGTAATAATGAAAGAACCAAGAACACAATATTCTGAATGAATGAGATTTGGAGGAAAGTACTCTGTTAGTTGACATGAATGGATATGTAGGAATAAGATGAGAGAGTACAGAAAAAATAATAATTGGTCCGTTCAAAGACCCAGATATGAATGAGACAACTGATTCTTTGGGGAGTAACTGCTTAAATATATTTGTTTGAAATAGATTGTTTAAGGACACCTAATGATTTGTTTACATAGAAAAAAAGAATCTAAAATTATGACTGATTTTGTTCTTTATGATAAAAGACAGAGAATTCTAAGAGAGAGTTCTAAACATCGGGCAGTATTATTTGATAGTGACAAGAATGGATTTTGGGAAAAATGACACGAAGAAAGGAAAATATCTTAAAGAAGGAAGAAACATTTGATCAGATCTGTTATTCGCTGAATAGGACACCTAAAAATTGACCTAAGGAAAGACAATGCAGATGATAGATAGATAGATAGATAGATAGATAGATAGATAGATAGATAGATAGATAGATAGATAGATAGATGGATGGATGGATGGATGGATGGATAGACAGACAGAAAGACAGACAGACAGACAGATAGATAGATAGATAGATAACCTTTATTGTCTTTTTTTTTACTGTGGGCACAATTAAAAATGAAATTTAGTTGCTTGCTTTCAAAGTGTGCATATACATAATGCACATTTAAACATACTATATGCAACCTATGTATAGACCTACACACATATAAGTAACATAGAAATATTAATCACTGACCATCTTGAATACATAATGGAATGAGAAAGCTCTAGAGTTCACAAGGTTAATACTGTATGGAACAAAACTGTGACTGAATCTGGATGTTCTGCTTCAGATACCACGGAGCCTCCTCCCAGAAGGTAACAAGGAAAACAGGTTGTGAAGAGGATGTGTAGTGTCCCAGACCATCTTATGGACCCTGCTCAACCAACGCTTATGTGCTATGTCCTGGATGGAAGGGATGGAATTGCCAATAATCTTTTCAGCCATCCTCACCACTCTGCACCGCCTTCCTGTCTGAAGCAGTGATACTTCTAAACCAGACTGTGATGCTATATGACAGGATGCTCTCAATTGTCCCTCTATAGAAAGTGGTAAGAATAGGGGAAGGAAAATGCAGAAAATGCAGGCATTGCTGTGCCCGCTTCACCAGTGTCTTGCTGTTGAGTGACCAAGCCAGCCCACTTGTTAATTGCACACTCAGGAATTTGATGTTGGTAACCATCTCCACAGGTGAATCACTAATGCACAGAGAAGTGTGGCTGTGCCTGCCTTTTCTGAAATCGACGATTTCTTTGGTTTTTCCAGTATTTAAAACTATGCTGTTTTCCTTACACCAGTTCACCAAACCCTAAACCTCCTTGCAGTAAGCACCCTCATTGTCATCATGAATAAGACACACTACTGTTATATCATCTGCAAACTTCACAATATGCTTGGTGGCAAGCTAGCACAACAGTCATGGGTCAACAGGGTGAACAGCAGCAGACTTAGGACGCAGCCTTGAGGAGAACCTGTGCTCGAGAAAATAGTGTTAGAAATATTTGTTCCAGCTTGCACATACTGGGGCCTGTTAGGAAGAAAATAAAGAATCCAGTTGCACAAAGGAGTGTTTAAGCCTAAAATGCCCAGTTTGTCTACTAGATGCTGGGAAATGATTGAATTAAATGCCAAACTGAAATCAACAAACAACAAATGCACATGAGCATTTCTTTCCTCTAAGCTCAGATGAAGAACAGAAGAAATAGCATCCTCTGTAGAGCAATTTGGTCGGTTAGGAAACTGAAGCGGGTGAAATGCTGGTGGGAGACTAGATACAATAAGGTCCTTTATCATCCTCTCAAAGAATTTCATAATGATGGATGTAAGTGCAACTGGATGGAAATCACTGAGGTCTGTAATTGTGGACTTTCTTTGGCACTGGCAAAATGATGGCCATCTTAAAACATGATGGGACCACTTCCTGCTGCAATGAGAGATTGAAAACATCTGTGAGAACACAAGCCAGCTCATCTGCGCATTCCCTAAGAACACATCCAGGAATATTATCTGGTCCTGCTGCTTTCCGAACATTAACTTTCTGCAGTGTTTTCCAGACACTGGCAACGTCAGTTGAATTAAAAATAAAAGCAATTTGATGATTTTTGAATGAAACTAAAATGAGGGATTGCTGGAAGCAGCATTCTATAGATTTGGCTGGGAAGGGTAACTAAATATGGAAGACTGAAAATATTACCGGTCAAGAAAAAGAAGGAAAGCCTCAATCCTGTGAGTATATTGAAAAATAGATGTTGCAACTGGACATAACAGGAAAACATAGATGCATTTAGCTTATGGATATATGAAAATGGCATTTGAAAGAATGCCATTATTATTCCCCTTTCAAAGGAAAGATAGCAAAAGTGAATGCAAAAAAAGCTACGTGGAGATTAGTGGGCAAAAGTTATTTGGAAAAATCCTAAGAGATCAGAATGTGTAAATTTTAAAAGGACTGTTTGTTTTCCATTCAGTTATATTGCTTTTATTTTGTTTGGCTTGGTCTGACGTTTTGATAACTGTATTGCTTTGGGTTGAGTGGGCAGGTGCAATATTTTGTGTATTGTGGAAGCTATTTCCTGGTCCTGTGAGTCACAGTAATTTGTCCTAATCTTTGATAAGAATAACCACCATGGTTCCTACCATATTTGGAAGGTGTCCCCATGGGAATATGCTTTGCTGACATGCCAGGTCTTATCAGAACATAGTCCATCATACACTCCCAGGGACAATTATCAGGCTAACCCTAACAAAAGCTCCCAGTTGAATAGCCCCAGGGCATGTAGGTGTGCATAAGAATGAGCTGTGGGTAGGGTGTCTGGAACCTCATATTCCCAGAATTAGAAATTGGCAGGCAGCTAGAATATTGTTGCATAGCAGAATGTGCTATTTGATCAGAATTATTGCTCTGCTTTTGTTAATCTTTCTTTAAGCTTTTTAATATATTGGGGGAATCTAACCACTTTAATAAATAATAGAGATTTGGTGCAGAAGTGTTGATCTTGAATGTTACCAAAGTGATGAGAGAAAAAATAAGGGATACACCACAACAAACTGTTCTCAATGCTGATGTTCTTAATATTTGTGTTCAGGACATCAAATCAGTAGTTTAAATGAGAATAGTTTTCATACTTCTTTCTACTTCTAAAAAAGATGTTGAGACTCTAAAAAGAGTACAGAGAAGAGCAACAAAGATGATTAGGGGACTGGAGGCTAAAACATAATGAACGATTGCTGGAATTGGGTATGTCTAGTTTAATGAAGAGAAGGACTAGGGGTGAAATGATAACAGTTTTCCAATATCTCAGATGTTGCCACAAAGAGGGAGTCAAGCTGTTCTCCAAAGCACCTGAAAGCAGGGCAAGAAGCAACGGATGGAAACTAACCAAAGAGAGAAGCAACCTAGAACTAAGGAGAAACTTCCTGAGAGTTATTAACCAGTGGAACAACCTGCCTCCAGAAGTGGTGAATGCTCCAACACTGGAAGTTTTTAAGAAGAGACTGGACAGCCATTTGTCTGAAATGGTATAGGGTTTCCTGCCCGACCAGGGGGTTGGACTAGATGACCTCCAAGGTCCCTTCCAACATCATCATCATCATCATCATCATCATCATCATCATCATCATCATCATCATCATCATTTTATTTATTTATTTTCACATTATAATATATTTTACATTGTACATAATGTTCCTACCACTTAGTTTGTAGTTTTAATATCAAGAATATTAATATATACAGATCTTAGTATTTTAAAATCATATTGTATTAGCACCATTAGCTTTTAGATTTTTTTTATAGGTTGCACTGAAATAGCTTATGATTCTTATTGAAGTTATTTGTACACTCTTCCATGACCAAATAAAGATTGGTTTAAAAAAAAAAACCTGGGAGATTTTTCAGATGTCCCAGTCTTTACCTTAACAAAAGCAAAAATATTTTTGTGCCTGAAAACACTGATAAATTTGTGTAATATTATGAAGGAAGGATGTATCAGAAAGCAAACTGGTCATCTGATTTTGTACCAGCTGTAATTTTCAAATATTCTTCAAAGACCATTCAACATACATAGATAATTGTTATGCTCACAGACCATCAACTTAAGTAGTGGACTATATGCAAAAACAAACAAACAGAAAGATAAAAAAAGCAATAGCTTGAGTAAAGAAAACAGTATAAATATTATCATAAATATTATGTAGGGAAAAGAATAAAATGACTAAAGCATTTCTAAAGCTTTAGTAACAATGCATAAACAGTTTACTACAATGTAGTAAATCCAGGTAACAGAACACTAAAAATAAAACCTAAGAAATAGAAACAAAATGACTAATAAAAATAGTTGGGGTATAAAATATTGAACTTTTTCTTTTAAACATTAGATTACATAAGTATATAAAAGCATGAGTTAATCCAATGATAGATATACATAACCAACATAGTATATTGGTCAGTGAGAAATCAAATGTCATAGGAGATAAAACTGGATACAGAGTAAGTGATTTTTTTTTAAAAAAAAAAAACTTTCATGTTAATGAAATCAGAGACTGAAAAGAGTACTTTTTGCATAGGGCAATGGCAGCTGAAAGAAATTTTGCAACTCTCTTGGTGTTAAAGTTCTGGTGTGACAACACGGAACAACTGAGGTTGTCCTCAGAGCAAAAGGAACTTCTATTGATAAGTGGAATATGAGGATGGTCCATTGATTACTATAAAAAGGACAATGAAGGAACACTTAGACCAGACATGTCAAACACAAGGCCCCAGGGCCGGATCTGGCCCGCGAAGTGGTTTCATGTGGCCCGCGAAGCCATCCTGGAAACAGTGAGGGAACGGCCCCCACTGCCTTGGCCCTGGCCCAGAGACCCTCCTTCTGCCAGAGACCCTCAGATCTGTCCCACTCCTGCCCAGGCCCCCATAGGCACCCTTGATGCAAACGATGTAGAGCTGGCCACACCCTCCCAGTAGGCCATACGCACTCTAGCCACGCCCACCCAGTAGGCCACACCCACCCAGGCCACACCCACCCGGCCCCTTGAGGGCAACTGCAATGCTGATCTGGCCCTCAATGAAATTGAGTTTGACACCCCTGACTTAGACCAAGATCTCAGGTTCCTACCGGTTCATTCTGCAAAAGGGATATTATTACATCTTCCCAGTGGAGGGCAAGACTTCAAAACAGGCTTTGATGGGTAAGTTTCTTGTAGTAAAGTTAATGTAGATAGGTCACTACAAAAAGGTTTCAGTGACTGCTGTATATCCATTGGAAAACCTATGATAAGGACAAAGTTCTAATGTTTGTAGCTCTTTCTCCTTCCACATGAATGACATCAACGCATGGTCAATCTTTTTTGGCCAGGAAAGACAGTTTCCATGTGTCTCTTGCTTTAGCAACTAATTGATCTGGTATCAGTCTGTTTCTTTATAACCATCACTGACTCTCCCATCAGTTATTTAACCATTCCACTGATAATTTGATAAAAGTGAAATAATTATACTAATGCATGCATCAGCTATATCCAGCTTTAACCAGCTTTGGATCAGAAAGGCTTTCTAATAGTTCCTTCAAAGGATATTTAAATATGTGGTACTTCACCAACTAATAAAGATTGTTTCTGTTCCTTGGGGCTACTCTTTTATTTATGTAGAAAGCCATTGAAATAGCCTTCAAGGAAATATTCACAACCTGTTAACATAAACAAAAAGGGCAGAAGCATTTCTTGAATCTTGGGGAAAGTATTAGGAAGAGACTCCCTAATTCCTGGATCTATAAGAGGGAGGAGAGGGAAAAATACAGACTCTCAAAATTCTGCTAATGTAGCTTCATCTCAATACAGCTTAGCTTAGTCTTCTTGTGGAGTCAGTCCGGACAACCTCAAAGGGCTGACATTTGAAAAGGAATCAAATGACAGCTTGTCACATATCAGTTTGAACACTTGTATTATGTGTTTGCAGAACATAAATGTTAGTTTTGAAAATATTATTTTCTACATATAATAATTTAGCAGCTACCATAGTAATTCCAGGTTTTAGCAACAATGTAATTAAATGAAACAAATGTTTGAAACACAAGGCATACTTTTATGGTTAAATATTGCATAATAAACTAGACACATCTGGTAAAATAAAGCTCTTTTCAAGTGCTACCATGTTTTAGCGGAAATTAAAATGTTTTATAACACAATCAAATGATCTCATTTTTCACAAGTACTAATATAATCCAAGTAAAAATAACAATGAAATTTTTTTTGCAAACTATAGCTTAGGGATGAAACTGTGTCTTGATAATAACTAGAGGTTTCACAGTCTTTAACTGCCACCAATACATCAATACGTCAATATGTCATCAATATGTATGTGTTTGACATTATAATTAGCTTGCAACTTGATTGTATATTTAATCAATGTTGTGCCAAAGATTTTGCATTTTTCATTATTCTCATTCAATTTGTGCTTGATAAGCTATTGTGGCTTTGCTTTATTTTGAACAAAAAATTATAACAAAATTCTCATGGATAAATAAGAACTAGTCCTCACCTTAATTACAATGTGGTTGAGGAATATCAATGACCATCTTATTTTTCATTGTATTCAACTCTCTAGAGATTTAGCATCTTGCATGCAACCTATTCTTCAATTAAATTTCAAGGTATGCCTGCGTAGGAAAATTCCGCCCATGAGCCTTTTTGAAATTAGAAATAATGGGCATCTAGGAGGGCTGTAGAATGATGAAGAGGTGGGTAACATGAAAAATGAAAGAAAAAAAAACAATATTAACACTCTCAGCTACTATCAAGAGCAAGCTAAAAAAGCATCTTGAAGAAAATATTACTATCAACCACACTACGAGAGAAAAAACAGTCATTGGAAACCTCTTTTGCATGGAAAGAAAACTTTCAGAAAATTAGAACAAGAATTCTGTTCACATTTCAACAAAGGGTTTGTAACTTTCATAGTTAGCAAACAGAACTTCGTTCTTTGTGCTTTTTCCTTTGATCATCAGAAAAGATAACTCTGATTTAAGAACTAATCTTCTTGTCCGCTAAAATCCTACCACTGTACTGGGTGTGAATATCAACTTTTTCTAACCTACATTAGCTGTTAGCAAGCTGTTACAAACAAAATCCAAGAAACAATCAAATTGATATCTTTAGGTAATTATAAAAAGATTTTAACTTCTATACCTTTAAAGTCATAATCCCCATGTAATGTTCTTTTTTGCCTTTTCTTTTGGGACATCTAATCTACATTGATAACAGTATCCTATATAACTGTGAAGTCAAAGTAAACTCATGTAAGTTCTTATGTGGTCTTATTTATGTATTTATCTTCTGCCTCCAGTTTTATATAGTAAGCCATCTGGCTTAGTCAAAACCTTCTTTAATGTCACATCCTTGCCCTTGTGGCTTGGTGAGATATGAAAAGATCCAGGCAAACAAACTTCTCTTGCATAAACGTTATGAATAAAATGCATTAAAACAGAATTGATTTTTGACTTGTGTCGAACAACAATGTAAGATGAAATTCTGCACACTTCCATAAAATAAAAATAAGTTTAGAAAGTAACAAAGTATCTAGGAATATTTATGGCATTTAGAATATTGGGCCATGATAAGTGCCATTAAGCAGACTTGAGTACTGATGTTTCTGGTTAAATACCATTGAATTTGAACGCTGTTGATGTATCAGTAGTGTCTCATGTCCAAGATGTTAATACTATGCAAGCAAGCAAGGCTATGTATCACCTTAAGTCATACAATTTCATCATCTTTACAATCAACTACAATCTGTTTTAAATATTTATCTTCTTCTGCATCATCTTTGATATGAGAGAGGCACTCCTCCTTGGTAGTAGGCTTATTCCTTGCAAACAATATGGTAGACTGTCTGATGGTCTCACTATTTCTTAGATTTTAGAAAAGGACCTAAGCAGCAATGAGTCCTTGCTGAAGAGTGTAGTTGGCAGTCAAAGGCACCTGCTGTTAATCTTAGCCCTCCTGAAAGAATCACAGCAGGTGGAAACTCTTAGCTGACCTTGGCTGATCCACAAAAGCCCAGCAGGGTCAGCTCTTGCTAGTATTGTACTTAGATGAGAGACAACTAAGCGATTACCCCAGTAGTAGCAATCCACAATTTTCTGAGAAGAAGACAGTGGCAAACCAATTTCTATATTATGGACAAGAAAATGATACCAATGTGTTCATGTAATCGCCAGGAATGATGTTCAGCTCAAAGCGGTCTTTATTTTTGTTGCAAAATGAAAAATCTTTAAACTTGGTGAAATGTAGCTGTCCTGCCAATGCCAGCATGAACATTTTGTACCAAATTCCATTGTTTTTACTGGAGGAGGAGGAGGAGGAGGAGGAGGAGGAGGAAGAGGGTGCATTGCTTTTCATTGCCTTACTTTGTAGTTCAGAGTAACTGTGCAGTGCCAAGCTCCATCCTGTGCAACAGTTTACATCTCTGTGCCTACATTCACAGCATGTTACTATTTTCCTTCATCACATAGTCAAATCTCCAGGCCTTCAAAAGCCATGTTTAAAAAATGTAACACTGTGTTCAAGTTTGAAAATAAAGTTGTCCTGTAAGATGCCAGATTGGCAGCATGAGAGACTGGGTAGTTACATGTAATCTATGACAAACAAAAATCACACAAGCATTCCTGACGTTTTGTCAATGGCATTTCACTCTGTGATGTTTTGGAAGATTGTTGCAAAGGGAGAGTTTGGCATTAAACCAAATCAATTACCTCTTTCATCTGCATAAAAGAATGTGGGTATATAAGTGGGGGGAAAGGAATCACTAAGTAATCAAATGTTGATTTCTATAGAATTATCCTAGAAAATGAATTTCTAGAATATGTGGGCAATTGTGATACCCTCATTATTTACTTTTGGTTAATGCAGGAAGCAACTATGATATCTAAGAATTCATTCCATGGGACACTTACCAGTTACTTTGATTCCTATGGATTCATAAGCATGGAGGCATTTGAACAACCTGGAGACTGCATAAAGCATTTGAATATCTGTGTGTGGGGGCGTGTGTGTGTTTGAGTCTTTCAAGGTCCAAATCCTTACATGATTTGATCAACTTGTATATATTTCTAAGAAAAACATTGCAGACACAAATAATTCAAAATCCAGATGTAATTATGATGAATGACCAGCAAAACATGCATTTTAAATACTGTTCCTCAAGAAATGTAGGATTTTCACTCCCATAATTTCCTAGCTGTGCTGGTTTAGAAATTGGAATGAAAAGGGTTTGGTATTAGCAGAAATATAATAACCTAATCTTTTGGAATAATGTCCCCTTGAGACCCAGATGGGCCCAACTCTTTGGCCTTCTGCAAAAGCCTTAACTCTAGCTATTCGTCCGGAGTACCTCAGGGATCACCTGCTACTGGCATCAACTTCCCTCCGCCCTGTGCATTCCCACAGAGAGGGCCTCCTCAGGGTGCCACCGGTCAGAGAATGTCATCTGGTGGCCCCCAGGGGGAGGTCCTTCTCTGTGGGCGCCCCGGATTTATGGAATCGGTTGCCGGTCGAGCTCCGGATGGCGCCCGACCTTTGCTCTTTCCGTCGCGATCTGAAGACTCACTTATTCGAACAAGCCGGCCTGGCCTGATGGGGGATGGGTTGGGATTTTACTGTTGTTTTTAATATATCTATTTATTGTTTTAGCTTGGGCATTGTGTTTAATTCTTTTTTAACTTTTGTATCTTTGTATTTTTATATGTTTGCCCTTTTCACCGCCCTGAGTCCTTCAGGAGAAGGGCGGTATATAAATAAAATTATTATTATTATTATTCCCTCAAGCACTGGGCCAGGATTACTGGTTAAAAGCTGAAATAGCCAGGGCTGACTTGGAAGTATGAACCAGTCTTTAGCACTAATTACAAAGAGCTTTAGTGCCATGTTACCATCATCTGATGCAGCAGGCATAAGGGACACATTTCACTCAGAGCTGCACCAGTGAGTATTTCTCTGGGCTATGACTTTTGCATGGGTGAAATCTCTCTTAAAATGATCCTGATTTGTATTTTTGGGGAGAAGGAAAGTTGGATTAGACTGAAGAACAATATCATATATTAGCTTTTGTTATTTTATATATTGGTATCATTGTTTCAAACTCTGGGTAACCTCCAAGAGTTATACAAGGAGATGATTGGCCATATACAATTTTTAATCAATCAAAAATCAAGCAAGCAAACAAAAATACATTGTACTTCCTTTCTAAATATGCACCAAGAATTATCTGGAGAAAGCAAGGTATAGCAATCCATGTTTATGTGGTTTAATATCAGTATAGGACTAACTTTGTCTGATAGTCCAAATGCATATACCTGGCATGTTCAGGACATTTTTTGTGGTTAAAAAATTGTAATCAATTTTTACCACTTAAAAAAGGATTAAAGTAATTGTATTCAATAATTCAGGATTAGGTGCTTAGGCCATATTTGAAAATAGTGGGCACTTAGGGGATCTCTATGGTAACAGCGTTCCGTGCGCCTTTGGCGTCTAGTCATGCTGGCCACATGACCACGGAGACGTCCTCGGACAAGCGCTGGCTCTTCGGCTTTGAAACGGAGATGAGCACCGGCCCCTAGAGTCGGAAACGACTAGCACGCATGTGCGGGGGAACCTTTACCTTTACCTTTTATGGCAGCAGAGGCTGAACTGCTACTCCATGCTCATAAATGCAAGAAAAGACTAAGGTTTCATCTTCCACCCTATGTATGGACTGAATTACATTTGTTACCTTTAATTTGATTCATTATTACAAAATTGAAATCTAGCACTTTTAAGCAAACTTCTAAATTTGATTAAACCATCCAAGTCACCATCAATGAGCAGTACCCTTCAAGATTATCTGGCTAGAATGAAGCAATTCTTGATACTTTCTCAGACATAAGCCTTAAACTCAGAATCAGGAAAAGGCATATTTATGAAAGTTGCCCCATGCCAAGATTTGTAGTCAATCTTCCAATGTTTCCAAACTTCTATATGACACTGTAGAGTTGTTAAGTCATCAGCTGGTACTGGCATTTCTGGCAGAAAGAAATAGCCAAGATTTAGAAGTCTACTAAATGTTTACCAATCACAGATCTGATTTGTGTTGAGATAGTTGACATATTGTGAATTTTTCCAAGTGAATACATTATACAAGCAAACTAGCAGATCATAACAAACAGTATCAGGGGCTACTTCTGCTACAAGCACAGTATGAGTCACAATCTGTGACTGTCAAAGTGTGGCTGCTTAAGGTCTCTTGTGTAGACAGTTTAAGTGAATGGAGTTGCCTGTGTTGAAATGTGCAAGAAATAAATATTCAAAGACATCATTAAGTGAAAATAGAACTCTTCTTCTATACCAAAATATCCTTTCTTTAAAATTGGAGTAAGACAAGAACTGGGTAAACACAATATCAACACATTTTGCGATGCTATGTGAGCAAAACTAGATTATCATTCAGAATATAACCAAACAGATTTACGTTTTAAGAGAGGTTTCACCCATGTAAAAGTCATAGCCCAGAGAAACACTAACTGGCGCAGCTCTGGGTGAAATGTGTCCTTTATGGCTGTTGCATCAGATGATGGTAACATGGCACTAAAGCTCTTTGCAATGAGTGCTAAAGACTGGTTCATACTTCCAAGTCAACCCTGGCTATTTCAGATTTTAACCAGTAAAGATATATAGAAGGTTATGTGGTGTGACAGTGGTAGTTTTTCTAAGATATTCTGAAACAGGATGAAAACACACATTCTTGATGTTGTCTGAAACGTTTTCGTCCAATTTCAAAGTTGAGGTTTTATTTATTGTTATTTATTTATCTGTCACATTTATCAGGCTGTCCCACTCTACAACAACTTTAGGCAGCAGGCAATAAAAACATTATTCTAAAACGACACAGCAAAATTTAGAAAGAAGAGAGTATCCATTCTAAAACAGTATAATACACCAGACCTGCCAGTCAGTCTAAGCCTTGGGAAAGAGAGTCTTTTTCAGAGCTCTTGTAAACATGATCAAAGTGAGAGTAATCTGAATCTCAAGGAAATATTGATCCAAACGACAAAAGCTGTGACAGAGGAGGGCCACTTCCCTTCAAATGAGACTGCTTAATACAGAGGAACTGGAGCAGCAAACTGTCTCATCATACAGGTTGGGCGTACTACCCAAACTGCAGAAGATAAACAGTGTTTTAGATAATTAAGTCTTACATCATGAAGGGCTTTATAGGTAATAACCAACACCTTGAATGTATTTATTTATTCAATTTGTCTAGCCATCCATCTCAAACTAGTGACACTGGGTTCAAACAATCATAAAAAAACAATTAAAACACTGAAAACACAATACAAAAACAAAATTAAATGCAAAAAGCACCCAAGACTGGTGTTACCATAGCCAAGAAACAGGGCCCTTCACACACTCAGGACTCCAAGTCTTCAAGGTCTTCTGAAAGGCCAGCAGGATCAGGGCCAACCTAACCTCATCAGGGAGACTGTTCCATAGGGCAGGTGCTATGGCAGAATTGTACCTGGAAGTCTGCTGGTAACCAGTACAATTCACTAAGGAAAGGTGTTACATGGGGATGACACAGCATGCCCTTAACTGCTTGTGCCAATGCTTTCTGGACCAGTTGCAACTTCTGAGTGGTTTCCTTCCATGTAAGGTGCTTTGCAATAATCCAGGTGTGAGGTGACCAAAGCATGAGTGATTGAAGTTTCCCCCCCCCCCCACACACACACCCAATAAAACTTCATCTGCTATTTCTCACAACACAATTCTATATTCACTTAACTCCTTGGAGCTAGTTCTGTGGAATACAGCTTGATAGATTAATGGTGCTCTTATCTGAGGTAGATAAAGCTTTGGGTGAAGATGTGATATGTTTGATGGAGGAATCACATAAATCTTGGTAGCCAAAGTTAGACCTTGTAAAAACTCGATTATTTTTTTTAATTATAAATTTGGCAATATTCTTCCAATGTTTAGAAGTAAAGCTATGCAAAACTTTGGATTCAGGCTCCAAAAAGTATGTTACATACATACTTAGCACCTGTTTTTTAACATCTTCTTTTCCCATGATTGTGCTGCAGATCCCAGGCAAAGATACAGCTGCTTTAAGGTGCTGTGTTCTGCCATAAATGAAGATAGCATTGAGGTGTTCTCTTTTTTAAAGCCTCAAGTGATAATCAATACAATTCGTGGCCTCTCATTTTATAACTATACCACAAGCATGAGGAACCAGTGATATTCAAGATGTTGCTGAACTTCTCCCAACAGCCAAAGGCAGTGTGGACAATTCTGTGACATCTGATGGATAACATTCATCTTATTGTTACTGTATGATGTCTGATAAAGTACTTCCTTTTGTCAGTCAGTCTGCATCTCTTGCCATTTATTACTGAACAGAAGGAAATTATCATCTGATCATCTTCCTTTAATCCATGCATACATTGATATACTACTATTATGCCTTCCTGTTTATTATTTGCTAAGCTAAAGAGCCCATATAGCTAGAAGAGATAAGAATGCCTTCTTAAATGAACAGTGCAAACAAATAGAAGAAAACAATAAATAGGGAGGACCAGAGATCTTTTCAAGAAAATTGGAGAGATGAAGGGAACGTTCAATGCAAAAATGGGCATGATAAAGGACCAAAATGGAAGGGACCTAACAGAGGCAGAAGAGATTAAGAAGAGGTGGCAAAATTACACAGAAGAACTATACAAGAATGAGCTTAGCGTCCCTGATAATCACAATAAGGTGGCCTGTGACCTCGAGCCAGACATCCAAGAATGTGAAGTGAAGTGGGCCTTAGAAAAGCTGAGCAACAACAAAGCTAGTGGAGGTGACAGGATCCAGTTGTATTACCTATACTGACCTAACCTAATATATGTTGTAAACCTGAATAAGCAATCAGTTGTTCTTCAGATGTTTTGGATATATTTCAGTAATTATGCTTGCCACAATTGATACTTGTAATCTTCAGTGAATGACTATTATGTTACTACATACACATGGACAGATCAAATGATGGGCAAGCAAGAATGAATTCCACTAAAATGGAGTACATTTTGCTCAGTTTGAAAAGTATATCGATACGACTATAGCTTATTCCAATTCAGTTTTGTTAGGCCATAGAGTGAAATGCAGAAGAGATTAAGAAGAGGTGGCAAAATTACACAGAAGAACTATACAAGAATGAGCTTAACATCCCTGATAATCACAGTGAGGTGGTCACTGACCTCGAGCCAGACATTCCAGAATGTGAAGTAAAATGGGCCTTAGAAAAGCTGAGCAACAACAAAGCTAGTGGAGGTGACAGTATTCCAGCTGAGCTATTCAAAATCTTAAAAGACGATGCCAGCAAATTTGGAAAACTCAACAGTGGCCACAGGATTGGAAAAGATCAGTTTACATTCCAATTCCAAAGAAAGGCAGTGCCAAAGAATGTTCAAACTACCGCACCAGCGCACTCATTTCTCATGCTAGTAAAGTTATGCTTAAAATCCTACAAGCTAGACTCCAGTAGTATGTGGATCGAGAACTAACTACCAGAGGTACAGGCAGGATTTCGAAGAGGCAGAGGAACTAGAGATCAAATTGCCAACATACACTGGATCATGGAGAAAACTAGAGAGTTCCAGAAAAACATCTACTTCTGCTTCATTGACTATGCTAAAGCCTTTGATTGTGTGGATCACAACAAACTGTGGCAAGTTCTTAAAGAGATGGGCATACCAGACCATCTTATTTGTCTCTTGAGAAACCTATATGCGGGCCAAGAAGCAACAGTGAGAACTGGACACGGAACCACTGATTGGTTCAAAATTGGGAAAGGAATCCGGCAAGGCTGTATACTGTCGCCTTGCCTATTTAACTTATATGCAGAGCACATCATGACAAAGGCAGGGCTAGATGAATCAAAAGTTGGAATTAAGATTGCCGGGAGAAATATCAACAACCTAAGATATGCAGATGATACCACTCTAATGGCAGAAGTGAAGAAGAACTAAAGAGCCTCTTGTTGCGGGTGAAGAAGGAGAGTGCAAAAGTTGGGTTGAAACTTAACATTAAGAAAACCAAGATCATGGCATCCGGCCCTCTCAATTCCTGGCAAATAGATGGGGAAGAAATGGAGGTAGTGACAGATTTTATTTTCCTGGGCTCCAAGATCACTGCAGATGGAGACTGTAGCCAAGAAATTAAAAGATGCTTGCTCCATGAGAAATCTAGACAGCACACTAAAAAGCAGAGACATCACCCTGTCAACAAAAGTGCGTATAGTCAAGGCTATGGTCTTCCCAGTTGCAATGTATGGCAGTGAAAGCTGGACCATAAGAAAGGCCGAGCACCAAAGAATTGAGGCCTTTGAGCTATGGTGCTGGAGAAGACTTCTGCGAGTCCCTTGGACTGCAAGGCGATCAAACTGGTCAGTCCTAGAGGAGTTCAACCCTGACTGCTCTTTAGAAGGCCAGATCCTGAAGCTAAAACTCAAATACTTTGGTCACCTAATGAGAAGGAAGGACTCACTGGAGAAGAGCCTAATGCTGGGAAAGATTGAGGGCAATAGAAGAAGGGGATGACAGAGAATGAGGTGGCTGGATGGAGTCAGTGAAGCAGTAGGCGTGAGCTTAAATGGACTCCAGAAGATGGTAGAGGACAGGAAGGCCTGGAGGAACATTGTCCATAGGGTCACGATGGGTCGGACACGACTTCGCAGCTAACAACAACAAAAGAGCCCATATTTATCATTTCATCCTCCAGGAATGTCTGCATAAAAAAAGTCAAGATGATAGCTATGCAATTGAAGCTCCAGCTGATTCTTATGTATGTCATAGGTGCAATGAACATAACAGTTGGGTGGAGCTTCAGTAATACCATCATAGCTGCCACCTTGAAATTTTTCACCACACCATGAAGATGCCCTGCCTACATTCTTCTGCTGCAATATTCAAAATACAAACTTGCTAAAATGCATTGTATAATCAGGGAGCCAGTTTCATGTAGCAGATAACTCAACAAGCTATAAACCTGGAGACCGTGAGTTCTAGTCCTTTCTTGGGCATGAAGCCAAGGAAGAGACCTTAGGTCAGTCACCCTCTCTCTGGTGACTTGGAAGAAAGCAATGGTGAACCACTTCCAAAAAACCTTGCAAAGAAATTGCATGGATTAGGCCAACCAGTCACCAGGAATCAAAAACTGACATGAAAACAGGTGTGCACACAAACCCACACACAACTGGAATTGTTAATATCTTTTATAGCAGACATATCAAACTTGCAACATCACATGACATCACACAACGTGTTGGGATGGTTTTGCCATTGCCGGCAATGGGATGGGCGCGGCTTCCACATGACGCATCTGGCCTGTGGGCCGGCAGTTTGACACCCCTGTTTTATAGTGACTTTCAATGCAGAAACATATATATTTATTTTTATATTTTTCACTACACTCTCATTCTGGTTGCCTCCATTCCAGTCACACATAACAGTGAGCCAAAATGTTTAAACCATGTTTTGAACAAACAATAGTAATACTAAGACATAATGCAAGGATAAAATGACCTGTGATAACCTAGGATTATGCAGAAGGCTGTAGTATAGCTGAGGTAAAATTGCCTCAATTTGTGTAAATGATGTAATTTACATAAATTATCTAATGGCTTTGCTGTGTGTAATGTAAACTCCAAATTAATGATAGGAAGAAATAACAGACACCTGTCTTCCAGCTGTTCCATTAAAATGATATTTCACTTAAATATGTGTTCTGCAAATGACACCACCTTTCTGGACATCTCCAGCTGCAGATCATTTAGAAAAAAAATGAGAAAATACACTTTTGACTTAAGTCCTTACAAACAAAGTTAATCTCTCATCTTCCTGCTTGCTGACTCACTAAAAAATATTTAAAAGTCAGTGATAAGCCACTTTTAAATTCTTAAATTTAAATTTTTCTTGGAGATCAGAAAAATGCATCAGTTTTGAATAATATCAAATTTCACACAGAAGTAAAATATACAGACTTTAAAAAAATCTGATGACCTGTATTAGATCCTGAATTATGGGGTATTTGTGGCACATCTATTTGTACATCATTAGCTCCAGTTTCTATTATTCTGCTAATGAAAATGCTTTAATACTGGCCACAAGGTAGCACATTTTAAAAAAAAAATGAGTCAAGTGAAAATGATAAAGAAATTATGTACATTTGTGTTGGAAAGAGAGCCAGTTTGTGATTGTGGTTAAGGTGTTGGCCTAGAAACCAGGTGAGTGTGAATTCTAGTCCCACCCTTAGGCATGAAAAACTGGCTGGGTAAATGAGCTAGTCATTCTTTCTCAGCCCAACTCACGGGCAGAGTTGTTATTCTGGGGAAAATAAGAGGAGAGACGAGTATGAGGTATGTTTGCCACCTTGAGTTGGAAAAAAGTGAGATACAAATCTAAATAGAAAAAAAACCCCACAAAGATGTTCCTGGCAAGTCCCACATCATATTCATTATTATTACTTCTCATTAATGTAGATGATAGATTTCCTTAAGGTGAGTTTACATTTTTCCAAACTTCCATTGTTACAAAAAGATCCTGAATGCCCCAACTAAATTGGTTACCCAATGGATCCTGGAAATGTATTCCTCCCTCCACTCTTAAAAGGCACAAGAATCACTTCATTGAGTTGAGTGTCTATAGAAAATGAATGAATGAATGAATGAATGAATGAATGAATGAACGAACGAATGAACACAAGAAAAGTCCTCCTCTCAGCATTGCAAGTCTATGTCAGTGTAAATTTTATTTAGCACTTTAAGCTGACCTGGAAAATAAGCAAGCAGTTGATAGTTTCTGGGGGATTTTTAAGGACTATTTTAGAGTGAGCTTTTTTTTGTTATCTTGGCTTATTTATTCCTATTAAGACAAAGTTTTTCACAAAAATGATCAGCTGCAGGTTCATTCATTCATTCATTCATTCATTCATTCATTCATTCATTCATTCAGTGAGGGTTCAGTGCTGCTTTAGTGGAAATTTCCAAGAAAAGATTGCACAACCATTTGTCCAGAATGGTATAGGGTCACCTGCTTGAGCAGTGGGTTGGACAAGAAGACCTCCAAGTTCCCTTCCAACTCTTCTATTCTATGTTCCATGTAAAATAATATTGCAGCCTGACAATGAAACAACATGAAATATTATTGACAGCAAAAGAATTTCAATCATTTGAGGGAAATAACTTGAATCCCTATCTGTACTTTAGACAATCAAGTAATATTTGATAGATAAGTGAATTCAATATAACTGAAACATTTATGAACTTTAACTGGGAACATTCAGTTTTCTATGTACAGATCAGCCATTCTTAGATTAAAGGATATTTTATCCCCAAACAATGCTGAAAAGCAGAAAGAAAAAATCTGAGACATTAGCATATTTTTGCTTTGCAGGTTATAGGTCTGTTTCTTAGTAAATGTAGCAAGCATTAATTGGTGATGCAGTGGTTAAAACAGTGATGGCAACCCTTTTAGAGACCGAGTGCCCAAACGGCAACCCAAAACCCACTTATGTATCATCAGGTGCCGGGTGGGGATGGATGCAGTGGTAAAAGCAGACTGGGTGGGATTAAAAAGTTCAATCAATCAATTCCAACTTTGTGAGAACTTTTTTTTCCCGCGAGAAGTTGAAATTGATTGATTGAACCTTTTTTTTTGTACACGGCAGCGGAGGCCTAAATCAAAAAGGTTTTATAAAATCCATCTGAAGGCCTAGGACTGGGGTGACGGCATGCATGCCCACAGAGAGGGCTCTGGGTGCCACCTGTGGTACCCGTGCCATAGGTTTGCCACCACAGGGTTAGAATGTCGTATTGTAGGCTAACTCTTTCCACAGCCTAGAGTTTGATATTGACTGGCTCAAGATTGACTCAACCTTCCATCCTTGTGAGGTTGGCAAAATAAGGACCCAAATTGTTGAGGGCAATATTATGACATCTGTAAACCATTCAGAGAGTGCTATAAAACACTATGGAGAGGTATATAATTCTAGGCCCTAGTGCTATTTCTATTAATCATACATTTGCTTTGTCAAAAAACTAAAACAAGCTATTTAGAAAAATGATGCCTTATGAAAAGTCTCACCAATGTAAATACCCTTGATATCTAAAGGTGGCCAGTGGTGGCCAAAGATTCAATAATCATCTTAAATAGCAAGGGAGAAAGCTGGCAGTCCTCAAGTATTCAGGCATATACAGTATGACCTTTATAGTGTCATGGCACAGCTCTTCTCATAATGCTAACAAAATTCACCAATGTGATTTTAAGCCCGGCAGTGTTGTTTAAAGCCCCATGGCATAAGAAAGCAACCTAGAATTCTGAGCACACCGTGATCAGAAATGACTAGACCAACTTTTTCCACATCTACAGTATATATAAGCATTGTGTTGGCCGTAAGATAAACACTGCTGTGTACTATGAACTGTAGCAAGCATTATGAATTCCAGAGTCCTAAACTGAAAAATAAAGATATATGGAAAGCTTGTATGAGAGATGGGTACCTCCAGGAATACAGTTATTCTAGAAGGGAAGAAGTGTTGATAGCATTCTCTCTCAATGAGACTGGATATTCCATTAAAGCAGACTACTAACAGAATAACAGAATTGGAACTGACCTTGGAGATCTTCTAGTCTTGAATACTAGAAATTGCAAAGTAATAAGGCTAACAGTTATTATTACAACATTTTCATTTACTGATTTGGCTAAATTTATCCTTTGTCTTTAAGGGCTGAATAGCATTTTCTGCATATCAGTGATCTTGTTGGTTACCACTTAATTTCTTTTCTCTTAGTGAAGAATAATCACTTTTGCAAAAGAACAAGACAGCTGGTCCATTTCTGACAGACATAGATCCAGCTGGAAAAAAAATGATACGTCCTGCTGAAATATGCCTCTGCTGAGTGAATAACAAGTAGAAATAATAGGGCCAAAAGGGTGGTGATAGAGGCAGTGATCAAAAGTGAAAGAAAAACATGGTTGAATCTAGTGATTAAGGTCAGTAGATAGCCATTTGGGCATCCTGTGCTGACTACTGAAGCAAGCAAATATAATGTTGGAATTCATTCCTAGACAGATAATGATTCTGCAGACTTACTAAAGCTTCTCCATTATAGGTGAAGAAATTCAGAGAAAAACCATGAGGAAAAAAAAAACACCAGAAAATTTCTGTGAAGATACATTGGTTCTAAACTAAAAATAGTGTAGGTGGTGTCGTCTTTATAGCTCCACTCTTTTTCGTTTGGATAGGTTTTGCAGAAGAGCATTCTGCTAAAAACCTTGCTTGGAAAAGAATCACTTTCAGTTTTAGAAATCTGCCAAAGAGGCTCACAGGGACAGGTTAATGATAGTGTAACAGCTAGCATTTATCCCACCAGGCTTCCACTGGGAGCAACATATCTCAATTGTTCCCAGCAGATGTTGACTTTTCTTTCTTTCTTTCTTTTTTAATTACTACATCAAACAACTCCAAACCTGTTCTATTCTGAATGGGAATGGATTTGTATCCAGTATCACAGGGGTTTTCAAGCGTGCCTGGCTGAAGAATTCTGGGAGTTGAAGTCCACAAGTCATAAAAGGACCAAATTTGAAGACCCCTGCAGTATCATATTAGTTTCTCTTAGATTCTGGTAAACCCAAAGGGAAATGAAGCAGCAAGCATGAGAGCAAGGAAAAGTTGTATTTTTAAAAATTGGGAAATGTAAAAACACTAGTAAAAAGGAGGGTGGAGAGGAAAATAATGAACTTCAGTGACAATTTTTGGAATTGAATCACTAGTTGACCTAGCATAATACTAATGTCCTTATTTAAACTATTCTTCAACATCTTCTTTATGGCCATATGTGTGCTGGAAATATCCAGATAAACAAAAGATGATAGCAGTGAGATATACATTTCTGTATTTCTTTTTGATACCTAAGGTCCATTTTGTTGTGTACATAGTTATGGGAGCGGTTTCCCTTTCGGCGGGAAACCTGAGTGCAATCATTGGCTGCTACTTCCCGGCGGGAGATTCTAAGCCGGGGATTGGTTATGTTTGAATGGAGTTAGTATTTAAGGCAGGGTTCAACGGCTGCTAGCCAGTTGACCCATGTGAGTTCCAATAAACGTTCCTTGTGCGACATCGCTGTCTCCGCTCGTCTTTCCGGACCTAACAGTGGCGACGAGGATGGGATTGACGGCAGAACAGCGAGAGAACCGCGGAAAGCCGACAGAGCGAAAAGCGGGAAATTTGAACCACAGTCAACCGAGCAGCAAGCAAATTAAAACAACAGAATGGCGCAAGTCGGATCCCTGAAGGAGTTTGACCCTAACTACCCTGAAGACTGGGAAGAATATGTTGGACAAGTTGAGGGGTACATGCTGGTCAACGGGATCACGGAGGACAGGAAGAAGGCGGCAGCGCTACTAACTATCAGCGGCACGCCGGTTTACCGGGTGGCCGTCGGCCTGTGCCAACCCCTGCCGGTCTCCAGCGTATCGTACGCCGACCTGTTGGCGAAACTGAGGGTCCACTTCACCCCTAAACGGTCGGAACTGTTCTGGCGGAGGATATTTGAGAAGAGGAACCAGCGGCCGGGCAAATCAATACAACAATTTGTGGCGGCAGTCCGAGAAGCAGCCTTGCGCTGTAAATATGACAATCTCGAAATTTGCATCAGGGACCGAGTGGTTTTGGGGCTGCGAGACGAACACTTGCAAAACCGAATCATCTCTAAGCCCACCGGCAACCTCCAAGAAGTCTTAGACGAGCTACTCACGCACGAGTCTACAGGCAGACGCGACCCCCCCTACAACAGCATGGCAGCCTCAGCCGAAATTAACCTGGAGAGCCATGTGGACGGTGGGGAGGTGGACTACCAGTGGGAAGCCGAGATTGCCGAAGTAGCCAGAAGGTTCGGGAAGATGGCGCCGAGACCACTACGAGCCGAAGGCCCAGATCAGAACAGAAGGCAACCACCACCAGTGCCGCAACGACCCCAGAGGGACAACCCCGCCAGGCCTCGAGACCCAGAGACCCGGTGCGGAAGCTGTGGCAGAAATCACCAACGATCGACTTGCCGATTCCGAAACGCCAAATGCCAAGGGTGCGGAAAAACGGGCCACATCCAGGCCATCTGCAGAAGCCGACCACGCGACAACTGCCTCCACGAGCTCGACGCTTGGGCCTCAGGTAAGGTAACCCCCGAACGGAGTGGCGGAGAGACCCCTAGGCCCAAGGCACGCACTTCCAACCCGGGGACTGGGGTGGGGGTCAACCACGTGGGGATCCCTAGATGAAAATACACCCCTAGAGTCAACCACATTTTGAGGCCTAAATTAAGAATCGAAGTCCAATTGCAAAGTGTCCCTTGCAAAATGGAAGTGGACTCCGGGGCCTCAGTATCTATAATTTCTAGGTAAAGGTAAAGGTAAAGGTTCCCCCACACATGCGTGCTAGTCGTTTCCGACTCTAGGGACCGGTGCTCATCTCCGTTTCAAAGCCGAAGAGCCAGCGCTTGTCCGAGGACGTCTTCCGTGGTCATGTGGCCGGCATGACTAAACGCCAAAGGCGCACGGAACGCTGTTACCTTCCCACCGTAGTGGTCCCTATTTTTCTACTTGCATTTTTACGTGCTTTCGAACTGCTAGGTTGGCAGAAGCTGGGACGAGTAACAGGCGCTCACTCTGTTACGTGGCACTCGGGATTCGACCGCCAAACTGCCGACCTTCTGATCAACAAGCTCAGCGTCCTAACCCACTGAGCCACCGCGTCCCTTAAATAATTTCTAGGGACACCCTTAAATACATCGAAACCAGAAGCGGCCAGAAATTTCCCCTTAAACCCACCAAATTACAATTAGCCGACTTCCAGAAATCACCCATAGAACTAGTGGGAGAGGCTACCATCAACGTTAAATATAAGGGGTTCAGTGGAGTATTAACTATTTTAGTCACTGAGGGCCAGAGAATTAGCCTTGTAGGCCTTAATTGGTTCTCGGCCCTAGGCATTTGGGTGGGGGGAATTAACACCATTCAGAATAAAACCCTAAAATCCGTCTGCGATATTTTCGCAGACGTATTCGACGGGTCATTAGGGAGTTACAAGGGACCCCCCATTAATTTTAACTTAGACCCCGAGGTTAGGCCCATCAGGCTTAAGGCCCAGAGGGTGCCTTTCGCCCTCAAACAAAAAATTGAGGCCGAACTAGATAAGCTAGTAGGCCAGGGCGTCTTAGAACCGGTAGAAGGGGGCCTGTGGGAGACACCGATCGTCACACCCCTGAAACCGAACGGGGATGTGAGGATCTGTGCCGACTATAAAGCTACCCTGAACCTCGCAATGAAAAAACATGCTTACCCGGTCCCGACGGTGAAGCAGGTCCTCGCGACGATCCAGGACGGCACCATTTTCGCCAAGCTCGACTTGGCGCAGGCGTATTTGCAACTTACCGTGTCTAAGGAAGCCGCCGAGGCTCAAACAATAGTTACCCACAAGGGGGCGTTCCGCGTTCACAGACTTCAGTTCGGGATAGCTGCAGCTCCAGGCATCTTTCAGGAGGTGATGGAGAGAAACCTGAAGGGCATTCCAGGTGTATGCCCTTACTTTGACGATGTCCTCATCGCTGGAAAAACTGAGGACATCCTAGCTGAAAGGCTAGAACAGGTACTGGGGAAATTCAGGGAGGCAGGATTGAAATTAAAAAAGGATAAGTGTTGCATAGGGGTAAAATCAACTGAATTCTTGGGGTTTAGAATTGATGCATCTGGCATCCACCCTACAGAAGGAAAAATTAGGGCCATAAAGTTAGCTCCAGAACCCCAGAATAAGGCGGAACTACAAGCTTTCCTTGGCTTAATTAATTTTTATCACACATTCCTGCCTCACAAAGCAGCTATTGCTGAACCCCTCCATAGACTTTTAGATAGGAAGACCCCCTGGCAGTGGCAACAAAAACACAGGACCAGCTTCCAAACTTTAAAGGACATCCTGTCTAGCAATTCTACAGTTACACACTTTATAGAGAACAAACCCATATTCTTAGCTTGTGATGCTTCCCCTTATGGAGTGGGAGCAGTTATTAGCCACATGGATGAGCAAGGGCAACAGAGGCCTATAGCATACTACTCCAGGACCTTAACAAAGGCGGAACGGAATTATGCACAGATTGACAGGGAAGCATTGGCCATAGTGGCAGGCGTAAAAAAGTTCCACGATTATCTGTATGGTAGGGACTTTACTATTTACACTGACCACAAACCCCTGCTAGGGCTATTTACTACCGATAGACAGACTCCACAAATAATGTCTCCCAGGATGCTAAGATGGTCAATTTTCCTTTCCGCTTACACATTTTCAATCAAACACAGGCCGGGCAAGGAGATGGGGCACGCTGACGCCCTCAGCAGGTTACCCCTAGAGGATACAGGTACAGACCCCGCACCTGTGGGACAAATCATGTCCCTACAAGAACTCTCTGAGTGTCCCCTAACTGCCAGGGACATTGCAGCTGCCACCAGGAAGGACCCCATACTCAGCAGAATAGCAGCATGGGTACAAGGTGGGTGGCCCAGCAAAAGCCCTGACCCCAAGTTCACACCATATGTTCGAAGGAAGGACGAACTATCATCACATGTTGGATGTCTATTGTGGGGCAACAGGGTTGTCATACCAGAGAGGCATAGAAACACAGTAATTGGGGAATTACACGATGGGCACCCCGGAATTGTGTGTATGAAGGCCCTAGCTAGAAGTCACGTATGGTGGCCAGGGTTAGACACAGCCATAGAGGATAAAGTTGCAGGGTGCTACCAGTGTCAGCGTTCTAGACCGGAGCAAGCACACACAATGGTACACAAGTGGGAAGAGGCCAGGAACCCGTGGTCTAGGATCCATATTGACTTCGCCGGCCCTTTCCAGGGCCTCACATTCCTTGTAGTAGTGGATAGCTACTCCCGGTGGTTGGAGGTCGTGCCCGTTAAGTCCATGACATCAGCAAAAACCATACAGGTCTTAAGGGGACTCTTTGCCACTCATGGGTTACCTGACGTAATTGTCTCTGACAATGGGCCACAATTCACATCTAATGAATTTCAGGACTTCCTCAAGGCCAACTGGATTAGACACGCGACTTCAGCACCCTTCCACCCTTCCTCTAATGGCTTGGCAGAACGGAACGTCAGAACAACCAAGGACGCCCTCAGACGAATAATCCACGGTGACTGGCATCAGAGACTGGCTCAGTTCCTGCTGGCCCAACACACCACACCGTGTGCGGCCACAGGGAAGAGTCCTGCTGAAATGAGGTGGGGCAGGCGATTGATAACAAAATTGGACAGACTACACCCTGACAGACTACCTGCTGAACACGACCCGGTTACCCCAACCAGGTCTCTGAACATTGGGGACATGGTGTGGGCTAGAAATTACGGACAGGGGGACAAATGGGCACAAGGGGTCATGATAGAGAAAACCGGTCCCTTATCTTATTTAATTGAGGGGGAAGGGAATCAGCTGATTAGGAGACACATCGATCAGTTAAGGAAAAGGGCCCCTGAAGGTGTACAAGCCAACAAAGAGAGGGACAACTCTACAACGAACTCTACACCTTCCCCAGCCAAGGGTAACCAAGCACCAGGGGGGAAAGGGAGGAGAATACATTTCAGGGCAATTGAAGCAAACCCCCAGAATTGTAACGCAAACCCCCAGAATTGTAACGCAAGGATAGAAATAGCGCCCCCTGACAGCACACCGGGGGCATCCAGTCAACCCAATGTACCCCTACAACAGCAATCACAACAACAACCCAATAAGGAAACACCACCTGGGCCGTCCACACACACAACAGGGTCAGAGGAGGTAGTCACCGGTGGAACCGAAGGAACCCCAGCAGTTAGTATGGCCAGCAGATATCCAGTCAGGCAACATAAACCCCCAAGCTACCTGAAGGACTATGTCAAATAGTAATTTCATCCAGGGGGGGAAGGGGTGTTGTGTACATAGTTATGGGAGCGGTTTCCCTTTCGGCGGGAAACCTGAGTGCAATCATTGGCTGCTACTTCCCGGCGGGAGATTCTAAGCCGGGGATTGGTTATGTTTGAATGGAGTTAGTATTTAAGGCAGGGTTCAACGGCTGCTAGCCAGTTGACCCATGTGAGTTCCAATAAACGTTCCTTGTGCGACATCGCTGTCTCCGCTCGTCTTTCCGGACCTAACACATTTCCCATTAGTTTCAGTCAAAACCTAGAAGCCCTCTTAACAAAAAAACAAAAAACAATTCAACCCTCATTTTACTGAGCTCAGAAGGATGGAAGGCTGAATCAACTTTGAACCTTGTCAGGATCAAATTCCACTATGGCTCCTTGATAAATAAAGCAGCCTTTAAGATTGAGAAGATGATAAAACATTCAGATATAATTATGAAAAATATGAATTGTATATTATTTCAAAATACCGTGATAAGATGTGGAATGAAGTTTTAAAAAGTTATGTTAAGATGGGATAAATTACAATTGTTGCTATTAGGTAGAATTTCTGTGATTAAGATGAATGTTGTACCTAGAATGTTATTTTTGTTAAAGACAATACCTATTTTGACAACAGATGTACAATTTAAGCAATAACAGAAGAATATCCAAATTTAAAATAAAATAAAATAAAAAATAAAATAAAAATAAAATAAGAGTCTATTCTATTTGAAACTATTTTGTTGCTTGTTGTTTGTTTGGATGAATGAATGGGTATTGATAACAAATAGAAGATTAGTAGATTTAGAGTTTTACATCATGAGCTTCGGGTAACATGGATATTTATGATATGATAACATTAAGGTAAATGCAGATTTTAAAAATCATTATGTCAGGTGAGCTTTTCTTACCTTATAGAATAAATATAAATTTAGATTCTGCCTAAAAAACACTCTTTGTGGCTTTCAGCCAAAGAAGCATTTTATAGATGAGAAATTATAAATGGTTAACTTATTGTAATATATTTGAATTTTCACAAGAATATTGGAAAATGAAATTTAGAGAAGACTTGATAACAGAAAGATACTTTTCTCAATGGTTTTCTTATGTGCAATTAAGTGGATAAAAGATTTAATGGTTTTGAACCAAGTAATACAAAGTTTGAAAAAGAAGTATGTACTAATGGTGAACACGTTGTTGCTAAAATGTATAAACTTTTGCTGAGATGCAAAACAGAAAAGCAATTAAAAGAATGTATGATAAAATGGACTAAAAGTTTTAGCTGTAACATAAAGAGGAACTAATGGAAAAATAAGTGGTTGAAATTATTGAAATTTACATTATGTTCTCATTTTAAAGAAAAAATTTATAAAATGTATTGTTGGTATTTTTCACCAAAGATATTGTTTATAATGTATAAATGCTCTTCAAATCTTTGCTGAAAATGTGAAAAATATGAAGGGAAATTTTATCATGCCCGGTGTTCTGGTAAAAAAACAACACTGGAAAAAAAACATGGATACAAATATATACATTAATTCAGAAGATTTTAAAAGTTAAAATGCAACTGAAACCATATATTTTATTTTGGACTAGTGGATAAGCAACTAGAAAAAAAATCATGGTTCATTGTTTTTAAGTATAACTGCATCAAAACTACTATAGTATATGCACAAAAATGGGAAAAGTTTCATAATACCCACAAAGGAATGGTTGGTGAAGATGATGGAATTTGCAGAGATAGGTAGTTATATTAACTTCTTTGCCTAGAGAGAAAACATTATCCTCATTTGTGAATGACTGGAGATCCGTTGTAGACTTTGCATAAAATGGAAAAAAATATATATGCATTTATGACATGACCAGCTCTCTGTGTGATCTCTCTCCTACTTTATTTTTGATGGTGACATTTGGGGGCTTTAAATAAGGAACAGAAATACCCCAAAAGTAACTGGGAAAATAGTCATTCCCATCCCTACCAATGTCACATCATCCCTCCAAGGTCAAATAACAACCACAGCAATAAAATATTCAAGTTCCCTGGACAGAATTCCCTGCTAACTCATCTAAACTAAATGTTACTGGAATCAGTGAAATCCTTGTCTATTTCATTGTTTCAGTATACTGTCTGAATAATTTGTATGCACAAATGAAACGTCCATGTGTTCTCAAGTTGAACAGATTATGGTTGCAGACCAGCATATGCAAGCTAACTCAAAAATTTAAGACATTAACTCATCAGCTTTTTTTACTGATTATTATTAATTTGCATGCCATTTTCCCTTAGAAGTGTGCCTAAAGCAGTTCTCTGCATCATAAGAATGTGTATCAGTATATAGTCAGCCTGCTATAAACTCATTTCAAAGTAAATATATATAATGAAACAAATAAGCCTTACTGGCAAATATTTTACATTATTAAATACAAACAATACAGGCAAGTGAAACCATATTTTTTCAATTAAAACAATCATTTTCAAACTATGTAAATTCTAAAAATGTACATTAACACTTTCCAGTGTTAATGGCTAGGCTTTGATATATAACCAGCAGCCAATTCCTTAAAGAGGTCAATTTCTAGAAATGGCAACTAAAATTCTGATAAACTTTAGCAGATGTTATACTCCTCTTTTCTCCCTCTCATCCTGAGGGAAGAAGTTAAGTCTAGCAAAGGTTTGTTAGGATCTTGGAGAGCTCAGTGTGAAATGCCTGAATCTCAGATCAGTTTAAATAAGGAACTGTTAACTCTTAACATTCCTTCAGGCTCCAGAAAGGCCTTAACAATTCTGAAGATTTAGAATTCCTTAGTTCTGTACTTGCTTTTTGCTGTCTGTAGACTAGAACTGGCAGTGAGAGTTGGACCATAAGAAAGGCTGAGCGCCAAAGAATTGAGGCCTTTGAACTGTGGTGCTGGAGAAGACTCCTACAAGTCCCTTGGACTGCAAGAAGATCAAACCGGTCAGTCCTAGAGGAGATCAACCCTGACTGCTCTTTAAAAGTCCAGATCCTGAAATTTAAACTCAAATACTTTGGCCACCTAATGAGAAGGAAGGACTCACTGGAGTAGAGCCTAATGCTGGGAAAGGTTGAGGGCAATAGAAGAAGGGGATAACAGAGAATGAGGTGGCTGGATGGAGTCACTGAAGCAGTAGGCGTGAGCTTAAGTGGACTCCAGAAGATGGTAAAGGACAGGAAGACCTGGAGGAACGTTGTCCATGAGGGCGTGATGGGTCGGACATTACTTTGCAGCTAACAACAACAACAAGACTAGAACTCCATGTGTATTGTGAATCTTGAGTCTCCTATATGGCTCAGAGAAGCCATGGAGGAATTTAAAACTGAACTCATGTTGATTACAGAGCTCTATCTTCATAATAAGAAGGTATGGAAGTCAGTGTAGAGAGCTTCTACTGAATTAGAACACCTTGCTCCATCATGCATTAAATTCATAAACTTGGAGGACACCAGACTTCTTGTGCCCTGGATAATCTAAGAACACCTGGATGACCACGGTGGCGCAGTGGTTAGAATGCAGTACTGCAGATTACTTCACCTGATTGCTGGCTGCCTGCAGTTTGGCAGTTTGAGTCTTACCAGCTCAAGGTTGACTTATCTTCCATCCTTCCGAGGTCAGTAAAATGAGTAGCAATGTATTGATTCTGTAAACCACTTGGAGAGGACTGTAAAGCATTGTGAAGTGGTATATAAGTCTAAGTTGTATTGCTATGATCACTGAGATATATTTTCATACACTGAAAACCACATTAGTTAAATTTCCTCCAGTCACCTACATGTTCTACTCTTTAGTTCATTTCTTAAGGTTCCAGTAGCCAAAAAGAGTGCATCTTTCATTCTGATTCCCTGAGCTTTGGATATTTCTTCCATGTATGGTCCATTGATATAGTTGCTACTGAATCACATGTTTTCCTCTGATATAGTAGGAATGAAAATCAACTTATCTGGTGAAGTTAGAAACTTAAGGGGTTGCAGTTTTTGAAATCAACTGCCCTGGAAATGCTAATAGCCATAAAGCCCCAAACTCATAAAATGCTACCCTCATAACTCTCAGGTGTAAAATCAAGCAGAAGTTTAATAATGTCATTTATGAGTCTGGAAAGTAATTGCTGGTTATTTCCTCTGGTTTCCTTAACTGCTCTTTCTTGTGAGTGTCTGCTTTATCACAACTATAATGGGCATGGAAAGACTGCTATGGCATATAACTTTGGACACAGTAGAAAGTCATTTCACTCTTTTATTTTTATTTTTATTTTTTAGGAATCTTTTAAGTAAACGTCCTAAATCCAGAAGACTACATACACAGGAAAACAAATAACATTAATCATTTTAAAGGTTACTTTAACTGGTTGTTATTATACTGAGGCTTCTTCTTTAAGTAGCCTGTTATTCATTTCCTTGCGTTAGGAAAACAAAGAAGGGAAAACATATTTTGAGAACTGGATTTGTGTACTACATCTCTATGTATGTGTGTGTTTGTATCCCTTATATAGATTAAGAAACATTTTAGTAAAGGTAAAGGTTCCCCCGCACATGCGTGCTAGTCGTTTCCAACTCTAGGGGCCAGTGCTCATCTCCGTTTCAAAGCCGAAGAGCCAGCGTTTGTCTGAGGATGTCTCCATGGTCATGTGGCCGGCATGACTAGACACCAAAGGTGCACAGAATGCTGTTACCTTCCCACCTGAGTGGTCCCTATTTTTCTACTTGCATTTTTATGTGCTTTCAAACTGCTAGGTTGGCAGAAGCTGGGACAAGTAACAGGCGCTCACTCTGCTACGCGGCACTCAGGATTTGACCCGCCAAACTGCCGATCTTCTGATCGACAAGCTCAGCATCCTAACCCACTGAGCCACCACGTCCCTATTAGGAAACATTTTACATATGTTTAATTTCCTGAGAATATATTGTGTGTGGGCCACGTCTGC
This sequence comes from Vipera berus, assembly GCF_964194415.1. Lineage (NCBI taxonomy): Eukaryota > Metazoa > Chordata > Lepidosauria > Squamata > Viperidae > Vipera > Vipera berus. The sequence goes on along the minus strand of NC_138208.1, from coordinate 16,252,276 downwards.
TAGTTTTGTAGTCTCCAGTTTTTTTCTTGAGGTTTTTCCTGGAGTTTCTCACATTGTAATTGAGGTATCCACATGAAAAATTGTACATGTCTGTAGACTAATGTTTCCTGAGATTTGTGAGTAAAGCAGTTCTGTATTTTGGGGTTCCTATTCTAACTTGTACTATAATAATGAAGCATTTCCTAGTAGTTTCCATGGGACCAGTAGAAAATGCAAAATCAGCCTTGAAATAGAATTTATGGCTATTGGGCAGTCAGGTGTGTATTATAATTAGGTTATTTCCCAGCCCTGAAAAGAAACTGTCCATTGGCAAGAAACCACAATATCAGGAGAGAAATGCCAAAAAGCTTGCCAAGGGAAGTGCTGTTAGTTATTGACCCATGAGCACAGAAGCTAGATGTTAGTCTGCCATCTGGAGCAGTTGCAATATTATATTAGATTTACTTATCAGAGAAAACTAAAAATGATTTAATCCTATTCATTTCTTTAACAAGATTAGCTTTCTTATCTCCCCCAACACAATAAAGGTAAAGGTAAAGGTTCCCCCGCACATGCGTGCTAGTCATTTCCGACTCTAGGGGCCGGTGCTCATCTCCGTTTCAAAGCCGAAGAGCCAGAGCTTGTCTGAGGATGTCTCCGTGGTCATGTGGCCGGCATGACTAGACACCAAAGGCGCACGGAACGCTGTTACCTTCCCACCATAGTGGTCCCTATTTTTCTACTTGCATTTTTACGTGCTTTTGAACTGCTAGGTTGGCAGAAGCTGGGATGAGTAACAGGCGCTCACTCTGTTACACGGCACTTGGGATTCGACCCACCAAACTGCCGTTGATGATATATATAGAGTTTGTACTGATTTGCATTTAACAGAATAACAGAGTTGGAAGGGATCTTGGAGGTCTTCTACTACAACAGCCCACCCAAACAGGAGACCCGCTACCATTTCAGAGAAATTGTCTGTCTGTCTGTCTGTCTGTCTGCCTGTCTGCCTGCCTGCCTGCCTGCCTGCCTGCCTGTCTGTCTGTCTGTCTGTCTGTCTGTCTGTCTGTCTATCACATGGAATGCACAAAGCAGGCTTATTAATATCTTGTTCCATCTGATTTTTCTTTAAAGAATTCAAATGAATGGAGAGATGCAGTAAGAATATATTATAGTTTTTAAAGCCTCTGAATGTTCCATATTTGGCTTGTTTCAGATCATCAATATAACAAACTTTCTGGCAGTGAGTGAAATATGCCAAATGCAGCCACAAATGAGTGCCTATAATTTTTGTCAGATTATTTTTTGCTGCGTAACTTCTTAGAGTGTTTTCTCCTTAATGGTACTCTGCTACAACTAACTAAACTTGCTGCTAAAAGCTACCCATGTGGGCTCCTGCTGGATGCGGCTTTTGGTGCCGCCACCATGAGGCAAGGCAGGTGTCAGGAAAAAATAAGACATCCCCAGAAAATAAGACCTACTGCCTCTTTTGGAAGCAATTTATATAAGACCGGCTCTTTTTTTCAGGGAAACATGATATTTTCAAGCTTTAGAGATTTGGGATGAACCTCTATAAAGCTCCATGAAATGTACTTGATTTCTACTTATCAGTTGTTGGCTGTATCTCTGATCTATTTGATGGACGTGGTAGCGATATACATGGTTCTCTCACACTGCCCTGCATGCAGGGCTTTTTTTCTCATAGAACGCTCAGAACGGAGTTCCGGCACCTTTTTTGGATGGAACCTTGTAGGGTAGGCAAGGCGGGTTGTATGACATGTGTGAGTTCCGGCACCTTTTTCTTTTACAAAAAAAGCACTGCCTGCATGTATGTATGAATATATGTATGCAGTGCTTTTTTTCTAATAAAAAAGGTGCCGGAACTCTCATCTTGGTGGGCGCAGGAGGCGGGGGCATGGGGGGGGCGGTGCTGCTGCAGGCACAGGTGCGAAGGGTGTTGGCGGCGGGCTCCCCTCCCTGGGGCCGGAGCCGGCGCAGCTGGTGCTGTGGGAGTAGCAGAGCCCACTCTATATGGCGGGGCTGCGCAATGCGGGCAGCGGAGGCGATGGGGGCCAGGCGATGTTTTAATCTTATGATTTTAAAAATATATTTTTTCTATTGTAAGTTTCCCCAACCCTCGCCATGTGGACTGCATACAAATATTATATAATTGGTAAATAAGGTAGAACATACAGTATGTTAAATATACATCAAATGATAATATGCTTCCCTACAAAGTCAATTCTTGCTCAATGACAGACCAAGGAGTTAACTCGGAAAGGCAAGAGGAAAATCTAGAAGAGGTCTGTGCAGCTCTTCAACATCTTCATCAACAATTTGGATGAGGGGACAGATGGGGAATTCATCAAATTTGCAGACAACACCAAGCTGGCAGGAATAGCCAATACTCCAGAAGATAGGCTTAATATACAGGAGGATCTGGACAGACTCGAACACTGGGCACTATCTAACAAAATGAAATTCAATGATGAAAAAATTAAGGTTCTACATTTAGGCAGGAAAAATCAAATGCACAGGTATAGCATAGGTGGTATCTTGCTCAATAGTAGTAACTGTGAGAGGGATCTCGGAGTCCTAGTGGACAATCACTTAAATATGAGCCAGCAGTGTGCTGCAGCTGCCAAAAAAGCCAACACAGTGCTAGGCTGCATTAACAGAGGGATAGAATTAAGATCACGTGAAGTACTAAAGCCACTTTACAATGCCTTAGTAAGGCCACACCTGGAATATTGCATCCAGTTTTGGTCACCACAATGTAAAAAAGATGTTGAGACTTTAGAAAGAGTACAGAGAAGAGCAACAAAGATGATTGGGGGACTGGAGGCTAAAACATATAGGGAACGGTTGCTGGAATTGGGTATGTGTAGTTTAATGAAGAGAAGGGTGAGGGGTGACATGATAGCAGTGTTCCAATATCTCAGGGGCTGCCACAAAGAAGAGGGAGTCAAGCTATTCTCCAAAGCACCTGAAAGCAGGACAAGAAGCAACGGATGGAAACTAGTCAAGGAGAGAAGCAACCTAGAACTAAGGAGAAATTTCCTGACAGTTAGAACAACTAACCAGTGGAACAACCTGCCTCCAGAAGCGGTGAATGCTCCAACACTGGAAGTTTTTAAGAAGAGACTGGCCAGCCATTTGTCTGAAATGGTATAGGGTTTCCTGACTTAGCAGGGGGTTGGACTAGATGACCTGTAAGGTCCCTTCCAACTTATTATTATTATTATTATTATTATTATTATTATTATTATTATTATTATTATTATTATTATTATTATTATTAGTAGTAGTAGTAGTAGTAGTAGTAGTAGTAGTAGTAGTAGTAGTAGTAGTAGTTTCTTGTAGAAAGGAAAGGCCCACACTGATAAATTAAAAATCTTTGTGGTCTGCAAAGGAATGCTGGTGGGTTAATCAATGATTTGGTGACTAGAGGAGCATCTACAGTGTTGGAGCTCGTGGTCATGGTAAGCCATGGAGGAACTAGGCAACATGACTTTCAGGGCAGTGATGGTGATTTTATTACTTAAAAAAAGAAAGTCTGTGCTCTGTCCAAGGGTGCTTGGTAGGCTGCATGTACAGGCCTGGTCTAGAATTTATTTTGGAGCATTCAACTATCTAGAGCAAGGCATGTCAAACTCATTTTGTTTGAGGCAACGTCTTATAAAAGAATTGCCATTAATTTGTTTTAATAAAATAATTTAAATCAATTTTTCACTTGATTTCAAATTAAATGAATTATATTGGTTGACAATGCAATTTTTTTAGTACAATTGCCAAATGCAATAAACTGGTTTTAGGTATATTTTACTGGAAGGAAAAAGCAATCCCTGCTGTGTTACTGATCACAGAGAAGCATTTGCATGTATACAGGTATCCTTAGGGTGCCATAGTTATGGATGAGAAATATTGGTTGCAAAGTTGGCATTTCTGGATGTAATACAGATATTTTGGGCTTATTTTTGTTTCTTTGCATGTTTGATATTTTTAAAAAGGCATATGCTACTGACTATGCTTATGCACATATGTAACATGATCACTGCTTGTCCAAAATTTTAATATACAGATAATACCCCCAGAAATTATTTTAGCCTTTTTAATAAATGTTGTTATTGATGTTAAGCTCACCAGGGAAAACATCATATATTGTTATGTATATACTAGGTTAATTATTTAAAGACTGAAGTGCAACATAACTAGATTCTAAATAATCTATTTTTCAAAACACACAACAGTCCAAACAGTAAAAGTAAAGTCCAAATTACGAATATTTCATTCTTAATAATTGTTTAGATTCAAAATATTTTTCAAGAGTGTAGAAAAGATACTATTTTTTTCTAGAATCAGCTAAATTAGACATATTACATTGAGAAAAATGTTTCTCATTTCTTTCCTGTTACCTTTGATTTCATTGCAGAGATGTTAACATAAGAAATAGATTATTTTGTTATCTAATTTTACCTTCCAAAAGACAGAAGCAGATGAAAAATGTGAGGTTCTTTCCTGTTGGCTTTTCTGAATTAGCTGTTTTAGATTCTAAAAGTTTAGTTCCTAAAGAAGTAATCCTGTAAATAATTTTAATGTCCTCCTCTAGTGCAGGCTCTTTTATGACTCAAGGACTTCAACTCCCAGAATTCCTGAGCCAGCATGGCTCAGCTTGGAAACCTCTCCCTTTCCCCTCAGCATGGCTGGCTCAGGATTTCTGGGAGTTGAAGTCCACGAGTCATAAAAAAGAGTCAAGATTGCTAGCCCTGCAATAGGCTTAGGAAAACCAATAAGGGAGCTGGGTTGTTTTTTGTTTTTGTTTTTGTTTTTGCAAAAAAAAAAAGGTTCTGGAACGCCATTCTGAGCGTTCTATGAAAAAAAAAGCCCTGTATGTATGTAGGAATCTGGTGACACAGTAATTAAAGTGCAGTATTGCAGGTAAACTCTGTCCCCCAGCTTGGAGTACAATCTTGATAAGGCTCAAGGTTGACTCAGCCTTCTGTTCTTCCAAGGTCAGTAAAATAAGTATTGAGGTTGTTGGGGGCAATATCCAAATAATGGTCTACATCATAACCTTCCCAGAGAGTGCTATAAAGTGCAATGGGGTGATAGATAAGCTTAAATGTTATTGCGATTGTGCTGAGAGTTTCGAAGAAAAGGTTGTATTTAATATAAACTTATACAGAGGCAATTTGATTCAAAGATTTGAGTCAATATTAACATTATTTTCCAACCAATAAATAGAATAGAATAATTCATTAATTGATTAATCTTGGGGTCTTAATCAATAAGGTAAAAGAAAAATAAAATGCACAATCTGATTCCAGTATAAAAGAGATCAAAGGTAATACAGTGATAAAATGCATCAGCACTCAGATAAGTGAATCTTTTTTGCAAGGTACCACAATTTGTTCGATGTATCAGGTTGTTTGCTCAACTGCCTTAATTAAAAACTTAGCAGTTCTGCTTACAATACATACATAAGAGCACAGAAATAAATAAGATAATCTGTAATTGGGCTCCCAGTTGACTGTTCTTTCCAATAGGGATGATAAGTATCTAAGCCTAAAGGGGGCATATACAATTGACAGTTGAAGAAAACACAAAAATATTTTCAAAGGCTGGAGTCCTGCATATAGGTAGGTGATATGGTAGGTGATGGAAACATCCATGTTTGGCCAACTTGTGATAAGGTCATTAACAGGTATTTTTCAGATTGGAAAATAGTTTTGTTCTAAGCAACCTATTTGTCTTTAGTCAATAACTCTATTCTAAACTAATGACTTTTGTTACTTTGACAAACTCATATCAGAATGCTGAAGGGAATTTTGTTATGGGGGGCTGTTTATATCTCAGTCTTCTGTTAGATTTTGTTTAAGCAAGATCTTTTAGAGGTGGAAAGAGAAAAAGAGTAAACTAATATTTATTTTCTTCTTCCTCTCTTTCCCCTTGAAAATCATTATGAGGCATTAGATTCAGTGCTGGACTAGACACACAGAATCCTAAGTTCTAGTCCTTCCTCATGCATGGAAACAGACTGGATATTTTCTAGCCAGTCACTCCCTTTTAGCCTTAGTCCTAGAAAGGTGAAAAATATCTATAAAGCAATTGTGGATGATTAGACCTTCATTCTGCAATGAATTTATCCACATTACTAGAATATACAAGTCTCTCTCTCTCTCTCTCTCTCTCTCTCTCTCTCTCTCTCTCTCTCTCTCTCTCTCTCTCTCTCTCTCTCTCTCTCTCTCTGATTGTCTGTTTGTGTGTGTGTGTGTGTGTGTGTGTGTGTGTGTGTGTAAAATTCCTTTTCTCATTTGTGCTATAGTGTCTCTAAAGCTGCTTATTCAATTTCCCTGGAATTCTTCAGCTTTTTCAGTCCCTTTTTTGCTTATCAGGCTTCCCCCCCCCCTTCCCATGTTTACATAAAAAACATAAATAAATGTTTTTATTCTGATTCTTTTTTCTGCATTTGTTTCAATCTTGTCTTGCACCTTTGCATCTTCATTGTGCAAAGGAGCATCTAAAACAGTGTGCTCACTTTTAGACTATTGTGTGTGATACTGTTCTTCAAGGTATTCTAGGATAACATAAATAACATACACCTCTCATGAAAGCAGCACATAGTACAACTGTTGTGTATGATGGGGACTGTCAATCACAGCAAGCCACTAGGACCAACAGGTGGCGCCAGTCAAGGCTCGGATTGGCTGGCCAGCATTCGGCGGGAATTCCAGATGTGGGGATTGGTTTTGGGAATGTACCTGGCTAGGTATTTAAGGGGGCTCTGGAGGCTCCCTTGTCCCTTTGTTCCTGCCTACCCACAATAAAGACTGTTGCTGTGAATCCTGTCTGTTACTTCCATGTGGTCCTGATAATATACAACAACAACATTCTCAGAACAGGCTAATCTTGTCAATGACACGCTCAGAAAAAGCAAGGGGTCAGAAGTTGGATAACTTTTCAATCTTTAGTAAGAGTTTTTATTTAAAGCGTATTTGGAAGGTTTTATTTTTAAGTTGAAAGAGGATGCTTCTCCCTTGGTTCACATAACTTCCCTAAAGATTCTTTGCTGGATAATTTAGAAGCTGCTATGTTAATCCTTTCTTCCTCCCTACCCTACCTGCCTGCAGAGAATATTTTAACCTAACTAACTGATATTTTCCATAGTTAGCACTTTTTTAAAGAGCCCAGTAGCGTCCTTGCTATTTTTATCCTATTTTGCCAATTTTAACAAAGAAGCAGCTTAAATGTGCTTCAATGCTTCCCCATTATGGTGGATGCCTGACTCATTTCTCAGATGGAATTTCAAATAAGAGGGAATTGAGTATTCTTTCTTTCAAATCTTGAATCTCAAAATCAGTTTTAATCTTTAATTATATTATCTGGAGATTTACTTGCCAAATGGTACTATTCTGCTGCAATAAATGCTTTTGTTTGACTTGGGAGTCAAATTTCCCAGCTTGCCAGAGTGTGTGAACTGCAAAAGAAACAAATGCATATTTCAAATGACATTTTTTTTAAAAAATAAATAAATAAAATGTTTCCAGACTCCATTAGAAAGTTGATTCATTTCATGGATTTCCTGTTATGTATCAGATGTTTGTTCATTAAATGTAAAACAGCAGATTCAATATAGGAGATATGTTAATTCACAGAAATGTATTCAACATAACTCCTTGTTCTCTCCTTGACAGTATGACATTATAGCAGTAGTTGATAAAATATGAATAGCAGTAGTAGTATATGACATCCGTATTTTCTAAATTAATACATGTTCTTACTTTGTCTGATATGTTGCCTATTTCAGATGTTGAACAAGTGTGACTATTTCTGTTTTTAATTCTCTGCTAGTGGTTTTAAACAAGGAATAAAGCCAAACATTCTATAGCATCAAAGTCCTTTGTTAACCAAAGTATGCTATCTGGCCCTAGAGAACATCAGCAGTAACGCCAGCAAAAATCGATAGGCCATACGTGGTGCTTGTAAATCCAGAACCCAAGAGGTCCTGAAAAGTAACATTCCCTTAGGCTAAGCTCTGATGTCTTGAAGTGATTTGCAAGAACTTTACACAGGACTCAAAAGGACACTTCAACAAAACAAGAATGAAAAGAGACCTTCCACATCTAAACAAGCCAAATTGACAGTCTTGATAACACTGCTGTGATCTTCTCTTTTGCTTGACAACTTTGAAGAAGGGAAAGGAACAGTTTGTTTCTTGGGTAGCTGCGATCATATTTGAAGGGTACTTACAGCTCAAAAGTTTTGTTAAAACAATGAATTTGTGTGTGTGTGTGCATTTGTGTTTGTGTGTGTGTGTGTGTGTGTGTGTGTGTGTGTGTGATTAGAGTTAAAAACCACATTAATATTTCTAAATTTGAGATTCATACTGCAATCTTTCAAAGCATGGGCACAGAATACATTTTTTTTAAAAAATTATACAACATTCATGGTATGTTTTCCAAATCTTTGAAAATTTGATTTTTTTGATTTTGCTCCCCGGTCTGGTGTGAGGGTGGTTGCTGAGGCTTTATTATGTTGTTCCATTAGGAGGCATGATGCTATGTTTTCCTGGTGATTTATTATTTTTTCTTGGTTTTTGTATTATGATTTCTAATCTGTAAATTGCCTAGAGTCTTTTGGAGTTGGACAGCCTTTATCTCTTGGTTCATTGCAAGGTCACTCAGATGTTCAAACTGGATTTGGCAATTTTGTATGCCTAGGACCTGGGATAGGCAGATGTGGATTTTTGATGGTGTTACAGGATGTTAGCTGTTCCAAGTAAAGCTCAGTAATATGATTCAAGGTGGAATTTTAGCAAGGAAAATTGACTTTCTCACTTCAGTGCCTTGAACTGAAGTATGAAAAGGACTAACTATATTTTGGCTGTCCAGCCCCATTGAAGGAAGCATCTGCATCTCATTTTAAAAAGGCTGTTTTACCATATGGATGAAAGCAGGGCAGGCAGCCCAATCCAGCTTTGATTCAACAGTTTCCTTTGAACAGGTGCCTTGAACTTCACTCCATCTTAAGGCAAAATATATCTGTGTTTTAATGTTGTCTTTAAAGGCTGAGCTGCTCTAGAGACAACATTGTATTATCAGCCATCATGTACTCCTTAAAATATATATTTGCAAAACATACCCTTCTCCCTTCAGGAATTAATCACCCTTTCCCTGCAGTAAGTCTTCTTGGCTGGTAGTATGTTGGGTTAGCAGAGATGGACAAATAAAATTTTCCATTCCTACCCAGAAAACTATTATGAACAAGAAAATGATAGACCTGCAAAGTCAGAGATGTGAAATCTTGTCCAAAAGTCAACCATTATCAGTGACCTATATAATAGGTCATTGTGAAGTAAATGCCATGACGACATATTTAGGATCTCATCCTAAGATCATTCCACTATATTACAATGTTTTGCTTTGCAGAAATGGAATCTTCAGGAATAAAAATCTCCCAAATTTCCCAGGTTTATGGGAAGTTTCTGAAAAGGTGTTCTATCTTCTTCCTTACTGTTGGCAAAGTTATGTTATGAGATGATCAAACAGATAGGAGACAGATAGTAGAAAGTTGACAAGACCTCCCTAGCAAATATAATAAATAGCTTTGGTTTGCAGTGTAACATTACAGGTGTCAGTTTTGCACTGTTAAAAGAATATTTAAATCCTGCAGTATGCATCCTTTTAAATGCTCATGAATTCATCACCAGGAACCTCACTTAAATGGCGCTTCCATTTGGATGGCTTCTCATAGACTGATCTTATTAAGATTGGATGACCAAAACTTTGTTTCCCTCTTAATATTGCTATTCACAAGACATGATTATCCATCTAACACATACAGATTCCTGATTGGTTGTTTATTGTTTCTACCTGGAGATAATGATAACTTTATTGTCACTTTGATAATGATAACTTTATTGTCACTTTGAATGTACACCAATTGGCATACATCAAAATGAAATTTCGTTGCATACAGCTCTCAAAGGGTCACCACCTCCGATATATACTCCTTGTTCGGGGCCCGCTTAAATTTCACATTGTCCATTTTAGTCTCTAGGGAGTGAACGATGGCAAACAGGACAGATGGAAATAGGGCTCCATGTGGATTAGCCCTCAAATTTGCTTGTATTCTGACAACCTCGCCTTCTTTCCTTTTTCTGATGCTGACTCTTCCACCTTTTCCTTAAAGAGGCCTTGCTTCTTTTCGCCCCTGGAGCACGCTGCTGCCGCCGCCACCAACTCCTCCAAAAGCCTCTCTCTCTTCCTCTGGGCCTGCCGACAGCCTCATCCAGTTCCTTCGCTCCATAAGCTCCAGGTCCTCTCCTCCTCTGCCTCCTCTGGAAACAGCCCTGATTTGCAGTAGACTCCATCACTGGGCCAGCAGTCAGATCTTGCTGCTGGTAGAACAAATTCAAACAGCGCCAACGACTTTTAACGGTCTCACCAACAGTTCCAAAACAACTAGAAACTCGCCAGGCCAGCAAAGATTGTCGGTCGTATGTCGTATGTTACCTTAGTTCCACCATGTTGCTCAAACACATTAAAATCTTCCTGATCATGTGGCCTATAGCCCTTACTATCCCTCCCAAAACTATTCTCCTTCAAGAGCCAATGCAGCCGCAGCCATTCCAGGCGCCACCATCTTAGAATGACATCTTAGATGTAATAGCCTGCTCTCAATCATCCTGGAATCGGCCATTTTCCTCTCTAAATAATTGGATTTAAGGTGAATTCCTTGATGAATTTTTATTCCTACTTCATTTTACCAGAGATTTTCTTCATTCTACAATTCAACAAGGAAAAATTATATAAATAAACAAACAAACAAACCAATAAAACCACTGTGATCTCCAGCAGTCTGTCAGTCATTTTAACATATTGGATCTTTTAACTCTTATTTTTATTATTTCCACAAGTGAAGATACAATCTCAGCCCAGTTTCAATTTGGCCATTCAACCTATTGGCAAATTTTCCTCAGAAATTGATGTAGGAGGTGGTGAATTAGCTATTATTGTTATTCAGCCACATAGACAGGAGAAGAAAATAGGTTTTTTTATAAACCAATAACCATGGCATTCAAAAATAGCCACCCATTGTGGAGTTAAGACTTCCACTTGGCAAGAACTCATACCTTTTGGCTTATTCTGTTTTATGCATGGTTGATGGTAAATAAGCCTTGGTGGAGCAGTGGGCTAATGCCTCCTTAAGTAACACCAGCTGCCTGCAATTAGTGCAGGTTTGAGTCCCACCGGGCTCAAGGTTGACTCAGCCTTCCATCCTTCCGAGGTAGGTAAATGAGGACCCAGATTGTTGGGGGCAATAAGCTGACTTTGTAATAATGCCGCTTGGGGGGGAGAAAGCCCTAATAAGTAGGCATATACATAGAATGAAGGCTACTGCTAAGCACATTGATTTGTGCTTTAGATTGTAAGCCACCCTGAGTCTTCAGAGAAGGGCGGGATATAAATGGGATTTAAAAAAGTACTGTAGTAATGATTATCCCAAGCTTGGCTACATGGATAATTCAGCTGGTCAGTTTTTTTTCCATATGTGTGTTGATTCATTTCCCTGCAAAGATGCACAATGCTAATGTTTGTATTTAGTTCTCAAAATGCAGCAGGTTGCTTTGAAATGATGCTTTTGCATTTTTTTTCATGAGAGGAAGAGGACTGAGATTAAAGTGAACAATAAATGTTCAATTTGCTATAAGTTAAAAAATTGTAAAATGGATAGCCAAAATGACTTTCAATTCTTTAAAAGCAAAATTTTATCGTGGGTAAGGATTTTGTGTAATGTATATGAATAAAGTGGCTCCGGCTTAAAAGGCAATGGGTTATATTAGAGACATAATTATTTTTTCATCAAATTCCACATGGATTTCAATACAGCCAGATAACCTTTCAGTCAGTGCTTTTATGATCTACTTGTACATTGTGATTGTAACCTATCAAACATTCCTATTGCTCAGGTTCAGTGAAGTGAACAACAGATCTTCACATAAAATAAATTTCCCCTACAAACCTTTCTGAAAAGTAATTGTGGACTTGAATATGACTATGCAGACTTGAATATGACTATATAGAAGGTGTTCTTCTATGTAAAGTTAGCTTTTGTTTATTTTCCATGTTCTCCTAGAACTAAGGAGAAACTTCTTGACAGTTAGAACAATTAACCAGTGGAACAACCTGCCTCCAGAAGTGGTGAATGCTCCAACACTGGAAGTTTTTAAGAAGAGACTGGACAGCCATTTGCCTGAAATGGTATAGGGTTTCCTGCCTGAGCAGGGGGTTGAACTAGATGACCTCCAAGGTCCCTTCCAACTACTACTACTTCTTCTTCTTCTTCTTCTTCTTCTTCTTCTTCTTCTTCTTCTTCTTATTATTATTATTATTATTATTATTATTATTATTATTATTATTATTATTATTATAAAAGAGTATAGCTATTACTACATGATCAAGGTGCTCCACATGTTCAGAATTTAACCATAGGATATTTGTCAAGCTGAATGTACATATCCAGATACAGTATATGCTCTGTTGAAACTCAGTGTATATTCTTACTTATATCTAGATGAAGAACTAATATGTGTCAGATTACACAGTGCTGAACCAATGTGAGAACATTAGTCAGGTCTGTGTGTGACAATGTGAGTCCAGACTGAAGTTGCCATAACCTTAAAATGGAGCTGGAATGTACAGTATGTAACGAAGACAAAAGCCAGGAATCTTCTCAAAAAGAACCCTTAACAAAGTTGTTAAGCATTGAAGAAGAAATGTCACCAGAAAACAAAGACAAAGAAAGGTGGGTACTGTTTTGGACACCCTCCCCACATCTCATCAACAGTTGCAAGACTTGTGAAACAAGAAAGGAAGGCTTTGGAGAATAAAATAAGTCCTGAAACCCAACCACTCTGAGCCATCTTGGTTCTGGACCTGGTTGCTACTATTCCTCTATCTGATGTCTGACAGACTCTTTGAGAAGGACATGGGTAAGTGGGGATGAGCATGTGAGTGTATAAGAGAACAAACATATTTTGTAACCAGTAAAGTTCAGTTGTACTTTGAATTCATTGGGCTATGCATTACATCAAAAGTTGACATGTCTTCGTGTTCAACTGAAAGTGATTTGCATATGTCTCTAATCATTTTCCAGCTGTCAACCAGAATGAAAACTCAGCATTCTTACAGTAGATTCCCAAATACCTTTGGAATGGTCTTGTTTCCTTACCATTGTAAATATTGTGTTAAGTATAATTTTAAATACCATTTTAACATGAGATAAAATCCCTGAAAATTTTTGAAGGATTAGATCTGCCAGATTATCAGAAAAAGGGTGGGAAAACATCTTGCAGAGGAACTCATTAGTGTATTGTGGAGAATTCTTAAAGATTGGAACATATGGACCTTGAAAGAGAGAGATATGACTTGAATTTTATTTCCAGTTTCCAAATATCTCATTAGGCTCTTATTAGGGGCAACATGCTGGTCTTTTTTAGGGATTGTTAAAAGCATTCCTTTGTGTATGGAAGACCTTTCTTGCAAAAACAATGATTATTGTATACACCATCCTGACTCAACACTATTTGCATATTAGGTGTATTTGCTTACTTCAAAATTGCAAAACTAAAAGCAATAGAAAATGTCTAAGCTAACTGATATTCAAATCATTATTCCTAGATACAGAACTATATAAGCCAAAAAAAAAATAGTTTGACGCAAAGACAGGCAATTTCTTACTCACATATTATCTGACTAAATAGGCACAATATTAATCTTACAAAATTGCCATAAGCAAAAGCCTCCAACAAACACCTTCAGCTGAATCTAATCAGTGGAAGTGTTCCAGTCTCTTGGAAGAGAGAGAACATTTCCATTTGTTATTTTCTGTTTTAATTAAATCTACTTTTAAATAACACCCAGCAATGCTTTTTCCTTACAAAATAAAGCAAAAAAGATTCAGAGGGGCATAAACCAGGGGGAAAATGAAAAAATAATTATCAGGAATACAAGGAAGTGAAATATATACCTATGTGGGTGTGACAGTGTAAAATCACAATGCGAAAGCTGAAGGAACGTGAGAGACAGATAAAGTTTTTTTTAATTCCATTAAGCAGAAATGTGTTTGTTGTAATAGGTGGGAGTCCAGAAGAAAGGAAGTATGCAAAGCATCCAAGATTCAACTCAAGGTGCTGATTTGATTCAAGAAGTTGAGATGATTTCAGCTCAATTAATCACAATTGGTTGTGAGTGCACATGCAAAATCCATCGCCTACCATAATATTTAGAAGGCCTGGGTCTTGAATTGTGAAGCCTCCCCCATCATCTGGCATCTTCTCATGGACCACTGCTGCAATAGGGACCGGAAATATTTTAATGTTCTCCCAGTAGAACAAAGAAGCTAAATATGTGCTGCTTGAAATTGATCATTAACCATGTTGAACGATTAGGCACATTTGTTCTCCAAACTTCATCTGCAACAAGGCTACTCTTATACATTTCCATCCACATACATTTGTGGATATATGTGTATTGATTTTCTTTTCACCCAAAAGAATTTCAATTTAATATGTCAAACTAGTAACAGATAGTATATGTGCATATATGTGTATGTGATTTATCAAATACATTGGATGTATGTTACTTTATGTAATTCTAATCTCTCTCTCTCTCTCTCATACACACACACACACACACACACAGATATTGTCAAATGAAATGTTGTGTCTTTGACTAAGAAACAGTTCAGTGTGGCTTTTTAAAAATGTGTTCCCAAATTAATTCCCAAAATATTGCCTTTTATTTTATACTATCGGTTCAAAATAGTGGATGTCTTCAGTAACATTCTTCTGAGGAAAGAAAGCAGCATAATCTGCTAATTATAACCACAGTTTATATAATTAGCTGATAGTCTGTTGACTAGTTCAGGACCTTCTCAGCCAGCCATGTAATCCATATTCAGAATATTTCAACTTCAGTACTACAGTGTTTGAAAAGCAGTAAGCTGTTGAGTTTACTGCATGGAAATATTATGATGATGCGCTAATAACTTGGTCGGTGCATGCCAGTCAAGATATATTGCCAGCTGTAGAGATGGGTCATGGCAGGGTTCTGTGATGTGGTTGGGTGGAGGAGACAGCAAAGTTACTATATAAAAGAGAATGAACCGAGTGAATTAAAAAGATAGATGGACCTTGGAGAGGTTTAACAAATGTCCCTCTTCTGCTGTAGCAACTTAAACCCTAGTTCTTTACACAAAGCCTCTCTAAGATTCCTGCTTTTTATTGTTTATACATGCATGGTATTTTGTGAATAGCCACATATGCATCAGAATGAGAACAGAAGAAAATCCTAAATGTTTGATGGAGATGCTCTTATATTGATGCACACATACACATACACATACACATACACACACATCCACATCCACCCACACAAACAGACAAAATCATAAAGGAAGGGATAATTTTTTCTTTGCTTTGCTAGCAAGATTATTTTTTCCATGATAAATGAAAATAAATATATTTAAGCATTTCTTGTTACAGGGTCCTTTCGTGTGTGTGTGTGTGTGTGTGTATCAAAAAGTCCAAGTGGCAACTGCAACCATGCAATTGAAGTCCTACCCCTTTTTATGTAACAAATGTATGACACATGTAAAAAAAAAGTAGGATTCTGGCTGCCATCTTGAATTTTTTTGACCCTTCCCAACAGATGCCCCTTTCTTGTTGACAATCTGACCTGATCTGGTTCATTTTCTCACCCTTTTGCTATTTTATTTTGTGATAAGTGATACAATGTACTGTTTTATAAGATTTTTTTCTAAAATGTGAAATATGGCTTTGTGAAAACATTCCTTGGAATAACATAACTAAGACACCTCTTTCAGTATATAATGGAGTGAAAACATCATGAGTGTGGGTCTATTTCTTTAGCGCCCCCCCCATCACATCTTTATATAAAACTTTTCTGAATTTGCAGTTGTTCTGATATAAATACAGTGTACGTAAAATCCCACGATGGGCTACTGAGGTTTGCATTGTGAAGTTCAAACTCTCCACTTAAATAAAAAGCTGGAATCTCAGTTGCTCATGTCTGTGAATGAGGAGCCTGAGATAAAACTCAAAGTATATTTCACCAGGGACACACATCTAATTAAATAATATTACATGAGAAATTGTATGCAAAGGAACTGAGAGGAGTCTGTGATTTCTATAGGACCATTAAAATAGAAATGAATAAGCCAGAATATCAGCTTTGTGAATGCCAAGAAAGCACAGAGGCCTAAACATATTAAAAGCAATCAATTAAATGGTTGGAAGATTACAAATTGGATGAATTAATTAATAGTTACAAATAAGTAAATCACATTACCAGAGGTTAATATTACAAAAAAGACCCTCCAGGAAAGAAAGTAAAAGTAAGGGCGTCCCTTGAAGCAGATGGCACCACTTCTATTCAACATCTTAACTGCTTTTTTCACCACCTCAGCTAACACTTTGCCAACACTCTGGAAATGCAGGTAGTTCTTGACTTACAACAGTTCATTTAGTGACCATTCAAACTTACAATGGCACTGAAAAAAGTGACTTACAACCGTTTTTCCCAAGCATCGCCATGATCACATGATCAAAATTCAGATGCTTGGGAACTGGTTCATATTTATGACCACTCCTGGGTCCCAAGGTCATGTGATCACCTTTTGCGGCCTTCTGACAAGCAAAGTCAATGGGGAAGCCAGATTCACTTAAGAAACGGGCTACTGACTTACCAGTTGCAGTGATTCGCTTAACAATTGAGTCAAGAATGGTCGTAAAATGGGGCAAAACTAACTTTACAAATGTCTCGCTTAACAACAGAAATCTTGGGCTCAATTGTGGTCATAAGCCGAGGACTACCTGTATCATAAATCTGATCTTGTAAGCCTGCAAAGTCAATGGCTTTTTCTATATCACTCCCTCTTCCAATGCAACTTGGCTATGGAATGAACAATAGGCGAGGACAACCCTTTAGGATAGGATTTATTTTTCTGTGTGAGTGTGTTTTAAGTACAGTTAAGCACATTTCATGTCGTGAAGCAAAGCCCCAGGAAAATGAATGATTCAGGTGACAATGTGTCTGCTTACAACTTGAGTTTGAAAAAGGATTACAATGAAGCCAGAGGATATATTGGACTTAAAGGAGCAAGCATCCAGTTTCCTGATGTTGAAAGCTGAAGAACATCCTGCAGTTTACTGACATAGTAAAGATGATAAGTAGTTTCCATTTCTGAGCCAGAGTTCCTCAGTTTCAATTGCCATCAGCTAATCTACAATTATCATTGTAAGTGATGCTGTAAGAAGAAAAGCAATAAAATAGGCCAGGCTGTATTAAAGGAGAGCAAATCCAACCCTTGCTGTCACTTTTTTTTTTAACGATCATTGTCAGCACACTTTCTCTGAAAAAGAGAAGGGAGATTTAAAGAAAATATGGCAAAGAACCTTTTTTTAAAAAAAAAGAAAGAAAGAAAAGACGCTACTAAGTTTATGCATCTCTAAAAATGCATAAAGAAAATCTAAAGAAATAATTAGAATGACTTGAGAACAAATACAATATGCGCAGGATGGCAACCAAACGAGGCCTGCAGAAATGTTGGCCTCGTGGCAGAAAAGCAAAAGTCTTTTACTCGGATGCTGGTGAAGCTGTATGAACAAGATCTAAGGAAAACACAGTGGTGGGATTCAGCCAGTTTGCACCACTTTGGCAGAACCGGTAGCTAATTTTTTGTTGCCCAGGCCCAGAATGGACTTCCAGAAGCAGCATCCACACAGAGAACTGGTTGTTCACATATTTGAACCCCACCACTGGGAAAACAGCTTCACCAGCATCTGAGTAAAAAGACTTCTGCTTTTCTGCCATGTGGCCAGCGTTCCTGCAAGCCTCATGGCAGAAAAGGCCTGAGCGGTGCTACAGCAGCCTCCTGCTGGCTGCTGAGTGGCTGATGTGAATGAGCAGCTTTAGGCAGTGGTCCAACCTCTTCTGGAGCTCTGGAGAACTTCAAAAAGGTAAGTGAGTGATCAGAAAGAGGGTGGGGAGGAGCTAGTCCAGGGGTCTTCAAACTTGGCCCTTTTATGACTTTGTGGACTTCAACTCCCAGAATTCCTCAGCCAGCATGGATGGCTGAGGAATTCTGGAAGTTGAAGTCCACAAATAAAAAAGGGGCAAGTTTGAAGATCCCTTAGCTAGTGGGATCCAGGAGGCTAGCAAAGCAGGCCCAGTGCCTGTGGAGAACTGGAGGGACACGATAGAGAGGCAAAGCAACTATGGGGCCCCCAAGGAAGCATGAGATATGTCAGTGAGTCAGTGGGTGGTCAGAAGCAGGTGGCCTGTTCCAGCACTAGCCCCCCCCATGTTCTTCCCCACCCTGAGATACCTCAGGTGCACTTAACAATCTGTGCATTCGATTAATAAATGCATTGGGGAAAGCAGTGAGGGATCACATTTGTTTAACATGATCCAATACACGAATCATCATGTTATGAATGTAACTGGCAGGTTCTATTACATTGGTAACTTGAGGATTATCTGTATTTGTAGCTCGGGGTTGAAATGAGGGGTCCCTGGTGCTCTCTGAACTAATTTGTTTTCTTTCAGATGTTTCATTACCAAACTATGTAACATCATCAGTGCAAGTAAGGAGTGATATTTGCTCTCAATTTATATTCTAGTGGCTTGCCCTATCAATGTTGGTGGGAGTGGCCATGGGGGTTCTTTGGTTGGGCTGTTTACTGTTAGCTTGTTTGGCAGTTCCTTCATTGGAATATTATTTACTTCTTGATTGTTGGCCTGATGATCATATTGGTGTTCATCTTTGTTCAACTGGAAGTTAATTGATGTGGAGAGATATTTGGTCTTTCTGTTTCCTTTTTGGTTTGCTGATTGTCTATTTTGTGCAGTATGCAGCTATTAGGTATGTCTACGTATCTATTGATGGCCAATTGGTCAGAGTGCCAGGCTTCCAGGAATTCTCAAGCATTTTTGAACTTAGCTTGTTCTAGCTTGGTCACAGTTTCCCAGTTGGACCTATGGTTAAATCTGTCCATGTGTTGTGAAATTAACATGAGTTTTCATCATGTCTTTGGACTGCTAGTTGGTATTCATGGATGCATTCTTCTAGTTTTCTGCCTATTTGTTCTATGTAGTGGCTGTTGTGGTCTTCACACAATGTGTTGTAAATGAGTCCTGTTTTTTCTTCCGGGGCTGCTAGGTCTTTGCTTTACTTGGAATGTTTTGGTGGGCTTTAGTCAGTTTGTGTGCTACGCTGATTCCATGCTGTTGTAATACTTTGCTGGTGGTTTCTGAGATGTTTTTGATGTATGGAAATATTTCATTTATATGGGTTGTGTTGCTTGTGCTACATTGAGTAGAGAGGTCAGGCACCTTTTCATGAATTTGCATGGATGTCCATTTTAAAATATTTTGCATGGATGTCCATGTTAAAGTATTTTTATGGAAAATGTTGTACAGATGCTCTGTTCCCTTTTTCTGCTGTTCAGGGTTGTTGCAGTGTGCTTGTGCTCTCTTGTGGGAGGTTGGGTTATTACTGTAGTAGTGGAGTACCTGTTTGGTATGGATGGTTTTTCAGTACACCTTTGTTTCTAGTTTGCCACTGTAGAATCACTTAGTTTTAAGCAAGACGTTGAGTCATTAACTTCCTTTATCTTTCTTGGCTTCCTTAATTTCTAATCTTGATAAATGGGTTTTTTTTCTTATTTTTTAATCTTTCTTCTTTTTTTTGTCGCTTCCTTGTTAAAAGGTTTATATAGCCACCCCCTCAGTTTCTATAACTTGCTGTATTGGCAGCTCAGTTTCTCTTCCAGTCAACTGACACACTGTGTAATATAGTGGCAATTTTCTCATTATTTGTGATTGATGAGGGCACTTGCCCCTAGTGATCCTGCCACAGTGATGCCACCAATGACCCTGCCACAGTAATAGTTAAGGCTCTACTAGACTCAGCAACACCTCCATTTGAAATTGTACTCCAGAATAATGGATTTGGCAAAGAAAACTTACTTTTCTGCTTTCACTGCATCTACACAGATCAGTATTTCTCTTCTGTATGAGAAGTGTCCTGAATCAAGATATGGGAGGGAAGAGATGTTTTTGGTTTGTTATGAATAATTTTCATTGTTTTTTTGCAGGTACAGTTAAATGGCATCTGCCTCATTTTGGACTCCAGTGTTCTAAAGATGCAATTTTTTTTGCAACTGCTTCCTGCAAAAATATTGGAAAGGGATAGATCTTGAAATGGTGGACAGAGTTGTAGATTGATGATGTACACTTGCTTCCTCAGCCTTTGCTCTTCTGGGCAGATGAAATTGCCCAGGTGAGGACTAGCTCCAGGGTTAAGGGAAGTGGCCAGTGCCTCTTGGAAGAAGGGAAGTTCTTGCATGCCTAAAAGATGAGTTGTAAAACTTTAATTACCGGTAAAAAAATCTGTCTTGGACTTAGATGGCCTACACAATTTTTGGCCAGTCTCATGTATTACATTTCTGAATTTGAGATTAGATTTGAGAAATCGGTAGCCTCTTAACTGCATATTTGAGTGATACTGAGTCTATTTCAAACAGATTTTAAATCAGGATATAGTACTGTAGCTGCTTTCATTACTTTAGTGGATAACCTATGCTTGCAATTGAGTGGGACAAGTGCAGCATTACCTAGAACTCTTGGCAACTTTCTCTATCATTAGGGCTTTTTATTTCTCGACCATCTGGCCATATTGAACAGAAGGAACACTGCTTTTTAGTAGTCTTCATCTTTCCTATTTGGGACATTGATAAGATAGTTATGCAAAAGTGCTGTTGAACACCACAGGGATCCATCTCATCAGCTGTTTGTTCAATATGCACATGAAACTACTGCAGGGGGTTATTTTAAGCTTTGGGGATGAAGAGCCATCAATAGGTTGATGACAGCCAACTCTATTGCTACTTAACATTTAAGCTCAGTAATGGAGTGGATAAAAGGACAAGAAAGCAACATTAGATCCAGACAAAACGAACTGGCTGTCTGGGGTTTAGCCTCTTTTGTATGCAAGTTTGCACTCAGAAACTGTTCCTTGCTCAAAAGCTGTCACTAGATTTGCTCATGGCAGCTACAGTGAAAAGCTGTTGCTAAATTTGCACATTTGCAGCTCATGCACAAGGTGCAATTGTTTCTGAACTGCTCAGATGCAATGATAGTTATTCATACCTTGCTGAATCGAGGGTAGACTGCTCTAATGTACTCTACTTCTTTGAAAAGGATTCAGAACCTGCAATTAATGCAAAACATGGCATCTAGACAGCTAACCAGTGAAATGTAAAGGTAAAGGTTCCCCCACCCATGCGTGCTAGTCATTTCCAACTCTAGGGGCTGGTGCTCATCTCCGTTTCAAAGCCAAAGAGCCAGCGCTTGTCTGAGGATGTCTCCATGGTCATGTGGCCGGCATGACTAGACGCCAAAGGTGCATGGAACGCTGTTACCTTCCCACCGTAGTGCTCCCTATTTTTCTACTTGCATTTTTACGTGTTTTCGAACTGCTAGGTTGGCAGAAGCTGGGACGAGTAACAGGCGCTCACTCTGTTACGTGGCACTCGGGATTTGACCCGCCAAACTGCCGACTTTCTGATCGACAAGCTCAGCGTCCTAACCCACTGAGCCACCATGTCCCTTCTAGTGAAATGTGTAGAGTTTTTAATAATCTGCATTGGTTGCCAGTTGTTACTGGACACAATTCAAGATGATGGCATCATCTTTAAAGTCCCAAGAAACTTAAGACATGACTAGCAAATGATTGACTTCTCTTGTTGCAAACCTGTCCACCCAAAAAATTTTGTCAGAGAGGCCCTTTCCAAGGCCTGCTACCGGAGGTCCATCTAGTTGAAACAGGCCTTCTGCACTGTGTCTATCCTACAGATGTTTCAGGATGTAGAAAATCCATAAAGATGCAACCAAGCTTTTAATTGTTAATACTTTTTATATTGATTTCATGTTTTTAAATTTTGGTTTTTGTTCCAATGTTGATCATCTTAAGTGCTCCTCGGTGGAAAAGGAGATCATAAAGTGAATGAGCAAAATGAGAAACTCTACCAACACCTTTGAAAGCTCCTTGGCATTTCACTACTGTTTCTGCTCTCAAGAATGGCTTTCAGGTAAGTCCTTATCCAGCATCTCTAGAAGCTAAACTTTAAATCAATGGAACCACTTATCTCCAGAAGTTGTGAATGCTCCAACACTGGAAGTTTCTAAGAAGTGATTGGATAACCATTTTTCTGAAATGATATAGGGTTTCCTGCCTAAGCAAGGGGTTGGACTAGAAGACCTCCAATGTCATTTCCAACTCCTATTCTATTCTATTCTATTCTGTTCTGTTCTGTTCTGTTCTGTTCTGTTCTGTTCTGTTCTGTTCTGTTCTGTTCTGTTCTGTTCTGTTCTGTTCTGTTCCGTTCCGTTCTGTTCTATTCCTCTGTAGAATATTAATTCCTCCTGCCACTGAAAGCATATGGTAACTGAGAACATTTCTCACATGGCAGTGACTGGAGAATACTTCAAACTGCACATAGATTTCCCTCAAATGAAAGTAGCCCCTTCATACTGCTAAATACATGTACTCCTCATTTAGCAACTATCTTGTACAGTGACCATTCACAGTTACGATAGTGATAGAAAAGTAACTTTGGGTCCAATCTTCACATTACAACCTTCGCAGGTCTGTACAGCAAAGAAGAGGCTGAAGTCAGATTGTAAACATAGTCACAGCTTCACTTAGTGACTGTTTCATCTAACAACCAAGTTGCCAATCCCAGCTGTGGTTATTAAAAAAAAATCCGCTTGAAAAGCATACCTTATGCAGAATAGAGTTGTCAGCATTGTGAAATGGTAGGAGGAGATGAGTAGAGTGGATCAACCATCTATAGGTTTAGGTTTAGGTTTAGGTTTTATTCAATTTCTATACCGCCCTTCTCCCGAGGGACTCAGGGCAGTTAACAGGGCATATATAAATAAATAACAGTACAAAAATTAAAAAGAGATTAAACCAATGCCCAATTAAAATACAATGACAATAAAATAATAAAAAACCCGTTAAAAAGACCCTCCCCATCAGGCCAGACCAGCTAGTTCAAAGAAGTGGGTCTTCAGCCCGCGGCGGAAGGAGCGGAGGTCCGGTGCCATCCGGAGCTCAACCGGCAGTTGGTTCCATAATGCCGGAGCGCCCACAGAGAAGGCCCTCCCCCTGGGGGCCACCAGTCGGCATTCCCTGACCGGAGGCACCCTGAGGAGGCCCTCTCTGTGGGCACGCACAGGGCGGAGGGGAGTTGACGCCGGCAGCAGGTGGTCCTCGAGGTATCCCGGACCCATGCCATGTACGGACTTGAAGATCATAACCAAAACCTTGAACCTCACCCGGAGGTTGAATAAAGAGATGTTTTACAAGCATATTTTTTGTGAAACTTTAGAAGTTAGCTATCATAGGCTAAAGAAGAGCAACGGATCCAATAACTGATTGACGTTTTATGCTTAAAGAAAAAGCTATAATTCTTACAAATAAAGTAAAAAATAGAGTGAGCAGAACATAACAGTGCATTATAAAAATGTTTTCTAAGGTAACAATATTGTATGTCAACTACTCTTATTCCATATAACCTATTTTAGTTTTATGTCTCTCTTTTTAAAGTTTTATGTCTCTCTTCATTCCCTATTTTTATTTCTAGACCTATCCTTGGGGTGACTGCTATATTTTAATTCTATACAGTACTGTGTTTCTATGATTGAAATACAATATTGCTAGCTCCTTTGACAATCCTATTTCACTGCTTTTATTTAATTGTTTTTTTTATTTCTAGTTCTGATAGACAATTTAATAATAGCACTATTAAATGTCTTCCCCAGTTTGTCCTTGTAACAAAATATTTTCTTCTAAAGGAATTGTTGGAACCATAGACCAGGACAAGCTACATTGGAGCACAAATCGGTTTATCGACAGCACTGGAGTCAAAGATAGGTCTTCAGATGGGTGGAGTTACAATTCCTTAATATGGGCTTATGCAAATTAGAATATTTATTTATTTGTTTGTTTATCTATTTATTAAATTTATACAGCAGCCTGCCTCACCAAAACCAATTCTGGGTGGTGCCCAGCAATAAAATTTAAAAAAATGTAAAAAAAACCACAGATATAAAGTATAACAAGCCATATTAATAAAACAAAATGCAAAGAATATGCATGTGATTGGATAGAGCAGACACATATTCATTGGATGTAACATATTATAATATTGTGCCCAATGACATCAATAAAATGCTGTTTATTTATTCATACATATCTAAGAATAGATCCCCCTCATCTTTCCCACTTCAAAAAAGATACAAATAATGTCAATTTGAATTAATTCTTCAAATAATGTCAAAAACATCAAATAAATATTATTATCCCACTAGGCATTAACATTCTGTTAAACTTAGTAAGCAGCATTCACACAGAAAACCAGTTGTTAACATATTTGAATCCCACCACTGATCTGGAGGCATCTGATTAGCTTCTGATGCAGAGACTGTAAAGCTCCAAATAGCTGCTTCCCAAGCAACTGTTGTACTCTAATTATAAAATCTGCCTTGATTTAACTTTTACAGATTTGTAGATTAAAATTTACAACTACTAGGTTTTAAATTCCCCCCACCCCCATTGTGATATAGCATTTAAAATGATGAAAATAGATATGTCAATATGTATTAATATAATTTGGAGAAACTTTTTTTTAGAATTGCAAATGAATCCAGAAAAGTAGTATGGAATTCTAAGTGAAAGCAAGCAAAAGCTGCATAAGTCAAAACCAAATCTACCCATCCTTAGTTGGCTAATTACAGCAGGATGGCAGTAATGTGAATTCCTGGATCTGTTTTTGGAAAATTTCAAGGATGCCTGCAGGGTATAGTAGAGCTGGAAGGGACCTTAGAGGTCTTCTAGTCCAACCCCCTGTTCAAGCAAGAGACCCAATACCATTTCAGACACGTGGCTGTCCAGTCTTTTCTTAAAAATCTCCAGTGATGAAGCACCTACAATTTTTGAAGGCAAGCTGTTCCACTTATTAATTGTTCCCACTGTTAGGAAGTTTCTCCTTAATTCCAGGTTGCTTCTCTCCATCCATTGTTTCTTGTCTTGCCTTCTGGTGCTTTGCAAAATAAGTTGACCCCCTCTTCTTTGTGGCAGCCACTCAAATACTGGAATACTGATATCATGTCACCACTAGTCCTTCTTTTCTCTAGACTGGCCATACCCAATTACTTGCAACCGTTCTTCATATGTTTTTGCCTCCAGGCCTTTAATCATCTTAGTTGCTCTTCTTTGCATTTTTTTTCCAAAGTCTCAATATCTTTTTTGTAATGTGGTGACCAAAACTGGATACAGTATTCCAGGATGTGGTCTTTCTTAGGATTTATAAAGCAGTACTAATACTTCACATGATTTTGATTCTATGCCTCTGTTAATACAACCAAGGATTGTATTAGCTTTTTTGGTGGAGATGTGAATACACATCATGACTGCTAGCTTGGTGTTTTTTGTTTTTTTAACCATACCCAATATAGCTCTGCTTTTTGTTTAGCTTATCCCAGGGGTAGGCAACCTCGGCTCTTTTATGACTCATGGACTTCAACTCCCAGAATTCCTGAGCCAGCACAGCTGGCTCAGGAATTCTGGGAGTTGAAGTCCATGAGTCATAAAAGAGCCGAGGTTGCCTACCCCTGGCTTATCCTATAGAAAAGTCTATGGAAGTTCAATGATATCAAAGAATTCTTTTGCTGCTCATATTCATAAATACAATTTGTTATGTTTTCCAGGACTCGGTGCCCTCCTCAGATAAATTAAACAGTAGAGAATAAAATTGACAATTGTCTAACAACAAAATAAATGCACAAGGAAAGAGAAAGAAAAGCTTTAAAATTAGGTAAACCAAAAGCAAAACAGACTTGTGAATACCAAAGTGGCTAACAGGGAGTTAAAAGAATAATAGGTGAGGCAGGAAATGAAGCAAAGCAGAAAGGTATAAAGATGGAATAATAAAAGAAGCTGACAATTGGCCAAGGAAGACAGACACTGAAAGATATAGCAATTCTGGAAAGGATGGCACAGAAAGCCACTGATGCAGGGCGTGAAGTTGAGTTCACTGAAGCAGGACTAGTGTAGGTTGAAGTACAGTAGACAGAAGATAACGGAGCTGGAGAAATTTTAAAATGAGGAGAGGATTAATGTATCTAATGCCACAGAGCAGTACCAAGGATCAAAGCTAAGATCAGGCCAGCCAATGAAAGGATGAAGAAGTGTAAAACCCAGCAGTATAAAATAAAGCCCTGGGCTATACTTGCACACTGCAAAATGTGCTAGTTTAAACCAGGACTTGGGACATAATGATATGTATGAAACCTCTCTTGAAATCTGTGTGCCATCTGTGAGTGCATAGGACTGCAACCTTAGGAATGATTTTCCAGCCCCCAACTGAATTAATTACATTACAGTGCTCTTCTTCTACATATGTTGCCTGGGAGTAGAAAATCATTTTGAGATGAGACAGATGGTAGTCTTTCCTCCAAGAACTCTGGGACTTGACTGTAACTGCATTTCCCTTGATTCCTGGAGGGGCTGCTCCATAAGGCATGAATTCTTGGCTTAGCCTACATCAATGCAGCTAGAAAAGTAATGAGAGCCAACCAAGTCAACTGAATCGGTTTTACACATGGGAGCGGGGGAGAGGAGAACACATGAGCAGTTGAAATCCAAGACCAATATTAGCTGATTTTTGTGACTTTCAACATCTATTTGAGGCAGCGGGCCAAATTCATACTAATTATTGAGATTTATAAATCAAGGGTTGTGTATTCAAAAATCTATTAATGAAGAGCAGCCCACCTTTCAAACTCTGGAGCAAAAGTTTAGGAAAAAATAAAACCTTTTATCTTTTCTAATATAAATCAATGGTTCCCATTCATTCTGATGGGATAAAATAACATAGGCCAGGGCTTTTCAATCTTTTCACCCATTGTACCACTTTTACGATATAGCAACATCCGAGTACCACCAGTCGCCTAGCAAGGTGTCAAAAACTTGATGACCAAAAAAAGAAAAAGAAAAAAGCGATGAAGTACAGGTAGTCCTCGACTTACAACAGTTCGCTTAGTGACTGTTTGAAGTTACCATGGCACTGAAAAAAGTGCCCCCCAAGCCACAGATGAGCAAGACACCTGCCTGCCCACCCGGCAGTGCTCTTCCTCCTGTCCAAGGTTTTCATTGTTGTGAGCATTTCTGTTGAGGACTGGCAGCGGGGGTGTGGTGGGGGATGTTCGGTTTTTATTCCCCCCTTATGCTGGGTGGTTGCAGCAGGTTTTGGTCACTTCCCATGACCCTGGGACACTGTGACTGTCATAAATATGAATCAGTTGCCAAGCATCTGAATGTAAATCGCAAGACCCTGGAAATGCTGCAACATTCCAGTTGATCACCGCTTCTTCTGGGCTCAGAAGATCTGGCGCTGATCCTGGCACTTCCACTCAGCCCTGACAGCCCCGAAGAAGTGCTGATCCTGGCGCTTTCACTGAGCCGTGACAGCCCTGCAGCTCCAGTCATCTCTCGCTCAGACTTGTGCGGTGCTGCCACCGGTTCAGCTCATTCCCCTCCCCCACTACCACTTTTCCAGGATGGCCATGTACCACCTGCCAGGTGCCAATGTAGCACAGGTGATACCAGTACCACTGGTTGAAAAGCTCTGACATCTCATTCCTGCTTTTGTGTGATTTACACTAAGAAAGACCCTACCAGAAATCTGAGTCTCAACCATATATATATATATAAAAGGTAAAGGTTCCCCTGCACATGCGTGCTAGTCATTTCTAACTCTAGGGGCCGGTGCTCATCTCCGTTTCAAAGCCGAAGAGCCAGTGCTTGTCCGAGGACGTCTCCGTGGTCATATGGCCGGCATGACTAGATGCCAAAGGTGCACGGAATGCTGTTACCTTCCCACCGTAGTGGTCACTATTTAACTATATATGTGTGTGTGTCTGTCTCTCTCTCTCTCTCTCTGTGTGTGTACACTTTCCATTCTCCTATGAGAGGAATTTGTGTCTTCAGGTTCTGTTTCTAAAAAAAATCCAGCATGGTGCCTTCATAAAATTTTTGATTTTCGATTGGCCCTGGATCACATTATTCTGAATTAAAACCTTCCCTAAATAAAAGCAATTTGCATGTATTAAAGAGCAAATAGGGAAAGTGAATATTATTCTGCATTAAGATATTTTGGGAGAAAGCTGGGGGGGGGATAAAATTTAATAAATAAGACATTGCTGTTCTATATGACCTTTGCAACGTGTTCTATTGTTGAATGGTGCACATGTTCTTTTGCCAAGTGAGTTAAACAAAAATGAACTTGGCATATTATTTTATTCCAATGGAAATTTGAACACTGTTCAGAATATATTCAAGGTTTAAAGGAGACAAGTTCCTACATACTTTTCTGGTAAAAAATTATTTGAATGTTTTCTCAACCTAATAGAATGAATATATTCTCTCCTTCTGTAAAAAAGCAGAAAACAAGCTTTATTTTTAAAGTAACTAAATATTGGGAATGCTGGGAATAATCTTCATCATGGGAGAATGGTGACTTTGTATGCACAAACATGATTGTATACTCTCCATCCAGCCATACACATGTTTGTTTGTAAGTTTATCAGAAATGTTAACATAAACATCAAAATATATAAAAGGAAAAGTATAAGATGGAAAAACGTGTGTGTGTGTGTGTGTGTGTGCAATGTTTGAGCTTTCTTACAGCAATTACAGAGAAACTTATTCTCTATCTCTTTGAAGCTAAATTACCTGGTTCTCTTCTTTGCATAGTGTGTATGTATATATATAAAACTTCCTTAAACCTTCCATTCACATAGTGTTATGTTTATTTCTCTACAAGTAGAACATATCCAGTGAGAATTGTTTACAAGCAAGGAGAGAGTAACATTTAAATGTATTGGAAAAAGGAGCATGAATTGTTTTTATATGTTTCTTTGGTCCTATGGTCTTGATATTCTGTATAATATATTACCTATTGATAACTGAGTGAAATTATAATAGATAAACATTTCTTTACACAATGTTAAAACTGACCTGTTGTCATCATCACTAAAAATATACATGCAAATGTTAATAAGTTGTATTGTTGGCTGATATTTCAATAAGTTATAACATCAATCTATAAACATCTATGAATTGAGATGTCTGCATTAAAAATGGCAAAGGAAATCTCTAAAGTACTTTTGGTTAGAATAAATTACCATAATGGTGTTAGAAGGAAGGAAGTTAAGAAGGAACTAAAGATTAAAAGAGAAAAACACTTAAATGTGACTTACATAGAAAGGTGCCAACTATCTTAACATCAGATTTATTGAAAGATTTTTTTTGTGAATGATGAAGTTAATTTTAAGATTGTCTGCCGTTATAGATAGTGTTTAAAAGAAGTTATGAAAGAGGAATACGTTTTACCAGACAAGACTGAGATTGGTTTAAAAAATGGATTTAAAGTGACAGGCTACAAAAGTGACATAGAAAATGTTGCTTTACTGGATGTACAAATGAAATCAGCCGATGGCTTAATAATTAGAAGACATATACAAACAGCAAATAAAAAAAATGACCCAGACTGAAGAATTTTGTTAGAAAGAATGAAAATGAATGCATTTCAAAAATGAAAAAAAAAAAAAAAAAACTAATGGAATTTTGTTCATCAGGATTGAATGATGACTAGGCTTTAAGGATTTGTTTACAGCTAAGAGATAAGATATGGAAAGAACGAGCCATTTGTTGCATTTTAAGAGAAGGTGACAAGTTAACTGAAATTGTTTATATTTGTGATGAAAAAGGAAGTCATTTTTACCTGTTTCTTTTTTTTCTTTCCTATATTCTTCTTTTTTTCTTTCTTTTCTATTTTTTATTTTCTGCATTTTCTATTTTTTATTCTTTCTATTAGTTTATGTTAGTTTTTATCTTTTTAACTGTTTAAATGTTTAATCAAGTTATTATAGAAAAATTGAAAGCCATTAAAGCAATATGGTCTTGTAATGAACTCATTTATGTAGCCAGTGTGGGTGTTCTAGTACAAAATATAGCACAAACAAATTACACTGTAATTCAACATGAAGTATTACTCTATTAAAATTAGAGGAATGACAACTCAATCTTTCTTGGCAAATAAACTGTGATGGAACTTGGAAGATCACAGGGAATTAAACTTGACTTCACCTATTCTCAACTTAGAACTACTTTTGGTGTGAGGATGAACAGATGACAATTGCTGTTGGGGGGAAAATACGACACATTAGATCCATTACGACAGTGGCTCCCAACCTTTTCTATACCTCGCACCCTTAGAACGCTTCTGATATATTCTCGCACCCCTTACAAAATTTTGAAACAACGAATTAAGCATATACACTATAATTTTGAAACTTCTAAACCCAGGTTTTTCCACCCTCTGGAATATCATCTCACACCCCCAGGGTGTGTTATCTGGTTATAAGTTTAATGTTTCCACTAAGTGTATGGAAAGATAGTGAGAGCTGAGCTGGAAGTGACACTGGCAGATGCATGCATTTGAATATGGATGATGATGTCTGCTTCTCAGAGGACATCAGAAGAGAAATACACAAGCTTCAGCCTGCCTTTAGCTTGTCTATCTGCATGTGATTGGTCTCAGGCATTTTTTTTCTTGGAAAATGTACTATCCTTGGAACTTGGTTGGTAACAGGTCCAAAGGAAGGAGGGATAAGTATAGGCAGAAAAGCTACATGTTTTGAATTTCCTTAGCTTAGCTTTCCTTAGCTTCACCTCTTGTTGCGGGTGAAGAAGGAGAGTGCAAAAGTTGGCTTGAAACTTAACATTAAGAAAACCAAGATCATGGCATCCGGCCCTCTCAATTCCTGGCAAATAGATGGGGAAGAAATGGAGGTAGTGACAAATTTTATTTTCCTGGGCTCCAAGATCACTGCAGATGGGGACTGTATCCAAGAAATTAAAAGACGCTTGCTCCTGGGGAGGAAAACAATGGCAAATCTAGACAGCACACTAAAAAGCAGAGACATCACCCTGTCAACAAAATTGCGTATAGTCAAGGTTATGGTCTTACCATTTGCAATGTATGGCAGTGAAAGTTGGACCATAAAAAAGGCTGAGCGCCAAAGAATTGAGGCCTTTGAACTATGGTGCTAGAGAAGACTCCTGCAAGTCCCTTGGACTGCAAGGTGATCAAATTGGTCAGTCCTAGAGGAGATCAACCCTGACTGCTCTTTAGAAGGCCAGATCCTGAAGCTAAAACTCAAATACTTTGGCCACCTAATGAGAAGGAAGGACTCACTGGAGAAGAGCCTAATGCTGGGAAAGATTGAGGGCACTAGAAGAAGGGGACGACAGAGAATGAGGTGGCTGGATGGAGTCACTGAAGCAGTAGGTGTGAGTTTAAATGGACTCCAGAAGATGGTAGAGGACAGGAAGGCCTGGAGGAACATTGTCCATAGGGTCGCGATGGGTCGGACACGGCTTTGCAGCTAACAACACATCATAATAGCAAATTATTTTTTTGTTCATATTGTCATCTAATTTCCTTCAAGGGGAATAAAAATTTTCTATACAGATACACAGACATGTTCAGAATGACCAAATATCCTACTATTATATATGAAGACATTGCTCCAAGATTGACTTAAAGACAGCTAGAAAATGAAGGGCAAATAGCACCAGGTCAGCAACACAGCGAGAAACTGGTAATCAGTCTATGCTAAGAGATATTGTATTGGTATTTAAATTATGCCAGTTACTTCTAAAAGGTCATCTTTATTCAATCTTGGACATGAAATGCTAGACAACTCTCCATCTTCCTTTTTCTTAATGTAAGTTGTGAATGCCATTTGACATGCAACTTTATTTTAAGTATGCAGATCTTTTTATTAAAATAAGCAACACTATATTTATGTGCAATACCAATTGCCAAGGAAACCTCCCCCCCAAAAAAATCTGGTTTTGTTACAATTACACATACAATATTTAGAAGCTATCATCAAGAAAATGAATTAAAATTGATCACTTATATCCCATGTACACATAATCGGGCATAAACCAATAAAGTGTTCTATCCCTTTGGAGAAGTTATTTCCATGTAGTACGCTCACTGAGTGACTCCTTAATTCTCTAAGGTTTATCTGCCACTATCAATATCTATATTATTTTCTGAAATGAGTTACTTAAAAATGCCAACATTAGATTGTAAGAACTGGGAAGGGAGAAGGTGCTTTTAGTTTTATATGGAAGGAAAGCATTTCTAGTTGCCCCAAATGGATGAAATGCATATATAACCAAAATAAGTGTCACAATGAAGACATGGTAACACCACCAGTTTCATTATTTTAAAATGTACTAGAAATCCTGTGATGTCTAGTACATTTCATCATTTCAGAAATATTTCTTCATCTAAACCAAGAAACAGAATGACCACGAGTAGACAAAAAAGCAGGAGTGACTTTCAAATTCCTGCCAGCTTTCTTGTTGAGTTTCCTTGTGGGAGCTGGCAGGGAGCATCAAAAATCTTCTTTCTTCCTTCCCTCCCAAGAATTTCTGCTGGCTTCCCATTTACTTTGCTTGTGGGAAGCTTGCAGGGAAGAAATATATGGAGAAGCCAGCGGGAAGTTGCAAGTCCAGCAGGAAAGTATGTAATAGCTGCTGCCTGAGGGAAGGAGTAAGGGGATGTGGGTCAAGAATGTATTGGGGTGGGGAGTGAAAAGTGCTGTAGAAGTTGGTAAAGGTGTGTGGATGTGCAACACAGATCCTGTGTAGGTCAAGGAGGACACATGGGTGAGTGAGTGGCATCAGGAAAGGGCTGCATGAGAGGTGCTGTGTAGATTGGGTAGGGTGCATCAGCATCAGAAGGGTGTTTAAGAGCAGCTGCATGTATTGAATAGGAAGTATGTGGAAGGCATGCAGGGGGTGCATGAGTTGTTGAAGGCACATGGGTGGAGGTGGAACAGGTTGGGGGAGTGTACAAGGAGTGGTATAAACCACCAGGCCTGCTTTCCTTCCTTCCTTCCTTCCTTCCTTCCTTCCTTCCTTCCTTCCTCCCCTCCCCTCCCCTCCCTTCCCTTCCAGCCGGCAAGTAAGTGACTGCTGCTAGGTGCATAAGAGAAGGAGGGATTACATGACTGTCTGGGAAACTGTCATTGAACATTGAACACAGTAGCAGCACAGCAGCACAACCTTCCCAATTTTCATTCCCTTAGGAGTAATAGGTCCTGGATTTTGGACACATTCTGTATGTTAGTCCAGTTGAGGTTGGTTGGTTCAAAAATGGTAGCCTTTTCATGCACTATTTTGCCCAATTACAGGTCATGGTAATGACAATTTAGCAGAATATAGATGGATAAGAAAATGAAAATGCAGGAATATACTAGACTGAATATCATTCTGTGCATTCAATTATTTTTCTCCCATTCTAAGGGAGAAGAGAGAGAGAGAGAGAGAGAGAGAAACAGCAATAAAAATTGTTTATTAGCAGACTTACTGTATATACTAAACCAAAAGTACAAACCTGCTCTCTTTTTCTTAGTACTGTTGCTCCATTATTATATTCTCCCAGCACTTCAGAAAGAAAAATAACTTTGCTAAAAG
Source organism: Vipera berus (assembly GCF_964194415.1). Taxonomy (NCBI): domain Eukaryota; kingdom Metazoa; phylum Chordata; class Lepidosauria; order Squamata; family Viperidae; genus Vipera; species Vipera berus. The sequence continues at coordinate 16,218,583 of NC_138208.1, read as the reverse complement.
ATCAGAGTTTTAAGGTCAGAAAGTACAGTTGTGGATCTCATTAGTTCATTGCCAAGACTATTCTTTTTGTTCCTCTTCACAGGGTAAACTGTACTTGCAACTGATCTCCACTAACAGCCAGGTTCCAAATGAGTCAGAAATGAACCTATTCAACAACATGTGTCATTTCCATAAAAAAATGGCATAATTTGCTAAACCTAACTGTAAAATAGCGGGTTCTTTGGCGCAGGAATGAAGACACGAAGCTGAGTACAAGGTAACTCATAGTTTATTTCGTGCAGAAACTGTACTGGGGAAAAGGCTGCAACTAGCCACAATATATAGTCTAGCCCCTAGGTGGCAGCCAATAGGTTTGAATCAACCATTGCCGCCTGGAGATAGCCAATTGCAGCACAGGAGACTTGTAGTCTGGGTTGCTGGAGAGCCGTTAGCTGCTCCAGCAACCCACGTGGTATTCTTTAAGAGCCCAGTACATAACACCCCTCCCTTCTTAGACCAGACCATATTAACACCAATTAGTCTCAACAATTGTCAAGACTCATTATCCAAGCACACTAAATAAAAGTGATAATAATAATAAAAGTAAAAACACAATGTAGGTTACAAAGTTATTAAACAACGTCTCAATCAATAGGCTTAAAAAATGGCACTATTAGACAGCTACATCATAGCGCTAGTTTCTGTAGTGTAGTGGCAACAGGAATTACAACAATATATAGCCCTTTATTTTACAAAGTAATCTGCAAGATATGAAGGAGGCTTGTGTGCCCCAGAGAAACGCCTTGGAGTTCCCATCATTTTGTGGTCTACCAGCTTACCCAGTGGGCTGGGTAGACTTGTGTCCTTTTGTGCTCCTGAGTCAAGGGGATTCGATGCACTCTGGCTGGCCTCTCCAGGTTGGCCCACCCCAGAGTCAGACTGTTCGTCAGAGTAGGCACAGCGGTTGCTGAAGTTTGGTTGGCTTGTTCCTTCAGGGGAACCATGTTGCACTCCAGGGCTCCCCAGTTCTCCCTGCGGTTCTGCCTTAGTTAAGAAGGAAAAGTCCTGATAGTCCATGTGAGTACTGGCTTGGCTGCAAGTTTGAGGACCTTGGGAGGGACTTATGATGCAGTCCTCACTTAGTGGCCATTCTGGAAACCATTTCCTGAGCTGATCAATGTGTCGTTTGACAACTCGCCCTCCCTCCAACCCCACTTCAAAAGATAGGGTTCCGGATGCCTTGGTAATTTGACCAGCAACCCACAGATTCCCATGACCATAGTTCCTGGCCCAAACCCAATCGCCCTCAGGGGTTTTGGTTGAGAGGCTTCTGCTGCCACTCTATCTAGATGCAACCTTTCCAGTTTAGTAATCAAAAGCCTCCCCCAACGTAGTTCTGCAGGACTTTTGCCTGTAGCAGTGCAGGGCGTAGAATGCTGGCAGAGTAAAATATCTACCAATCTGTGATGGCAGTCACCTGTGACAATGCGCTTGGGTGCTTCCTTCGTTGTCCTCACCATGCGTTCAGCTTGACCATTAGAAGATGGATGAAAAGGCGCAGACGTTGCATGTCTGATGAGATTAGCTCTAAGGCCTGAAATTCAGCAGCAGTGAATTGGGTCCCATTGTCTGAAACTAAGACATCTGGCAACCCATGTGTGGCAAAGAGTTTTCTCAGCACCTGGATGGTCCTAGCAGTCGTCATGTTAGGAACTGGAATTACTTCCAGTCATTTTGAGTGGCTATCCACTACTATAAGGAAGAGCTGTCCCTGAAAGGGCCCAGCATAGTCTATGTGAACCCTAGACCAGGGAGTGCGCATTTCCTCCCACCTGTGAACTGGAACCTGTGGCATTCCAAGCCTAGATTGCTGGCATGTATAACAATCATGGACTTGAGCCTCAATGGCCTTATCAAGGCCAGGCCACCAGAGGTAGCTTCTAGCTAAAGCTTTCATTCTGACAATGCCTGGATGGCCTTCATGTAATGACTGTAAAACCTTGTCTCTTAGGGAAGTGGGAATTATGACTCTGTTTCCCTATAAAATGCACCCTTTATGGGCAGATAACTCATGCCTTCTGACAAAATAGTTTTGAAATTCTGAGCCTGGACTTTTATCCATCCAGCCCATGTATACTCTTGACAACACTCTACTAAGTTTTTTATCTGTGGCAGTTTCAGCAGCAATGTCCCCTGCATGGAGGGGAAATTTAGGTATATCCTGTATGGACAATATTCTAGCAGCTGGAGCCGGATCAGGATCCATTAGTGGCAGTGGTAGCCTGCTGAGGCCATCAGCATGGCCCATTTCCTCGCCCAATTTGTGAATTAATTTAAAATTGTATGCAGATAGGAAAATAGACCATCTCAGCATTCTTGGAGATAGTATATGGGGGGTTTGTTTGTCTGTTGTGAAAAGTCCCAACAGAAGTTTGTGGTCAATGTATACTGTGAAATCCCTGCCATATAAATAGTCATGGAATTTTTTTATTCCAGCAAGGATGGCCAGGGCCTCTTTGTCAATCTGAGCATAGTTGCGCTCAGCAGAGGACAATGTCCTTGAATAAAATGCTATAGGAACCTGTTTCCCATTTTTTCCTATGTGACTTAAAACTGGCCCCACCCCATAGGGAGATGCATCACATGTAAGACATACAGGTTTAGACTCTTTGTAGTGAGTTACAGTGGACTTTTCTGACAATAGTGCTTTTAAGTCCTGGAAACTTTTTCCATGTAAGTTAGTTCATTTCCATGGAGCTTTCCTATCTAGAAGCCTGTGGAAGGGCTCTGCTATTGCTGCCTTATGAGGTAGAAATGTTTGATAGAAGTTTACAAGGCCCAAGAATGCTTGTAGCTCTCCTTTTAATTTGGGCCTAGGAGCCATTTTAATGGCCTTCACTTTAGAATCAGCGGGGTGAATGCCGTTAGTGTCAATTCGGAAACCCAGGAATTCTGTTGAAGAAAACCCAATACTACACTTGTTCTTTTTTTAATTTGAAGCCTGCTTCCCGAAGCCTCTGCAAGACAGTCCTGAGTCTACTGGCCAACACTTCTGGTGATTCCCCTGCAATAAGAACATCATCAAAATAAGGGCAGATGCCCTGAATACCCTTGAGTGTATGCTCCATGATTCCCCGAAAAATACCCGGTTGAACACTCACTCCAAACTGTAAGCATTTAACTTTGAAAGCCCTCCTGTGAGTCACGATCATTCGAGCTGCGGCTGTGGCCTCATCAACCGGCAATTGCTGATAGGCCTGTGCTAAATCAAGTTTAGCAAAAATAGTAACCCCTTGCAAGGAGGCTAAAATATGATTGACCACTGGGACCAGGTAAGCATGTTGCTTGAGGGCTTTATTTAGGGTGCATTTATAGTCAGCACAAATGTGAACTTCCCCATTGGCTTTAAGTGGGGTGACTATCAGAGTTTCCCACTCCCCACCATCAACAGGCTGTAACATGCCCTATTCTACGAGCTTATCGATTTTGGAATCAATTTTATGTTTTAAGGCAAAGGGGACCTACGAGTCTTAACCCTGATTGGAACTACATTGGGATCTAACTTAAATGAGATAGGCGGGCCTGTGTATGTTCCTCGGGTTGAATCAAAACATCTGCATATTCCTCGCATACTGACACGAGGTCTGCAGTTTGCGTCCGGTTTATGCCAGTAATCTGAATACCTAACGCATCAAACCAATCGAGTCCAATGAGACTTGTTCTCTGGCCCCCTACTACTATTACATCCAGGTGCCCCAAAAACCCTTTTAACTTTACCAACAAAGTGGCTTCTCCCATAACTTTAACATGAGCATTTTGAAAATGTGTTAGGATTATATCTGAGGGTCTTAGTTTGGCCCAATTGTTACTACACCTACACACAAAGTTAAAAGTGTTTTGAGAAATAATTGAAACTGCAGAGCCAGAGTCCAATTCCATCTTACATGGAACTCCTTGTAGCTCTATCATGAGCTTAAGTTTGGGTTTGAGGGGGCGTCAAGCCCCAGTGCGGCATACGCTTCTATGGCTTCTGAAAAAACCCACACTAAGTGGACCCTGGGCCCCAGTACCTCTCCTAGTTGGTTCTTCTGACTGGTGTTTGCATGGCCAGTCTCTCTGGCGGGCTCTGAAAACAACTGTGATGTGCCCTGTCCTTCCACAAGCTCTGCACGTGGCTGATTGAAATCTGCAGTTGGCGTGAAAATGATTGCCGCCACACCCCTTACTTCTCGGTAAGAGAACTGCCTTGTAATTGTCCTCTCGCTGCTGGCTATGTCAGTGTTGCATGTTGGGCTGGTTTTGGAGTCGGTTGATTTCAGGTTCTTCTTCCTCGGAGAATTCTTCGGTGCATTTGGCGTCCTCATGGTGGACTGTTTCTTCAAACTTTGTCGATTTGGTGGGCTGCACTGTTTGAATGGCACCCCCGGCAGCTTCAGCAGCCATCACCTCGTCTTGTGCTTCAGAAAACGTTAAATTTGGCCTAGCAAAGAGTCTCTGCTGAAGCGTTCTGTCCCGTAGGCCACAGATGAGCCGGTCTCATAGTCGCTCTTCTAAATTTGAAAATTTGCAAAGGCATGTGACCTGCCTCAGGCCTGCTATGAACTCAGAAACTGATTCACCCAGTTGCTGCACTCTTTGGTCGAACTTGAGCCACCAAGCCATTTCAGACATCTTGGGCTGGAAATGTCCGGTTAGCTTCTTTTTGAGGTCTGCGTAGGAGACTGCTTCAATCGGTGTCAGCGTCAAAACATTCTTGGCCAAATCAAAGGTTGCTGGGCTGCACACACAGAGTAGCATTGCGGCCTTCTGTCCTTCTTCCGTGATCTGATTAGCCCTGAGGTAGTTTTCTACTTGTGATAGATATGATGGCCATTCCTCTGGGTTTTTCACATTGAATTCTCTCAGTTTCTTGACCTTCGGCATTCTTTTGCTGGTTCCTGCATTCTTCTGGATCCTGCTTCCAGGCTCAGGGAATGAGTCCACTGAGCACGAGGTTGCTAGCATAGCTTGCTAGCCAACCTTGAGATGGGGGGAATGCCTTTTCCCTCCGGCGTGTGCTGCCTTTCCCTCGTAGACTTCAACTCTTAATCAGTGAAGCAGGATCCCATCCTCATTGCCAATGTTAAATAGCGGATTCTTTGGCGCAGGAATGAAGACACAAAGCTGAGTACAAGGTAACTCATAGTTTATTTCATGCAGAAACTGTACTGGGGAAAAGGCTGCAACTAGCTGCAATATATAGTCTAGCTCCTAGGTGGCAGCCAATAGGTTTGAATCAACCATTGCCACCTGGAGATAGCCAATTGCAGCACAGGAGACTTGCAGTCTGGGTTGCTGGAGAGCTGTTAGCTGCTCCAGCAACCTATGTGGTATTCTTTAAGAGCCCAGTACATAACACTAACATTCCTCTGAACCTGATCCATGGATCGTCACTATCATCCATAAACCATAAAAGTAGGCCTTTAAAATATTGGCTTGACTGAGCATTATGGCAGAGGCAGGGGAAGATCACTCCAGATCTTGTTGGATTCCACCTCAAATCAATCACAACCATCATGACTAAGAATCAGGGGTGATGGGAACTGATTTATATTTTTATTGTTCTGTCTTTTCTCTAGGAGCTCAAGCCAATGGACGCAGCAATTCTTAATATAAGAACCCTGTTGTGTAAGATGAAAATGACTAGTCCAAATTAATCTCATGAGCTTCTATGGTTGGAGATGGACTTGAACCTTGGTTTTGTGGCCTTAACTCAACATTTTAACCATTATACTTTGTAATGTAAAATTTTAGAGGATCATAACATTTTTAGACTCATTTGGAAAGATTTAGGCGTCCACAGTAAGAAAAATCATAGGGAGAAACTTCACATAATATTAAATGTGTCTTTGTATCAGAAGCTATTGTTATTGTTTTCAAAGTACATCATTATAGTAGACTGACAGTTCACAGATCCAAGGTATTCCAGGTATAGAATAATTAATCTCTGCCTTCTTGAAAATTTTCTTTGCATTATGGCATGGGAGGAAAGAGTTACATTTTACTTATAAGCCTGATCCACAGTTAATTTTTGCCTGGCTAAAACTTTCCAAATACTTGAATTTGTACCCCACCCCACCCCACCCCTCACCACAAGAACATTGAAAATAACCAGAATATATTGGTCTTGAAATTTAAAGTTTTAAATGGAAAGCCATCTGGATAAGCTTTGGTTTGCTTTACCATAATTGGTTGAATGAACCAGAAACTGGTTATCATATTGAACTACATTTCACTTATCTTGAAGGAGGGGGGAGGGAAGGGAGTGCAAACTAGATGAACTTACATCAAACCTATGGGTAGGGCTTGTGTCCTGGTTGGAACAATATAGTAAAATATTTATTTCTACTACAGATTTGGTTTTCAGACAACAGTTGTTTGCCTGCAGAAAATACCTTATTCTTTCATGCACTGATATCTATTCTGTGCTGGTAACACAATTAGGGGAACACAGATCCTGGTGACAAAAGTTAATTAGCTGCTAAATAGTCACATGCTCAGCCTAGAGCAGCTTATAAAATATGCATCATTAAAAAGGCCCCATGGGAATATTTTGAGAAAAGCTTTTGGAGATGGAGTGGATTGGAGAGAAATAAACTCTCCTCATCCTGGATAAGGATAAAGTTACTGAATCACATTTTAAAGAAAGAAAGAAACTCAACAACTTTAAAACAGCCATTCAATCTCCCAACGAAATGGTAATACCTTCTTAACTTTGGCTGATCCCATAAACTGAGCAGAGTTGGCTGTGATTTGTATGTGGGTGGGTGATATTTGGACAATGATTGGACAGTGAAATAAAAAAAGAACAGAAAAAGACAATTTCAAACCAGTTCTATTTTTTTGCCTAAAAAAATCAACTGTCACCAGTTGAACTCAACTTGAAGAAGATCTTACCTTACTTTACTGAAAGGATTGGCCTTCAAACATGCGAGGGGCTTTCTAGCCCTCCTCAATGTCTTTGATTTGTCACCATGTAAAATCCACTCTTGTGCTTCTGTCAGAGCAATAATAAACATCTGATGGCTAGTTTCATGCTTTGTTTAAAGTCTGAGCTTAATATAGAACTATGCAAAGCTTCAAAAGGGCTCTTTTCCAAACAGCCTAACTGTGGGGGTATCTCCCTGATTCTTAGAGGACTGACCTTTCTCATCATTTCAAACAAGAAAAGCCACTTCAGAGCATTTCAACAAGCACTTTTTTTCTTCTGAAAGCAAATTGGATGGTTACTTTTAACTGAAGTATCAAAAACAAGTGCATTTCTTCTGTAGTGCAAATAGCTACAGAATGTGATTGAGTACACCAACTTTATGCATCCCTTCCCTTGTCCAATCTTCAGCTTTAACCATTACCACTATTATTTCTCCATTTTCTAGTTTTCTAATTTTCATTATGATTCTGTATTTTCCTAGAAGCCTGAAATATGTTTGCTGTTCAGAATGGCTTCCAGCATTTTTAATCAGATCAATCAAGTTTCCCAATAATGTTTATACATTCCTTGCGCTCAATGATATTTTTGAGGACTTTGATTGTCTCTGCTTGATTCTGTTATTTCTCAAGTGTGGCACTGTGCTTAAAATAAGAATGATCAGTAAAACTACAATTAAACCAGATTGTATTATGGTATCTTCTTCCCATCTCTTTAAAATACTCCATTCAAATTGCTTATTTAATAGAAATATTAAATTGCTTGAGGCAGCTGATATTATAGATATTTCAGTTGGAATTCTAAAGGAAAGAGGACAGATTTTATAACAGCCCAGTTTTTCAGGGTTGTTAAGAAAATGCAACATAGCACAAACAGCAATTTAGGATTAATGTATCGTACAGTCTTTTCAATTTTCTTCCATCATTCCTACCATAGCTTCATTAGCAACGAATTCTAATTTTAGGAGGCCTTTGGCAAAATTGCATCTGCTAAGTTGCTATACCATGTGGGCCTTGAGAATCTCTGGAAAGTAAGATTCTCTTCCCCACAGTGACTCCTTCAAAAGAGTGGAAATTGCTTTCAAATGCCCACTTTGGCTTTGAATCATACCTTGAGAGCTGACAGTCTACCTCTGGAGCAATACTTAAGATTGAAAAGCTATTATGTGTATTAATGTTTTTTCTTTTAATCCCCAAACCTAAAGTTATTGGCAGTCTCAACTGAGATGCCAAGTTCCCATGCCAATCCCACCTGCATTCTTTTTGTATACATTGCCTATTTTTTGTGAATTCTTTGTCTGCAACCAAATCAAAATGCCTACAGCAAAAGAGTTGTGATCTCTTAAAACCTTAACTAAAAGAAAGTCCCAGTGAAACCCATTGTGATTAACTCTGAAAAGACAGCTATACCATTCCCATGATTTTATTTGTGCTTTTTTTTCATAAGGCGCACTTAATCTCCTTCACCAATTAGGCACTAATAAGGAAGAAATGTGATGAGGGGGAAAAAGTAGTTGGAAATGGTTCATCTATTTAGTGCCCTGTGCTGGCAAACAATTGTTGTACTTGGATGACATTTAAATCGGTAAAAAGAGAATTGGTCTGTACAGTTGAGATGTTTTGTTGTTGTTTTTCTTTTTTTTAAAAAAATGCTTTTGACTAGGCTCATTTCTCCTCCCTGTGATTTCCTTTATATAGCATTCCACCGTGCACTAAGTACTCCATAATAACTGAGTTTATTTATTTATTTATTTATTTTATTTAATTTTTAAACCGCCCTTCTCCCGAAGGACTCAGGGCGGTGTACAGGGCAATATAATAAAATACAATATATAAAAATTAAAAGAAATATTAAATACAACAGCCCAATTCAATAAATTAATACAAAGCGTTAAAATACCCCTAAACCCATCAGACCAGGCTGGCTTCTTCAAATAAATATGAGTTGGTTGGTAGCAGACTAAATTCCTGAATAACAAGCTAATGGCTTTTCCTCTTCTGTAATAAATTAGTCTGGAGACTTTACCTATATAGAAAACCATATTGTTGCATGCCAGTTTTCTGATCGTTAGAATTCCTACCTGTTATTGAGTTATTATGAGTGCTGTCACATGGTATCACTCTTCCTTCATTTTGATTGTTGCTTGGTTAAAAATGTACTGTAAACGTGTCTATAACAGCCCATGAAAAGTACAGAGTCCACCTTATTAGAGTCTAGTAGTCACATTGACAAACATTTTAACAGGAACCATTGATGCTACCTTCTTTGCCTCACTACACATTAACCATTTCAAGTATACAAAGATACAGGGCTGCCATGTTATTTTCCAGACTTAAGCCTGATAAACACAATCCCACCTAGTTTGCTTAAATGGGAAGACAAAAAACAACACAATCACATCCATTATAGTTTCCCAAGAAGTAATGATTTTTGACCTTCATAAAAAAAACATTATAATACACTGCCTGTTGCTTAATCACCACACAAAATGATTTTCAAAGTAATAATGATGGGATGTATCTGCTTAACTCTATTATCCCTTTATTACCCCGTGAATCAAATGGAAATATTTACATTTGAATTCACAGAGATACTATATGGACAGGTAAGGAAGATGTATAAAAATATGATGCATAAAATATTGGAGAGAATAAAGAAGAATGGCTAATGGCCATCATATGTTTGTGAGATTATTCAGACTCTTTTTTCATTTATATATAGTGTGGAGAATCATGTTCTGGTATGAGATCATAAGTAAACTCAAATCTCCTTTATCCTTCAGTTTTGATTTTGATAACCCCTATTTGATCACAAACAAAAGTTAAGCCAAGTAATCCAAATTTGCAAATAATATTAACACAGCAACAGTTTTCCAAAGCTTTCTGAAAGAGCAAAGTAATTTTCTGTTTTTATTCATTTGTGTATAGGAGATGGTAAGAGCTATTGTGTGTTTTTGAGGAAGCCCACTGCAATTATTTAAATAACAAGTAGAAGAGAGATAGTAATAGTAAGACTGTTTTGTCAATAATTTGGAAAAAGTGCATCAAGCCCCAGACAAACACAGGGTTTTTTCTATTGTTTAAAATATGCACAAGTTTTTTTTCCTCAGGCTTTTGTACAAGGTTTGAAGAAGATGCAGTTGCTTTAATGAAACATATCATTAAAGTATTGCTTCTTTAATATTAAACCAATTTGGCCTAAAGTGCACTAGAGAAGGGGGAATCCAGCTCAGTTTTATTAGATTAGTTTACAAAGTTCACTGAAAGTATGAGATAGGTAAGAGATGGCTCTTCACTCTACTCCATACAATATTAGCTGCTTCTGGTTCACATCTTGTAGAGGAGGGGTTCCCAACCAGATAACTATTGCAATGAAACAAGTAGCTGATGAACTTAAACAATCTGCTGGCAATGCGAAGAACTTCCTCTTCAATATAGTGGAATCTGTTGAAATTAGGAATGGTTACAGGAAAGGAATGGTTACAAGGAAATCAGCTGTCTATATAGATGGGTGATTAACAAGGAAGGGAAGGGAACTATTAATACAAGCTAAATTCATGCAATCAAGGGATCCTTGAGCTCAAAGTGAAATTAGAAATTCTATTGAACCCATTAATGGACAACCACTTTTTAACCTATATTTTTGTGAGTGGTGATCTTGCTACCTTAACAACACATTTAATGTTACGATCAACATTTACTATAGTTAACTGGTTTAAACTAATTCTTTCACATTTAAACAAATTCAAATCCAAGGATGCTAGAATTACAGATTTAGCAAAAAAACTCTCTTGGTATAATAAATGTGGAATTCAGTCTGGGGAGAAAAAAGCAATTTAACACTTGAAGCAATATCCAGAAAGTGACTATCAAACTGCTGCTAATGGCATTACAAAAGATATGGCAGGGGAGACTAATTGTTCTATTTATATATGAGAAATTATTTATCTATGATAGCTCCAATTTATTCTTTTAAGCAAGCTGGGTAGAAGTTATTGTAGGAGACACATAGATTATTAGGATTAACTTTGTTTATATAGGGAGACAAAAGGAAAAAAATAGCAAACTAGTTCTCTCGAAAATTGCTTTGTACTCCATTTCAATTAGTTGGTTGGGTTATTGCTCATTCTATTTAATAGACCTTCTGCCAAAATGAAGCTCTCCAAATTAATATAGATGAAAGGAATAATATTACAGCAGATAATAAAAGTAGAAATAATTTTAAATGGTAATTCATAATTTACAACTCACATTTGTAAAATAATTACCAAATTATCTGATGGATTAAAGCTGTTTCAGCAAAAGACAACTGATTTGTCTTCTGACAACGTGGAACTGCATCAGGAAGTTTAACGTATTCATACATGCTAATATAGGCATGGGATACATGCAAGGCCAGCTCCAGTTTGGTAAAGAGGAAAGAGCAAAAGAATCTCCCCTGAGATCTGGCAAAGAACAATCCAATGATGAATCTTCACCTTTCGTAGCTCCAGATAAGATTTTGGCATGGGCAAAGGAAAGTCATGTCAGATCTTTCTGTCTATTTCTCTCCCATCATGCAGTTCCAAGAAATCAGGAGGGGTAGGTGGGATTGTCATAGGTAAAGGTAAAGGTTCCCCTGCACATGCGTGCTATTTGTTTCCGACTTTAGGGGCCAGTACTCATCTCCGTTTCAAAGCCAAAGAGCCAGTGCTTGTCCGAGGACGTCTCCGTGGTCATGTGGCCGGCATGACTAGATGCCAAAGGCGCACGGAACGCTGTTACCTTCCCACCATAGTGGTCCCTATTTTTCTACATGCATTTTTACATGCTTTCGAACTGCTAGGTTGGCAGAAGCTGGGACGAGTAACAGACGCTCACTGTGTTACGCGGCACTCAGGATTCGACCCGCCAAACTGCTGACCTTCTGATCGACAAGCTCAGCGTCCTAACCCACTGAGCCACCATGTCCCTTTCGGGATTGTCATATTAAGATGCTAATATCATGATTGTCTGTCTGAGGAAGCTTTGCAAATAGCTGAGGAAAGGAGGGAAGCAAAAGGCAAGGGAGAAAAAGAAAGATACGCCCAATTGAATGCAGAATTCCAGAGAATAGCTAGAAGAGATAAGAATGCCTTCTTAAATGAACAGTGCAAATAAATAGAAGAAAACAATAGAATAGGGAGGACCAGAGATCTTTTCAAGAAAATTGGAGAGATGAAGGGAACGTTCAATGCAAAAATGGGCATGATAAAGGACCAAAATGGCAGGGACCTAACAGAGGCAGAAGAGATTAAGAAGAGATGGCAAAATTACACAGAAGAACTATACAAGAATGAGCTTAACGTCCCTGATAATCACAATCAGGTGGTCACTGACCTCGAGCCAGACATCCTAAAATTTGAAGTGAAGTGGGCCTTAGAAAAGCTGAGGAACAACAAAGCTAGTGGAGGTGACAGTATTCCAGCTGAGCTATTCAAAATCTTAAAAGACGATGCAGTAAAAGTGCTACACTCAATTTGCCAGCAAATTTGGAAAACTCAACAGTGGCCACAGGATTGGAAAAGATCAGTTTACATTCCAATTCCAAAGAAAGGCAGTGCCAAAGAATGTTCAAACTATCGCACCATTGCACTCATTTCTCATGCTAGTAAAGTTATGCTTAAAATCCTACAAGCTAGATTCCAGCAGTATGTGGATCGAGAACTACCAGAAGTACAGGCAGGATTTCGAAGAGGCAGAGGAACTAGAGATCAAATAGCCAACATACGCTGGATCATGGAGAAAGCTAGAGAGTTCCAGAAAAACATCTACTTCTGCTTCATTGACTATGCTAAAGCCTTTGATTGTGTGGATCATAACAAACTGTGGCAAGTTCTTAAAGAGATGGGAGTACCAGAACATCTTATTTGTCTCTTGAGAAACCTATATGCGGGCCAAGAAGCAACAGTGAGAACTGGACACGGAACCACTGATTGGTTCCAAATTGGGAAAGGTGTCCGGCAAGGCTGTATACTTGCCTATTTAACTTATATGCAGAGGCTGTATACTTGCCTATTTAACTTATATGCAGAGTACATCATGATAAAGGCAGGGCTAGAGGAGTCAAAAGTTGGAACTAAGATTGCTGGAAGAAATATCAACAACCTAAGATATGCAGATGATACCACTCTAATGGCAGACAGTGAAGAGGAACTGAAGAGTCTCTTGTTGCGAGTGAAGAAGGAGAGTGCAAAAGTTGGGTTGAAACTAAACATTAAGAAAACCAAGATCATGGCATCCAGCCCTCTCAATTCCTGGCAAATAGATGGGGAAGAAATGGAGGTAGTGACAGATTTTATTTTCCTGGGCTTCAAGATCACTGCAGATGGGGACTGTAGCCAAGAAATTAAAAGACGCTTGCTCCTCAGGAGGAAAGCCATGGCAAATCTAGACAGCACACTAAAAAGCAGAGACATCACCCTGTCAACAAAAGTGCGTATAGTCAAGGCTATGGTCCTCCCAGTTGCAATGTATGGCAGTGAAAGTTGGACCATAAGAAAGGCTGAGCGCCAAAGAATTGAGGCCTTTGAACTATGGTGCTGGAGAAGACTCCTGCGAGTCCCTTGGACTGCAAGGCGATCAAACCGGTCAGTCCTAGAAGAGATCAACCCTGACTGCTCTTTAGAAGGCCAGAACCTGAAGCTAAAACTCAAATACTTTGGCCACCTAATGAGGAGGAAGGACTCACTGGAGAAGAGCCTAATGCTGGGAAAGATTGAGGGCAATAGAAGAAGGGGACGACAGAGAATGAGGTGGCTGGATGGAGTCACTGAAGCAGTAGGCGTGAGCTTAAATGGACTCCAGAAGATGGTAGAGGACAGGAAAGCCTGGAGGAACATTGTCCATAGGGTCGCGATGGGTCGGACACGACTTCGCAACTAACAACAACAACATCATGATAGGTTCTTTAAAAAAAGGGAACAGCTTATTATCAGATTAATTTTAAAAAACCTGCACCAATTAGACTGGAATTTTTCTTTCAGTTTTTCTGACATTGGTTTTAGTCAGGTTTTCACATCAGTTTGCAAATCCAGTGAAGAAACTAATGCAGGAGGAGAATCATATATTTCTAAGTAAGTACAAATTTTGTCCTGTGCAATATCAGCAGGATTTCTAAGAACTTTTTCCATGAATATGTGTATATAATTTTTCTTAATATATGTATTTTAAAAAGTAAATAGTGTCTACAAATTTGAATGGGTCATATTCAGATGTCTCAAGGATATCTGGCCATCTTACTCTATATGCCCACTCAGAGATGTGAATTTTTGCATAAATTTCAGAACATTTTCTTAATGTGATGCACTTTTTCCTATTCTAATCCTGTTTTCAGACATGTTTTTCCTATGGCTGCATTTCAAAATTCTGAAAAATGTGAATAGTGAGGAATATAAGATTGCCAAATGCTGATACACAAATAATGTATTTGCATATTATTTCAGGGAGAGACGAATTAATGAAATTCTCACAAAAATCAGGCTCAATAAATTTTCCTCCAGCTTTTTCCTCCTTGGATAAATATCCAAGGTTTATTTTGTTTTTTGGCAGATTAAGTAGTATATATTCATGGCTTTTTAATGTACAAATTAGACTTTAATTGATTGACTGCCATCAAGTTGTTGTCAACTTCTTCAAGATGAAAATAGACAGAAGATAATCTCAACTTTCAGAAGGATCTTGACAGACCTGAAAACTATTGGGCCCTACCCAACAAAATGCAATTCAGTGGTGAGAAAAGTAAGGTTTTAAACTTGGGCAAGAAAAACTTGGCTCAATAGCAGTTACTTAAAAGGGATCTAGTAGTTCTAGTGCACAATTACTTAAATATGAGCCTGCAATGTGCTAAAGTAAAAGGTAAAGGTTCCCCCGCACATGCGTGCTAGTCTTTTCCGACTCTAGGGGCCGGTGCTCATCTCCGTTTCAAAGCCGAAGAGCCAGCGCTTGTCCGAGGACGTCTCCGTGGTCATGTGGCCGGCATGACTAGACGCCAAAGGCGCACAGAACGCTGTTACCTTCCCACCGTAGTGGTCCCTATTTTTCTACTTGCATTTTTACGTGCTTTCGAACTGCTAGGTTGGCAGAAGCTGGGACGCGTAACAGGCGCTCACTCTGTTACGCGGCACTCGGGATTCGACCCGCCAAACTGCCGACCTTCCGATCGACAAGCTCAGCGTCCTAACCCACTGAGCCACCGCGTCCCTTCAATGTGCTACAACTACCAAAAAAGCCAATGCAACCCTAGGCTGCATTAACAGAGACATAGTATTAAGAGCACATGAAGTGTTAGTAGCACTTTATATTGCACTGGTAAGACCACAGTTGGAATACTGAGTCCAGGTTTGTTCACTATGTTACAAGAAAAATGTTGGAACTCTAAAAACAGTGCAAAGAAGGACTCCCCCCTAAGATGGCAACTGAATGGTAGGAATTTTTACTTTTCTCGCTGGTGATCTGCTGATTTTGCTACCAAAGCTGCTGCTCCCTGGATTTGAATGGGAGCACTTAGGAATGACCCAAAGCAGCTTTTGAATGGCCTTGGACCCACCTGGGAAAGAGAGTCTTGAAGATTCCATAAAGTGCTTTTATTTAATTTACATCAATATTGCACTTTCACCACAAGGTTTTTGTATTTTATTAATCTGTAAAATATGGCTCAGTGGGTTAGGATGCTGAGCTTGTCAATCAGAAGATCGGCAGTTTGGTGGGTCGAATCCTGAGTGCCGCGTAACAGAGTGAGCGCCTGTTACTCGTCCCAGCTTCTGCCAACCTAGCAGTTCGGAAGCACGTAAAAATGCAAGTAGAAAAATAGGGACAATTACGGTGGGAAGGTAACAGCGTTCCGTGTGCCTTTGGTGTCTAGTCATGCCGGCCACATGACCACGGAGACGTCCTTGGACAAGCACTGGCTCTTCGGCTTTGAAACAGAGATGAGCACCAGCACCTAGAGTTGGAAACAACTAGCATGCATGTGCGGGGGAACCTTTACCTTTTAAAATATTTGGAGCTTATTTTTTATTTTTATTTTAACTTCAGATCTAAAAAACCCATACAATATCTTTCCTGTCCCTTTAATTTATTTCTTCACTCTACTTCACCCTGTTCTTTGTTGTCTGGTTCACTCACACAGAGCAACAATTGGATTGCAGACAAGAAGGGCTGGCTAAAAAGACTGTTTGGTAATGTCCAATCTTTGGTTGAAAGTGTTTTTTTTTAAATGATGAAATGATAATTTTTGTGGAAAATATTCAGATACAGCTAGCTTTGAATAAATCAGATTCACAAAAGGCATTGTCACCAAGAAATTGGGACTGTATAGACTTAAAATTAACTCAGTTGATTTTATATACCACTTTGATGTTCAAGCCTTCAGTCTTTTACAACAGCAGAAATTTTGCTCTGTGGAGAAGTGATCCTAGGAGGATCAAAGGAGATGGGGGAATGAATTTATCATACTTAATTGGGAACCAGTTTCATCTGGACTTTGTTGGGAAGATAGACCAATTTTGCAGATTGAACTTATTATATTTAACCAGACAACAAATGTGGATATTTGATCCAGGATGAATTATTGTTAACCTTTGGGATAATTCAAGATAAGATGCAGTGAGCTAATTACAATAAAAGTTTGTTAACAGAAGGTTTTGAAACTTTAACCATGTCTTTTTTTTACCTTTATTGTTGGTCCTGTTAACTGTTTTGTCATTAATACAGTACATAGGTGACAAGTTAGTAATTTCCAAATAGATTTAGTAGTTTAAAAATATTTTGGACATGTTTCTTAAGGGGCGGAAAATTAATATTATACTAATGTATCAATCAGAATTCAACTGTGGGAGGTTATATGCATACAGGTGTTGGGTTTTTCCAATGCATTTTTTAATGTTTTGTTTGCTATGTGCTTTTGTTTGTTTTTTAATCTTTTTAAGTTTTGTATTTTAACATTTTTTGAATAAAATAAAATTTGGGGGAATAACAGTGTGCAGAAAAGAGCAATAAAGATTATTAGGTGACTGGAGGCTAAACTGTATGATGAACAGTTCTGGGAACTGGGAATGTCTAATCTAACAAAGAGAAAGACTAGGGTGACATGATAGCAGTCTTCCAATATTTGGAAGAAGAGGGGTCAACCTAGTCTCCAAAGCACATGAAGACAGGACAAAAAGTAACAGATAGAATTCATTTATCCAAAATAGTGTAGGGTCTCCTGCTAGAAGTTGGACTAGAAGACCTCCAAGGTCCCTTCCAACTCTGTTGTTCTGTAATTATAATAACTTTAGATCCTGTTCCTATTCATGTTATAATCTGGATATCTAAAATATAGTTAATTGATGAAATTATCCTACTATGAATTGTACTGTATATGAACTAAAATCAACAAGATCATACTATATTCCTTGATTATTCCATATAGTGCTTTTTTCTAAACAAAAAGGTGTTGGAACTCTCATCTTGGTGGGTGCAGGAGGTGGGGGGGTGGGGGGATGGCGCTGCTGTGGTCACAGGTGCAAGGGTTGTTGGCGGCGGGCTTCCCCCCCAGGGCCGGAGCCGGCGCTGCTGGTGCTGTGGGAGTAGCAGAACCCGCTCTATATGGCGGGGCTGTGCAGGGTGGGCAGTGGAGGCACTGCGGGCCAGGTGATGCAGGGCGGCCACTTAGGTGTGCAGGGCGAGGCGACGGTGGCGCAGGTACAGCACCAGGTAGGCCACCAGCCTGGCTGACATGGGTGAGCACAAGGAAGGAGTGCACATGGACTCCACAGAACCTACCTCCCACTCCTTGTCCTCTCTTACTTACCTAGTTGAGATGGTGTAGTTAGGCAGAAGGGAGGGATGCAAAGTTCCTGCCTACTTGCTTTTGTTGCAGACAACTAGGCGGTGCAACATTTGCCAGCCAGGTCTTTTGGCACACTCAGCAGCAATTCTTATTGGCTTTCAAAAGCCAATAGGCTTTTGAAAGCCAATAAAAAGAGTAGCATAGCTTGTGCAAAAGCTTTTTTTGTGTGTAAAAAAAGGTGCCGGAACGCCATTCTGAGTGTTGTACGAGGAAAAAAAGCCCTGCTTTTATGTTTTAATCTTATAATTTTAAAAATATTGTAAGTTGCCCCAAACCTCACCATGTGGATTGCATACAAATATTATATAATCGGTAAATAAAGGTAGAACATACCGTATATACTTGAGTATAAGCCGACTCGAGTATAAGCCGAGACCCCCAATTTCACCCCCAAAAACTGGGAAAAGTTGTTGACTCGAGTATAAGCCGATCCGCCGTTCTGCATGCCTCGGAGGCTGGATCCGCGCTCTGCAAGCCTCTGGGATCCTGGGAGGCCTAATGCAAGCACCAGCCCGCCTGCCTCAGGTCTCCCCCACCCCCAGATACTGGGCTTCAGCACAGCTGGCTGTCTTGCCAAAGAGAAACATCTGGGAAGGAAAACCCTGTCTTACCTCTTTCCCAATTCTGCCTCTGCCCTTCCTCCTACCAAGGTGTTCTGGGACTAGTTCCCTAGCCTTTTGGAGCTTTTGGTGTTCGCCCATCAGCTGTCTACGGGGAGGCAACAAAGCTGCCTCTCTAGGCTTTGAGAAAAGGCCCCTTGCACAAAAGGCAGCTTCAGGACGAGCTTCCAAAAACCCTTTCCTTCCTTAACGCCCTCCCCACCTTCCCCCAGAAAGCCATATTTCTTTTTTTTTATTGAAAATTTTTATTGAAGTTACAATATTATCCCCTCCCCAACCCACCCCAGAACCCCTCCCCCTCCCCCATATTTCTTCAATAACAAAAACATAAAAAGCTGGTTGGGATGTACTCGCTGATTTCCCCCCCCCCTTTTTTTAGATGCTAAAACTAAACTCTCCCTCTGCCTTCCAACCAATATCCCTTTTTAAAATCTTACCTTGGCTCCAGATGGAAGAGTAGAGGAACTAAGCTAGTAAGGAGAGAATTTTTTTCTGCAACTTTTTACTCCTGAAGTAGTAGTAGTAGTAATAGTAGTAGTAGGAATAATAATAATAAATCCCTAAAAGTTGTGCCAGAAAATGGAGGACGCTGGGTCTTTGCAAGTTTTAGCTGTCTGTCAGACTGCCTGAAAAGGGCGGCCTTCAGGCAGCCAGGCGGACAGCTAAAGCTTGCAAAGACCCAGCGTCCTCCATTTTCTGGCATAACCTTCGGAGATTACTTTAAAAAAAAAAAAAAAAAAACCTTCAGAGGAAAAACAGCTGCAGAAACATTTTGTCTCCTTGCTGGCTTGGTTCATCTACTCTTCAGACAGGAGGGAGTCCAAGGCCTAGAGAAGGAGAGCTTTGCAGCATCCCTATGGACAGCTGATGGGCAGACAGCTGAAAGAAGCAGGCAGGCAGGGCGCGGAGGAACGGAGACCTGCAGGTCTCGGACGGCGGTGGCTTGGGAGAGGTGCGCGCGATCCCGGAAGCACCAAAGCCTCGGCCGCGCACAAGTCCTCGGTAAGTTTTTTTGTTGACTGCAGTATAAGCCGAAGTGGAATTTTTCAGCCCAAAAAGTGGGCTGAAAAATTCGGCTTATACTCAAGTATATACGGTATGTTAAATATACATCAAATGATAATATGCTTCCCTACAAAGTCAATTCTTGCTCAATGACAGACCAAGGAGTTAACTCGGAAAGGCAAGAGGAAAATCTAGAAGAGGTCTGTGCAACTTGTAGAAGGGAAAGGCCCACACTGATAAATTAAAAATCTTTGTGGTCTGCAAAGGAATGCTGGTGGGCTAATCAATGATTTGGTGACTAGAGGAGCATCTACAGTGTTGGAGCTCGTGGTCATGGTAAGCCATGGAGGCACTAGGCAACATGACTTTCAGGGCAGCGGTGGTGATTTTATTACTTTTTTTTAAAAAAAAAAAAGTCTGCTCTGTCCAAGGGTGCTTGGTAGGTTGCATGTACAGGCCTGGTCTAGAATTTATTTTGGAGCATTCAACTATCTAGAGCAAGCATGTCAAACTCATTTTGTTTGAGGCAACTTCTTATAAAAGAATTGCCATTAATCTGTTTTAATAAAATAATTTAAATCAATTTTTCACTTGATTTCAAATGAAATGAATTATATTGGTTGACAATGCAATTTTTTAGTACAATTGCCAAATGCAATAAACTGGTTTTAGGTATGTGTTACTGGAAGGAAAAAGCAATCCCTGCTGTGTTACTGATCACAGAGAAGCATTTGCATGTATACAGGTATCCTTAGGGTGCCATAGTTATGGATGAGAAATATTGGTTGCAAAGTTGGATGTAATACAGATATTTTGGACTTATTTTTCTTTCTTTGCATGTCTGATATTTTTAAAAAGGCATATGCTACTAACTACACTTATGCATATATGTAACATCTTTTGCTGGGATACATGATCACTGCTTGTCCAAAATTTTAATATACAGATAATACCACCAGAAATTATTTTAGCCTTTTTAATAAATGTTGTTATTGATGTTAAGCTCATCAGGGAAAACATCATATGTTATTTTTTTTATTTTAATTCCATTTATATCCCGCCCTTCTCCGAAGACTCAGGGCGGCTTACAAGCTTAGCAGTAGCCTTCATTCTATGTATATGCCTGCTTATTAGGGCTTTCACACACACCCCAAGCAGCATTATTACAAAGTTAGCTTACTTGCCCCCAACAATCTGGGTCCTCATTTTACCTACCTTGGAAGGATGGAAGGCTGAGTCAACCTTGAGCCTGGTGGGATGCGAACCTGCACTAATTGCAGGCAGCTGGTGTTACTTAAGGAGGCATTAGCCCACTGCTCCACCATACATATTGTTATGTATATACTAGGTTAATTATTTAAAGACTGTAGTGCAACATAAGTAGATTCTAAATAATCTATTTTTCAAAACACACAACAGTCCAAACAGTAAAGGTAAAGTCCAATTAAGAATATTTCATTCTTAAGAATTGTTTAGATTCAAAATAGTTTTCAAGTGTAGAAAAGATACTATATTTTTTCTAGAATCAGCTAAATTAGACATATTACATTGAGAAAAATGTTTCTCATTTCTTTCCTGTTACCTTTGATTTCATTGCAGAGATGTTAACATAAGAAATAGATTATTTTGTTATCTAATTTTACCTTCCAAAAGACAGAAGCAGATGAAAAATGTGAGGTTCTTTCCTGTTGGCTTTTCTGAATTAGCTGTTTTAGATTCTAAAAGTTTAGTTCCTAAAGAAGTAATCCTGTAAATAATTTTAATGTCCTCCTCTAGTGCAGGCTCTTTTATGACTCAAGGACTTCAACTCCCAGAATTCCTAAGCCAGCATGGCTCAGCTTGGAAACCTCTCCCTTTCTCCTCAGCATGGCTGGCTCAGGAGTTCTGGGAGTTGAAGTCCACGAGTCATAAAAAAAGAGCCAAGATTGCTAGCCCTGCAATAGGCTTAGGAAAACCAATAAGGGAGCTGGGTTGTTTTTTTGTTTTTGTTTTTGTTTTTGTTTTTGTTTTTGCAATAATTGGAAAATTAGTTAAGCCATTTTTCACTGTTCTATATTTGGGCAACTCCACTTTATTGAAATAGGTCTTTTCTATTTAAGAACCATATAATAGTTTTATCATTTGCTATTTTTGTTCACTTGATTTTAATCTGGTCATTCATGATCATCAAACAGAATGTTTTACTGAGGTTTAGATAGACAACAATATAGCCTCTAGATTTTCCATTTGTTAAATCCTATACTAGTTGCTTACACTTCTTAGTGTCTCTATGGGAGACATTAAAGGGCTAAAGAATCAGTGTTTTGGAACTACAGATAGCTAATCTCTCTTCCCCATTGGAAGGTCAACTATACTTAACGGTACTGAGTCAGACCATTTATGTTGAGGATTTCATCTAAAAGAAAAAAGTCACACTGTTTTATTGGCTTATCTCTGGTTCTTATTTTACACCTCTTCATTATGAGTATCTTTAGCTACAAAGCTAATGTTACCCAATGGAGCCATATATTCTCTAGGTTTTTTTTTTTTTGAAGAAGTGCACACACATTCCTATTTCCTTGAATTAAATTTTCACATTTCTGTTTTCTTTAAATTGCACTGGTCCATTCAGCTAGGCCCAATAGTCCAAATGGGGTTGAATCACTCATATTGGCATTATTATGAAATATTCCTTCAATCAGTTTATGCCTCTTTCAAAATATGGGGTGATTTGTGTTATAATTGCTAAAATAAAGTATTGTTTTAGAATAAAAGCTTAGTGTACCAGTGAATTAAATGTATTCATGTTTTTGTTTTTGTTTTGCTATGTTTCTTGCTCATCTGAAATGAAAGACACGGATATCTGAGCATTCACATGGCATTTAAGTGGAACTACAGCACAACAAAAACAAAATCAAATTTTGGTAATTCTGTCAGACCTACTTCTCAACCTTCAAATGAAATTATTAACAACACTTAGAGAGAAACAAAAATGCCCAAGGTCTGCAAAAATGGGCTGTATATAAATTGACAAATGCATGAGAGTATTTATGCCAGAATAATAATAATCTAATTGCCAAGTCATTCCTAACATATTAGATAAATTGAGCAGTAAAATCTAGGTCACGAGTGGGCAATCTTTAGTCTGGCAATGATAGATGAAATAGATTTTGACCATATGGAGATAGGAGATAGAAGAAAAGTCTTATGAAGCCTCCAACATGGCATATCATATTCAAAAAAAACCCCACAAATACTTCAAAAATCTAGTCTTGGAACAGCAAAAAGTTGGGTGATTTCTGATCTAGAAAATAAGGTGAAGTTTCCTTTTCCACAACTAACTCTGTACTTTGTTTGCTAGATTTAGAGCAGGCACGCTGGCTGAGGAATTCTGGGAGTTGAAGTCCACAAGTCATAAAAGGGCTAAGTTTGAAGACCCCTGATTTAGAGGCTGCCTCTCCAAAACAGAAAAAAAAGGTCTTGAACTTTGAGGAACGTTGTTGCCAGCTCAGGCCTTGCAGGCTGTGTAGTATCCAAAGCAATGTGTTAGGTTTATAGGGTAGGATAAACAAGATTTACCAACAATTGGTGACTTATCCACCCCAAGGAATGAACAGATTTTCACATCTGTAACAAGTGACTATTTCAGCTCAAGTATAACCTAACAAAAATTGATTTCTTTAGGCTTGCTTTAAAAGGTAAGCTGGCATGAAGAACTCAGTTTCTCCTTTGTAAACTGCAGAGAATTTTTTTTCTCTCTCTCCAGTTTGTATCACATACAGTGCATATTCAGGCAATATTCAAAAACATTTACCCTCCCCAAATAGCAATACACTAACCTAGTTTTTAACTAACTAGTGGCCATAGTTACAATCTAACCAGTGACTATAAAACAATACCATCTCCCAAATGTCAATGTGAATAAAGTTTTCAAGCCACAATTGTGTTGGAATGAAGTGAATGCAAGCATTATTTCGCATACAATGTTTTCCAGAGACTGGACACTAAAAAAGATTGACATTGGCCAAATGTCCAGTTAATTGAACATAGAAGCCTGTCATAAAAGATGAAAATCAGTTCTATTGTATTCTGTCACTCCATTTTATCATTTTTCTTCAACAGAAAATACAGAAATTTTGTGGGATTATTTGTCTTTTTGTTGGCACACATTCAATCCCAAATAAGGAAATTAGGACTATTAACTCTCCTTACATTTAATGCTTTTCATTTCCTTTAAAACCTACCCCACATTTTTAAAATGCTTTAGCATTCCATCCCACCCCTTGGCGATGTTATTACATAATTGCTACGTCCTCTGTACCCAGTGGCGTAGCGTGGGTTGTCAGCACGCGGGGCAAGGCAAGTAATTTGCGCCCCTTAACCCGTGGATTTTAGCACTGTCCCTCCCCCAGATAGTCCCTCGCTCTCTCTCCGCACCGCACCGCACGCCTGGCACCCCCCGCTCCACAGTGGGCGGTGACCCGGCGGCTCAGATCGGATTCGCACAGCCAGCACTGCAGTGAGAGAGAGTGAGTGAGCCAGGCAGAGGCAGAGAGCTGCGAGTGCGAGTGCGCCCCCCCAGATGTTGCGCCCGGTGCGGCCGGCCCCCCCTGCACCCCCCACGCTACACCACTGTCTGTACCTTTCACAATAATAAATTTGAGGTACAACTTCCTGTTGCAAAATGCTTTCCCAAGTTTAGAGGGAAAATTAAAGAGCAAAACCAAGGCTTGTCACCCACCTCTCTTTTTCATGCAGTACAAATCTTTTTCCAGCTAGGTATGTGGCTAAGTTTAGAACTATGGAAAATTAGGCTCCTCAATGAGGAACTTACATTGAGGTACCTCCCTGCAAAAATCACATCTGACTGTGTGAAGATAACAAAGAGCAAGGGCAGCTATTGTCATATTTATTTATTTACATGAACAGCAATTCATGCTGAAGGGTTACATTTTAAGAGATCCAGAATTTGGTTTATGTTTTGTTTTTTTCTACAAAGGAAGATTAGTTTGTCTTCTTTCCTCTACTTTTTGGTCAAAGCAAAAGTGTTTTATTGATGAGGGTTTGTGCTCATCAATTATTTTCTTTTTTTGTGTGCTTTAAACAATGCTTCTAGACTAATTAATGAAGACTCTGGATTGGTTTTAGTACTGTACCTTTTATTTCTATTCAACAAAAGTAGCAAAGAGCATCTCCTGATTGTCAAGCAGTAAGGTTATTTAGTACATGAAGCATCTGAAGCACCTACATATTTCTTTTCAGGTCCTTCTTATCCATTTTTCCCTTTTGACTTTTTGCTACATCATGAGCAAATTGTCAAGAATACTTGAAGCCAATATAGTGTTTTTTTGGCTTTTCCTGACATCAAAGTTTGCTGGCAGATTGATTGCAGACTTCAATTGATCTTTAGAGTACCTACTATTTGGATCTTTGTAAATATAATAGTAGAAATACATTCTAACTCAACATTTCAGCAATATATTATGTTTTCCCCTTGTCTCTCATGTTACCTTTCAAACATGGGGTGAATTTATACACAGAGAGAGACACACATACACACACACACACACACACACACACACACACACGTACCTCCTGTGGTTTAGGAGCAAAATCTTTAGTCTTTATTTTGTCTAACCCAATATTATTGCTTGTTTGTGTTATAAGAGTTGGTGGATATGTATTTCAAGAAAGTAGAATGCATTATATGCCTTATTATGTGAGTTTTCAAAAGTAAAACAAAAATGTGAAGATCCATATGTGATCTTCTGCGTAAATACCTATATATACCTATACCTGTATACCTATGTTTGCTGTATCCCATGCTCAATAAAGTCCAAGTTCATCATAAGACAACAGATTCCATGCTTTACAAATATAATTCAATACTATTTTGAGATTCTTAAGTATATGTCTGCCAAAATTATATTAATGTTTATGTCAATTTGAAAGCAAAGTAAAACTATAACAAAACAAAACCAAAGCATGTGACTCACAGGATCTTCATATATCTTATGGCACCAACGTAAGAAGTTTAATGCCCAATACTTTTTAAACATTCTTTGAGGGATCCAGTAGACCACAGGAAATATTTAATGATGGATGAGTTACATTTTTCAAGTATAAGTAGTATATTTTACATTTATACTTCTTTCAAGCATAAGAAGTATATTTTACATTTTACATTGATTTTCTAATGCTGGGGATGATACATTGTTCTCAGAAAGGCTAATACAGGCAATGATTTCTAGAATAGGAATCTACGAGTACTACTAATGTATTAGGTAATTGTTGTGTTCATTGACCTGAATCTTCTGAAATATAATTCAGTCAAAGAAATTATCTTCCTGCAGTATGCAGTCTTGGGTAATGCTAGTTAATGAGTGCAATAAAGTTAAGGAAGTATGATATCTGACAGACATGAATATCTCCCTGATTACTGAGTCATCACTTGTATGAGTAATTTTTAAACTGTCTACTTTAGAGACCTACCTGAAACCATGCAACAAAGTGGTAAGAGAATATTTATTTTTAAATAAATGTCTGCTTGATGAAAGACAGATTACATGCTTGTGAATATCCATTGTATGGAGTTCAGTTTAAAAGTGAGAACAAAGTTCAATGTAGTTTTTCATGATGAAGAATAAGAAAAATGCTGTGACTCTTTATACCTCCTCAAATTGTAATTTGATCTGTAAAGGCTGACTAGTTTAGAACGAAAGTAGACATTTACTACATTGTGTAAACATAAGCCGAACCTTTCTCTCTCCATTGACCGAAGTCACTAAATTGTTGTTAGCTGCGAAGTCATGTCCAACCCATTGCGACCCCATGGACAATGTTCCTCCAGACCTTCATGTACTCTACCATCTTCTGGAGTCCATTTAAGCTCACACCTACTGCTTCAGTGATTGCATCCAGCCACCTCATTCTCTGTTATCCCCTTCTTCTATTGCCCTCAATCTTTCCCACCATTAGGCTCTTCTCCAGTGAGTCCTTCCTTCACATTAGGTGGCCAAAGTATTTGAGTTTCAACTTCAGGATCTGGTCTTCTAATGAGCAGTCAGGGTTGATCTCCTCTAGGACTGACCGGTTTGATCACCTGGCAGTCCAAGGGACTCACAGGAGTCTTCTCCAGCACCATAGTTCAAAGGCCTCAATTCTTTGGCGCTCAGCCTTTCTTATCGTCCAACTTTCACTGCCATACATTGCAACTGGGGCAACCATAGCCTTAACTATACATACTTTTGTTGACAGGGTGATCTCTCTGCTTTTTACTGTGCTGTCTAGATTTGCCATGGCTTTCCTCCCCAAGAGCAAGCATCTTTTAATTTCTTGGCTACAGTCCCCATCTGCGGTGATCTTGGAGCCCAGGAAAATAAAATCTGTCACTACCTCCATTTCTTCCCTATCTATTTGCCAGGAATTGAGAGGGCCAGATGCCATGATCTTGGTTTTCTTAATGTTAAGTTTCAACCCAACTTTTGCACTCTCCTTCTTCACCAGCAACAAGAGGCTCTTTAGTTTTTCTTCACTTTCTTCCATTAGAGTGGTATCATCTGCATATCTTAGGCTGTTGATATTTCTCCCGGCAATCTTAATTCCAACTTTTGATTCATCTAGCCCTGTCTTTCTCATGATGTGCTCTTCATATAAGTTAAATAGGCAGGGCAAAAGTATAAAGCCTTGCCAGACTTCTTTCCCAATTTTGAACCAATCAGTGGTTCTGTGTCCAGTTCTCACTGTTGCTTCTTGGCCCACATATAGGTTTCTCAAGAGACAAATAAGATGGTCTAGTACTCCCATCTCTTTAAGAACTTGCCACAGTTTGTTATGATCCACACAATCAAAGGCTTTAGCATAGTCAATGAAGCAGAAGTAGATGTTTTTCTGGAACTCCTTAGTTTTCTCCATGATCCAGCGTATGTTTGCAATTTGATCTCTAGTTCCTCTGCCTCTTCGAAATCCTGCCTGTACTTCTGGTAGTTAGTTCTCGATCCACATACTACTGGAATCTAGCTTGTAGGATTTTAAGCATAACTTTACTAGCATGAGAAATGAGTGCAATGGTGCGATAGTTTGAACATACTTTGGCACTGCCTTTCTTTGGAATTGGAATGTAAACTGATCTTTTCCAATCCTGTGGCCACTGTTGAGTTTTCCAAATTTGCTGGCAAATTGAGTGTAGCACTTTTACTGCATTGTCTTTTAAGATTTTGAATAGCTCAGCTGGAATACTGTCACCTCCACTAGCTTTGTTGTTGCTCAGCTTTTCTAAGGCCCATTTTACTTCACATTCTAGGATGTCTGGCTCGAGGTCAGTGACCACCTCATTGTGATTATCAGGGACGTTAAGCTCATTCTTGTATAGTTCTTCTGTGTAATTTTGCCACCTCTTCTTAACCTCTTCTGCCTCTGTTAGGTCCCTGCCATTTTGGTCCTTTATCATGCCCATTTTTGCATGAAACATTCCCTTCATCTCTCCAATTTTCTTGAAGAGATCTCTGGTCCTCCCTATTCTATTGTTTTCTTCTATTTCTTTGCACTGCTCATTTAAGAAGGCATTCCTATCTCTTCTAGCTATTCTCTGGAATTCTGCATACAATTGGGCGTATCTTTCTTTTTTTCCCTTGCCTTTCGCTTCCCTCCTTTCCTCAGCTATTTGCAAAGCTTCCTCAGACAGCCATTTTGCTTTCTTGCATTTCTTTTTCTTTGGGATGGTTTTAGTTGCTACCTCTTGTACAATGTTGCAGACCTCTGTCCATAGTACTTCAGGCACTCTGTCTATCAGATCTAATTCCTTAAATCTATTTGTCACCTCTACTGTATATTCAACAGGGATATGATTTAATTCATACCTGAGTGGCCTAGTGCTTTTCCCTACTTTCTTCAGTTTAAGCCTAAACTTTGCAATGAGAAGCTCATGGTCTGAGCCACAGTCAGCTCCTGGTCTTGTTTTTGCTGACTGTATAGAGCTTCTCCATCTTTGGCTGCAGAGCACATAGTCAATCTGATTTTTGTGTTGACCGTCTGGTGATGTCCATGTGTAGAGCCATCTCTTGGGTTGTTGGAAAAGAAGTTTGCTATACCCATCGTATTCTCTTCCCAAAATTCTATCAGCCTGTGCCCTGCTTCATTTTGCACTCCAAGGCCAAACTTGCCTGTTATTCCGGTTATCTTTTGGCTTCCTACTTTAGCATTCCAATCCCCCATGATGATAAGGACATCATTTTTGGTGTTAGTTCTATAAGGTGCTGTAGGCCTTCATAGAACCAGTCAATTTCATCCTCTTCAGCACCAGTGGTTGGGGAAATAGCCTTGGACTGCTGTGATATTGAATGGTTTGCCTTGGATTCGAACTGAGATCATTCTGTCATTTTGGGGATTGTATCCCAGTATTGCTTTTTCTACTCTTTTATTGACTATGAAGGCTACTCCATTTCTTCTGAGGGATTCTTGCCCGCAGTAGTATACCTGATAGTCCCATTCCTGTCCATTTTAGTTCACTGATTCCTAAGATGTCGATGTTCAGTCTTGTCATCTCTTGTTTCACCACGTCCAGCTTGCCTTGATTCATGGATCTTACATTCCAGGTTCCTATGGAGAAAAAATCTTTACAGCATCGGACTTTCCTTTCACCACCAGATACATCCGCAGCTGAGCATCCTTTCGGCTTTTGCCCAGTCGCTTCATTCTTTCTGGCGCTACTAGTACTAGCCCTTTGCTCTTCCCCAGTAGCATATTGGACACCTTCCGACCTGAGGGGCTCATCTTCCAGTGTCATATTGTTTTGCCTTTTGGTACTGTCCATAGGGTTTTCATGGCAAAGATACTGGAGTTGGTTGCCATTTCCTTCTCCAGTGGATCACGTTTTGTCAGAACTCTCTACTATGACCTGTCCATCTTGGGTGTCCCTGAACGGCATAGTTCATAGCTTCATTGAATTATGCAAGCCCCTTCGCCACGACAAGGCAGTAATCCATGAAGGGGCCTTTCTCTCTCCATTGACCTAAGTCCAGTGCTTTTTTTGTAAAAGAAAAAGGTGCCGGAAATCACACATGTCAGACAACCTACCTTGCCTACCCTACAAGGTTCCATCCAAAAAAGGTGCCGGAACTCCGTTCTGAGCGTTCTATGAGAAAAAAAGCCCTGCCTAAGTCACTAAATTGCACTAGCCTAATTCAGACCATTGTCCTAATTTTCTTCAAGTTTTCTTTTGACTTCCAAAATTGTACTTTGATAAAGATGTCTGTGAATAAATCTTCACAATTCACCTCTCAGGAAAACACTGTTAACCCAGATAATCGAGCAGAACCCTTGAACTATGAAACTGCTAGTTTAGCATCTACATATAACTACCTGTAGTAGAGGTGACAGTAATCCAGCTGAGCTATTCAAAATCTTAAAAGACGATGCAGTAAAAGTGCTACACTCAATGTGCCAGCAAATTTGGGAAACTCAACAGTGGCCACAGGATTGGAAAAGATCACTTTACATTCCAATACCAAAGAAAGACAATACCAAAGAATGTTCAAACTATCGCACCATTGCTCTCATTTCACATGCTAGTAAAGTTATGCTTACAATCCTACAAACTGGACACCAGCAGTATATGGATCGAGAACTACCAGAAGTACAGGCAGGATTTCAAAGAGGCAGAGGAACTAGAGATCAAATTGCCAACATACTGTACACTGGATCATGGAGAAAGCTAGGGAGTTCCAGAAAAACATCTACTTCATTGACTATGCTAAAGGCTTTGATTGTGTGAATCACATCAAATTGTGGCAAGTTCTTAAAAAGATGGGAGTACCAGACCATCTTATTTGTCTTTTGAGAAATCTATATGCGGGCCAAGAAGCAACAGTGAGAACTGGACATGGAACCACTGATTGGTTCAAAACTGGAAAAGGAATCTGTCAAGACTGTATACTGTCGCCCTGCCTATTTAACTTATATGCAGAGCACATAATGAAAAAGGCAGGGCTAGATGAATCAAAAGTTGGAATTAAGATTGCGGGCAGCAATATCAACAACCTAAGATATGTAGATGATACCACTCTAATGGCAGAAAGTGAAGAGGAACTAAAGAGCCTCTTGATTTGGGTGAAGAAGGAGAGTGCAAAAAGTGGGCTTGAAACTCAACATTAAGAAAACCCAGATCAGAGCATCTGGCCCTCTCAATTCCTGGCAAATAGATAGGGAAGAAATGGAGGTAGTGACAGATTTTATTTTCCTGGGCTCCAAGATCACTGCAGATGGGGACTGCAGCCAAGAAATTAAAGGACGCTTGCTCCTAGGGAGGAAAGCCATGGCAAATCTAGACAGCACAGTAAAAAGCAGAGACATCACCCTGTCAACAAAAGTCCGTATAGTCAAGGCCATGGTTTTCCCAGTTGCAATGTATGGCTGTGAAAGTTGGACCATAAGAAAGGCTGAGCACCAAAGAATTGAGGCCTTTGAACTATGGTGCTAGAGAAGACTCCTGTGAGTCCCTTGGATTGCAAAGTGTTCAAACCAGTCAGTCCTAGAGATCAACCCTGACTGCTCGTTAGAAGGCCATATCCTGAAGTTGAAACTCAAATACTTTGGCCACCTAATGAGAAGGAAGGACACTGGAGAAGAGCCTAATGCTGGGAAAGATTGAGGGCAATAGAAGAAGGCTATAACAGAGAATGAGGTGGCTGGATGGAGTCACTGAAGCAGTAGGCGTGAGCTTAAATGGACTCCAGAAGATTGTAGAGGACAGGAAGGCCTGGAGGAATGTTGTCCATGGGGTTGCGATGGGTTGGACATGACTTTGCAACTAAGAACAACAAAAACTAAGCTAGGGAGGGGGTTAGTATATTATAGGAACATCAAAAAAGCACATGTTGATCCAGTGTATTAATGTACCTATCAAAAATATTTTCAGAAATATAAAGAAAGGGGGCATAGAATATTAATATTGATCTTAACACGTAGAAACATAAGGAGCAAACAGTGTAGGCATTGAACAATTACCCTTTATCAGATTTTTTTTTTAAATGTCTGGGCAGTTTTCTTACTGCCACAGTGTAACTTATCCTTGATTATCCTCCAAGCTTTCCTGTCAATCAAGGTTGTTCTGTGATCAGGATAGTTGAACTCTTGGGATTTTCCGTAGGCTTTTGTTTTTCTCTTTTTTGAAGCTTTAAGATTCATTCAGAAACTCACCTCTCAATAGGAGAGAAGATACAACAGGCTAACAGTTCAGTGACTCAGAGCGGCTCTGTTGCTGCATCCTTTGTAAACCAGTTGCAAACCACAGGAATGCACGTATATTTCTTGGCAGTGATTGGATTAAATTAGAATAATTTACTTTGCTTACTGTGCCTAAATTGGTTTCATATTGGGAAGTCTGACACACTGATTAAGTTAGTAGTGATTTTTTCCCCACATATTCATAAAACCATATTTGTTTGCCACTATAAGCAAGACAAATTAAGCCGGCATTGATAGGTACTTCTCCTGATGGGCTTCTACATGATAAAATGTCATTTCAATTAGCAGCAAAGGAATGTTGCTACATGATAGATGTGTGTATATATACAAACACACACATGCACATACTCATATATTTGCATGTAAAGTTTTTTCTAGCTCTGTTTGGGTCCTTTATCAATCCTTTCTATAACTTGCAGCTTTGGATTGTTAATGGGTTTCCATGTTTTCTCTAAGTTATTTACTTAGATGGGAGGAGAAATTTTAAGGAACTCATCTCCAGATGTTCAGAATTAATTTTGCCTACTATTGGCATTGCTGCATCATGTTCTTATGTAACAGAAGAGTAGGAGGATCCAACACAAATTTGTCGTGATCACTGTACGTTCTATGGGTAGATGGTCTTGGCAGATGCTTTTTGGACAGGTTACAATAACATATAAAAGAATCATTTTGGACTTGGTGAAAGTTCAGCTCCCCTGAATTAATTGGGAGAGTTGTCCCAATGTACATTGTTTTTATGCCTTGTCTCTGTAATTATTTGTAATAAAGGAATATCTATGGAGATTCTCAGTCATCCAGGTCATAGTTGTTGTTTTTTTGTTTTTGTTTTTAAAAAAGGCAACTGGACTTTCTTTGTTTTGCCTGAAGATGTTTCGCTTCTCATCCAAGAAACTTCTTCAGAACTTGAGAATAAAGGAGTATAACTAAAAGCCTAAGGTTCTATTTGTAAGATTTCTACGTATTTAAAAAACAGTTATCTGAATTGTTTATTTGTGTTGGTCTGTGTCTTGTTAAGTATAATAACATTCAGGAAATATGGGCAATTCCCACACAATTTCCCATGCTGGGTTGTCCAGGAGCATAGCTAACAGGCATTCTTAAATTCATCCTCCAATATTTCTTTAAATAAGGCATGCTTCTAGAAAATCTGCATTTAGGAATGGAACTTAAAAAGAGTTTCTGGAGCACCATTGATCTAGATGTGACAAATTCAAAGATGTGTCAAAGGAGGAAGAATCAGGAATGACTCTTATTATTTATGGTGTGATTAGCTCAGAGCAGGGGTCTTCAAACTCGGCCCTTTTATGACTCATGGACTTCAACTCCCAGAATTCCTCAGCCAGCGGGCCTGGCTGAGGAATTCTGGGAGTTGAAGTCCATGAGTCATAAAAGGGCCATGTCTGAAGACCCCTGGCTCAGAGTTTCTGAGCCTTGACAACTTGAAGATGCCTTGCTGGCTGGGCAATTCTGGGAGTTGAAGTCCACAGTTTGTAAAGTTGTCAAGATTGAGAAACATTGGATTAACTCATCAATGCAACGAAGTGATAAGAGAATCTTTATTTGTTCAGTAAGTGTTGGCTTGGTTACAGACTTAATTAGATAAATTATATGCTTGTTGCATGGAAGTTTTTTATTTTTATTTATTTTTTTATTTTAATCCCATTTATATCCCGCCCTTCTCCGAAGACTCAGGGCGGCTTACAATCTAAGCACAAATTAAATGTGCTTAGCAATAGCCTTCATTCTATGTATATGCCTGCTTATTAGGGCTTTCGCCCCCCCCCACAGCGGCATTATTACAAAGTCAGCTTATTGCCCCCAACAATCTGGGTCCTCATTTTACCTACCTCGGAAGGATGGAAGGCTGAGTCAATCTTGAGCCTGGTGGGATGCGAACCTGCACTAATTGCAGGCAGCTGGTGTTACTTAAGGAGGCATTAGCCCACTGCTCCACCAAGGCTCTCTTGACTTCAGTTTAAAAGTGAGCATCAGAAATTATGGACAGGAAGGGGAAGGTGAGTAGAATTTAGTGGGGAAGAGAAATAGAATTTAACACTTTGGCCCAACCAAATTTTAATTAAGCATTTTTTCCATAGTAAATAATATAGGTGGAATTCAAGAATGGTATATAAATATAAAATGTGAAATAAACAGTTTTTATGCCCCATAATCACTTTGTATCCCATACTAGATTAGGTGCTTTACAGCCTCCATTTTTCTTAGTTGCTAATATGTTTTCAATTTCTACTTACTCTGTTTTCTTCTAGATCTCTTCCCTTGATCTCATTTATTGCTGTTTATTATTAGCATAAACATACTGGGATAAATTTTCATTTTATACAACAAGAATATTTCCTCTCCCTTATTGATCTGTCTTCAAACTTAACACTTAACACTTTTTATTCCATAAGGCATCTTCTCGTCTTAATCTTCTCTTATATCAATCATATGCCTTCTAGAAGGACTTTGAAAGATGGACTTTTTGATTTTGTAGTCTGTTTGTTTTATTTCTTGTTAATTATCTACTTGTGGCTTTGCTTTCAGTAGTAACATTAAACTATAAAAAGGAAGATAAAGCCAGTAAAATGATTACATACATGCGTGCATACTTTAATTTTCCACTGTTAAAATAACTTGTAAAATGTAAAACAAATTAAAATGTCTCAGTTGAAAACAAGGAATAGGAGATGCTCCTTTGCTTAAAATACTTTGGAGCTAGATGGATCAATGCTCTTAACTGCTGTAACATCGTAAGATGTTTTTATGAATTTCACTTGTTTTGAATTCAAAATGGGTCAGTCTGACCTGCCTAAAAGTGTTTATTTGACCATTGCAGAGATGTTCTAAGCAAAAAGAAGAAAAAAGTTTGTTCAAGTTTGGAGCATTTCCAGAAAGAATCAAAATATTCCTGCTAAGGTCAAAATAACTGTTCTGAACTTGAAATGTGGTGTTTCAAACTTTAAATGGGATGCTCTCAGTTTAAAGGCTTTTGAATGTGAAACATTTGAACATCACTAATTGAATGCCTTCATGGCACATGCGTGATTATGTATTTTGCAGCCTAATGGATATATGATCCACAGAAATTATATATATCTCCATATAGGCATTGTATAGAAGAAAACCAGGAATAACTTGGCATCATGAAGGGAAACATATTAGGATTATTATAGGTCTTAAATTTGCATTTACTATGAAAGAAAACATTCCTCATTCATTTCACAGACATGTCATTCTGACAGTATGGAAGCTGATTCCCTATTTTGATGAAGTTTTTCTGTTTGTACTGTTTATATGAAATGTTTTACAAATATATGGTTTTTCATGTTAATTCATGTTTTTTTAATTTGTTTATTAAATCATGACTGTGGAATATAATATAGAACAAATTACAATAAAATGCATTCATTGAAATTGATTAAATGGTTATATATAAATAGCTATAATATATCAAATAGGGGGAAACGATGAAATCAGGAAACTATAGACCAATCAGGTTGACCTCATACATGAGAAAATCCTGGAAAAGATAATCAAGCAGTGGATTTGTGAACATCTAACCATGAACAGGGTGGTTACTAAAAGCCAACATGGATTGTTAAAAGCAGGTAATGCCAAACAAACCTTATTGTCTTATTTGATAAAATAATTAAATTAGTACATCAAGGAATATACTAGACTTCAGTAAGGCATTTGATAAAGGAAATCACAGCCTACTTCTTGGTAAGATAGAACCATGTGAGATAGACAGTACCACCACCAGATGGATTTGCAGTTAGCTGAACAATGGAAATACATCTATGTGGAGGGAAGCATGCAAGGGTAAAGGCTCTGTCTTGCCCAGTGCTGTTCAACATCTTCATAATTAATCTAGGTCAAGAGATTGAAAGGGTGCTCATCAAATTTGCAGATGACACCAAACTGGAGCGGGAGGACATTGCTTTGGAAGGTAGATTCAGAAGGGTCTTGACACACTTGAACATTGGGCTTTATCCAGTGGTGGGATTCAAATATGTGAACAACCAGTTGTCTGTGTGGATGCTGCTTCTGAAAGTCCATTCTGGGCCTGGGCAACAAAGAATTAGCTACCAGTTCTGCCGAAGTGGTGTGAACCGGCTGAATCCCACCACTGGCTTTATCCCACAAGATGCAGTTCAGTTTTGAGAAAACTAAGATCCTGCACTTAGGCAGAAAAAAACCAAATGCACAGGTACAGAAGAGGTAGAATCTGGCTCAATAGTTGTAACTGTGAGATGGATCTAGGTATCTTGGTGGATTGCCACTTAAGTATGTGCCAGCAATGTTCTGTACATGCCAAAAAAGCCAATGCAGTCCTAGGCTGCATAAACAGAGAGATAGCATCAAGAACATGAGAAGTGATAGTACAATTGTATACTGCACTAGTGAGACCACACCTGGAATACTGCATCCATTTCTAGTAATCATGTTACAAAAATTATGCCGAGGCCCTGGAAAGAGTTCAGAGAAGAACAACAGAAAAGATAAGTGATCTGGAAGCTAAACCACATGATCAATGGCTAAGGGAACTAGAGATGTCTAACTTAACAAAGAGAAGGCCTAGGGGTGACATAGTAGCCATCTTCAAATACTTGAAGGGCTATCACAGGAAAGAGGGTCAATTTATTCTTGACCCTTTATTTATTCTTCAAGCACCTGAGGGCAGGACAAAAAGCAATGGGTAGAAGCTAGTCAAAGAGAGATCCAACATGGAATTAAG
Organism: Vipera berus; assembly: GCF_964194415.1. Taxonomy (NCBI): domain Eukaryota; kingdom Metazoa; phylum Chordata; class Lepidosauria; order Squamata; family Viperidae; genus Vipera; species Vipera berus. Next base: position 16,182,198 of record NC_138208.1, on the reverse strand, counting down.
GAGAAGCTTCCTGACAGCAAGAGCAATTAGTCAATGGAACAGCTTTGCCTCCTGGAGTTGCTCCATCTCTGGTTTTCAAGGAAATATTTGTCTGGAATGGAATAAGGACTCTTGCCTTGGGCAGGGGGCTGGACCAGAAGACCCTCTGATTCTACGATTTTCATTGCCTTCAACCACTAGCTCAGGGGTAGGCAACCTTGGCTCTTTTATGACTCGTGGACTTCAATTCCCAGAATTCACTTCACAACTGTGTTACTAATAGCTGCAGTGATTCACTTAACAACTGTGGCAAGAAAGGTTGTGGCAAAACTCACTTAACAAATGTTTCATTTAGCAACATAAATTTTGGGCTCAGTTGTGGTCATAGGTCAAGGACTACCTGTATATGTGTTTCAAAGGAGAATTTCAATGTATTTGATTTCTATATTTCTTATTTCCTGCCAAGGTCAGATTAATTAAAGAACAAAATCATTAAAATGGGTGGTGGGCGAGTGGATGGAAAGGAGCTTTCCTGACTTCTGAAACTAAAAATAAGGAAAAAAACAAACATATCAATCTGGCTGATAGTTCTGAATATTGATCAAACAGATTTGTGAATTTGCAGTTTAATACCTAGCTAATGATCATTCTTATGCCAATCTCAGGAATGATAATTACTTTATGATTAACGTTGTGATTGAAAGAAGTGTATTTTTTACTCCTTCAGGATGTTTCTGAAGACTTCTTTCTCTAAACAACATGTTATTCTGAATGGCTGATAATTATTATGTGGATACATTTTTTTAAAAAAAATTGTTAAGTTCTCTGGAAACCCTTTACTTTTTTCTTCTGTACTTGTTCTGTTTACATGTGTCCATCACAATATTCCAACTGAGATGTCTTTCTGTATATATGAAACACTTGTTCATTCAGGCATTTCTCACACAGACAAAGGCAGTTTCTAGGCCCAAAGATATATGACAGATTATATTTTTTAACCAGAACTACATGATGTGGTCCAGCAGCTAAATGAAGCAGTCCTCCACATGCAAAATATGACCTTCCTTCTTAGCCTATTAACCTAAGTGCAAACGCCCAGGAATTTGACCAACCATGCTTCAGGCTTCTGAACTTCTGAAAGCAAGTAATACCATTTGCCAAATGTCCTTAAACATTTCCAAGGCCATACCTTGCTGCAGTTGAAGCTGCCCCATGTGCATTATTTGGGTCCTTTTTAAAGATAGGAACTTATTTACCAAGTACAATATTTTGAAATCTAAATATAACATTCTCAAAGTAAACTACCCTGCAGATGTGCCTAACTTATTATTTTTCTTATCTAGATGCTGTAAAAAGACTTGCCTATGGCAAAATTAAGATGCACTTGAGACGGATCTTTGTTGCTACAATAATCCAGCTTCCTTTGACTGCCTGAACCTTATCTAGAGGAATGTGACTGGACAAATATGTCTAACTCAACTCCCAGTGATGTGAGGCAAGATGATGGACTCTACATCCACAGAGACTTTGTAAGTGACACAAATATACTTGGCCTTACAGGTGTGACTGACCCTTATCATTAAATTTCCAGCTGCCGGCTCTGAAGTGATGACTGTCTTCTTTTCAGGATCCCTCATTATTGCCTGATGTCATATACAATCTCTAGAAATCTTTTTGTTCCAAGCTTCAGTTGAATAAGGTATTGCTATCCTCTTGTATACATGTGTTTATATACACACAAACACAAATTTTTGATTTGCTCATTTTGATTTGCTTGTGTATACATATGGTGTGTGGCTTTACATCTGTAGATTGATCTACCAATTAGATACATCACTGTAGAGCTTAAAATGAGCTGAAAGGCTCATTTTAATGGAATATTATTGGTTTTCTGGATAAAAACTGTGCTTTAGCTTTCATTGAATATTGGATATTTGTCTTTTTTATCCAAGTTAGGGGACAAATCTAAGGCTAGAGACTTTAAAATGAAGTATTAATACCACTTTATAATGCCTTGGTAAGGCCACACTTGGAATACTGCATCCAGTTTTGGTCACCACGATGTAAAAAAGATGTCGAGACTCTAGAAAGAGTACAGAGAAGAGCAACAAAGATGATTAGGGGACTGGAAGCTAAAACATGTAAGGAGTGGTTGCTGGAATTGGGTATGTCTAGTTTAATGAAGAGAAGGACGAGGGGGGACATGATAGCAGAGTTCCAATATCTCAGGGGCTGCCACAAAGAAGAGGGAGTCAAGCTATTTTCCAAAGCACCTGAGGGCAGGACAAGAAGCAATAGATGGAAACTAATCAAGGACAGAAGCAACCTAGAACTAAGGAGAAACTTCCTGACAGAACAATTAACCAGTGGAACAACCTGCCTCCAGAAGCAGTGAATGCTCCAACACTGGAAGTTTTTAAGAAAAGACTGGACACAGCCATTTGTCCGAAATGGCAGGGCTTTTTTTGTCATTGAATGCTCAGAACGGAGTTCCGGCACCTTTTTTGGATGGAACCTTGTAGGGTAGGCAAGGCAGGTTGTATGACATGTGTGAGTTCCGGCACCTTTTTCTTTTACAGAAAAAGCACTGCAAAATGGTATAGGGCTTCCTGCCTGAGCAGGGGGTTGGGCTAGATGACCTCCAAGGTCCCTTCCAACTTATGATGATGATGATGATGATGATGATGATGATGATGATGATGATGATTTAGATTTTATTAGATTTATATACCACCCTTTTCCCGTAGGACTCAGGGAGGTTTACAAGGTGTTTAAAACATTAATACAAAAATTAAAAAATGATGATGATGATTATGATGACATCATATAACATCATCTAAATTAGCAACTTCGAATCTAATATATGTTGAAGAAATGTAAAAGGAGGAGGGACAAGAGAGGAATAATTTACCAAAACATAGACTAAATAGATTGAGGAGATCTGACCAAATTGCTTGAAAGTCTTTTGCTTTGCCTCTGTGTCAAAAAGACCAACAGTCATGCTGATAAAGATAATCAATAATTCTTGCAGCAAATAAGACTTAGAGTTTTTTCCCCAGTGGCAGATAAACATCTTCTTAACTATACTCCATGCTTGAAGTTCAACAACTATTGATGTGTTCATAAATTTCACCCTGTAGACCTATAGTTAGGAGAAGATACATATCCCAAATAAACAACAAATGTTTTGGAAGGTTGCTGATAGTCTTGTAAATTTCGGGAATGTATCATAACTTGGACTAGCTTCGATCCACTGACTTAGCTTTCAGATTACCAAATTGCACTTCTAGCACTAAAGAGATGGAGCTAGTCTTCATTAATTATCTTCTGAATCATCCAATCAATGGGGTACAATTTGGGGTGGGTGGGTGTTGCATTAACCTTTTTGAAGTTCAAAAGAATCCTGTTGCCCTATTTTCAGAGCAACCTGACTCCCAGTTAGGAGAGATTTGTGCCTTTTAATAAAATCTATTAGCAAGAAAAAGCTCTATCAGATTCTTTCTGGTTTTTTTTTGCCAATATATACTAATGTAGCTCTCCTACAATGAGTTAGGAGAAAGCATTCAAGTACATTTTTCCAAGGTTCATGTAAATTCTCAATATTAGCTTTATGTATGCATTTTACCTACTGACCCAGTTCAGTTTCAGACTGAGTGACATCCAATGAAAGACCAACAACCTTATTGAACGTAACCTTTAAAAAGACATAGGGATTTTAATATTTACTGAATTAATATAGCAAGATTTGAGTTGTTGAATTCCATGGTGAAACAGAACTACTTCCATCATTTGTCATATCATGAGTGGATGTCTATATTTGATGCCCAGCCATCAAAGAAGTTGCTCATGTTTTGATTATCAACTGTATGCCCCTTTTAGGCTTAGAAATTTAACATCCTTACTTGAAAGAACATATCAAAAATTGTGCAAGAAATACCACTTGCTCAACAGAGAAGGTAAAGAATTTTTTTTTCATTTTCTATGAGTCAGAGTATTTCTAGGAAGCATTAGGAAACAACTTAATGTTTACAGCAGCAGGGTTCCAGAACAGAAAATAAATATTTGTGAATCAATTAAACTACAACCACAACATAATAAAGAGAATATTTTTTAAAAGTTCTACTAAATATAGTCAGAGAAGAAATAAGCACTAACTGATTTAAAGGGAAATATACAGCAAGCGTCCTGGGATAATGTTACAAGTCCAAACTGAGCCTAATAGGAGTGCTGATTTACCACTGGCCTATTTGGTATTGAGAAGCCAAGGGCACGGCAGCACAAGGAAACAACACCAGCTATCAACACCCTAATTAACAACTAAAAGCTACAAATAGCCAGGAACACATAAATACAACAAGCAGAACAGCCCGGTGACATATTCTGGAGAAAGAGAAGTTCCCTGACAATTTTCTATGGAGATTCTTAGTCATTCAGGTCCTAGTTGTCCCAAAGTTGCTATTTCATGAGGCAACTGGACTTTGTTTTTCTTTGAAGACATTTTGCTTCTCAGCTCTAACTCCTTCCATTCCCCACCATAAACCTAACCCTAACCCTTACAATTGCCTCTAGCATAAGCCCGAAAGCTTAGAAGAATAAATCTTTGTTCCCAGTGACCAACTCAGATTGGATCCTACACTAATTGATTTTGTCATTGTTAGTTTCCATGTATACCACATGCTTTATAGGGCTAAAAGCTAAAAGATGCTTATACAACTGAAAGTTTGGAAAAGTGGGTTAGAAAAAACAGAAAAAATATTTATGCAACTTTGTTTATATAACATATTTGTAGTGGAAATAGGTTTTAAATGAATTTACATGGATGAAAAAGAGAAAGTAAGTGAAACTATATGGATATTTTATACAACTAATAAACATGGTTTATAAACTAAATTATACAGTATACTAAGTTGTGTAAATGGGCTTCTGGTTCATGCTCTCGGGGCTTCCGGACAGTTTGCTTCCTGCCATCCATCTCTTTCTTTTTTGGGAGACCCTGAAAAGGGTCAAAAATCGCCCTGAAGGGGCGATTACCAAGAGGAGGACTTCCCTGTGATCGCGGAAGGGCAGCAGCCCTCCGCTGGAATCCAGGATCATCTCTTTTGGCCCGAAGAAGAAGAGACTGGCCATAAAGATGGCCCATCACTAAGCCGCTCCCTGCCGAAAGCCAAAAGCACTACCTAGCACTAAGAAGCAATCTGGAGGACCTGGGTGAGCTTTTACCTTTCCTATTCCCTTAATCATTTTCCTGTGGGACTTTCCTGAAAATCTCCTTCCCCATTTTTTGAGAAAACGGTGAATATCTACTTTGGGAACAAATCTTAAAGCTTCAAAGCTACAAAAGAAACTCAATTAATTCAGCAAAGAAATTAAACAATTTTATCTGTATTTACTAAAAAGCTTCTATTTGTTGCTGGGGATCCACTATCCTATCTTCTCTCTAAGCTGTGAATCAAGGAAAAAAATTTGGACTAATCCTACAAAAGTTCTATATTAATTTGCAAAGAAAAGAAAAGAAATGTTATATGTTATTGATGACATCTTGTGGCGAAACCTGGTACAGCAAGTAAATTTCCTTTTTCTGTTGTGAGAGCTGACTGAATAACAGAGCTGTCCTTGACACTATGCTTGAAGATAAGTGTGGGAACACCTGGCACTGAATACAACTCTTCAGGAGGTGGAAAATCTTTTACTATTATTAAAACAGCCTCCATGGAAGATTTAACTGCAAACAACAATGAAATGGATGAATACATCCCACCACTTGATTATAAACTGATACTGGACACGATTTTGGCAATGACAGAGCAAATTAAAGTCAAACTGCAAGAAAAATCTGACAACATAAAGCCACCAAATCAAATTTTGACTTTAAATGAGGAAAAGATAATTCAAAACCAAATAGAAGAAATGGAAACTAACACTAAAATAGGAGATTTCAAAGAACAACAAAAGCAACCTACAGAAAACCTTAAAGTCCAAACTTTAATGGCAACTACAAAACTTAGAAGCCAAAAAGCAACAGCACCTGAAGAAAGCAACACCAAGAGTGAAGACACTAAAGGCCTTCAAATACACTATATTGAGAATTCAATTAATCAAATGACAACCATAATACCAGCTACTACTTTCTACCTAACCCAGATAGAATTGGAAGAACAAAAAGATTTGACTGATTTAATGACAACTATATTATATCAACCATCAAAAACTGAATTATCAAAGCAAAAATACAATGGGGGACATCTTCCTTGCAAAACTGACATTTGGATACACTCCCTGGATGCAAATAAGGGGTATAGGAAGTAAGGAAGATACATTTGAGATTTTAAAGATGCCAAAAGGGAAGCATGATTGGCACAAAAGGAAGGCAAGAGTTAGATTTAAAAAACTGAACTTGTTTCTCTTTTGGGATTCCTAAAGATAGACTATAAAATATCTTTCTATGCATTAAGGGAAATCTCTAAAAATATAACTGATTTTACATTTAGCTTTTAGATCTGAAAAGGAAAACAAAAGTAAGCTTTTAGAATATAACTCTGAACTATATTATAGAACTTGGAATGACATATCAAAAGATAGCATTCTAATAATTGATGTATGGTCAAGATGACTTATAGAATATTAAGTGGTTATTTTTGAACTATAGTATAAAATCTAGAATTTTATATATAAGATAGTATTTTAATAATTGTTGAACGGTTAAGACATAAATATATTTCTAATAACTGGTGATTTGTTAAGATGAAAACTAGACTTTAATGGTAAAACATAAGAATGTTTTGTAATGAACAATGTAAGTTTTGTAGACAAAAGAATTATTCTTTATTGAAATAGGGAATTGTGGGTTACCCAAAAATTAAGCTGTTTTGTATATACTATAGGCTATTCTAGAATATCCTATTGCAATTAGATAAAATTTAAAAACAGGATATTGATATGGATTAGTGAAAATATATTTTGAATTTTATTAATTGACTAGGTTATGACTACAAGTGTACTAACGTGCTTATTTTGACTATGTAATAACTAAGGGAATTAGAGAGGGCATCTCTGCTGATGTAACCTGAACTATTTACAACTGGTCATTTCTTACTTTAACTACCCAACCACCATATTGTTTCACAAAAACATGTATATGTAAATATTAAAAAAATCAATAAAACTTGTATACATAAAAAAGTTGTGTAAATGGATGTGGGTATTCATACAATGCCTGGATACTTAAAAAACAAAAGCAAAATTGAAATGTGTAGGGATACTGTAACTATATTTACCATAACTGAATGCACATACCTTTCTATTCTTCTAAAAATTGTAAAAAAAACAAACAAACATGTAGCTGGATTTGCATTCCTACTTGCTTTCTCAGACACATTTTAGAAGTCAAATACCCATAGTCATTACTTCATGGAAACATTTATGAGAAGAAAAAAATGTGTCTCATTAAGAAGTACCGTCTACTTTTCACCCACGCCAGCCTTTCTGGCAAGTGTGGACTTCATCTCTCAGAATTCCCTAGTTAGCATGTTGGCTGGGGAATTCTGGAAGCCCACACATCTTCAAGTTGCCAAGGCTGAGAAACAATGAGTTACACAGTAGTAAAACGGGGAAAATATTTTATAGGACTAAAATGTAAAATTCATTCAAATATTATAACATTCCCCGTCTACGTCTAGAATATGTTTAAACATGTTTTTTCCTGTTTGTCCAAACATATTGTTTCAAAATCTCTTCCACAGCCTCAGAAAACACGGTTAAGAAATAAAATTTGCAGTTTTAAATCCAGTTATATTTAAAGTCAACTTCTTTGTATCACTAGAACTTTGTGTCACTAGAATTTTATTAATTTTGATTGTAATATGCCTATTTTAAATGTAAGCAAATCTGCATCAATTTAAGATTAACAGACAATTATTTACATGTCTGCCACACTGCTATCATGTCACCTCTAGTCCTTTTTGACACTAAACTAGACAAAACCAATTCCTGCAACCATTCATCATGTGTTTTAGCCTCCACCCACCCAGCAATCATTTGGTGCTCTTTTCTGCATTTTTTCCAGATTCTCTACATCTTTTTTTATAACATGGTGACCAAAATTGGATGCAGTATTCTAAGCGTGGTCTTTCTAAGGCTTTATAAAGAGGTACTAATACTTCGTGTGATCTTCTATCTCTCTGTTAAAGCAACCTAAGGTTGCATTGGCTTTTTTGTCTGCTGTGGTACACTTATGTCATACGATCACAGTTTGGGTGCATGCAATTGACTCACAATTACTACAGTTGATATATCCCATGGTCACATGATCATCATTTGCAACCTTCACTGCTGGCTTCTGACAAGCAAAGTCAGTAGGGACCTGCAGGAGTCAAAAATGGAGATTATATGACATTGTGGTAAAAAGCTGTGGACAATCTTCTTAACAATGGCAACCAGAACTGCTAAAACTGCCATCATAAGTCAGCACGGTTTTATGGTGTATTTTACAACTATGTAGTTTAGAAATGGAGCTGTTGGTTCCAATTAATGCAGGGAGGGAAAGAGGACTATGCCTGTTATGTATGCAGGCACCTGCATAGCAACAGCCACCAGGGGGCATTGGCCTGAACGGTTTTGGTGGGAAACCCAGTTTCGGCAGGAAACCTAGGGCCAACCTCATTGGCTGTCCGCTTACCTTGCTAGGTATTTAAGGAGGCCAGGTAACCCTCATCCCTCAGTTCACTACCCCCTTCCAATAAAGAGCTGAACTCACACACTGGCTGGCATCTCTTCCTTGCGTCGGACCCACTACACGATAGTGGCGACAAGGGTGGGATTGCTGCCGACCAAGAGCTGAAGTCACTGGGGAAACGCTCCGCGAGCTGAAGGAAAAGGCATTTTCCTTCCTTCTCTCCCCACAACTGCCAGCTAACCGGACCACGCCGAGCACCGCATCCGCGACCGGACTGCAACAGCACCGCCATGGCAAGAGCCGGACAACCCTGCGAATTCGACACCTGCCGCCCCGAGACCTGGGCCCGTTACCTGGCTCACGCCGAACTGTACATGCGGTTCAATCAGATATCGGAGGACGGTGCGAAGGCGGCCGCCCTGCTCTGCATTGGTGGGCCAGCGCTGCTGGAGATCGCTGCGAACCTGTTCGCCCAGGAGGCCATCAACACCGTCGCGTATCGGGACCTCGTGGCCAGGCTCAATGCCCATTTCAAGCCCCGGCGCTCCAAAGTGGCCACACGGTCGCAATTCAAAAAGAGGGACCAGCACCCCGACGAGACCGGTGCTGAATTCCTCGCCGCTCTCCGAGAAGCCGCCGTCACCTGCAGGTTCTTGAACTTGGAGGAGCGGCTACGGGACCAGCTGATCTGTGGCCTACGAGTGAGGCGGCTCCAAGAGTGCCTGTTCAAGAGAGAGGAGGTCTCACTCCAGGAAGCCGAGGATGCCATCCTAGCCCACGAGGCAGCCTGTGGGGCCGTCCAAGCATGCCAGGAAACCCGGACCGGCAGCCAGGCGACCAGCATCCACCGGCAACTTGCCACAGAGGAGGACGACCAGAGCATCGACCTCCTCCAGCGGAGGTCGACCCCGACCAGCGAGCCAGACTCCCAGACAAGCCCAGGCCTCCCAGCAATGCCGCCAACCCTCAGAAGTGTGCAGGGTGTGGTGGGAACCACGTGCGCAGCCTCTGCAAGTTCCAGTCAGCCACGTGTCGGGCCTGCAAGAAAACAGGCCACATAGCCATGGTCTGTCGTAGCCGCCGCCCCCGAGAGGAGATCCACAAGCTGCAACCGGAGGAATTGCCATTCGAAGGTACTGGGGCCCCGTCCAAAACATGAATTGGCTATGTTGAGAGCTGGCTAACCTTCAACCACATGGGTAGCCGCCGGCTGCTCAAACCCAAAATTAGACTAACAAACCGCTTGCAAGGCGTCCCTTGCAGCATGGAGCTTGACTCCGGATCAGCGGTCTCGATCATTTCGGATGAGACCCTTAACTACATAAATAGCCGGACCAAGCAGCGGATTAAATTACGGCCTACAAATTTAACCCTGACAGACTTCCAGAATTCACCGGTCAAGGTAAAGGGGGAGGCCACCATCTCGGTGGGGTTTAACGGTCGCAAAGAGCACCTGGCGGTTGTAGTGGTAGAGGGCCAGAGAGCCAGCCTGGTCGGCCTAGACTGGTTCGAGGCCCTGGGAATCACAGTCACCGGGATCCACCAGATCCAGGGGGACTCCATCGAGGCCGTCTGCAAGGAGTTTGCAGACGTCTTCGACGGGTCACTGGGCAGGTACACAGGGCCCCCCATATCGTTCAAACTTAACTCGAATGTTCCCCCCATTAGGGTCCGGCCACGGTGAGTCCCCTTCACGCTCAAAACAAAAATAGAGCGCGAATTAGATAAGCTGGTGGCCCAGGGAATCTTAGAGCCCGTAGATGGGGGGGAGTGGGAAACCCCTATCGTTACCCCCCTTAAATCTAACAGGGAAATAAGGATCTGCGCCGACTACAAGTGTTCAGTGAACCGCGCCCTGAACCCGCATGCTTACCCGGTCCCCACGGTCAGCCACGTTCTCGCTTCCCTCCAAGGCAGCACCATCTTTGCAAGGCTTGATCTTGTGCAGGCATACCAGCAACTCACGGTCACTAGGGCAACAGCTGACATTCAAACCATAGTAACCCACAGGGGGGCATTCCGGGTGAACAGGCTGCAGTTTGGAGTTAGCGTTGCTCCTGGCATTTTCCAGGGGCAGACTCCTGGAATGCACTCAAGGGCATTCCAGGAGTCTGCCCCTATTTTGATGACATCCTGATTGCAGGAGCATCAGCAGAGGAACTAGCAGGTAGGCTCAGGAAGGTACTGTCCAGGCTACGCACAGCTGGACTTAAACTCAAGAGGGAGAAATGCAGCAAGAGGGGTTCCCTCCACAGCATTCTTGGGGTTCAGAGTAGATGCCAGGGGAATCCACCCCACAGAATCCAAGGTGAGGGCCATCAAACTAGCACCCACACCCAAGAACAAGGCAGAGCTACAGGCATTCCTGGGCCTGTTGAATTTCTACCAAGCATTCCTCCCACACAAGGCAGCCATTGCAGAGCCACTCCACAGGCTACTGGACAAGCAGGCAGCATGGGTCTGGACTGCCGCCCACGACCAGAGCTTCAGGGCCTTGAAAGCATTACTGTCGGATAAGTCCACAGTAACCCATTTCATCGAGTCCAAGCCCATTTGCATCGCATGCGATGCATCCCCTTACGGTGTGGGTGCAGTACTCAGTCACCTCGAGCCCAACGGGGTGCAAATCCCCATAGCTTACTATTCCAGGACGCTGTCTGGAGCAGAAAGAAACTACGCCCAAATTGACAAAGAAGCCTTGGCAATCGTGGCAGGAATCAAGAAATTCCACGATTATGTGCATGGCAGGGAGTTCACTGTCTACACGGACCACAAACCACTCCTGGGCCTGTTCACAACGGACAGGCAGACTCCCCAAATTCTGTCCCCCAGAATGCTCCGGTGGTCCATCTTCCTTGCAGCCTACAATTGCAAGCTGGTGCACAAGCCAGGGAAGGAGATGGACCACGCAGACAGTCTAAGTAGGCTACCCTTAGACACCCCTGATCCAGACCCAGCCCCAGCCACACAGATCCTAGCCCTACAGGAACTACCAGAGTGCCCAGTTCATGCCAAGGACATTGCCAGCCACACAGCCACAGACAATATTATGAGCAGGGTGCACTCATGGGTTTGCATGGGGTGGCAGGACAAATCCCCAGGGCCTGAGTTCCAGGCCTACTTCACCAGACACAATGAGATCTCTACGCACAGGGGCTGCCTCCTCTGGGGTAGCAGGGTCATCATCCCCACCGCAGTACGGGTCAGGGTATTGGACTCCTTACACGAGGGACACCCGAGGTGGTCAGGATGAAGGCTCTGGCCAGAAGCTACCTCTGGTGGCCAGGGCTGGACAAGGACATTGAGGAATGGGTCAAGGCCTGTTACACGTGCCAGAGATCCAGGCCAGAAATGCCACACGCACCAGTGCACCGGTGGGAGGCCACACACACACCCTGGTCCCGCATCCACATTGACTATGCAAGGCCATTCCAGGGCCAGCTGGTTTTGGTGGTGATGGATAGTCACTCCAAGTGGTTAGAGGTAGTCCCTGTTCCCAACATAATAATAATAATAATAATAATAATAATAATAATAATAATAATAATAATAATAATAATAATAATAATAATAATAATAATAATTTTATTTATATACTGCCCTTCTCCCGAAGGACTCAGGGTGGTGAACAGGGCAAGAATAAAAAGTACAAAATTACAAAAGTTAAAAAAAGAATTAAATATATGCCCACTAAAAACAGTAAATACAAATATTAAAATAACAATAAAAAACCCCACCAATCCCCCATCAGGCCAGGCCGGCTTGTTCAAATAAGAATGTCTTTAGATCGCGACGGAAGGAGCGAAGATTGGGCGCCATCCGGAGCTCAACCGGTAACTGATTCCATAGCTCCGGGGCGCCCACAGAGAAGGATCTCCCCCTGGGGGCCACCAATCGACATTCTCTGATCGGTGGCACCCTGAGGAGGCCCTCTCTGTGGGAGCGTACAGGGCGAAGGGAAGTTGATGCCGGCAGCAGGTGTTCCCTAAGGTACTCCGGACCCCTGCCATGTAGGGCATTAAACACCATTACTAGTACCTTGAATCTCATCCGGAAGACAACTGGCAACCAATGCAGCTCACGGAGCAGAGGTGTGACATGGGAGTATCGGGAGACTCCCAACACAACTCTCGCGGCTGCATTCTGTACCAGTTGGAGCCTCCGGGTGGTCCTCAAGGGCAGCCCCATGTAGAGAGCGTTGCAGTAGTCTAGACGAGAGGTCACGAGCGCGTGAGTGACCGTGCATAATTCATCCCGGCCTAGATAAGTCATCCCGGCCTAGACATGACCTCAGGGAGGACAATCCAGGTGCTCAGAGCTCTCTTTGCCACACACAGCCTCCCCGATGTAATTGTGTCTGATAACGGGCCTCAGTTTACCGCTACTGATTTCCAGGCGTTCTTGAAGGCGAACTGGATTAGGCACGCCACCTCCGCGCCCTTCCATCCATTGACCAACGGGCAAGCTGAACGAATGGTAAGGACGACCAAGGACGCACTCCGGCGCATCATTAGCAGGGACTGGCATCACAGACTGGCGAAATTCTTACTCGCCCAACACACTACACCATGCGTTGCTACCGGGAAGAGCCCAGCAGAACTGCGATGGGGACGGCGTCTCATCACCAAGCTGGACCGTTTACACCCAGACCCGATAGCTGCTGAGACGGTTAGGTCACAACCACCACCATCAGCATCATCATCATCATCTTCATTGCCATCATCACCAGCACACAGAGTTCTCAACGTGGGGGACCTGGTCTGGGCTAGGAACTATGGGGCAGGGCATCCATGGGTCCCAGGGACAGTGGTTGAGAAAATGGGACCCCTCTCTTACATTGTGGGGGTGGAGGAGGACAGACACATAAGGCGACAAATTGACCAGCTCAGAGGAAGGGTCCCTGAGCGCACCACACACGCCCAACAGGAGAGCCACACCCCCGGATAGGCCAGCTCAACCGAAAACAACACAGAGCAGGAACCAGAAGAGGAGGGCCTCCTGAACCCAGCCCTGTTCAACCCAGCACAGAGGCCTCAAGAACCTGTTGTCCAAGCCCAGGGCCAAGGCACACCCAGACAGTCCAACCGGCCCCACAGAACACCTGCCTACCTGGCGGACTATGTGTGCAAGTGACCCTACACAGTTGCATTGTTCTTTTTACTATTCAGTGTTGACATAGAGTGTACATAGTTGTAGTTAGTTGCAAGTTGTTCCATTGTTATGTGGTTCTTCTCTAAGGGGGGAGGGGTGTTATGTATGCAGGCACCTGCATAGCAACAGTCACCAGGGGGCGTTGGCCTGAACGGTTTTGGTGGGAAACCCAGTTTCGGCGGGAAACCTAGGGCCAACCTCATTGGCTGTCCGCTTACCTGGCTAGGTATTTAAGGAGGCCAGGTAACCCTCATCCCTCAGTTTGCTACCCCCTTCCAATAAAGAGCTGAACTCACACTCTGGCTGGCGGCTCTTCCTTGTGTCGGACCCACTACACAATAATGCCTGTACTTGGTATTTTGAAAAGACAAACCTTTATATTTCTACTCATTTTGCTAATTTATATAATCTTTATTTCATCACTAGGAGTAGGAGTAGAAACTGTTTGCAAGGCATTATGAAAAAATGGACTCATTATCTCATGAGAGTTTCTCATAGGAGCCATGCCTTGAATAACTCCAGCAGAGGTGATAACAGATCCTCCCTTTCCAACTTGATCCATTTTTTCCAAAATTAACGTATGTTTTTTTTTTCCTCTGCTTAGTTTTAAAGCCAATTATTCTTTGCTGTGTTCTCAGCAGTAGACAAGAATCAGCTTTTTGACAGCTTTTCATTTTGTTAGATATGTGCAGGAAAGATTCTGGTACCGAAACCACTCCCTGAACGTAGAATAGTGATTGCATTCTAGAATGGAATGCATATCTGATATTTATTTTCTGCCTTTCATTTTCCCCCACCCTGTTTTTATTGTGTTAGCATTCGCAGCTAAATGCAAACTGCTTACAGGCAGTGTTTTGACTGGTATCTTCTGTCTCTCTTATCTTTTCCTCTTTCCTCTCCTCCTCCTATTCTTCTTTCATATTCATATTCTTTTTCTGCAGTGGACCCTGCTCAGTGGAACATCCTCCCTTCAGAGATGTGAATGGCTCCACCCAGGCTATGTTCATGAACCTGGGATGCTGAATGTGTCAAGGAGCTCATTTCCTGACTTCATTGCTAACTGGCCAAGTATCTTGGTTGCTATATATATATTTATTTTGGATTGTTTATGTTTTAACTGTTGCTCGTGTTTTAATGGTAATATAGTTTTTGAACTGTAAGTCACCCAGAGTCATTGTTTGAGATGGGTTAGTATGGAAATTGAATAAACAAAAAAATATGGCAAAGGGAGGGTTATGACTAAAGTCGATGATGGCTTACTTGGATATCTCACTAGATAATTGGGATTTCTGTTGGAACTGTGATCACCGGAAGTCATGTTATAGTGTAAACTAGGGGTGTCAAACTGTCGGCCCACAGGCCAGTTGCATTATATGGAGGCTGTGCCCACCTCAGCTCTGGCAATGCAAAAAAAAATCACAATACATCGCAACATGTCACGTGACGCAGCAAGTTTGACACCCACGTTGTAAACCAAAGTTAATTTTTCTGTTAAAATCTAAAAGAGTATACTGGCAGGAAGAAGCATCCACAGTTATCCATGATAAATCCAAAATAAAGCATGCATTATAACATCACAGTGCAAGGATACACTCTTTGATATTTGTATTTATGCTAAAAGGCTGCATGCAGATAATTAATGGGAAGGGTTTGTATTGCAATGTTATAATGCACATTTTCTCCCTTACAGCCATTCCCCTCCAGAGATGCCTACAATGCCAGAGGTCATCCAAAGGCAAACTAATTAGCTTATTTGAACATATATATACTGCTTAGCAACTGAATGGAACCCAGAAGCAAGTTGTGACTTTTTTTTCTTTTACTCTAGGCTTGTCTACTGTGTAAAATGTAATCTATACATTGTATTATATGTGCTGTATATGCATCCACTGTACAGTGTGTATTGCCTTCAAGCTGACTTGTTCATCTGGGTTTATACAGCATTATCTTTAAAAAAATGGTTGCACTAATAAAGAGAATCATAATACCTATTGCTGGACCTGCGTAATCATTTTTATTTCTCTTCCTGGAGGATGATTTCAAGAGAAGGATTTTGACTCAGCATACAGGGGAAAGGAGGTAGAGAAGCTCAGTCTTCCATACATGTTGAATCAACCCATGGCAGTTTTAATCAAGAAATGATGGGTGGCTTCCCATTGAGGAGAACAGAGTCACTAATCTAGAGAAAAGATTAACTGTCAGGACAACTATGTTGCCTCCCAGTACCCAAATCCAGGATATTATAGAGCAAGTCACCGGATCAATCAACCCTTCTGCTGTTTTATGTTAGGATGAATGACAATGCCAGAAAGACCCCTGAAAGAATATCAAGAGATGAGGAGGTGTAAGAGAGGAAGTTAAAAAGTTTGGTTGACAGATTGCGTTTTCATGAAAATCATGGCCAAATAAAAAAATGGAGGATTGTAAAAGTAAAATGCAGTGCCAAGCAACGATATTGTAGAGAAAATTTTGGATTCTTGGACTATGACCTACCCTATGTAAAGAAGGGTGTCTCATAAAAAAATGGGATGTTCTTAAAAAGCCTGCGACAAATGTGTTTATAAGACATCTTGATCGGTCCATCTGGCAGGCTTTAAGCTGATTCTGAAGGTGGGGTGGGGGACCAGTATTCAAAATCACTCTCAAATTATAAACTGAGACACTAAACATTACAAATAAGGAAAGAAGTATTAAGAAAGAAAAGGTGCTTAGAAATGTGCCAGGAGATACAGCAGGAAAACCTAATAAGAGCAGTACAAAATGCTTCAGATAGTGCTATACTAATAGGGAACAAACAGGGAAAACTTGAAGTCTAGCAGGAGGGACAACACTTTTGTGGGTGTGTATTGCAGACCACCCAATCAAACAGAAGATTTAGATGAAGTCTACACAAATCTGATGGCCAAGGTGTTGAGTAAGCACACCACTGTGGAGATGGGGAGCTTCAACTGTGCTGGTATTAACTGAGAATCAAATTTTTCAACAAGTGTATGTGAGTTCATGGGTGGAGAGGGGAGGAAAAATAATAGGTAAAATAACTTTGTAAATAGCTTTATCATCCAAAAGATGAAGGAGAGTGCTAGGGGATCCACTATAGTGGATTTAATATTTACTAACATGGAAGAAATGGTTGAAGACCGGAAGGTGCACAAACTTTAGAAGAAAGTGACTGTGTCACCCTAGAAATCACCATACTGCAGGCAGGGAAAACTGAAACTATTCAGATTAGTGTTGGAAAGATAGATGAAACCAGCATGTTGAAACAAAAATAATACAGTAAGTTTTAAAAATTAGAAGAAAGAGCAGAATATCAGAGAATAGCCCAACTTGGAAAAGATGAGAACAGGAAGGCTAAGCTCAGAAACAAACAAAAAGGGTTATTTGGATATGTGTGGAACAAGAGGAATGATTGGTCCACTGATTAGAGAAGATGGAGGTTGGGAAAAAGAGGAAGCTTGCATCATTCAGGGCAGAAAAAATGCAAGTCAAAATAGATAAAAAATTGGGGAGTAGATACTTAACTTCTTTGAATGAGATAATACTAGAATGTATTATTGTGATGGGATGCAGGGATGACCTTGCAGGAAGAGGGGAAAAGTTGCTTCTTAAGAAACAATCAGAAAGGTGAGTGCCCCCAAGAAGCAGAGGAATCAGAGGAAGAAATTTAGGAAGGACCCACTCTAATTGATCAGATGATTAATGTGATGGCTGAAAGCTTGTACATTCAGACTTGCAAGATTCTATTAATATAGTCTTACAATGAAGTAGAATGAGCTTATCCAGCCATGTTTCCTGTTCAGTTTACTTGGGAAGGCTGACAATTATATTCCAGAGTATAAAGAAACTGGCAGGTATGATCTCAGAATCACTGCCTGGAATCTTTGACAATTCTGAAAGATACAAGGCAAGTCCCAGAAGTTTTGAGAAGAGCTAAAGTTGTTCACGTCTTCAAAAATGGGGAAATAGTGGACCTAGGAAACTACAGCCCAGTCAGCTTGACATCAGTACCTGGGAAACTCCTAGAAAAGATAATCAAGCAGTGGGTTTGCAAATAAACAAGGTGATTAATAGAAGCCAGATGGGTTTTAAAAATACAGTTCATGCCAGATAAATCTTGCTGCTTTGTTTGCAGAGTGGTTAGAATAGTAGATGGAAGGGATGTTGTGGATGCAATGTACTTAGACTTTAGGAAGGCATGTAATAGGTTTGATCATAGTCTCCTTCTTGATGAAAACAAACCATGTGAGATGTTTTGAAGAATGATTTGTCTTTGTTGTTGTTGTTGTTGTTAGTTGCGAAGTCGTGTCCGACCCATCGCGACCCTATGGACAATGTTCCTCCAGGCCTTCCTGTCCTCTACCATCTTCTGGAGTCCATCTAGGCTCACACCTACTGCTTCAGTGACTCCATCCAGCCACCTCATTCTCTGTCGTCCCCTTCTTCTATTGCCCTCAATCTTTCCCAGCATTAGGCTCTTCTCCAGTGAGTCCTTCCTTCTCATTAGGTGGCCAAAGTATTTGAGTTTTAGCTTCAGGATCTGGCCTTCTAAAGAGCAGTCAGGGTTGATCTCCTCTAGGACTGACCGGTTTGATCGCCTTGCAGTCCAAGGGACTCGCAGGAGTCTTCTCCAGCACCATAGTTCAAAGGCCTCAATTCTTTGGCGCTCAGCCTTTCTGATGGTCCAACTTTCACTGCCATACATTGCAACTGGGAAGACCATAGCCTTGACTATACGCACTTTTGTTGGCAGGGTGATGTCTCTGCTTTTTAGTGTGCTGTCTAGATTTGCCATGGCTTTCCTCCCGAGGAGCAAGCGTCTTTTAATTTCTTGGCTACAGTCCCCATCTGCAGTGATCTTGGAGCCCAGGAAAATAAAATCTGTCACTACCTCCATTTCTTCCCCATCTATTTGCCAGGAGTTGAGAGGGCCGGATGCCATGATCTTGGTTTTCTTAATGTTTAGTTTCAACCCAAGTTTTGCACTCTCCTTCTTCACCTGCAACAAGAGGCTCTTTAGTTCTTCTTCACTTTCTGCCATTAGAGTGGTATCATCTGCATATCTTAGGTTGTTGATGTTTCTTCCGGCAATCTTAATTCCAATTTTTGATTCATCTAGCCCTGCCTTTCTCATGATGTGCTCTGCATATAAGTTAAATAGGCAAGGCGACAGTATACAGCCTTGCCGGACTCCTTTCCCAATTTTGAACCAATCAGTGGTTCCGTGTCCAGTTCTCACTGTTGCTTCTTGGCCCGCATATAGATTTCTCAAGAGACAAATAAGATGGTCTGGTATGCCCATATCTTTAAGGACTTGCCAGAGTTTGTTATGATCCACACAATCAAAGGCTTTAGCATAGTCAATGAAGCAGAAGTAGATGTTTTTCTGGAACTCTCTAGCTTTCTCCATGATCCAGCGTATGTTAGCAATTTGATCTCTAGTTCCTCTGCCTCTTCGAAATCCTGCCTGTACTTCTGGTAGTTCTCGATCCACATACTGCTGGAGTCTAGCTTGTAGAATTTTAAGCATAACTTTACTAGCATGAGAAATGAGTGCAATGGTGCGATAGTTTGAACATTCTTTGGCACTGCCTTTCTTTGGAATTGGAATGTAAACTGATCTTTTCCAATCCTGTGGCCACTGTTGAGTTTTCCAAATTTGCTGGCAAATTGAGTGTAGCACTTTTACTGCATCGTCTTTTAAGATTTTGAATAGCTCAGCTGGAATACTGTCACCTCCACTAGCTTTGTTGTTGCTCAGCTTTTCTAAGGCCCACTTCACTTCACATTCTAGGATGTCTGGCTCGAGGTCAGTGACCACCTCATTGTGATTATCAGGGACGTTAAGCTCATTCTTGTATAGTTCTTCTGTGTAATTTTGCCACCTCTTCTTAATCTCTTCTGCCTCTGTTAGGTCCCTGCCATTTTGGTCCTTTATCATGCCCATTTTTGCATGAAACGTTCCTTTCATCTCTCCAATTTTCTTGAAAAGATCTCTGGTCCTCCCTATTCTATTGTTTTCTTCTATTTCTTTGCATTGTTCATTTAAGAAGGCATTCTTATCTCTTCTAGCTATTCTTTGGAATTCTGCATTTAATTGGGCGTATCTTTCTTTTTCTCCCTTGCCTTTCGCTTCCCTCCTTTCCTCAGCTATTTGCAAAGCTTCCTCAGACAGCCATTTTGCTTTCTTGCATTTCTTTTTCTTTGGGATGGTTTTGGTTGCTACCTGTTGTACAATGTTGCGAACCTCTGTCCATAGTTCTTCAGGCACTCTGTCTATCAGATCTAATTCCTTAAATCTATTTGTCACCTCTACTGTATATTCAACAGGGATATGATTTAATTCATACCTGACTGGCCTAGCGCTTTTCCCTACTTTCTTTAATTTAAGCCTAAACTTTGCAACAAGAAGCTCATGGTCTGAGCCACAGTCAGCTCCTGGTCTTGTTTTTACTGACTGTATAGAGCTTCTCCATCTTTGGCTGCAGAGCATATAGTCAATCTGATTTCTGTGTTGACCGTCTGGTGATGTCCATGTGTAAAGCCGTCTCTTGGGTTGTTGGAAAAGAGTGTTTGCTATGACCATCGTATTCTCTTGACAAAATTCTATCAGCCTGTGCCCTGCTTCATTTTGTACTCCAAGGCCAAACTTGCCTGTTATTCCCGTTATCTTTTGGCTTCCTACTTTAGCATTCCAATCCCCCATGATGATAAGGACATCATTTTTGGGTGTTAGTTCTATAAGGTGCTGTAGGGCTTCATAGAACCGGTCAATTTCATCCTCTTCAGCACTGGTGGTTGGGGCATAGACTTGGACTACTGTGATATTGAATGGTTTGCCTTGGATTCGAACTGAGATCATTCTGTCATTTTGAGGATTGTATCCCAGTACTGCTTTTCCTATTTTTTTATTGACTATGAAGGCTACTCCATTTCTTCTGAGGGATTCTTGCCCGCAGTAGTATACCTGATGGTCATCTGAATTAAATTCACCCATTCCTGTCCATTTTAGTTCGCTGATACCTAAGATGTCGATGTTTAGTCTTGTCATCTCTTGTTTGACCACGTCCAGCTTTCCTTGATTCATGGATCTTACATTCCAGGTTCCTATGGAGAAAAAATCTTTACAGCATCGGACTTTCCTTTCACCACCAGACATATCCACAGCTGAGCGTCCTTTCGGCTTTGGCCCAGTCGCTTCATTCTTTCTGGCGCTACTAGTACTAGTCCTCTGCTCTTCCCCAGTAGCATATTGGACGCCTTCCGACCTGAGGGGCTCATCTTCCAGCGTCATATCGTTTTGCCTTTTAGTACTGTCCATAGGGTTTTCATGGCAAAGATACTGGAGTGGTTTGCCATTTCCTTCTCCAGTGGATCACGTTTTGTCAGAACTCTCTGCTATGACCTTTCCGTCTTGGGTGGCCCTGCACGGCATAGCTCATAGCTTCATTGAATTATGCAAGCCCCTTCGCCACGACAAGGCAGTAATCCATGAAGGGGATTTGTCTTACAGTCCCACAAATCTGAAAAAAATCATTCATTATCTGCTTTTGTCAATGTGTTTTTTAAAAAAGAAATCCCATTTATGAACGATAAAGGATAAACCAAATATAATTAATCGTGATACAAGAGACAGAGATGGCAAACTAGAAAAACAAATATATATATATATATATATATATATATATATATATATATATATATATATATATATATATATATATATATATATATATATATATATATATATATATATATATATATATATAACCACACATACTAATCAAGTGCTATACCACCAAAGTAAAAACCCAACCTCAAACAAGAGAAGCTTTGTAAGAACACTATTTAGTTGAGCACAAATACATGGCAGCAACCCTGAACATTAGAAAAAGGAAACAGATCATCAATACAAAATCTTTCTACAAAATGGATATCCACACAACCACATCAGAAAGTTTCTGACCACACAATTCAATATAGTATAACTATCATAAGCTGTGAACAGGATAACACTGCCATACATCAAAAACATCTCAAAAACTACCAACATACTATTATAACTGTCAAGTCATGAGCTCTTTGGTGCAGGAAGGAAGACACAAGGCTGGGTACAAGATAACTCATTCTTTATTTTTGCTAGAACTGTACTGAAGCTTGGGCGACAACCAGCCACAATATATAGTCTAGCCTCTAGGCGGCAGCCAATAGGTTTGAACCCACTCTTGCCGCCTGGGGCTAGCCAATTACAGGACCGGAGACGGCTAGTCTAGGTTATTGGGGAGCCGTTAGCTGCTCCAGCAACGCACATGGTGTAACACCACAAGCCCAGTACATAACAATAACCACATGGCATCAGTGTAGCACACAAATTAACTAAAACACTCCAAAACATCCTAAGTAAGCCAAAAGATCCAACAGGCCCATAAGAAAAAACATGAGTCAACTACAACATACAGGGTAAGGACTGCCACAACCACTATGTAAGACAAACAGGCAGAAGACTTGTAGAGTGCATCCATGAACAACAACTAGCAGTCAGAAGACATCACCACAACTCCTTAATTTCAGAACATATGGACAGACTTAACCATAGTTTCAACTGGAAAACTATGACCATCCTAGACCAAGCCAAACCCCAAAATGCTGGAGAATTCTTGGAAGCTTGACATTCTGACAAATAGACCGTCAAATGATACATAGACATAAACAACATCTATATATTATTCAAAAGAGACAATCAACAAGCTGAAAGTGGGACAAAAAGACTGGAAGACCTCCTCACCAGCAATCAACAACCAGATGAGCCATGATTACCACCAAGATGAATATTAGACCAACAATCAGGAATCAAACAATACCCCAATCAAGGAACATCCTACTAACAGTAAACAGCTCAACCAAAGAGCATAGACCACTCCCACCAATATTGACAGGGCAAGCCACTAGAATATAAATATATATAAATAGAGAGGAAGCTCCACTCTCTACTAGCACTGATGATGTTACCTAGTTGCGATAATGAAACATCTGCAAGAAAACAACTAACTCAATAAGCACCAAAGACCCCTCCTCTCCCATCATGATCTCAGAAGTATTTTGGAGTATAAAGAAGACACACTGAAAAATAGAAGAGCTGAATGAGATTCGCCTAGATTACCCAAACTATACAAAGCATCTGTGCAAGCTGCTGAAAATGCTTAACAAATTCAAATTTAGTGACAAAAATGTCTCAGATCTCAACAGTCTTCCTCACTGTGCACTGACTCCTATTTTTTCTATGCTCTTTGGCCTAGAAAATTGCCCCGCCCTGTGCAAGCAGCATTCTTAGTTTCAGTCATTGCCTTAATTTCAAAGTAGGAGAGAATGGAACACCTTACCAAGGGAAAAGAAAAACAACCAACACTTCTAAGACCCAAAGGTAGCGTTATCTTCAGCTATGCTGTGCAATTATTTTCAGAAAGTAAAACCTCTTATAGAAATAATAAGAAAGCACAGCTAGCTAAATGCAAATGTGTCTAGAATTAGAGAGCCTGCTTTGATAAGATATTACACATACACCCACTTTCGGCATGCCTGCTGCCCATTGTGATCAATTAATTTAACAAGACAGAACATTTAATTGCTGTATTTCAGTGACTGTGTTCTCCAGCAGTAATTGGTAGCACATCGTTATAATTCCTAGCTCCGCCAAAATACTGTCTTTTTCACTCCCACTTCCTTCCTTTTTCTCCTAGACAATTAATCCCTGTAACAGACACCAGCAAGAATTTCCATGCTTTATCAAACCTGCAGTAGCACATCATCGGTGAAACTGATTTCAAAAATACAAAAACAATAGGCAAAACTGAAAAATGGGAAGTGCACAGAAACAACAGAAACGTTAGATTGTGTACAGTCCTGATCTAGAAAATTATATGGAATTTTGACAGCATGTCATACACATTCTCACAAAATGGTGGCCAAAGAGGTCTATTGGAGAAGGCCAGACACAAAACATTCAATTATCAGAGAACAAGATGGTAAGATTATTGTCCTCTTCCCTGTGTAGTCCCCAAAGATATTTCTTTTCATCTTAAATGTATTGTTGCATTGGACACACTTGCAAATGAAATACTAAGATTCAGACTGCTCTCCTATGTGGGAACATATAGGGGGCATAATTTTAAAATAACAATAATGCTAGAACTTGGGTTACCAAGGGCAAGTCTGCAGATACACAGATATGCAGAGTGCCCTACCCAGCACTATAGTTAAATAGGTTGCTCCTCTCTCCCTCCAGTGTCTTGAGGTGATCTCAACTGGAACCAAGGCTGACTCCAAGAATTTGGACGTCTTTAGTAAAATCCAAAAACGACCTTGCATTGAGATACCTGTATAATATTTTGCCACCAAAGGGAAGGACCCAGCCATCAGGTCTCCCTTTACTGCCATCCAGTGGTCGACAACATTTTTGCAGCACAGATTTTGTAGTCCTACAAAAGAAAATTGGGTTTTTTTTCATTGTATTTACAGAACCCATATTTGCTGGAGGTAGAATTTTTTTACTTCAACACAAGCAATGGAATAGTTTCTTCCCATATCCTTGAAGATGGTAGGCTAGTTTAGAAGTTTTGATACAGGGCTTGCACCTTTAACGGGGAGGAATGCCTGACCAATTCAGGAAGAACATTTGGAATTTCTGATGCTGCCACCACCAGCTGCAATCTGCTACCTTGTTCTGCTGGATAATAAGACCAGCAAAAAAGCCAGAATAAAACCAAACTCACACTATAATATTTGATAGTGTTCATTATCCATAAAAAATATCCCCATTAGTTTGAAGGAAGGTGAGAAAGAAAAGCCTTCATTTTTCCCTCACTTAGACAAACTTTACATTTGGAGACTAGAATATATGAAACTATTTTGAAGAGGTATGCTTGTGCTGGAGATGTAAATGAATGTTCTTTATAACCAGATCCTCGTCCTGAAGAAAATACACCAAATACATTTCAAGAGTTTGGGTTGAGTCCTTCTCTCTTTCAGAAAACCTTGCAATTGCCTTTAATATAGATTAATTATTCTTACCAACACTGTAAAGGTAAGGTAAAGGTTCCCCCGCACATGCGTGCTAGTCGTTTCCAACTCTAGGGGCCGGTGCTCATCTCCGTTTCAAAGCCGAAGAGCCAGCGCTTGTCCGAGGACGTCTCCGTGGTCATGTGGCCGGCATGACTAGACGCCAAAGTCGCACGGAACGCTGTTACCTTCCCACCGTAGTGGTCCCTATTTTTCTACTTGCATTTTTACGTGCTTTCGAACTGCTAGGTTGGCAGAAGCTGAGACGAGTAACAGGCGCTCACTCTGTTATGCAGCACTCGGGATTCGACCCGCCAAACTGCCGATCTTCTGATCAACAGGCTCAGCGTCCTAACCCACTGAGCCACCGCGTCCCTACCAACACTGTACAAAAGGTTAACAAAAGGAAAGATCATGTTGGTAGCTTGGTGGATAGAGTGAGCAGTGAATTTCTAGCTTATTGCTTTTAGCCGTTATTTTAGGCCAACGGCCAACCATAGGCTTGATCCAATCTTAATCCATACCTGATACTCATTGTCTTATGTCTTTGCCCTTAATTAGTGTAAGTAAGTATGTAAAAACATGAAACACTTTAAAAATCAGGCTTAGTGAGTCCCTGAAGCCCATCTTTATCTACAGGCTAGTTGGTTTGAATTGAATTTGAATTTATTAAATTTATATGCCGCCCTTCTCCCTAAGGACTTAGGGCAGCTCACAACAATAAAAAGTTAAAAACATAAAATACACAATTTAAAAAAAAATTAAACAATGGAGTAAATACATAACAATAGACCCAGTAAAACCAAATTTAAAACTACAGTCAGTCCAGGCCCGATTGTTGAAACATCCATGTCTTCAGGTCACGGCAGAAGGAGCGAAGGTCAGGGGCCATCCTCAGCTCTAGGGGCAGTTCATTCCAGAGGATTGGTGCACCCACAGAGAAGGCTCTTCCCTGGGGGTCGCCAGCCGGCATTGCTTAGCTGACGGAACCCTGAGGAGGCCGACTCTGTGGGAGCGAACCGGGCGATGGGAGGTTGATAATGGCAGCAGGTGGTCTCGCAAGTACCCCAGGCCTAAGCCATGTAGGGCTTTAAAAGTGATTACCAGCACCTTGAATTGCACCCGGAGGACAACCGGAAGCCAGTGCAGCTCGCGCAGGAGTGGTGTAACATGGGAGTATCGAGAAACTCCAATAAGCACCTGCGTGGCTGCATTTTGCACCAGCTGAAGCCTCCGGGTGCACTTCAAGGGCAGCCCCATGTAGCGAGCATTGCAGTAATCCAGGCGAGAAGTGACAAGGGCATGGATGACCGTGCATAGGGCATCTCGGTCCAAAAAGGGGTGCAACTGGTGCACCAGGCGAACTGTGCGAAGGCCCCCCTGGTCACAGCAGTTAGATGATCCTCCAAGTTAAGCCATGAATCCAGAAGGACACCCAGGTTGTCCTCCACTTGATCAATTCTAAATAAAAGGTTGGCCTTTCAGCTGACCCAGAGAAATCCTGAGTTGACTCAAACTGATTCTGTGGATGCTCTCATCTATAGAAGCTATTCAAACCATGTCCATGGTTCTGCACTTTTCAACAATGCAGCTATTACATCTAGAAAGAAGTCTAAATGTAGTTTTCATTCTATGCAAAGCATCAGGGAAAGAGAGACAAAAACTCAAATTAGTAAGGAGGATTAGCAGTATTCCAATATCTAAGGGGTTGCCATAAAGAAGAGGGAGTCAACCTATTCTCCAAAGAACCTGAAGGCAGGACAAGAAGTAATGGATGGAAGCCAATCAAGGAGCGAAGCAACCTAGAACTAAGGAGAAATTTCCTGATGGTGAGAACAATTAATCAGTGGAATTACTTGCTTCAAGAAGTTGTGGATGTTCCTACACTGGAAGTTTTAAAGAAGAAATTGGACAACAATTTGTCTGAAATGGTATAGGGCAGGGGTAGGCAACCTTGGCTCTTTTATGACTCGTGGACTTCAACTCCCAGAATTCCTGAGCCAGCACGGCTCAGCTTGGAAACCTCTCCCTTTCCCCTCAGCATGGCTGGCTCAGGAATTCTGGGAGTTGAAGTCCACGAGTCATAAAAGAGCCAAGGTTGCCTATCCCTGGTATAGGGCTTCCTGCCTGAGCAAGGGGTTGGACTAGAAGACTTCCAAGGTCCTTCCCAACTCTGTTATTCTAATTACAGTAAAAGATTTTAAAGATAATTTTTGAATCAATCCTAGTGCCTATCGGTTTGAAGCATTGCATTTCATTCCCATGGAAGGAGAAATTATGCCTGAAATTGTCGTTTAATTTTGTTTCAGCATAATGAAGTGACAGACATTTTTGTTGGGGATCACAAAGTTATTTAGGAAACTAAGAAAATTGCAATCTGTGTAAAGCCACAAGAAGGTTGATAAAGTTGCTTAATGTATAGGATGGATACTATTTCTTTGAGCCTTCCAAGGACCCTACAGACAAAGATTCTATACTACTTGAAAAGCTGTTGCCTGAGCCACTGTAATCCCAAGATGTCAGCTGAGAGCCAACTGGCTTTTGGCTCAGCTCTGATATAACTGCAATTACAAACAAACTAAAATTTTCTTTTTCCAACACTGAAGCTCTGCAGACCTTGTGGATGTTCTATTTCTCTCCTGGTTGGATCACTTGCTTCACTGAAGCTCTTTTATGATGATGATGATGATGATGATGGAGACATGATATCTGTCTTCCAGTACTTGAGGGGCTCACACAGAGAAGGGGGGGTGTTGATTTATTCTCCAAAGCACTTGAGAATAGAACAAGAAGCAATGGGTGAAAGCTCATTAAAGAGAGATCCAATCTAGAACTAAGAAGAACTTTCCTGAGAAATGGGAACTTTTAACTGATGGAGCAGCTTGCCTCCCGGAGTTGTGGATGATCCACTGCTGGTGGTCTTCAATAATTTTTTGGATAACCAACTATTGGGATGGTATAAGTTCTCTGTCTTGAGCAGTGGGTTGGACTAGAAGACCTCTCCAAGGTTCCTTTCAGCCCTGTAATTCTATGATTTTATTCTATGAGTGTTTGTCATCCAACTGGGAAATAATGGATTGTCTGCTTTTAGTATCTGTAGCCATGGCTAAAAGTACTTAGAAAAGCATTTGGTTACTAAAGCTATGATAAGGTATCATAGTTCTCTGTGGCATTCTAAATACAGGTGGAATGGTAGCTTTGTGACCAGGAAATTTCACCTGTTATTCAGGCTCAGACTTTCCCTGCCCCCACCCTCCCTATTCTTTCCAGTAGTGGAGACTTATGAAATGATGTTAGTGCAGATTTCAGTTGAGTATAACACAGATTTTTTCATTACCTTCTTAAAATTAGTAGTTGAGAAAACAATAGAAAATGGGTGTGTCCTCTGCCATGGAGAAGTGTTCTTAGGGACTAGTTGGGGGTTATCAAGTAAACACATTTTCACAGTTGCAACCTGATGGGTTGGGGAGACAAAATGATGACTATCCAGTCTAGTGTAACATATTTCATTTGAAATACCCAGATGGATTTGCTACAGCCTCTTCTACCTTTGCTAGTAAAAGTTAATTCAATTTGAAATCCCATCGGAGGACAAAAAGAGACACCACAAGAAATACAAGTGTTAAACATAGTGTCCTCTAGAGATTACTCTTTCCAAAGTCCAGTGCAATGACCATAGAGAGATGCAGTATCTGTCTGTTAGCTCACATATCAAAACAAGATTGCTGTCCCTGCTAGAACTTGAGAACACACCCACATTTACCACACGTAACACTACATTTAGGTGCCAAGGGCTTAGCATTCATAAAGTGCTTTGGAGGGAAAAGGTTTCTACTTTGTATGCATACCCCCCTCAAGGCATTTGTATGCAGGTACAGCAGGGATTCTCTTCCATGTATTTAATTATCTTCTGTTTCGCTGGAAATTATAATCTGCTAGAAATTTTTGGAGAGATTCTGGAGACTGCAGAATAACATAGTAAAAGAGTTGAAAGGAACAGGTTTCTTCCAACTCTGTTATTGGGATCCATGATATGGTGTGAAAAGGATTAATGAGATAGGCCAGGGTAACTGGTATGTTGCATTAGCGGGATATCAGGCAGGATCCAGTATATAAACTGGAAACTAGTAGGAAGGGAAACTTGGTGGAAGGGAGGGATGCTTAATAGCCCCTACCTTCACGCTGCTCAAATGTTTGGGGATTTAGAGGTAGGCAGTGGAAAATGAATGCCCTATAGGCTAGGCCACGGGTAGGCAACCTCGGCTCTTTTATGACTCATGGACTTCAACTCCCAGAATTCCTGAGTCAGCTGACTCAGGAATTCTGGGAGTTGAAGTCCATGAGTCATAAAAGAGCCGAGGTTGCCTACCCCTGGGCTAGGCCTTTGAACAAAGGGATGGCCCTCAGGGAAAAGATGGGATGGTAGGAGATAGACCCAAAATTCTTCTTGGGTACTCAAACTAGAAACCTGGAGAGTTCTGACTTGCCACCCCTTATGAACACAGTTCTCAGGAACTGATAGGAACGGCTGAGTAGTTGGCTAACTTGGGAGAAGATTCAATCTGGACCAATTACCGGTAGTTTTCTTTTTAGTTGGTTTCCTTAACAATTCTTACAAATATTGTACTGAGAACGCACACACATTTACCACATATGTCTATAAATAAATACTTTGTGGGCTCATATTTTCCAAATGACACTAACAGTGCCGCAGTATCTGTCAAGCCCCTTAGCCACAGAGCACAATCAAGGGAGTAGGATGCACATGGGAATTCTTTAATATTTATTAGTGCCAAGAATTAGAATACAGAATCTTGAAAACTGAGATCGTCTTCCTTTCCTAGTGAAGTCATTTACATGGGGTGTCTTTTTTTGAATTTCTTCAATTTCTTTTCCCTAGAATGTTCAGATCAGAATGTTGTTGTTGTTGTTTTTTCTTTGCAAGAGTTTGCTTAGCTGAAAAACCTGAAATGGAATCTCTTATTCATTGAATGTGTTTAAATACATCCTTCCTTTTTTCTCAGCCTCAGCCCAATCTCTTACAGTATTTATGCCTCTTCCTTCAATCTCCAAATCATTTAAATAGGGAATAAAGGAAGCTAGGCAGAACATGCTTTCAAATTGTCTCTTGAAGTATCTCTCTCTCGTGAGGTTCTGCCACAGATTTATCTCAGAAGTAGGCAATACATCCAAATTTGGGAGCTGCACTTAATATTAGACATGGGGAGGAAGAGACAAAGCTGCAGAAAGCTGGGCAAATCAAAGTCATGCATATTAAACCACTTTAAATTAAACCATTCTTAAGAATGAAATATTCTTAATTTGGACTTTACTTTTACTGTTTGGACTGTTGTGTGTTTTGAAAGATAGATTATTTAGAATCTAGTTATGTTGCACTTCAGTCTTTAAATAATTAACCTAGTATATACATAACAATATATGATGTTTTCCATGGTGAGCTTAACATCAATAACAACATTTATTAAAAAGGCTAAAATAATTTCTGGTGGTATTATCTGTACATTAAAATTTTGTTTATTCACAATCTTTCACTTTTCACATTCTGGAAAAGCAGTGGTCATGTATCCTAGCAAAAGATGTTACATATGTGCATAAGTGTAGTCAGTAGCATATGCCTTTTTAAAAATATCAAACATGCAAAGAAACAAAAATAAGTCCAAAATATCTGTATTACATCCAGAAATATTTCTCATCCATAACTATGGCATCCTAAGGATACCTGCATATATGAAAATGCTTCTCTGGGATCTGTAACGCAGCAGGGATTGCTTTTTCCTTCCAGTAACAGATTGCTGGGAAATACCAAACATGGCCTTGAGAATTCCAATGTTGGTTACAAACTTTTCTGGATGTGGTTGGAAAGAGGCTGTTTGGCGCCGGAGACCACTGCCACGAGGCACACAGCTCTGGGTCGGGGTTCGGAGCAGCTACGGGTGGGGGCTCAGCATGGGTTGCAACTGCAGGGAGGGGAATCCCCATGGCGGCTGTGGGGAGGGGAATCCCCACAGCATGTGGCTCCGAGCCACAGGGGCAAGGGTGCAAAGGACGGGCAGCAACGCTTTAGCAAGACACCGGCATTGCTCCCAGTGATAGCACCTCTGAGTTCCAGCACCTTTTTTTTTTAGAAAAAAAGCACTGTATATAGATATAGAGATATAGAGATATAGAGATGATAGATGATAGATAGATAGATAGATAGATAGATAGATAGATAGATAGATAGATAGATAGATAGATATAGATATACTGTAGATATAGATGTAGATATAGATATACTATAGATATAGATATAGATGTAGATGTAGATGTAGATGTAGATATAGATATAGATATAGATATAGATATAGATATAGATATAGATATAGATATAGATATAGATATAGATATAGATATAGATATAGATATAGATATAGATGATATAGATATAGATATAGATATAGATATAGATATAGATATAGCCTTCCATCCTTCCGAGGTAGGTAAAATGAGGACCCAGATTGTTGGGGGCAATTAAGCTGACTTTGTAATAATGCTGCTGGGGTGTGTGTGAAAGCCCTAATAAGCAGGCATATACATAGAATGAAGGCTACTGCTAAGCTTGTAAGCCGCCCTGAGTCTTCGGAGAAGGGCGGGATATAAATGTAATAAAAATAAAATAAATAAATAAAATATAGATATAGATATAGATATAGATATAGATATAGATATAGATATAGATATAGATATAGATATAGATATAGATATAGATATAGATATAGATATAGATATAGATATAGATATAGATATAGATATAGATATAGATAGATATAGATGATATAGATATAGATGATATAGATATAGATATAGATGATATAGATAGATATAGATATAGATATAGATATAGATATAGATATAGATATAGATATAGATATAGATATAGATATAGATATAGATATAGATATAGATATAGATATAGATATAGATATAGATATAGATATTTCAAGATTTTCAAATAGAAGTTAGACTAGTTTTGGTGCTTCTCATTTCACAATGGTAGAAAACCAGGCAACCTATATTCACCAGTCATGGGACTATGAAAGTTGTCTAATCTTGAGCAAGGGCAAACATTACATTAAGAAGCATACAAAATAGACCTTTTTTATTTGAACTCACAAGTTGCTTTCAATTCATATTCCACATGAGAAGATATTGAAAACAGACCATGAAGTTATCTAGTCCAGACTCTTGTTTCTGCACTGGCCATTGGAGAAACATGCCAAGAAGCAAGGCCAAAGCAGAAAAGAAAGCAAGTGATTCTACACTGTTGTGTCTCATTGTTTACCTCTGAATACAGAATTATTCTCTTGAAATGTCATTGCAAAATGATAGTCTCAGCTTCCATTAATTTACACAATCCACTTTGCTGTTACTGCTACTAACATAATTACAAGTACAAGTACAATGGCATTTATTACAGAACTGTAGCATGCTGAAAGGGGGAAAAAGTAAATTAACTCAAATCCTATCGGACAAATCATCACTCATTTTAAAACTAAAAATATCCTTGTTAACGCAAGTGAGATCAGATGTACAGTATTTCGCCTACAGAGATTTGTATATATGCAGAGAGAGAGAGAGAGAGGAGGAGGATGTTTTTGTGGTTGATGATGATGTTCATGATGATGATAGTATTTCAGAAAGCTATAGAATAAAAAAAAACAATTGTTCATTCTCTATTCTGGAAATATGATACCTAATTTGGACAGTCCAATCATCTGACCTGAAGGATTTGCAAAGATTTATTCTCTATTTAGTATGAGTAAAAACACCTGAACATCTGATGCCATTATTCTTCCCTGTCTTTTTTCAACTATAAACTTTGCTTCTCTCGTAGCTACAGTACAAATCTGGGCTAGACATTGATATTCCAGAGCTGTCCTTCTTACCCAGCTGCATGGCAGCAACCCAGGACAGAAATAAAGCTCTGCTGAATCTAGATTAAAGCTACAGGGCTCCAGACCACATAGGGAACATCCCATACATTTGCAAACTAGATATTCTTTGCTAACATTGCGGAAGCTACATCAAACTAGTATTTCTTTTTTCTATAAAATTTTCTGAAGGCATACCTTAAGAACTTATAATGTTTTACATGGGGAGCATGTAGAAACTTAATAAAACTGAGATCTGGTAAAATTGTAATTATAGAGATAGGCAATATTTGGGGCGATAAGATAAATTATTGTATAACTGTGCTATAATGTAAGCAAATAAAGCATTGTGACTTGACTGATATATAGTTAATGAAGCTAAAAATATAATTATCAGAACCTCCACACACATATACATATACATACACACACACACACACACACACACACATATATGCATACTTTAGCTACTTTTAATGTTGTTATGTGTACAGTTCGAACAAAACAAAGGAACAAATCTGACAACTTAAAATTCAGCAACTCAAATGCTCTGGATACTAACAACAAGCAATTAAGAAGCCCTGTAACCTTCGATTTGCCAGCAACCATATGCATCTCAAGAGAGTACTATGAATAGAATCTGAGCAACATAGTTTTTTAAGGAGGCAGATCACATTCATTTCCCATATTTACCCCTCCCCTTCCTTTAGCCTCTAAATAAATAAATATGACTCAATTATGGTCTACCAAGCATGATAAAATCTTGCCATAGAATTGTATAGAATCATAAGGTAAAGGTAAAGTTTCCCCCGCACATGCGTGCTAGTCGTTTCCGACTCTAGGGGCCGGTGCTCATCTCCGTTTCAAAGCCGAAGAGCCAGCGCTTGTCCAAGGATGTCTCCGTGGTCATGTGGCCGGCATGACTAGACGCCAAAGGCACACGGAACGCTGTTACCTTTCCACCGTAGTGGTCCCTATTTTTCTACTTGCATTTTTACGTGCTTTCAAACTGCTAGGTTGGCAGAAGCTGGGACAAGTAACAGGCGCTCACTCTGCTACGTGGCACTCAGGATTCAACCCGCCAAACTGCCGACCTTCTGATCGACAAGCTCAGCATCCTAACCCACTGAGCCACCATGTCCCTATAGAATCATAATTCACATCTATTGTTCACTGACTTGTGATGCTTCCTAATGGTCCTATGCTCAAGCTATCCTAGTGTTATTCTCTGAGCTTAGCTGAGAATTGTAGTATCAGAATCGAGATCAGATTGGCACGAAATGGGACAACTTGCCACAGTCAGCTTGCCATGGGGTTACTTGTTGCGGGACAATGTAACAGTTCTATTTATTTATTT
Source organism: Vipera berus (assembly GCF_964194415.1). Classification (NCBI taxonomy): domain Eukaryota; kingdom Metazoa; phylum Chordata; class Lepidosauria; order Squamata; family Viperidae; genus Vipera; species Vipera berus. The sequence continues at coordinate 16,148,057 of NC_138208.1, read as the reverse complement.
TTAATTTTTGCCATGCACATTTCATTCTGTCCCTCCTTCTGCATCCTTTCTTTTATGATTCTATTCCAGGGGTCCCCAACTCCCGGTCTGTGAACTGGCACCGGGCTGCAGCATGCCAGAAACCAGTCCACGCAAACAAGCAAAGCCCCATCTGTGGGATGCAGACAATACATGAAACCACGTCCCCTCCAGTCTGCAGAAAAACCTCTCTCCATAGAACCAATCTCTGGTGCCCAAAAGGTCGGGACCTCTGTTCTATTCCACCATTTCTTGGATATCAGTGTAACTCATGTAACAGTTTGTTTTCCTGCAATGAGTTAGCTGTGGTGTGTTGTCCTGCAGTGGGCTGTGGTGAGTTGGCTATGTCAAATCTTCATAGAGCCATTTGGTAGTGGCATTTAGGGCAGACAGGTTTTGTTCTTGGTCATCCTATTGATTTGCCCCTTTCCCCATTTTATTTCACAACTATATGAAATCACTGGGAGAGGTCATCCGTTGGCATATCATCAGTATGCAGAAGTTACTGGGATGTTTATCTTCACCAAAGGCCAGGTAGGAGATCCTGTCAAAATCTTGACCTGGTGCTTGGAGGCTGTGATGGAAGGACACAGGCTTAGACTTCATCCAGGTAGATGGGATGGCTGCTAATTCAGAAGTTATTCCATTCCAGGATAGCTCTATCTTTGGTCTGGATAGGGTGATATTCCTTTTGAAGGAGCCAGTTAGGAATAAGGGAGTACTCCTGCAGTTATGGATCCTACCACAGTAAGGATAGAAGAAATAGCCAGACTGCTCCTAAGTGCTCTTTACTCGTAACATTGTTATCTAAACTCAAACCTCTTCAATTTGCACTTCATGGAAGAACAGTAGGAAAGCAGGGCCAGAGAGCTGGCCTAAATCCAATGGATTAAGAGATTCAGACTAGACAGGAAGTTAGCACAATTATATTACATTTCATTTATATGAACAGTATTAGTTTACCAGTGTGCATTTCTAAGTGTTGGTGATTTGCCCATAAAGCTATATGTGGCTTGCAATTGTAAAAATTGATATTTTCTACCTTGACTAGAATTTGCCCACCTGATAGAGGCAAGAAAAGATGGCATACAGTGAGCCACCATCTTAAGGAGAATAGACAAAGTGGGACTCCATAAAAAGACTTCTTTGCTATAGTATTTTCCTTCTGGAACAGCTTAGTTTCTACTGCATTAATATTCAGAAAAGTGGGTAAAATGCTGCTCTTCCATAGAGCCTTCCAGAATTAAACATTATGCTATGCTGTGTTGAAATTATGGATTAATGGATTGTTATATATTGTGAAGTGTAATCTACCCAGACTAAGAGATATGTATGTATCTCCATCTCCATCAACATACACATGTATATGTATGTGTGTATATGTGTGTGTATGTGTGTGTGTGTGTGTGTGTACATATATTTAGGGAAAAAGTCCTTCAGTTGTTTATTAAGCCTATGTTAGCCAACCACATCTTGCCAACATTTGTGGTCTGTTGAGTATTCTGTCTGGAAACATCAATCAGGTACTGTTGATTGGAAGGTAATGGTTGCTATCAAGCCCATATATATATACATCACTTATATAATTTTGCTGTTTACCTGACAGCTGAGCTATTTAGAATAGTGATTCACCAGAATTAAATGGGATATTAACATATCTTTCCAGCAGAATGTACTACAAATTATAATAGGAATTTGTGAAGGTTGTGATCATGGCACAAAATATAAAACCTGCAGCAGGATAAAATAATAGCTTTAATTAAAAAAGCAAGCTACATAGAGAAAATATTGGTAATTGCCTCTAGTTTACAATTGATAAATATGTTCAGTTATGCCTTGACTACAACAGTAAGAAGGAGGAATGTTTTGAAATGATGCTCCATATAGTCTATTCCAATCATTTGAAGAGATTAAGTTGATAACATTCACACAAGGGCCAAAGAACAAAGCAAGAACGCTAAAAGATTGCATGGTGATATTTTAAAATGTTTATTTATGATTATATTTATAATTCTATGTTGACTCCTGGTAATTGCTTGGACAGGTCTTTGCAGTTTTCTAGGCAAGATTTCGGAACTGGCTTGCCATTGCCTCCTTCCTAGGGTTGAAAGAAAGTAACTGGCCCAAAGTCACTTAACTGGCATTATGCCCAAGGAAGGACTGGAACTCATGATCTCCTGATTTCTACATGATTAGGATATTACAACAAGCCTACCATGCATTGTGTTTGAGTATCAATAAGCGGCAAAGACAGATTTTCTGGTTTGTTTGCAGTACACCCCAATCCCAAGGATTCTTTACAAAGATAAACTATTCTTCCAAAAACTATTTAAATAAATATTCACAATCAATATCAAGAATCAAACTTAGGCACAGACACACTAAAACTCAAGATAGGCACCAACTCTCAGTCAACTGTGGATGGAAAGCATTTGAAGTAAAAAAAAAAAGCTTTAACTTGTTGACTGAATTACAGTGGTGATTGTAGAATACTTGGAGGAGAGTTCTGTAAAGTGGGAGTGTTGCAGCAACAATACCACCAAAACTCTGCTGATGCAACTGGCTGGACCAATTCTACTCTGCCAAGGTGTTACATGATGTACTGTAACTTGGGCTGCTCCATGTAATAGATGATAATGTCCAACACTTCAGTTGGGGTTAGAATCCTGTGCTGCAATGTTAGAGGAGATATAATTCTGTGTTGTGAGGTTTTCCTATCAACAACTGTCCTTCTTGTTCTATGTGATTCAACAATGGCACATAGGTAAGTTGCCTTTCAATGCTTTCCTGGCTTCATTGGAAAGGTAATAATTATTTTGATGGGAAAATAGATAATAAATAATAATAATTTAGTCAAAAACAAGAATACATTCTAGGTTATTTAAAGCCCCAGATAAGAAATTCTAAGCAGTTTTGTAAATTGCCACCTTTCCATCAAAACTGTAATTATGGTTTGAATTCCCTGATAATAACATGGGGAAAAAAACCTTCCCCTTTCACTAGATATTATATTCTTTTAAAAATGAAATAGATCCAACTGACACAATTACATAGCTACATATATATTACAGTTATGCAGTTATTTACATTTTTTTAATGCAGATCAGAATAGCAAAAGTGAAATCCAGTGTGATGTTTCTCTGAATGAGCTAGAGAGAACAATTTGTTTTTCTCTATATTTCCACCTGGGTCTTCAAAGTCCAATCAGGTAGTGAAAATCCACACACACTACTAATATTCATGTAAGGGAACGTGAAGCTCTTACAATATCACAATTGTTGGGGCACATAGATTAGTTCCACCCTGACCTTAAACATTAATTTGATTGGGATCATTGATTTTTAGTTTTGAAAATTTAATCCAGATTATTTGACTCTCCACATGAATGAATTCAATTCATCAGTATGACTTTTCAGTTCAGTTTGGGAAACCAATTTTATTCACAGATTCAGCTGAATTGCATTTGAAATGAATCTCCAAATCAAAGTTTTACATAACCCCTACAGTTAATACATTCACCTTCTTAGTCCAGTACAGAAATATGCTTTATTTTTCCTGACATTTTTTGACAGTCCGTTTTCTGATTTGCTTTCACTGTATATAAAAACTGGTCCAGCAATACCCAATTTTCCCATGTAATGAAATTTGGAACTGAAGGGAGAAGGCAAATAACTTCAAAATGTGCTAGAAGGAGGTAAGAGATAAAAGACATGACGTTGGCTTCCTAACTCTCTCTGTCAGAAGAGAAACACACTCTTTCATACTAATGCAAGCCTCAAAGGTTAAACAGTTGCAAGAGACAATGATTTTCAAGCTCACAGAAAAGAATTAAGAATAGCTTATTTTAGATTCTTTTTTTTTACTGTTTCTTCTATTTAGCATTCACTGTTATCTCAACAATATCTTTGGCACCACTGATGTATGAGCCTTTCATCCTAGCACTTTTGTAAAGTAATTCCAGCATGCTTCTCATTGTATCTTGCTTTCTTTATGACCCTACCATATAATAAATTAATGAGCAGGACATTTTTAAAGGAAAAAATGAGAAAATTTGAAACATTTACAACTGGTATCTTAAGAAGTTATCATCATAATGTAGTACTAGATATTTACATTATGCCTCTCCAGCCAGATGATGATGATGATGATGGAAGAGAGATCTTTTACCTCATACTCCATAGTGAGATACTCTGAAATGAACTTCAGATAGATAAGTCAAATAGAGCAATTTTACTTATGTTAGATAACAAATATATTAGATGATTTTCATGATCCTTATGTCTGCCTTCAAGGCATGCACAAATTGTCACCTGCTTGGGGCTGGTCTCAACCCATTAGGATCTGCCATCCAAAAAAAATACCCTGAAATGGATAAACAAACAGAAACACTTTCCAATCTCGGATGGTATCCCCTTAGTAATTAATAATCTCTGAAACAGGCCATTTTAAAATTAGATGATCTGGCTGGAGACACATACTCCAGATGACCTGCCTCCCAGGCAAAATTGAGTTGCTTGCTCCCCCTGAGCTCCAAGAAATGATGGATACCTCTTAGGCACACATGACCAGAACTGCTTCTTTCAGACAAATGCTGCCATGTGGGCAATTTGCCTGGGAGGCAGTATCCATCTGTACCACACCAAGGATTTTTCACTGTTTCCCTGAAAGTCACTGAAAGAGTAACCCATTTGAATTCATAATATAGCTGCATCACCATTATTTGATGACCCAAAATATAAGCTTGCATCTATGAAATAAGCATTGCACCTTATTTATATTGCAACTACAGGCACAAGTACAGGTAGAAATAGTATCAATGAGGGCCTTCATAGAATAAAAGACACCACTGTATCTGCCGCCCTATTCTGTGAGCACAATTGATTTCCAGTTCCATGAAGAAAGAACAATTTAAGGGGGAAAAAAACATTATACTTGTCTGTTCACAAAGCTCACTGAATTCATCAAGGTCGATTATGGTACTCTCTGCTCTGCCTATCAGCACCTATATATCCTTGGACTTATCCCTTGGTATCTTCCTGGCTTCCATTGGACATAGTCAGTTTGTGAATGGACAAGACCCTCTACCTATGACAACTATGGTTCCTAGAGTTTACTAGACCCTCTGTTTTACAGAAACACAGCATATGTAGCTTAGCTTCCAGTTCTCAGAGGAAAGTAATATAATTATATGCTAGTAATATAATGGTTTTGATAGATCAATTTCTAAATTCAGTTCGCAGTGTCTTCAAATAGCAGTGGAGAAATTCTCACTAGAAACTCTGGAAAGCAGTTGACTTGGGCAGCTTCTTCTGTTCCTTAAGATGAATGGAGGAGTGTCTGCATTACCTCCAGTACTGGATTCATATCTGTTTCTTTGATGAGATGTTATGGAATTGTAGCATTTAGTTCAAAACTATTCCAACATTAGTCCTCTTGTTTCAATCATGTTTTGAGTGTGGCATTTGAGTGCTGTTATGCCTACAGCCCTTTATTAACTCTTATGCAACAGGGACCTCAGAAAGTGTAACTTCACAACATCTGTGCCTCCACATCAGCATCATGTGGTTCATCCAGTACAGCCAATGGTTAGGGAAGCTGAAAACCATTGATTTCAGTCCAACTGGTCAGAAGCATGCTAATCCGTTCATTCTTCCTAGCAACATGCCCAACAAAGTGCATGTTTAGCAATAAAATATCCTTTAAGTATTCAATTAAACACCATATAAAATCGAGACACTTTATCACAAATTATGCAATTATGTCTTTCGGGAAATAATAAGTTCAAAGGAAGCTGTTAAAGAAAAAAACAAGAATGCAATTGTTCACCAATGAATTTTAACGGGCTAAATTTATTATCCTTTCTGACAAGGTGCAGGCAGGAAAGAGGAGGTTTTGTAGATAGAGTCTGCGAAGGAAGAATATAAATGTCTTATTTCTTCCTCTTGCCCACCTTTTAGAATAGCAAAATAGAACTCTCATGAAACACTTCACCGTCCTGAAGTGAAAAGGGCTTTTGAAGTAGAGGGACAGAACAACCATCGATCATCTCTGAAAATACAATAGAAGAACTGGCTGACTGAAGCTGAATTAAGTTACTCATTCGCATCTTCTTGAAGAAGCACTTCCCCATAAACACACATTTCATCTACATAGTCATTTAGTAAACATTGCAATTAAAAATATAAAAACCAATATAAACTAATCAAAGAATAAAAAGAAATGTTAAAAAAATAGAAAGAAAAAAGAAAAAATAAGAATACAGTAAATAAATGAAAAGAAATATATAAAGAAATGACTTTTTCCCTTCATCACATATAAACGATTTTGGTAACTTATCTTCTTTTGAAACACAATGATCTTTTCTTCCTCTACCACCTTAATAAATAAACAAATCCTTAAAGCATCACTGTTCAGTCATGATAAGTAAAAGTCTCAAGGATCACCAAAAATAATGACATTTATTTTAATCTTGATCAAACAGACAAACTTTATATTCCTTCTTTTTATTTTTTACAATCTTGACCTTTAGTCCCTTCAAATATAATGCCCAAGAATTTGATTTTTTAAAAAGTATTTTTTTTTCTTTCTGGCCTTAAAACTGTATAGTTTTAACAAGCCTCTTTTGTAAATTCAGTATAGGAAAGTTTTTTAGGTTTGTTACTTGTATATTCCTTTTAATTATTAAGACATCAGCTACTTTGATTTATATGTCCAGTGTAACAGCTTTTTCCATATCATTCTTATAGCCTCTCATTTATAAATTCACTTTTAGGTGAGTTTCAGTCTTCTCCAGTAAAACATGTTCTTCCATAACATTTTTAACCCAGCCAATCTATAGAGGCAAACACTCTTTAAAATAATTTTGAGGTTCATTATCCAAAGGTATCTTTCAATGTGTCCAATGTTAAAATATTTTGTTCTTTCTTTATTAGTAAGTGTTCTACTCTTTTATTGCATGCTTTAGTTCTGTCTGGTTCCATCTAGTACCCAACCTTCAAAGTCTTATCCTATCTTTTTTTTTAAAAAAAAAGAATTGAAAACAAAAGCATTTTACTATGGGAAGGATTCTTATAATTAATTCCAAAATCTTATTTCAAATTTATCTGGACCCATAGTTTATTTGTAGCTTTACAAAATGAAAGTTCTAATCACCCTTTGGCTATTTCTTTCAAAAACTATTTTTAAGACCTTAAACTTCTTTTTAATTTTTTTTCCACTTAAGATTGAAGGAAAATCACCTGGTGCGGGTTGGAAGATTAATAATAGCTGAAAAACAGTTAAAATGCAATTTCTGAATGTGATTGGAAAAAGAAGTATGTAAGCCCAATGCCCTTTAAAAGGCACCAATCATGGTTGAGCAAAAGGATGGTTATTCCTTCAGCTCTCAGAACTCTAAATCTGCTGGAGACTGCTATCTTATAATATCCTCATGTCCTTAACTGTCTGGACTACTTATGGGTGATCTCAAGTCCTCTCTTTGTCCAGAGAGGAATTATGAGCAGATGTACACTGGCTCTTTATTCCACTGCATATATCTTAAAGCAGCCATCTTCAGTTCACCATTTCTTCCCCATAAATCCCACCATAAACACACATTTCTAAATGTATTTCCCCATTACGGCATGTTTTTGTCGGCATTCCTTTTTATTTATGACTTGCATCACAACATTTGGAAAAGGATGCCATCAACATACTTTCCAGCTGAAAGATACTTTGTACCTATTAATGTAGAAAAACTAGAATATAATGGAAAATTCTAGACTGGAATTCTTCACCTGGTTTTCACTCAGTGAGAGAAACAAAGTTTCTGTCACAACTTCTGTTATGTATGCAGGCACCTGCATAGCAACAGCCACCAGGGGGCGTTGGCCTGAACGGTTTTGGCAGGAAACCCAGTTTTGGCGGGAAACCTAGGGCCAACCTCATTGGCTGTCCGCTTACCTGGCTAGGTATATAAGGAGGCCAGGTAACCCTCATTCCTCAGTTCGCTACCCCCTTCCAATAAAGAGCTGAACTCACACTCTGGCTGGCGTCTCTTCCTTGCGTCAGACCCACTACACAATAGTGGCGACGAGGGTGGGATTGCTGCCGACCAAGAGCTGAAGTCACTGGGGAAACGCTCCGTGAGCTGAAGGAAAGGCATTTTCCTTCCTTCTCTCCCCACGACCGCCAGCCGACCAGACCACGCCGAGCACCGCATCCGCGACCGGACTGCAACAGCACCGCCATGGCAAGAGCCGGACAACCCCGCAAATTCGACACCCACTACACAATAACTTCAGGATAACTTCAGGTATGTGGTCACTGCCAAAGTAGCTATCCATAATTAAATACACAATCAGTTTAAGGAAACTTGAGAGACAATAGCATAACAATAGAGAGCCAGTTTGGTGTACTGGTTAAGATGCTGGCTTAGAAACCCAGAGATTGTGAGTTCTAGCCAAATGACTATACAGTGGTACATTAATTGGTTCTGGGAGGTGCAATGTGTACTAAAAAGAATGAGTCCCAAACAAACCACATGACTTACCATATAACCTTTTCTTCAGCCGAGAAGAACTTCCTGTCTGTTCCTTTTCCTATGTCAGTGACCTTCCCAGCATGCCAACTTCATATCCATTCACCATAGCCATCCCCTCTTTCTATAGTAGTGTGCTGATTACTAAACATATGCCAAGTACTGGGACAACAGTTTCATGTCAAAATGCATTGAGTACCAAAATTGACAAGTTTTGAAGCAGTTGAGTATAAAGGTACTTCTGTAATTTAATATGTTGCTTTTAGTTTGGCATATCTGCAACGGAACTCTATCATATAAGTATGACAGCATTCTGCAGATGATTTTTTTCTAGGATTAAAATCTCTTACCACTATGAATTCATATTCTGGGAAGGCAGTTAAACATTTAATAGTATATATTTTCTAGCACGAGGTCAAAGTTTATTGTATTGCACAGCACAAGACATTGTGGGCTGTTCCCTGACACCACTGGATGACATCGCCAGGGTTCGTTGCCTTGGAAGAGTGAGGAAGATTCTCAGGGATGACTCACACCCTGGACGGTATCTCTTTACTCTCCTACCATCCGGTAGGAGATATAGGAATATAGCCAGCCGCACCAACAGGCTGAAAAATAGCTTTTATCCGTGGGCTGTTAGGCTTTTAAATGGGACATAATCTTATGCAGAATTGACTTGGGAGGCCAGTGTGTGGTGTAGTTGGTTCACATGGTGTGGTGGGATGGAGGGTTTGTTGTCACTGTGTGTTGGGGGGAGAGAGCATGGGGGGAGGCTCAGCTAATCTCAATGTACACATGTTGTACTTTGACAATAAAGGTTTGTTTATTTATTTATTTATTTATTATTTATTTATTTATTTATTTATTTATTTACCTGGCAATTATATGGAACTAGATAAACTTTGAGAAGCAGAAATCCACAACTATCATACTTTCTGCAAAATTCAGGCAGAGATCACGTGCCACCATCTCAGCCTGTAGGCAGAAATGGGATTATTCTTAATAATGGTTGAAGCATTCAGAACATATAAATCAAAGCTGCTGAATTCAATTATTATATTTCACCTATTTTCCCAGAATGAGAGCATGGCAAATTGTAGGAATGAAATCAGCAAAGAAGCTACTCAGTTTTTGTTTCTTTCTTTTACCCATATTCTGCAATCTTTTATAAAATTATAACAATGTGATGTTGATTTGCATACCATAAGATATGCTTGTGGATATTTGTGTAACCATAAGTAACACTTTGGTTGACAAAATAATCCTCCTTAATGTTGGGCACAGTAGCATTAAAGGAAAACTCAGAAGAAATGTCTGTAAGCTATTAGGTACTGTAGCATGAAGTTGGTCCCACTACTGGAGAAAAATGCAGCTGCATTTACAGAATAAAAGAGTTGGAAGGGACCTTGGAGGTCTTCTAGTCCAATCCTCTGCTCAACCAGGAGACCTTATACCATTTCAGACAAATGGCTGTCCCGTGTCTACTTAAAAGCCTCCAGTGATGGAGGCCAGCCCTTTCACTGGTTAATTGTTCTTGCTGTCAGCAAATTTCTCCTCTAGGTTGGATCTCTCCTTTTGCAGTAGCAGCTGGAACAAGAATTTCCTGATTTAAAGTCTTAGTGTTGAACATCATTTCTGAAAGGAGAAAAACAGTGATGCTAGTAAGTGAGATTATTGTTTACTGAACCCTATACTCTACAAACAATTTCCACTTGTTCATGTTTTGGTATCTTGCTGAATTATTGAATCTTGGCTTCTAATGTGTATTACAAGACTTTTCATTAGATGCAGATTGATTGTTTAAACTTCGGGTTTTCTGGCTTGTGGGTAGTCCAGGAACATTGGAGACTATCAATTGGCAATTTATCCATGAATCCAGTGTCAACATCTATTGCTACAGCTATCTCGCTTGTACTAATTAGTTGGTTTACTTTCTCATTACAAAATGTCACATAAAAAATGGACCACAGCTAGAAACATTTTTTATTTTACAGAGCATAAGGGATTGTAGAACAACTAAATATTACAAGAACCTTCTTTCTTCCTAGTGTACTTGGCAACCACTTAACTACATTTAAATCAATGCAATGACTAAGATCAGATCAGATGATAAGATAAGAATCTTTATTGTCATTTTTTACTGTGGGCACAACGACACACATCAAAAATGAAATTTAGTTGCCTGCTCTCAAAGTGAAACACATACATGACACACACCTAAAACATACTACATACAACATATGTATAGACCCACACCCCTACATATACATTACAATAAAATATTTAATATTGTCCATCTTGAATATATAATGGAAGGAGGAAGCCTGAGAGTTTGCAAGGTTAATGCTGTATGGAATGAAACTATGGATGAATCTGGATGTTCTGCTATGGATACCATGAAGCCTCCTCCCAAAAGGTAACAAGGAAAACAGGTTGTGGAGAAGATGAGTAGTATCCCAGATAATCTTACGGACCCTGTTCAAACAACGCTTCTGCGCTATGTCCTGGATGGGAGGGAGGGAACTGCCAATGATCTTTTCGGCCATCCTCACCTCTCTCTGCACCACCTTCCTGTCTGAAGCAATGATGCTTCCAAACAGACTGTGATGCTGTATGACAGTATGCTCTTAATTGTCCCACTGTAGAAAATGTTCAGAACAGGGGAAGGAAGATGAGCTTTTCACATGCGATGCAGACAGTGCACGTGCTGCTGTGACCGCTTCACCAGTTTCTCACTGTTGAGCGACCAAGCCAGCCTACCCGTTAGCTGCACACCCAGGAATTTGATGCTAGTAACCATCTCCACAGGTGAATCATTAATGCACAGAGAAGTGTGGCTGTGCCTGCCTTTTCTGAAATTGACAATGATCTCTTTGGTTTTTCCGGTATTTAAAACTAGACTGTTTTCCTTACACCAATTCACCAACCCCTCAACCTCCTTGTGGTAAGCTTCCACATTGTCATCATGAATAAGGCCCACTACTGTTGCATCATCTGCAAACTGGCACCCAAGAAGTTGATTCAAGGTGTTTACTATAACTTTGCTAGAGAACAAATGCCCTCTTTTATTGCTTATTGCAGAGATAGAGAGCCACTTTGGTCTGGTGGTTAAGGTACAATGCTAGAAACCAGGAGACTGTGAGTTCTAGTTCCACTTTAGGCATGAAAGCCAGCTGGGTGATTTTAGGCCAGTCACTCTATTTCATCCACTGACTCTAGGCTTGGGCAACAAGACAGTCAATAAATTCCTGTTACAACAAATGTATTAACACTTGGTTGATCTAAAAAAATACCCTGCACTTCTAAAAACAACAAAGGAAGAAAATGTAATTGAAAAAAATCTGTAGCACGATCAGATCATATATATTTAACTTCTATGGTTCAGTCTTGCCCATTAACCATCCATAATTAAGGAGCAAGTTTCTCTTTCTATATAATTAGTGCATGTTTTTAGGAGCTCTCCTCCTCTCTATCAAAGTTCAAAGCCCCTATTTCTTAGTAGGAAGACCTATTTTTAGCTTTCAGTATAGAAAACATCCATGTTGATCCAGCTTTCTTTATTACGGGCTTTATATGTGGGAAAGAGGACTTCAGTCAGGGATTTGGGGGTAGACAATATTTTTTTTTCAAATTGAAGGCTATAGTGGCTCAGTAGAATTGTTGAGAAGGTGCAAACAAATTGTGAGCAGGGGGCAGAGCCTCCACCCTTCTGTGATGGGATAGTATGAATATTCAAATTTGAAAGGTAAGCTAATTTCAGATGACAGTTTGGTCCTCCCTACCACAATAAATAAATAAATGTCCTTCCTCATGCTAAAAGGTTAGCACCAGCAATTAATGTATCTTGGAACTGTTTGCAATAAAAATTAGTGATGAAGCACCTTTAGATTTTATCCTCATGTTCTGGATTCTTACAAGTCACTAAATTACATTTTGAATAATAAAACTGAACCAATATATATAATATACAGGGGATTGCATTGATGTTCTTTATGTTCACAGTAAAATGTAAATTATTTAAGGCTTTAGACTCTTCACATAAGTGGCACGTGATGTAAGTTGATGGAAGTTGAGGAAAAATAATGTAGATGTAGTTGATTTCTCTTTGTTGATATCACCTATGGCTCACAGGCTAAGTTATTATCTTTTAATTAATAATTTATTCAATATAATGGGCACTAATTTCTGATACTTTCATTTTTCTTTTCTTTTTTTTAAAAAAAGATCTATATTTGTTCCCAGTCTCTGTGGATAAATTCAAAGTACCACTGAGAGTCTGGTACTCAGTCTGGTTTTATGCATGAGAAAGCTCAAGTTTCATTAGATCCTGGTTTGTTTTCACGTTGAACATTTCTATGTGTGTTATATTACAAATGGCCTTGTTTGGGGAGAAGTTCCTACAGAATGCATAAGCAGATCTGGGAAGATTGTGGAATGGTTAATGTAGGAAATACAGTATGTTCATGTACACTTATAGGTGAAGAGAAATGAAGCTTCACAAGCATACTTTGGCACTTTTAACTAGATCTGTAGACGTTTAATTCATAGCAAGGCAAGCAAAGCATAAAGTTAATATGGAAATGTCCACTGAGAAATTTCACTCATGACTAAACACAGATGTTGTCTTAGTGTCTCATCATGTGCATCCTTGCTCAGAAATAAATCCATCTTTTTCAATGAGATAAATTCACCAACACATGTGCCTAAGGACTATAAATACATAGCTGTATACCATGCAGTTTGTTGCTTCTAAAAACGTTGATTCCAGTCATGCCTAACTTGCACAGGGCAAAACTATAAGTACAGTATCTTTTTGAAAGAATATGAGTATAGGTAAAATGTAAAGGTTCCCCCGCACGTGCGTGCTAGTCGTTTCCGACTCTAGGTGCCGGTGCTCATCTCCGTTTCAAAGCCGAAGAGCCAGCACTTGTCCGAGGATGTCTCCGTGGTCATGTGGCCGGCATGACTAGACGCCAAAGGCACACGGAATGCTGTTACCTTCCCATCGTAGTCGTCCCTATTTTTCTACTTGCATTTTTACGTGCTTTCGAACTGCTAGGTTGGCAGAAGCTGGGACGAGTAACAGGTGCTCACTCTGTTATGCAGCACTCAGGATTCGACCCGCCAAACTGCTGACCTTCTGATTGACAAGCTCAGCGTCCTAACCCACTGAGCCACCGCGTCCCTCTAATATGAGCATAGCTGCATTCTAATACCTATATTTATTTGACAGTAAATCCCATTAACCTCAGCAGGCTACAGTACAGAGCTAACATTCAGTTATCTTAGAGATTAAATAAGGATGACCCTGGTTGATATTTGGAATGGAGAACACCTGGGATAGAGAACCACCTGTTAGCTAGATTGAAGTTAAAGGGGGAGGGGAGATCCTGGAAGAGGAGAATGGCAAACCACATCAGTAATGCTGTTAAAAAAACTGCAGGTAGGAGCAGCTGAATTCAGAATATATCATCTTTTAAAGTCAGTAAATTCAGTATGGATTTATTTTTTAAGGTACATATAGAGCATGGGTGTCAAACATGATCACATCATGTGACGTATCATGATGTATCATGACATTTTTTCCCTTTGTGGAGCTGGGGTGGGTGTGGCCTATGCATGACACATCCGGCCCACAGGCTGCCAGTTTGGCACCCATGAGATAGAGCAAAATTGGGAAACTGGTGGCTTTTTATATCTTGCTACTCTATCCAAGCCAGTCTGGATTTATCCCATAAAGAATTTCATGTTGTGGAATCAGTGTAACTGTCTTTCCTGAAGTGAAGAAGCAATGGCTAATAGCAGATCCTAATAGGCAAAAGTTATCCACCACTTCTAAATATTCACTGTTAATTCTAAGAGTGATTGTTGCACTTGTCATTAGTTTGGCCTTCTTTATAGTTAACTGTAGTCTCCCTTTTTCATTGTGTTCTTTGACATTCATTATTACAGCTTCCGGTTACAACTATCAAAATAGTGTCATTAGCAGAGCAGAGGTTACTGATGTATTTTCTTCTTACTCTAAAACAGGGGTGTCAAACTCAATATCATTGAGGGCCGCATCAGCATTGCGGTTGCCCTCAGGGGGCCGGGTGGGTGTGGCCTGGGTGGGCGTGGCCTACTGGGTGGGCATGGCTAGAGTGCATATGGCCTACTGGGTGGGCGTGGCCAGCTCTACATTGTTTGCATCAAGGGTGCCTATGGGGGCCTGGGCAGGAGTGGGACAGATCTGAGGGTCTCTGGCAGAAGGAGGGTCTCTGGGCCAGGGCCAAGGCAGCGGGGGCCGTTCCCTCACTCTTTCCAGGATGGCTTCGTGGGCCGCATGAAACCACTTCACTGGCCGGATCTGGCCCCCGGGCCTTGTGTTTGACATGTCTGCTCTAAAACTATTCTTTTACAATCCAGCCTCCTTCAATATATATTTAGCATATAGATTGACTAAATATGGAGAGAGTATGCAACCTTATCACCCCCAAGACTTGACTTGGACACCCTGCCCACAAGAATTAACTTCTTTGAATTTTGGGATTGGAGAACACTATGGACAGCCAAGAAAATAAACCAAGGGAGCATTGAACAAACCACCCCAGAGTTCCCACTTGAGGCACAAAGCTTAAATGATGTTCCTTTAGACACATTATGTGAAAATCCAGCTCTCTGGAAAAGCTCCAACTCTGGGAAAGATGGAAGGAAAGAAAAGAAGAGGAAGACCAGCAAGCAAAATACAGTAGATGGCCTCAATAACATTGCTCAATTGGCAATGAGTGTACTGTTGCGATACCTGAAAGAACATGTCAGGGATAGATTCTCATGGTGAAAATATATGTAGTCACTAGGGATAAGTGTGACATAATCAATCAAATCCAACCTTATGTCACTCCTTTCAAGATCTGGGGCCTGTCTGTTTCACCATGTTCTGTCCAAACTGTGGCTTCCTTTCTTGTGATTAGGTTTTAGATGAGGATACTGAGATGTTTTGTGTTTCCCATATTCCTAAGAACTTGCGACTGAATGTTTCTTTATAAACAATGCAACAGATGTTGACTTCTTTTCATTAGTTTTTTGCCTTTCTCAATTACACAGTGCTCATCAGCGGTAATACCTCTTCTTCTTCAGCCTTTTCTGAAACCAGCTTGAGCATCTGGCATCTCCTTTTCCACATAGAGCTCTAATCCTAAACATTATTTTATAGCATGTAAAATGATGGATACTGTACAGTAGTTTGCACATTTTGTTAAATTTCCTTTCTTTAATATTGATACTTAGGCTGATTTTTTCAATCTGTTGGCCATCCTATTTTTCTCCAGATTTGCTGGCATAATTTGCTTAGAACCTTCACAAAGTCTTGCTATATTTCCGTAGATATTCCATTAATTATTTTACCTTTCCAACTTAGTATGATAGGAGGGATGATCTTTAGTTCTATTTAATATTTGATTTATTGATTAGTCAAGTGATCATAGAAAGAATTCTAGTACCAAAAGTTCTTGTAAATAGGGAATATCTTCTAAGGCTTCTTGGATGTTGACATTTCTATAGTACAGAACTACAATATGTCCAAAAGGTGCTTTTCCAAAAACAAACATCTGGGCTTTCTTGATTTTTTTCCCCTTGAAAACGTTTCATAAGAATGAAACGTTTTCAAGGGAAAAAAGTTAAGAAAGTCCAGTTGCATTTTGGAAAAGCACCTTTGGGACAACCATGACCTGGATGATTGAAAATCTCCATAGAGAATTACAATATATTCTTTCCATCTTTGTTCAATCTTTTTTGTTTTAATTCCATTTATATCCCGCCCTTCTCCGAAGACTCAGGGCGACTTACAAGCTTAGCAGTAGCCTTCATTCTATGTATATGCCTGCTTATTAGGGCTTTCACACACACACACACCAACGGCATTATTACAAAGTCAGCTTATTGCCCCCAACAATCTGGGTCCTCATTTTACCTACCTCGGAAGGATGGAAGGCTGAGTCAACCTTGAGCCTGGTGGGATGGGAACCTGCACTTTTATTGAATCAAATCTTCTTTGATTCAATAACTATCTTTCATTGGCATTCTTTAGCATACCAATTCAGGATTGGAATCTTCTTAGTTTGGAGATCTTTGGGAAGACTTACCTTGCTTTTCTTTTCCTTGTTTCCATTTTCAGTGTTTTTATTGAAGTTATTCTAATATTGCTTCTTGTCTCTTCTAAACAGATATCTGAAATTCTTTGTTAAATTCCTTCTGAAGGTCTTTGTTTTCTTGGCCTTGGCTTCCCTTCTTAGCAGTTCCCACCCTTTGTTCTGACATCCACTTTCCTTGGTCTTTGACAGTCTGTTTTCACAAGTATCCTTAAAAACCTCTTGGATTTTATTTCACAGTATCTTTGCTTCCCTATCATTGAGATTCAGAAGTGGTTTCTGATCTTTTCCTTGAAAATGGTGGCTACATATTCAAAAATACGTTATAGACATTGGTTACCTTTGTTCCACTACTTCAGTTTGATTTGAAACTTACATGTGAACAATTCATGATCTGTTCTACAGACAGCCCATAACCATATATTTGCTTTTTTAAAAAAAATTAACTAAATGTATAAACAAAAAAGTTTGTTTTTTGGACTCTTCCACTCCTTATACCAATACTATAGTTAATGAATTTCTGTGTATATAGATGCTGTTTTGTTTATTTGTATACTGTTAGCAATGAAGGGACGCGGTGGCTCAGTGGGTTAGGATGCTGAGCTTGTCGATCGGAAGGTCGGCAGTTTGGCGGGTCAAATCCTGAGTGCCGCGTAACAGAGTGAGCGCCTGTTACTCGTCCCAGCTTCTGCCAACCTAGCAGTTCGAAAGCACGTAAAAATGCAAGTAGAAAAATAGGGACCACTGCGGTGGGAAGGTAACAGTGTTCCGTGCGCCTTTGGCGTCTAGTCATGCCGGCCACATGACCATGGAGAGGTCCTCGGACAAGCACTGGCTCTTCGGCTTTGAAACGGAGATGAGCACCGGCCCCTAGAGTCAGAAATGACTAGCACGCATGTGCGGGGGAACCTTTACCTTTACCTTTACCTAGCAATGAAGAAATAATTGAAATGGCAGAAACTGATAATCCATTCTTCTGCTTCATTTCTGTTTCCTAGGCCACACCATCCAACAACATTTTTTTGCATACTACTGCCATTCCAATCTCCAACACAAACAGTATGCCTTGCATACGGTTGATTTCATCATTACTGTTGATTGGATATGACCATAAAACTTATAACATTCCTCTTCTTCTGTATCAGTGGTTGAAGCATAAATATGAATAATCGGTGTATTAAAAGGTATCTGCATTGCAACCAAGTTCTATCTCAAAGCAATACATTCCTTCTTTAGTTTTTATATCCTGAATAGTAAATGTTAGGATTTTTGAACAGAGTGTCCATTTCCAGTCCAGTTCAATTTGCAAAAACCTAAAGTATAGTCCATCTCAATTAGCTGTTGCCTAAGATGTTACAATATGTGTAATCAAATCATGTCATATTTCATTGTGCTGAGTTTTCCCATGCTCACTATAATCCTGTCTTTGCAGCTTCAGCTTTCCTTTTCCTGAAAGCTTTAATCTAGTCACATCTTAAACACTATAAGTAAGATCCTCAGTTCTTCCCTAGTGGCAAGCTGAGTCCATCCAACTTGAATAACCTATCATCCAGCACTAACCTGTGGTTTTCTTGCTGAAATAAAGGAGTGGTTTAGCAATGCCTTCTCCCATTCTGTACAAAGAGATGCCTTTCCCATTGTTACTAAAGTGATCATCCACCACAAGTGTTTTCCTATATTGCTGCTGTTTGATATAGTTTCCTGTTTGGTCTAGCTGGATAGTTGGCATACATTTCTCTAGTTGTTGGGACTATATACTATTTACTGGGACTGTATAACGGCTAGACTATTGTATTGGGTTAGACTGGGCTTTTATAATCTTATTTTTCAGAGTTTTCCAAGCATTTTGAGTTGCCTTTCCTTTTAGGATTTCCATTCATGGAATGATTTCTAAACTCTCTCTTAATTCATCAAAGTCAGCTCTCTTAAAAGAGCATGAGGGAACTGCCAGCAGACTGGCAAAGGGCTGGTGTGATTCAATCCTCAAAAAAGGAAAAAAGTGGATCCAGGAAATTACAGATTAATCAACCTGACAATAATATTGAAAAAATTCTGGGAAAGGTAATCAAGCTGCAAATTTGGGAGCAACTATAAACAAGTAAGGTGATCAGCTAAAGAAGAAGCCAGCATAGGTTTGTTAAAAAATAAATCATGCCAATTGCCTTCTTTGACAAAGTGGATCAGGAAAATAGTGTGGATATCCAATAGTTTATTTAGACTTCAATAAGGCATTTGGCAAAGTCAACCACTGTCTACTTCTACATCTACAGTATATGGAGGGAAGCAAGGTGGGGGGAACCCCAAAGGTTCCATTTTAGGCCCAGTACTCTTCAATATCTTCATAAAGGTTTTAGATGATGGAATAGAAGGGAGATACATCAAATCTGCAGATTATACTGAACTGGCAGGAATAATCAACACCCCAGAAGATAGGCTCAAGATCCAGATGGATCTCGACAGACTTGAATACAGGGACCTAGCTAACAAAATGAAATTCAATGTAGAGAAAAGTAAGATGTTACATTTAGACAAGAAAAAACTAATGTACAGGTACAAATTAGGTGGAACCTGGCTGAATAGCAGTAACTTCGAGTGGGATCTTGGAGTCCTAGTGGACAATCAATAAATATGAGCCGGCAGTGTGCAGCAGCAGCCCAAAAAGCCAATGCAATCCTAGTTTGTATTAGTAGAGGGATACAATCAAGATTACATGAAGTATTAATACTGCTTTACAGGGCTTTTTTTCTCATAGAACGCTCAAAACGGAGTTCCGGCACCTTTTTTGGATGGAAACTTGTAGGGTAGGCAAGGTGGGTTATATGACATGTGTGAGTTCCGGCACCTTTTTCTTTTACAAAAACACTGCTGCTTTATAAAGCCTTAGTAAGACTTAGAATACTACAGCCAGTTTTATACTATAAAAAAGAAATTCTGGAAAGGCTGTAGAAAGGAGCAACAAAGCTAATTAGGAGGCTGGAGGCTAAAACACATGAGAATGGTTGCAGGAATTGTGATTGTCTAGTCTAGTGAAAAGAAGGACTAGGGGTGGCATGATAGCAGTGTGGCAATGAGGGGCTATCACAAAGAAGAGGGGGTCAACCTCTTTTCCAAAGCACCAGAAAGCAGGATAAGAAACAATGGATGGAAACTAATCAAGGAGAGAAGCAACCTAGAAATAAGGAGAAATTTCCTAATAGTTAGAACAGTTAACCAGTGGAACAGCTTGCTTTCAGAATTTGTGGTTGTTCCATCACTGGAGACTTTTAAGAAAAGACTGGACAGCCACTTGTGGAATGATATAGATGCTCCTGCTTGAGCAGGGGGTTGGATTAGAAGACCTCCAAGGTTTCCTTCCAATTCTGTTATTCTATTAAGAATAGAGTAGATAGGGATAGTGGAATAGATAGTACCACTGCCAGATGGATTCACAATTGGCTGACCAACAGCATTCAATGTATAGTCCTTAATAGAACTACATCTATACTGAGGGAAACATACAGCAGGATATCTCAAGGTTCTATCGTAGGCCCACTATTCTTCAACATTTGTATAAATGATCTAGATGAGGGGACAGAAGACAGTCCCAAGCTAGGAGGAATAACTAACTCTGTGGATGATAAACTCAAGATTCAGAAGGATCTTGACAAACTTGAACATGGCCCTATCCAACAAAATGCAATTCAAAGATAAGAAAAGTAAAGTCCTACACTTAGGCAAGAAAACACAAATACACAAATATAGGACATAGTGGCTGTGAGAGAGATCTAAGTGTCCTAGTAGCTCCATTTGTGTGTCCGCATGTACGGATGCATAAAATGCTTCCCCCTCCCTTTTTCTCTGATCTGCCAACCAAGAAAGGTTGGAGACCTCTTTTCCTAGATAATATCCAAATAGACTGATATCAGATGAGAATGTTTCCCTGATGATGACTGAAGAAATTAATGGCAGGAAGAGGGCATTTATTATATCTGAACAATGGTTCATTCCCGCTCTAAAATCTTAAGTCTATTTAAATGTTGGCTATAACTGATTATGTATATCTCTTGACCAACAATGAACTATGTAACTTAAAGAAACTGGAACTGAACGGAACCCATGAAGGGTATTATACAGCCAGAGAATATCTCGTTTACGAGTCAAGAATTTTATCTCTTCCATCTGCTTTCTTTGATATGAGCAATTGAAAAGATAATAAAGTGTCCTCTTCCTATGAATAAAAAAATGGTAACTTCAAATATGATTTGGAAGTTTCTTTAGAAAAGAAAGATACCAGATTAAAATCAGTGAACAGCTATTGTCAAACCTTCCTTAGCATACTATACAATAAATATCACAACTTGTATTTTGTATCCAAAGTTTAAAATAGATTTTTAAAAATCATGTTTAGACCATTGCCGTATAAAGTTGTAAAGCAGGTATGATTTTTAGAAAAGCTTGAGCTAATCATGACGACTCAAGTACAACCTTTTATAGATTTTATTCTAACATTAAGTTTCACTAAGTCAATATTTCCCCTTCATGGATTACTGCCTTGTCATGTCAAAGGGGCTTGTGTAATTCAATGAAGCTATGAGCTATGCCGTGCCGGGCCACCCAAGACGGACAGGTCATAGCAGAGAGTTCTGACAAAACGTGATCCACTGAAGAAGGAAATGGCAACCCACTCCAGTATCTTTGCCATGAAAACCCTATGGACAATACCAAAAGGCAAAACAATATGATGCTGGAAGATGAGCCCCTCAGGTCGGAAGGTGTCCAATACGCTACTGGGGAAGAGCAGAGGGCTAGTACTAGTAACGCCAGAAAGAATGAAGTGACTGGGCCAAAGCTGAAAGGACGCTCAGCTGTGGATGTATCTGCTGGTGAAAGGAAAGTCCGATGCTGTAAAGATTTTTTCTCCATAGGAACCTGGAATGTAAGATCCATGAATCAAGGAAAGCTTGACGTGGTGAAACAAGAGATGACAAGACTGAACATCGACATCTTAGGAATCAGTGAACTAAAATGGACAGGAATGGGTGAATTCAATTCAGATGACCATCAGGTATACTACTGTGGGCAAGAATCCCTCAGAAGAAATGGAGTAGTCTTCATAGTCAATAAAAGAGTAGAAAAAGCAATACTGGGATACAATCCCCAAAATGACAGAATGATCTCAGTTTGAATACAAGGCAATGTTCAAACTATCGCACCATTGCACTCATTTCACATGCTAGTAAAGTTATGCTTAAAATCCTACAAGCTAGACTCTAGCAGTATGTGGATCGAGAACTACCAGAAGTGCAGGCAGGATTTCGAAGAGGCAGAGGAACTAGAGATCAAATTGCCAACATACGCTGGATTATGGAGAAAACTAGGGAGTTCCAGAAAAACATCTACTTCTGCTTCATTGACAATACTAAAGCCTTTGATTGTGTGGATCACAACAAACTGTGGCAAGTTCTTAAAGAGATGGGAGTATCAGACCACCTTATTTGTCTCTTGAGAAACATATGCGGGTCAAGAAGCAACAGTGAGAACTGGACACAGAACCACTGATTGGTTCAAAATTGGGAAAGGAGTCCGGCAAGGCTGTATACTGTCGCCCTGCCTATTTAACTTATATGCAGAGCACATCATGAGAAAGGCAGGGCTAGATGAATCAAAAGTTGGAATTAAGATTGCCGGGAGAAATATTAACAACCTAAGATATGCAGATGATACCACTCTAATGGCAGAAAGTGAAGAAGAACTAAAGAGCCTCTTGTTGCAGGTGAAGACGGAGAGTGCAACAGTTGGGTTGAAACTTAACATTAAGAAAACCAAGATCATGGCATCCGGCCCTCTCAATTCCTGGCAAATAGAGGGGGAAGAAAAAGAGGTAGTGTCAGGACCCACCTCAATCCACATCTTAGGAAATACGAACTCTTGGATGCAAGTTTAGTCCAAAAGGAAAATGTTTACTAGGATGGAATCGATTGTGGGAATACAAGACGGAATCTGACAAAAGTTACATTTCAATCCTATATAAACCATTCCCATTTCAGCCCCTCCCCTCATCCATTTGGTCAGGCTGTCGTCAGTTGCTAGGTGTCAGGTCCTTCCATGGGAAAGGGAACTCTCCTTGGTTTTATGATTATTGCTTTCCTTTTCAGTTGTAAATGAAGATACAATCCAGACCTGTCTGTCCCCCTCCCTTCCCCAGTTAAAAACATCCCCTGTTGCTTGAAAATCGCTTTAGTAACCATCCTCCCCCCCCCTCGGAGAGATGGCAGAATCCCCTGAAATAGCACGTTGTTCTACCTATACAATTATGAAATGTGATATAAATGGATTCTGACATTCGGCTCTCCTTTCAGAAAAAAGATGAGTCCATCTGTGAGGAAAGAAAACATATAAATGTTAGCCTGGTTTGTTTGGATATTCTGTATGAAACCTCTTAAGCAACTTAGGTGCTTTAACATGGAGTTTGTTAACCCACTCATTTTCTGAGGAGGGGAGGTGTTTCCATGCCACTAAATATTGTATCGTTCCATGGTGTTTTCTGGAATCTAAGATTTCTTTCACTTCAAAATGTTGTTCTCCTTCCACCATGATGGGGGGTGGTGGTGGTGGGATTTTTTTCTCGTAGTGGTGATTGTTGTTCTCTCTTTAATAGACTGCAGTGGAAGGTTGGGTGTATTCGTCTAAGATTTTTGGGTAGTTCTAATTCAACTGTTACTGGGTTTATGATTCTTTTAATTGGAAAGGGTCCAATATATTTTGGTCCTAGTTTTTTACAGGGTTGGAGTGATTTCAGGTATTTTGTGGATAAATATACCATCTCTCCTACCCTAAATGGCGTGGGATCGGTTCTTTTTTTGTCTGCCTGTGTCTTGTATGCTTTTCTGGCATCTTCCAACGCTTTCCTAACGATTGGCCATGTGTTTTGTAATTGAGCAATCCATTCCTTCAGATCAGGGATAACCGGTTCTTTTGGGGTTAGTTCTGGTATTGGGTTGAAACTCTGGCCTGTAGCTACTTGAAAAGGAGTGTAACCTGTGCTTGAGTGGACTGCATTATTATATGCTACTTCTGCAAAAGGCAGTAAGTCCGTCCAGTCGGACTGCTGAAAATTAATATAGCATCTCAGATATTGTTCAAGTATATTATTAAGTCTTTCAGAAGCTCCGTCTGTCTGAGGATGGTGACTAGATGACAGTCCTTGGGTGGTTCCTAAGAGGGATAAAAATTCTTTCCAAAATGCCGACGTAAATTGCACCCCTCTGTCAGATATGATGCGTTGTGGTACCCCGTGCAATCTGTAAATATGTTGTACAAAAAGTTTTGCTAATGCTTTTGCAGTCGGGATTTTTTGGCAAGGTATGAAATGTACTTGCTTAGAGAACAGATCTGTGACAGTCCAGACTACGGTGTTTCCATTACTTTCTGGCAGTTCTACGATAAAATCCATGGCTATTTCTTTCCATGGGGCTGAGGGGTTTGCCACTGGTTGTAACAGACCTGGCGGTTTCCCTTGCAGTCTTTTGGCCATCGCGCAAATTTGACAGCTACCCACATAGCTTTCTATGTCCTTTTTCATAGATGGCCACCAAAATTGCCTTTTAGTTAAGTGTAAGGTTTTTACAAAGCCAAAGTGTCCTGCTGATTTTGTATCATGGCACAGTTGCATGAAATTGATTCTCTGTGTGGCAGGTATATATAGCTTCTCCCCCACCCACGGCAGTCCATCTTTAATTGTGCACACATGTTTATTTTTCTGGAACCATTCATCACTTTCCAAAGATTTCCTGAATTCTATTCCAGTTTGGCTATCTACCTTTGGCTTCATTTTTTCTTGTGCCCTGGTGGTGACTGGTGCTGCCAGTTGTTGTTCCGGTACAAGTGGTTTAAAGTCAGTAACTCTTGTGCTGTTATATTGGGGCATGCGGGATAATGCATCTGCCAGGAAGTTCTTTCCCCCCGGTAAGTGTTTGAGAGTGAAATTGAATCGGTGAAAACGTTGGGACCAGCGGGCTTGCTTAGGAGTGAGCTTCCTGGGCGTTTTTAGTGCTTCCAAATTTTTGTGGTCTGTCCAGACCTGGAAAGGTATTTTATTTCCTTCTAAAAATTGGCGCCATGTTAGTAATGCCCACCTCAACGAGAATGCCTCTTTTTCCCATATTGGCCAGCGTTGTTCTGTTTCTGTGAGTTTTCTGGATGTGTATGCGCATGGTTGCAATGTCCCCCCATCATTTTCTTGTAATAGTACGGCTCCTACCGCTACATCACTCGCATCTGCCTGTATTACAAAAGGTTTGTCGGGATCTGGGTGTTTTAGGACAGGTTCAGCAGAAAAAATCTCTTTAGCCTCTCAAATGCTGCTTGACATTCCATTGACCATTTCAGAGGCTGGCTGGGTTTCACGGGTGACCCCCCCCTTCGTTTTCAACAAATTTGTGAGGGGCATGGCTATTTGGCCAAATGCGGGGATGAATTGGCGGTAGAAGTTTGCAAACCCCAGGAAACTTTGCAATTGCTTCCGTGTGCGGGGGGGTGCCCACTCTAGTACTGCCCTGACCTTCTCAGGGTCCATTTCGATGCCCTCTGGAGATATGCGATATCCCAGGTAGTCGATTTTTTCCTGATGGAATTCACACTTCGATAATTTAGCATATAAGTGGGCAGCTCGCAACTTCTTCAGGACTGCTCTGACTAGTTTGATATGTTCCTCTTTGGTTTCTGTGAAGATAAGGATGTCATCGAGGTAAACCAGGACCCCCTTATATAGGTGCTCTCTCAGCACATCATTAATTAATTGCATAAAGACTGCGGGGGCCCCTTGCAGTCCGAATGGCAATACTTTGAATTGATAGCACCCCACTGGGCAGTTGAATGCAGTCTTCCATTCGTCTCCTTCCTTAATCCTAATACGGTAGTATGCTTCCCTCAGGTCTAGTTTGGTAAAAATCTTTCCTTTCGATAGGTGGGATAACATATCCTTCATTAGGGGAAGGGGGTACAGATTACATTCACTAATTGTGTTCAAATTTCTATAGTCCACAACCAAACGAAAGGACCCATCCTTCTTCTCTCTGAACAGAACCGGGGCGGCCACTTTGGGTTTGGCAGGCTCAATAAATCCTCTTTCTAAGTTTTTCTTTATGAATCTCTCCATTTCTGCCATTTCCCTTGGGCTCATGGCATACATCCTGGGTTTTGGGAGTTTTGCCCCAGGTTTGAATTCTATGGTGCAGTCTGTGGGGCGGTGGGGGGGAAGCTCATCTGCTCTTTCCTCACTGAAAACCTCAGCCAGGTCCCTGTATTCCTCCGGTATCTCTGGTAATCCCTTCTCTTTCCCCACTGCTGCTGTCTCCTCCCTCTGGGTTGGGGGGGTGCTTTTGGAGTCTAAGTTCTTCTGCCCCCCCTTTGGGAAATTGAGTTCTGCTGTCCTCCAGTTTATCCCGGGGTTCCATTTCTTCAGCCATTCCAGTCCTAGGATCATTGGGCATTCCATGCCTGGGGCCACTATAAACGTTATGTCCTCCTCATGGGGCCCCAGTGATAGGTGGATTGGTAAAGTGGCTAGGGTGGCTGATCCTCCCCCTGCTATTGTCCCATCTAATTGACTAAAAGAGATTGGTTGTTTTAGCCTCCTCACTGGGATGCTCAATCTCTCCACCAGCGTTGGGCTGATAAGGCAGCGGATGCACCCAGAGTCTATCAGAGCTTTTATTTTGGCTGCTTCAGGAATAGGGGAAGCTAATATAGTCACTGTCTTAAGTATGGGTGGAAGGGGTCCACTTACCAATGGTTCTCCCTCTGAGCTGTCTTCCGAGTTGTCCACCATCCCTGCGGTGCAGGCCGGAGTCCAGTCCCAGTTCCTGGCAGGAATTGTGGACTCTACAGCCTCTGTCCCCTTCATGGAAGATTCTTTTGTGTTGCCTTGGGGCTTCCCCGGCTTCTTGGAGGATGATGCCTCTGGTTTTCGTGGGGGGGCTTTTGAACGACATTCTGCAGCACGGTGGCCCTCTCTCCCGCAGTTGAAGCAACTTGTTGATTTTTTGGCTGTGGCTGGTGGTTTTTCCCCCTCGCGTGTTTGCTCGGGTGGCAGGCGGCCCCATGGTTTTCCTCTGCGGTGTCTCTTCAGTAGGTCTATTTCCACTTCCTCCGCCAGGATGTACCAGTCGTCGAGGTGGGGTGGGTCTCCTCGAGGCAGGCAAGCATCATACAGGTCGTAGTTCAGACCGTCTTTGAAGTGGCTAAAGAGGATGTCTTCTGGCCAGTTCAGCTTGCTGGCAATGGCTCGGAATTCTTGGGTATAATCAGCCACTGCTCGCCTGCCCTGCCTCACCATTTTGATTCTCTCCCGGGCCTTACGGTCAGCCAAAGGATCCTTGAACCGTCGCCTCAAAGATGACATGAATCGGTTGAAGTCGTTGAGTTCTGGGGCATTGGAGTCATGCAAGTTCACCACCCAGTCTGCAGCCGTCCCGTCCAGGGCAGATTGCACAATTCGGATGCGTGTTTTGTCACTGGGGATGTCCCGTCCGTACTCTTCCATGTAGCTAAGGACTTGGGTTAGGAAAAATCCCAGTCGTGATGGCTCCCTCTTGAATTTGACTTCCAGGGGTGGGAGTCTTTGGCTGGAGCGCTGTCTGCGCCGTGGCCGGTATCGCTCCTCATCCTGGTCCCCATCTGTGGCTCTGGGGGGGGTGGGTACTGCTGAGGCAGCAATTCCTGTTCCATTGGATGGCCCCGGGGTTTCAGGTGTTGGATCCCCTCCGTTACCTTTCCAGTTGCGTCCCCAGGCGCTGCCTCGGTTGCGATTTTCAGCTCTCTCCTCCCTCAGTGAACTCAGGGTTGCTTTCATCAGATCAATGGTCTTTTCCAGGATCCGCTCCTCCTCGCTGGCGTGCAGGGAACTCTCCATCTCTTGCCTCCATTCCGGTTGGTGGTTACTACGCCTCAGGGTCATTTCTCCCAAAGCCTTTTCCCACTCACTTTTCCTTCCAACGCCCATCGACCACCGGGGTTTTCGGTCGTACTGCTCCACTGCTTCTTCCCCGGGGGAATATGCTGCTTCAGCTTCCCATTGTCTCTGGGATTCCATTTGGGGGGAAGACTCCCCCTCCATGGGGCTTCCCTCCTCTCTTGCTTCGTCGCCAGACATTGTATTTGTTGCAAAGTCCCCCGGTAAGGTTTTCCCTTCCAGGTTGACTCTTAAAGCAGATTCCGTCTACTGTCAGGACCCACCTCAATCCACATCTTAGGAAATAAGAACTCTTGGATGCAAGTTTAGTCCAAAAGGAAAATGTTTACTAGGATGGAATCGATTGTGGGAATACAAGACGGAATCTGACAAAAGTTACATTTCAATCCTATATAAACCATTCCCATTTCAGCCCCTCCCCTCATCCATTTGGTCAGGCTGTCGTCAGTTGCTAGGTGTCAGGTCCTTCCATGGGAAAGGGAACTCTCCTTGGTTTTATGGTTATTGCTTTCCTTTTCAGTTGTAAATGAAGATACAATCCAGACCTGTCTGTCCCCCTCCCTTCCCCCGTTAAAACATCCCCTGTTGTTTGAAAATCGCTTTAGTAACCATCCTTTCCCCCCCCCTCGGAGAGATGGCAGAATCCCCAGAAATAGCACGTTGTTCTACCTATACAATTATGAAATGTGATATAAATGGATTCTGACAGGTAGTGACAGATTTTATTTTCCTGGGCTCCAAGATCACCGCAGATGGGGACTGTAGCCAAGAAATTAAAAGACACTTGCTCCTGGGGAGGAAAGCCATGGCAAATCTAGACAGCACACTAAAAAGCAGAGACATCACCCTGTCAACCAAAGTGCATATAGTCAAGGTTATGTTCTTCCCAGTTGCAATGTATGGCAGTGAAAGTTGGACCATAAGAAAGGCTGAGCACCAAAGAATTGAGGCCTTTGAACTATGGTGCGGGAGAAGACTCCTGTGAGTCCCTTGGACTGCAAGGTGATCAAAGGTGAGAAGAATGGCATGACAGACAATGAGGTGGCTGGATGGAGTCACTGAAGCAGTAGGCGTGAGCTTAAATTGACTCCAGAAGATGGTAGAGGACAGGAAGGCCTGGAGGAACGTTGTCCATGGGGTCACGATGGGTCGGACACGACTTCGTAACTAACAACAACAACAAAGTCAATATTTAAACTTGTTTATTTGAATTGCTAGCTTCCCATACAGCCATCCAAGAGGCTATCTAGAGCTTGAAACCCAAACCTATATCTGATTTCACACTACAGACAGACCCTTTCTCACATAAGCTTAAAATATGCCCGGGCAGGAAACTATCTTTAAGATAGCATCACATACACAACTCTGCTTTACAAGTTCATCCATTGCTGGTCTAAAATAATTGCTGTTGCCTGCTCTGAGCCCTGTGTAAAAAAAAGAGGGACCTTAATATTTAACATCTAGGGGAATATTTCTTTTGTTCTGCTATTACAGCCTTTGAAATTGAAGTCTTTTTTAGTGGTGGATCCTTCTTTATGGAAAATGGTTCCCATGATTGGTCTCCATCTTGTGGCTTCTCTGAAGGGCCCTGAAGATGTGGCTTTGTCCGTAGGCCTGGCAACAGTGAATGGAGATAGAGCTAATCTGGTGATTTCATTGTGTTGTTGCTGCCATAAAGGATGGGGAATGTTGTTTTATGAGTTTTTACGTTGTGGATTTTTAATGTTGTAACCTGCCCATAGACACCTGTGTGTGAGTTGAGCAGCCATATACATTTTGTTAATAAATAAAACAAATAAATAAGAGTTGCTCTATTTCTCTTTTTAATGTTTTAAGCTCCCATGAGCCTGAAAGTTGACCAGCCACCACTGTTTTGCAGATTCTTTTTAATTCTCTGCAGTTCTTAATGGGTTTTTGGTGCAAAGTAAGTCTGGGCATTGGCCACTATGTGGCCTGATAACCAATTGCATGTAAATTATTCCTCTGTGATGAAAAGTTGAGACAGATCTTCTGTGCTTATGGGGGCCACTTTGTATCACAACCAGGAGTTTTGTACCTGCGTCCCTTATGTAAAGAACTCTTGTTATGAAGCCAACAAGAGGGCATGGCTGCTCCACTCTACTGTTCAAAATCAGGTTGCTGGTTTGCCCTTCACCATCACTTAGAAACAGACCTTTACTCAAATCTTACACCCTACTCATCCCTTCAAAGATCTGCATCTTAGTCCAGAAATTTTTATTTTAACTGTATGGTGTCTTAAAAGAGAGCAAGAGAGGAAGATTAAAGCAGTGAAAGTCAATTTGAGACAGGACGTGCCTGTCATTCTCACTGGAATTGCAAAGCATTTTTGCAAATCAACAAGGCACTGAATTGTGCAAAGCAGGGTTAATAATAAGAAATAATGGGCAGCAGGCATTTGGAAGAGAAAAGAGACTGACTTGTGTCAGCTATCTTGATCAGTACATGTTTTATAGCTTTCTTTCTCTCTTTTTTCTTTGAAGTTGCTTGTTTCAGCAGATAATATTTTTTAAAAATATATATAAGCAGGAAACATATGACAGCTTTCCAAATCTGAAGAGAGTGTATGAATTAGCTGTGTCAATGTAACTGTGTCAAAGTTATACAGTGGATGATGATGATGATAACAAAAATTAAGTGTAGATGGGACATCCTTACATTATAAATGTTTCACCCTTGCATGTAAATTAGGGAATGGCTGCTAATTTAGATATTTTCCTATCCCAATTTGTGGTAGCAATTCCAGGCAACTAGAAAATGTAGTTTGCATGGATAAGTTCAAAATGGGGTGTCAGATGTAGGTAAAAATGAGAGACCAGAACAGTTAATGTAATGACTTGCTTTCCTTCCAAGGAACATATACTCAGAACCTTTGTGTGTGTGATGTGTTTACCTTCACATCAGTGTTGTTTCCTGGTACCTGCCTAGACATGTCCCTGCAGTTTTCTTGGTCAGGTTTTAGAAGTGGTTTACCATTTCCTACTTCCTAGACCTGAGACAGGATGACTGGCCCAAAATCACCCAGCTGACTTGGTACTTTAAAACTCACGGTCTCCTGGTTTCCAGCCTGATGTACTAAATTGGCTCACTACTAGCACTGCTGCTACTACTACTACTACTACTGCTACTACTACTACTACTACTACCACCACCATACTGTGATCTTGAATTACAAAGAAGCTTTTATAAAATAAGCAAGAAAAAAACCTACACTCAACTCACATTTTTTTTTCCTTGATTGAGAAAAAAGACACAATGCTCAAAACTCTGAAATAGATTCTCCATGGGTCCAGTCCAGCTCAATACTACTGGAAAAGAAAAGCAAGAAAAAATCAGCATGGATGCACAAAGATCTCTCTCAGCAACTGAAAAAAAAAGAATAAGTAAAATAATAATAATAATAATAATAATAATAATAATAATAATAATAATAATAATAATAACAACAATAATAACAACAACAACAACAACAACAATAACAATAATAATAATAATAATAATAATAATAATAATAATAATAATAATAATAATAATAATAATAATAATAATAATAATAATAATAGAAAGAGGGACACATAACTAAGGCAGAATACCAACACATAGCCTGAACCTGCAAAGAGGAAGTTAGGAAAATAAGGCCCAGAACTAAGCAAGATTTGCAACAAATGTCAAAAACAATTTTAAAAATGTTTCTTTCAACACTCAAAAAACAAGAAAAAAGTCAAAGAAATAATTGGTCCATTAATGAGAGAAGATGGCAAGGAAGTAATGGGCAATATAAAGAAAGCAGAACTGTTTAATTTATTCTTTGCATCTGTCTTCATGCAAAAATATAATACAGTCCAACCTACCAAAAACATAACCATAAAAGACAAACTAGGAATACAAATTAAAATAAGCAAGGAAATGGTAAGAGAACACCTGTCCACAGCAAACAAATTCAAATCACCAAGACCCAATGGATTGCATTCCTGGCAGACATATCTCAGAAGAATTAAACTATATATTTCAAATTTCTTGGAACACTAGGGAACTACATGAGGACTGCTAAAGAGCTGATGTGGTTCCCATCTTTAAATAAGGGGGGGGAGGGAACAGATCCAGGAAATTACAGACCAATCAGCCTGACATCAATCCCTGGGAAGATCCTGGAAAAGATAATCAAGCAACAAATCTGCAAGCATCTAAAAGAAAACAAACTCCTAACAGAAGCCAACATGAGTTCATCAAAAACAGTTCATGCAAAACAAATCTAATTTCATTTTTTGACAAAGTGACTAAAGTAGAGAATCAGCAAAATACTGTAGACATAGTATAGCACTTAGCAATGGCAATTAGACTTATATACTGCTTCACAGTGCTTTACACCCCCCTCTAATTGGTTTACAGAGTCAGCATACTGCCTCCCAACAATCTGGGTCCTCATTTTACCGATCTTGGAAGGATGAAGGGCTGAGTCAACCTTGAGCCAGTCAGGATCGAACTGCCAAATTAAAGGCAGCCGGCAGGCAGCAGAATTGGCTTGCAGTACTACATTCTAACCACTGTGCCACCACGGCTCATATACATATATTTATATTTCAGTTAGGCATTTGACAAAGTAGACCAAAACATACTTCTTGGTAAGCTAGAAAAATGTGGAATAGACAGAACCACCATTGATAACAGAGTGATAAACTATACTCTACCATACTCAAACCATATTCAATGGAACTATATCCACATGGAGGAAAGTAAGAAGTGGGGTATCCCAAGGTTCCTTTTTAGGCCCAGTACTCTTCAATATCTTCATAAATGATCTAACTGGGGGAATAGGAGAAATAATCAAATGTGCAGATGATATTAAGCTGGCAGGAATAGCCAAACCTCCCAGAAGAGAGGCTCAAGATCAAAAAGGATCTCAATATAGTTAAACACTGGGTCCTATCTAACAAAATGAAATTCAATGTACAGAAAAGTAAGGATTTACACTTAGGCATCTGTACAGGTACAGATCAGGTGAAACTTGGCTTAATGCCAGTAAATGTGAGAAGGATCATGGAGTTCAAGTGGACAATCATTTAAATATGAGCCTACAGTATGTGGCAGCAGCCAAAAAAACAACAACAATGCAATCCTAAGCTGCTTTAATAGGGAGATAGAATCAAAATCATGTGAAGTGTTAGCACTGCTTTGGTAAGACTGCACTTGGTATACTGCATCCAAAAAAGATATCGAGATTCTGAGTGCAAGGAAGAGCAACAAGGATGATTAGGGAGCGGGAGGCTAAAACTGTTGTGATTCAGTGTCAGCCTGTGGTTTCAGCAGCTGAGTCAGACAATTCTGAAGAGGAGGAGGAGGAGGGGTTTGGAGAGCCTTTGGTGTCAGAGGAAGGTTCTGATGCACCGCAGAACTCTCAGCCTGGCCCCTCCCATCTTGTTCCTCCTCAGACCCAGCTGTGTGAGCATGAAGGATTGGAGGAAGACGATCCTCAGCTGGCTCTGTTCAGGGAGGCTAGGAGCAGGAGGCAATCTAGCAGAACTGAGCAGAGGAAAGCAATGAGGCAACTCAGGAGAAGTCAATGAGAAGCCATGCCTTGGGACTACTGTTTTTATTTTTTTATTTTTTTATTGAAAAGTTTTATCATACATTTTATCTTTAACAATCCCCCCTAGCCCTCCCCTACCCCTCCCTCCCTACCCCTCCCCCCCTCCCCCCCGACTTCCCAGAGCTAAGTACAAGGTATAAAAAACCAAAAAAAACCAATCGTAGACATTCATATGCTAACAACCATAAACTCTGAAATCCATCTCTCCCTAGCTCATATAAGGTGGTTACAAACACTATTAATATAAGATATATAAAAAAAAGAAAAAGAGAAAAAAAGAGGAAAAAGAAGAAAGGAAGACTTATTCAAATGCTACATGAAACTTCTTAGTCCCATATTTGTTCTGGATATACTCAATCCATTTTCTCCACTCCATAACATAACGTTCTTGCGAGTGATCTTTCAAATAAGCCGAGATCTTTGCCATCTCTGCCAGGTCGGAAACCTTTAAAGTCCATTCTTCTACAGTCGGCAGTTCCTCCTTCTTCCAATATTGGCCTATTAAGAGTCTTGCTGCCGTAATTAAATTCAACATCAGCTTAGTGTCCACAACCGTAGCATCTGTAATTATACCCAACAAAAAAAGTTGCGGACAAAACTTTATCCTTTGCTTGAAAATCTTCTGCATGTTCCACCAAATTTTTATCCAAAAGGCCTTAACCTTTTTACAAGTCCACCATATATGAAAATATGTTGCATCTTCTTCACCACACCTCCAGCATTTCGGCTGATAGTTCGGATACATACTTGCCAGCTTTTTAGGATCTAAATGCCATCTGTAAAACATTTTATAAAAATTTTCTCTTAAATTTTGAGCTTGTGTGAATTTTACGTTCCTCACCCAAATCCTTTCCCATGTGTCCATTGTAATAACTTCTTGGATATTTTGGGCCCATTTAATCATACAATCCTTAACGAGTTCTGTTTCTGAGTCAATTTCTATCAAGGCAAGATATATCCGTTTAATATGTGCTGGACCCTGATTTCTGATTTGCTTCATCAGATTTTCATCAGTCATTGTAAAACCATTTTTCTGGTCTTCTTTCCACCTGGCCCGTAGCTGAGTATATTGAAACCAAGTCTGAACAATCTTCTCATCTCGCAAGAGACTATATGGATTCAAACACCAGACATTTCTTTCCAAGCTTAGAATCTCCTTGTACGTAGTCACATCGTGTTTGAAACCAGCATGTATATTTTCTATTGCGTGTTTTGGGATTGCCCACAATGGTATCTTACAATCTAATTTATGTCTGTACTTCTTCCAAACCCTCAACAATGCCTGTCTTAAAATATGCACTCTAAAGACATTATCTACCTTCTTATCATACAACAAATATGCATGCCAGCCAAACAACAAGTCATGGCCCTCAAGATGTAATAATCTCTCTTGTGTCAAATTGATCCAATCACTTATTCCTGCTAAAGCAGCAGCTTCATAATATAATTTAAAATCAGGCATTTTAAGACCACCTCTTTCACGAGTATCCTGTATTATCTTTAGTTTAACTCGTGGCCTTTTCCCTGCCCATACAAATTTATTGATACCTCGCTGCCATTCCTCCAAGTTAGAATCTTTCTTAAGAACCGGTATCATTTGAAATAAAAATAAGAATTTAGGCAGGACATTCATTTTCACTGCTGCGATTCGCCCCAACAAAGACAATTGCAATTTTTCCCAACTCTCCATTTCTTTTTGAATTTTCCCCCATAATTTTTCATAGTTATTTTTATATAACTTTGTATTAGAGGGCGACAAAAGCACCCCCAAATATTTAACCCTTTTAACAATCTCAAATCCAGTTAATCCTTCTAAGAGAGCCTTTTGCGAAGCTGTCATATTTTTGGCCAGAATTTTAGTTTTTTGTGTATTGACTTTAAATCCAGAAACCTTCCCATATTGTGTTATTATCTCCATCAGGTCCACAACAGAGTTCTCCGGCTGGGTCACTGTAACAACCAGATCGTCTGCGAACGCTCTCAATCTATAATCCTGATCTCTAATTTGTATACCCTTAATTTTTTCCGAATTCCGTATTTTAACCAACAATATCTCCAATGTTAGTACAAATAACAAGGGCGATAACGGACACCCTTGCCTTGTGCCCTTCTCAATATTACATGCTTCTGTCAGGCTATTATTAACTATTATTCGGGCAGTTTGTTTTTGATATAATGCCCTAATTGGTTGTAAAAAATTATCCCCAAAATTCATTTTATCCAAGACTTTCATCAAAAATTTCCAATTCAATTGATCAAAAGCTTTTTCAGCATCTAAAAAAATTAGCGCCGCAGGGATCTGGTTTTTCCTTTCCAAAAACTCTAACACATCAACTATATGCCTCACATTATTTTTCATTTGCCTACCACTAATAAACCCCGTTTGGTCCCCATGAATCGTCTGTTGCAGAACCCTCATCAATCTATTAGCCAACACCTTAGCAAATATCTTGTAGTCTGTATTTAAAAGCGATATCGGTCTATAATTTTTAACTTGAGTAGCATCTTGGTCTTCCTTCGGAATCAAAGAAATAAAAGCAGTTCTCCAAGATGGAGGCACCTTTCCCCCCCTCTGAATTGTCTGGAACAGTTCCTTTAACGGTTGTATCATCTCTAATTGTAAATTTTTGTAATAAGCCGCAGTCAAACCATCCGTGCCTGGCGCTTTGTCCACCTTCAATTCCTTAATTGCTATAAGAATTTCTTCTTCTGTTATCAATTGATTAATCCCCTCTTTTTGTTCTTGCGTAAGAACCGGGATGCTAGCATTCTCCAAATATACATCAATCTCTTTTTCATTAATCTTCTCCTTAGCATATAATTTAGAATAAAAGTCCAGAAAGGCCTCCTTAATAAGATCCTGTTGAAACACAACCCTTCCCTTATGCTCAATTTTATCTATATTAGAAGCCCTTTGCTTTTTCCTCAGTCTATAAGCTAACCATCTACCTGGTTTATTAGCATTGCAAAAGGTGTTGTGCCTGGCAAACCGCAAATTGGTTGCCACTTGATCAGCCATTAATTTATCAAATTGTCCTTTTAATAGCTTAATAACCTCCTTAGTCTTCACATCCGCTGGATTCAAAATCAAAGCCTTTTCTTTTTCCTTAATTTCATTCTCCAGTTCTTTCCTCCTGGCTTCCAAAATACGTCTATGTTTATTGTTCATATATATCAACACCCCTCTCATATAGGCCTTGCTAGCATCCCAAACCATGTCCATAGAAGTGTCTTTGTTCATATTAATTTCAAAAAAATCCTTCATCCGCTGTTTACATTCTTCCACATTTCTCTGATTTCTAAACAAATTCTCATTTACGCGCCACGAGCGCCTATCTCTATTCTCCTTATTAATCTCTAGCCAGACTGGGCTATGATCAGAAATAGTTCTTGCACATATCTTCACCTTTTTAATCCTTGAAAAAAGTCATTAGTCAGCAAAATAAAATCAATCCTGGAGAAAGATTGATGTCTGTCAGAAAAAAAAGTATAATCCTTTTCATGCAAATGTATTTCACGCCAAATATCTCACAGTTCCAAGTCATCCTTCATTTCAAAAAAGGATTTAGGCAGTCTAGCATGACTTGGAACGTGTTTAAAAGAACCAGCCTTATCCATCTGTACATCCAAAACACCATTCCAGTCCCCCATAAAAATAAACGATTTATAATCCAACTGAGTAAGCTTTGTGTGAAGTAAGCTAAAAAAATCAGCTTGTTGTTGATTAGGAGCATATAATCCAACTAAAAGCGTCTTTTTACCTTCTAACAGCAACTCTATCATAACGTATCTTCCATGCTTATCTGCTTCAATTAAGTCCGCTGTTAAGGCACTTTTAACATAAACAACCACTCCATTTTTCTTATTCATTGCAGAAGCAACAAATTGCGTGCCCAACCTTAAGTTCAATAAATACTTTTGGTCCATAGCCCTAATATGCATTTCTTGCAAACATATAACATCTATCTTGAATTGTTTTAAATATTGAAAAACTTTCTTCCTCTTCTGCGGTGAATTTAGTCCATTAACGTTCCAGGTTAAGAATTTAGTCGCCATGCATGTCATCCCAAAGCTGTTGGAGCACATCTTTAATAGGCTCTCCTTTAGGCCGTGCTCCTCCCACTGCTTGGCTATAAGTACGTTTTGGAAGTTCCATAGACTTCTGCTGATCTTGTTCTTTTATTTTTTTTGCTCGTTTTAAAGCAGCACGCGTCACCCTCTGCTCTCCAGGATCATCCAAAGAAGTTGTAGCTTGATCTCCTCCAGCACCATTCTCCTCTGTCTGTCCAGCTTCAGCCTCTTGAAGTTTTCCTTCTCCAGATACCTTTGCAGCTTCCAGAAGTGATAGTGGGGTTGCTTTTAAAACATTTTTATAAAAATCCCGTGCCTGTGTCACAGTGACCAGACGGTACCTTTTGCCTTCATGCATCGCCACCAATCCAACTGGAATCTCCCATCTGAACCTTATATCACGTTGTTTGAGCTCTTGCACAAGAAATGCATAATCTTTTCTTCTCCTTAAAATCTTTGGAGGAATTTCTTTTAAAACCAAAACTTCTTGGTCAGCAATCACAACTTTAGTATCATAGGCAGCTTGAATAACTTCATCTCTAGTTTCCCTCTTTGCAAAATATACCACCACATCTCTAGGTAACTTTCTCTGTCTAGCAATCCATGAGTTAACACGGAACACTTTATCCATGGCTCCCTTTATTTCAGATGCTGGCTGACCCAATACTGCTTCCAGAGCTTCAGAAATCAGCTGCTTTAGATCTTCCTTAACATTTTCTTTTAAACCTCTGATTCTAACAGCATATTGCATCTGGTAATATTGAACTAGACACAGTTCTCTGTCCATTTTGTCTCTTAAATCTTCATTCTCCAATACCTTTGCTTCTAATATGGCATTCTTTTGAGTCAAGTCCTCCACTTTTTCATCCAGATCTTGCACACATTCAGCCACACTACGCACTGTAGACAAAATGTCTACCCTCATCGCACTGAACTTCTCCTCCATCCTCTCCTCCAATTTCTCCTCCATCTTTGCCAATTTATCACCCATTGATTCCAAAATTACCTGGGCATGTTTTTCAAGAGCATCTTGTAAGTCCTTCAATGTCAGTGCAGCGGGAGGAAGCAAAGCTTGCAATGATGTCTGTTGCACCGGAGAAGTTCCAGCACTCCGAAGAGTTTTTGGGGGAGGTTTAGCCGCCATCTTTTTACTTTCACTTGTGACGCACTTTCACTTTAAGTTTATAAAGTCCATTAAGCTAGAGAGCAAAAATAAAAGTCCTCTTCACCTTATCCTCCTGTACCGCTCTGCCTGCTCCTTTTATTCCATGGTCTTTCCTTCTGGCAGGGGTGGTCGCAAACGCCTGGCTCTGCTCCAGAAATCACGGAGCGGAGACGCTGAACAGCTGGGAGCAACTCAGGCTACGGGGGAGTTCAATCCTTCAGCCGCCCAAGCTTTAAGCTCAGGCGGCCCCGGAGAACTCAACCCCTACCTGGGGCCTCTCCCCCTCCTCTTCTCCCGAGGAGGGGGCTTCAAATTCACCCGAACAGCTGATCGGCGCTGTTTCGGGTGAAAACAACACAGCTGAGCCGCGGGCAGCCCGAAAAGGCTGTCTCCGGCGCCGCGCCGCCACCGGAAGTCCAACCTTGGGACTACTGTTAAAAGGGGAATGTGTGGGAGGTGCTGGTTGCTGAAGGCAACCATTTGAAGAGCTTCTGGGAGAGTCCTGGTCTGTTATTGTTTAACTCTTGTTTAACCTTTTTGGTTTAAGTCTTGTTTAAACTTTTCGTTTAACTTTTGTAAA